>NW_023416315.1:72438337-73038337 GCF_014108235.1 Myotis myotis
CTGGTTGTGTTATATGTATACATAATGGTTGTGTTATTATGTATCATCAGCTGTTATGCAAAATGATTTGGGTTATTTTTATAAAGGAAAAATTCATTGAAAGAAAACATCAAAGAGTTCATAATTTTGTGAGAAATTACTTGAAAATCAGTCCTTGGAATTTAAATCTTAACTCTGAATTATATTAAAGTTGTTTCAAAGATAATTCATTAAAGTTGTATTTTTCTCTCTTCTTTATTAAATAATTTCTACTCAGCACTTCTTTGAGTGCTCTTGAAAAATAAGAGTATATATGTGCAAGTCCAGTTTAATTACTATATTGAATTACTGATTACTTGTTTTTAATATGCTTCACATGGGCAACTAAATTCACTTCATAATTCAGGTATAGGTTTTATTTTAGAATTAACTTTCACATTAGGTTTGTACCTACATTAGGTATTTGTAAAACCATTTATATTTCGTTTTCTCATTTATATATTTTATATAAATTCCCTTCTTAACAGTTTTATGTTTAGCCAGCTGCTCTGATGAGTTTTTCTGTTTATTGTGTCATTTTAAAATATCACCCAATGAAAAGTAAATTTAGGAATGAGATTTTTGAAGTGTATAAAATATTCTGCTCAAAAAAATAATAGTCTTCTTTCTCTGCTTCTTGTAATCAGAGGAATACCTTACAGTTAGAAAGCATTTTATATTTTTTCATCAAATCCTATGTAATAAAAGGCTAATATGCAAATTGTCCCCTCCACCTGGAGTTAGACCGGGAGTTCAAATGGGATTTGGACCAGGGTGTGGAGCCAGACGGCCAACCGACTGTGGCCCCTCCTGGCCAGCCCCGCCTCTGTTCGGCTCCCCCTACCCTGATTGGGGTGGGCCAGCCGGACTCCACCCATGCATGAATTCATGCACCAGGCCACTAGTATACACATAAATCTTTTATGTAGTCAGTAGTCAACAACAACAACATCAGGTAAAGAGGGCAGATAGGAGCTTCTTATTTACAAAGTAGGTCTACTGAGATAGTAAGATATCACTCTAGTCACAGTTTATTATTAGTGGTGGAACTGGGATTACAATATATATCTTTATACTCAATTAGTATGGAACCACTAATGTAAACTGTGACTGCTATGACCTATTTTGAATTTTTCAATTTTACTGAAGAACTATTTTTGTTTTTTCAATCTACCCTGATCTCTGCTGATGCCATAGAACCCAGGGGAAAAAGAGTTTTAGAATATAGGGTAAGTGCAGAGAGACCAAGTAAAAAAGGACTGAGAAGATCATTTTCAGTAGGATGGTTTAGGTATCAACCAGGTCAGTGAGTTGTCAGATGACTGAGAAGTAAAGAAGTGAAATCAGAGAATAGCAATCATTCTTTCTCAACAATCATTACAGCAAGGCAATTTTAACCAACAAAAAGTGCTCAACTCTGGGCAGTATCTCTACATCTACTTCCCTACTTTCCTATTCTCTTGAAGAAATAATAATAGGGGAAAGAAATTAATAAATGAATTATAGATATAATTTAGAGGTAATCCATCCCTAATCTCATTTCTTGA
This sequence comes from Myotis myotis, assembly GCF_014108235.1. NCBI lineage: Eukaryota > Metazoa > Chordata > Mammalia > Chiroptera > Vespertilionidae > Myotis > Myotis myotis. The sequence goes on from NW_023416315.1 coordinate 72,439,903, forward strand.
TGAAAGAAGAAATAAAGTTGTCTACTGAGAGAAAGGGATTTGGAAATAGGATGTAGAATTGTAAGAGTGCAATACTTTTTATTATCTTTTGACTAGTAAAAGAAGTCAATTAGATATACCTGCTAATGTGGTTCTCGTTTTTCTGTTCACTATAGATAAGCAAACTATTTTGATAACCGCATGTTCTGCTCGTGGCTCAGAGGAACAGATCTTGAAGTGTGTAGAACTGCTACTTTCAAGAAATGCTGATCCAAATGTTGCTTGTAGGTAAGAGCCTTACAATCTGTTGAAAAGTGATGGATACTTTGATTATCAGACTTAAACATGATTTTTTCAATCCTTACCCAAGGATATGTTTATTGATTTTCAAGAGAGGGTGAGAGAGAAAAAGATCAATGTGAGAGAGAAATATTGATTGGTTGCCTCCCGTTCACTCCTCCACTGGAGATCAAACTCACAACCGAGGTATGCACTCTGACCTGCAATTGAACCCGCACCATTTTGGTGTATGGGATGATGCTCCAACCTACTAGCTCTGTCTGGTAGCATTATTTTTTTAAAAATTATAAACAGTGTGTATTTACTTGGCCATATAGTTGATGAATGAAAATATAAGATGATTTATATAAGATGATCAAAGGAAGGGGACATATCATGAAAGAAATCTTTTAGCTTTTAATTTTTAGAACAGTGTCCTAAGAATTTGAAATGAAAAGGAAAGGAGGACAGTAAACTATTATTTCCTGTGAATCATATAGCCAAAAGAATATGATTGCTCCATAGTAGTAAGCCTCTTAACTTAGTGTTCTCTCTAACATTTAAATCCACTAAACAATTTTATACAAATGCTAAGATATATATCCAAAATAATATATCCAAATGTTTTCATTTCCCTAAGAGTTTTCAATGAATTATGTTGTATATGTGATTGCCTAAATGTGTACAAAACAAATAGTAAGATGTTCTTGCATCTTTTGAAATGTCAGTACTTTTTAAAAATGTACCAGTTTGCTTAAAATTTCTGTCATTGACTTCTTTCTTCTCTGACTCCATTTCCCTGTTAAATCTATTTCTGATTTATTTAATCTTCAAAATGAAGATAGTAGGAAGGAATCTGCTCAATAGAAGTATGTCTAGCTAGAATAAAATAACTATTCTTCATTCATTAATTCAAATAATAATGATCTATGCCTAATATATAGAAATAACTATGTTGACTTTAGGAGTTTTTTCCTAATTTAGCTCAGGTTCTACAACACCTGGACAGCAGCTTTGGAAGGTATTGTACAACTTTAGATAATCCCTAGATCCTTTTTGAGATGCAAAGATTTTGATTTGGTAAAGTGGTCTGAAGCAAGGCCTTTTTTTGTCTCCCAGTGGCCATTTGGCAATGTCTGCAAATACTTTTGATTCTCACATCTGGGAAAAGCTAATGCCATCTAATGGATAGAGGCTGGGGATGTTGCCAGATATCCTACAGTACATAGAACAGCCCCTGAAAACAAAGAGTTACTCATCCCAAAATGTTGGTAGTGCCAAAGTTGAGAAATTGAGCGTGAGAAAAGTCAAGTACAGAGTGGATAATCAATATTTAACAAAGATTTATTATAGCAAAGGAACTTCTTGTAAATTTTTAGCAAACCAATTCACAGAACTTTTTTCTGCCACATATGGTATAATCCCTAGTTAATATTTGAGTGTGTCTTAGAATTGGAAGCTCCGGGACTAGCTGGAGTAAACTTTGATGGGTGCTCTAATTTTCATTTGTACCGTTAGAAGTGGCTTATGATAAAATTTGCCTCTCTGGATTCAATGGAAAATTGTTTTTTTGCTGTTGTTCTTAAAAAATTTTTCTTATTACTTCTACAAAGTTGTATAGATAACAAGTCCTTATTCTCCCAATCACTTACTATCTTGTGAATACACTGGAGGAGAAGTCAAGGAAGCCAGTGTCACATATTCTAGATTATTATGTTTAATTAAGAACTAGAAAGCATCTTTTAGATGCATGTGGTATAGCTGGAAAAACATTCCATTTGAATTAAAATACTACAAGGTTAATATCTCAAGCTAAAACTATTAGGCAACCACACAGTTTCAAAACTGAAAACCCAGAAAAGCTGTCAAATATTAAAGAGCATCAGATTTAGATTAGTATGTACTCAACCAAAATAAATATGTACCACTCTTCTTTATCCATCTGTCTGTTGATGGGCACTTGGGTTGCTTTAATATTTTAGCTCTTGTAAATAATGCTGCAATGAGCATAGGGAAACATATATTCTTTTGAATTAGTGTTTTGGGTTATTTTGGATATATACCCAGAAGTGGATTCACTGGTCATAAGAGTTCCTTCCTTAACTTGTTAAAGTAACTCCAGACCACTTTCCATAGTGTCTATACCAATCTGCATTCGCACCAACAGTGCATGAGAGTTCCCTTTTCTCCACATACTTGCCAACACTTCTTGGTTTAATTATTGATGATAGATACTCTGATCTTGTGGTTTTAATTTATTTCTCTGATGATTAAGGACGTTGAGCATCTTTTTATATATCTATTGGTCATCTGTATGTCCTCTTTGGCGAAGTATATGATCAGGTCCTTTGCCCATTTTTTAATTGGACTTTTTGTTTCTTTGTTTTGCATTTTTCTTTTAATCCTCACTTGAGGGTATATTTTTCATTCATTCTAGAGACAGAGAATGAGAGAGAGAGAGAGAGAGAGAGAGAGAGAGAGAGAGAGAGAGAGAGAGAGAGAGAGAGAATATCAACATGAGAGAGAAACATTGATCCATTGCCTCCCTTAGATGCCCTGACTAATCTGATACCCTTTGATGCACACACAACACTCTAACCAACTGAGCCATACTGGCTAGGGTAATTGTTTGCTTTTTTTGGTGTTGAGTTGTATGAGTGCTTCATAAATTTTGGATGTTAACCCCCTATCAGATATATGATTGATAGATATCTTCTTCCATTAAGTAGGTTGTCTTTTCGTTTTGTCATTAGTTTCCTTTGCTGTGCAAAAACTTTCAAATTTAATGAAGTCCTATTTGTTTACTTTTTCTTTTGTTTCCCTCATCCAGGGAGATACATCAGAAAAAATATTGCTGAAAAAAATGTTACAGATTTTATAGCCTATGTTTTCTTGTATAATTTTATGGTTTTGAATCTAACATCTAAGTCTTAAATCCATTTTGAGTTTATTCTTGTATATAGTGTAAGCAGTTGGTGTAGTTTCATTTTTTTGGCATGTATCTGTCCAATTTTCACAATACCATTTTTTTGAAGAGACTGTCTTTACTCCATTTTATGTTCTTGCTTCCTTTGTCAAATATTAATTGACCATGTAATTATGGGTTTATTTTTGAGTTCTGTTCAATTGATCTCTGTGACTGTTTTTATGCCAGTTTCATACTCTTTTGAATAACCTTGTAATATAGTTTGATATCAGGTAGTGTGATACCTCCAACTTTTCTTTTTCAAGAATGGTATGGCTATTCTGGGTCATTTGGGGCTCCATATAAATTTTAGGATTATTTGTTCTAGTTCTGTGACAAATGCTGTTGGTATTTTGATAGGAATTTCCTTGAACCTATAGGTTGCTTTGAGTAGTATGGACATTTTAATGATGTTAATTATTTCAGTACATGATCACAATATATTCTTTCATTTATTTGTATCTTCTTCAGTTTCTGTCTTCAGAGTCTTACAACTTTTTGAGTACAGAACTTTTACCTTCTTGGTTACTTTTATTTATAGGTATATTTTTTTTTGATGCAGTTGTAAGTAGGATTGTTTTTTAGTTTCCCTTTCTGATTATTCATTATTGGTGTATAAAAATGCAACTGATTTCTGAATATTTAGTTTGTATCCTACTACTTTACTAAGTTCATTTATCAATTCTAGTAGTTTTTTGGTGGAATCTTTAGGGTTCTCTATATACAGTATTATATCATATGCAAATAATGACAGTCTTACTTCTTTCTTTCCAATTTGGATGTCTTTTATTTATTTTTCTTGTCTGAATGCTGTGGCTAGGACTTCCAGTATGTGTTTAATAACAGTAGTGAAAGTGAACATCCCTGTCTTGTTACTAATCTTAAGGGAAATGTTTTTAGCTTTCCTCATTGAGTAGGATGTTGGCTATGAGTTTGTCATATATGACCTTTATTATTTTGAAGTATTATCCCTCTATAGCCACTTTGCTGAGAGTTTTTATCATAAATGGGTGCTGGATTTTGTTAAATGGTTTTTCTACGTCTGTTGATATAATCATTAGATTTTTATCCTTCACTTTGTTTCTGTCATATATCTCGGTAATTGATTTGCAGATATTGTACCAACTTCACATCCCAGGAATAAATCCCACTTGATCATGGTGTATGATCTTTTTAATATACTGCTGAATTCAATTTGCTAATAATTTATTGAGGACTTTTACAGCTATACTCATCAGGGATATTCAATTTTTTTTTCAGAATTTACATATGGGTGAAATCCTGTAGTATTATCTTTCTCTGACTTATTTCACTTAGCATAATGCCCCAAGATACATCATTCCTGTTGTTGCTGAAGGGAAGATTTTGTTATTTTTTATGGCTAAGTAATATTCTATGTAGTTCTTCTTTTTTAAAAAATATTTCTTCCTTTTCTTTTTTTAAATATATTTTATTGTTTGTTTTTTTTTAACAGGGCGGAAGGGGAAGGGATAGAGAGTTACAAACGCCAATGAGAGAGAAACATCGATTAGCTGCCTCCTGCACAGTCCCTGTTGGGTATGTGCCCACAACCAAGGTACATGCCCTTGACTGGAATTGAACCTGGGCCCATTGAGTCCGCAGGCTGACACTCTATCCATTGAGCCAAACCGGTTAGGCGGGTTATGTAATTCTTCTTTATTCATGCATCTGTTGATGGGCATTCATGTACCTTCCTTATCTTGCCTATTGTAAATAATGTAGCAGTGAAAATATGCGTGCATATGCGTTTTCAAATTCATTTTGGGATTTATTCAGATAAAATACCCAGAAGTGGAATTGTTGGGTCCTTTCTTGTCTCTTGTTACATTCTTTGTTTTAAACTTTGTTTTGTCTGGTATAAGTATTGCTACTTCAGCTTTGCTTGTTTTCATTTCATGAAATATCTTTTTCCATCCCTTTACTTTTCTTTCCTTTTTTTAACATATTTTTTAAATTGAGTTCAGAGAGAGGAAGGAAAAGGGAGAGAGAGATAGAAACATTAATGATGAGAGAGAATCTCCTATTGACTGCCTCCTGCATGCACCCTACTGGGTGGGGATCGAGCCTTCAACCCAGTCATGTGCCCTTACCAAGAATCAAACCATGAGTATTTGGTTCATGGGTCCATGCTCAACTACTGAGCCACATCGGCTGGACCCTTCTTTTATGTTTCAATCTGTGTGTGTCTTTTGATCTGAAGTGATTTTCTTGTAGGCAACATATGCAATGGTCTTGTTTTGTCAGCCAGTCAGCCACCCCATGCCTTTTGATTGGAGCATTTAATCCATTTACATTTAAAGTAATTGTTGATAGATATATATAGTTATTGCCATTTATTATAAATATTTATTTCTTTCCTTCTTAATGAAGTCCATTTAACATTTCTTATAATACTGGCTTATTGTTGAAGTCCTTCGAATTCTTCTTGTCTGGGAAGTTCTTTGTCTTTGATTCTAAATGATAGCCTTATGGTTAGAGTAATCTTGTAGGTCCTTTCTTTTCATCACTTTCAATATTTCTTTCTTTTTTTTTTTAAATATATATTTTATTGATTTTTTACAGAGAGGAAGGAAGAGAGAGAGCTAGAAACATCGATGAGAGAGAAACATCGATCAGCTGCCTCTTGTACATCTCCTACTGGGGATGTGCCCGCAACCCAGGTACATGCCCTTGACTGGAATCAAACCCGGGACCCTTCAGTCCGCAGGCCGACGCTCTATCCACTGAGCCAAACCGGTTTTGGCCACTTTCAATATTTCTTACCAGTCCTTTCTGGCCTGCAAAATTTCTGTTGAGAACTTAGCTGAAAGTCTTATGGGATCTCCCTTGTAAGTAACTACCTGCCTTTGTCTTGCTGGTTTTAAGATTCTCTTTGTCTTTAATATTTGGCATTTAAATTATGTGTCTTGGTGTTGGCCTGTTTGGGCTCATCTTGTTAAGGACTCTTTGTACTTCTTGGCCTTGTATGTCTATTTTCTTCACCAGTTTAGGGAAGTTTTCTGTCATCATTTCTTTGAATATTTTTCAGTCTCTTTCTCTCTCTCTTCTCTGATACCTCTGTGATAAGAGTGTTGTTATGCTTGACATTGTCCAAGTTTCCTCAGACCGTCCTAATTTTTTTATTCTTCTTGTGTGTGTTTCTTTTCTTTTTTTTCGTTTTGCTATTTTAAGTGGCTGTTTTTCTCTACCTTGTATTCCAAATTACTAATTTGATCCTCCGCTTCATCTAATCTACTATTGATTCCATCTAATGTATTCATTTCCATTTTGTAATCTTCATTTATGAGGGTTCATTTTTAAGTTTTCTATCTTCTTTTTTATGTGTTTCATCTCTTTGTTGAAGTTCTAAGTTCATCTCTTCTTTCCCTAAATTCGCTGAACATCCTTATAACCAGTGTTTTGATCTCTACATCTGGAAGATTGCTTGCTTCAGTTTTATTTAGTTCTTTTTCTAGAGTTTTCTTAGGTTCTTTCATTTGGGACATGTTTCTTTGTCTCCTTGTTCTGATTGCCTTCCTGTGATCGTTTCTATGTATTAGGCAGAGCAGCTACATCTCCCAGTCTTGGTAAAGTGGCCTTATGTGTTAGGTGTCCAATGAGGCCCAGCAGCACAGTCTTCATGGTCACCTGATTAGGATCCTCCAGGTGTTTCTTCCATATGAGTTATGTGTGCCTGCCTTGATTGAGGTTGGCATGTTAATGGGAGGGATTGAACCTCAGGCTGATTGGTTGTGATTATTGGCAGTTAAGGAGCTGTTGTGCAGGGGCTGACCTTACTAAGATTCATCTTAACGGGGCTCTGGTGCTGGCTGAGACTACCCTTTGAGTGTGTGGTTGGTAGAATTGTTTGTGCAGTGCCCTGGTGTGGTCTGAAGCTGGCCACCAGGTGTGTTGGTTCTGGACCTTTTGGAAAGGGTTCTGGGGCAGGCCAAGGTCAGCTGCTGCCTGCACCTGCCCAGGGCCACTTGGTTTGAGCTAAAGAGTGATCTGAGGATGTTTCCCACTTATGATTGGCATGGAGGTCCCTGGAGGATGCTAAGCTGTGAACTGAGGATGGCTGCCTCTAATGCTGGGCTTGGAGCTGTTTATTAAGAGGTCTAGAGGCCCAGTGCATGAAATTCATGCACTGTGGAGGGAGGTGTCCCTCAGCCCAGCCTGCACCCTCTCCAATCTGGGACCCCTCATGGGATGTGTGACTACCTGCAGTCGGACATCCCTCTCACAATCTGGGACTGCTTGCTCCCAACCGCTTGCCTGCCTGCCAGCCTGATCTCCACCTAACCACTCCCCTGCTTGCCCGATCAACCCATACCTGCTCCCCTGCCGGCCCGATCACCCCCAACTGCCATCCCCTGCAGTCTGGTCCCCCCCCAGCTGCCCTCCCCTTCTGGCCTGATCACCCACAACTGCCCTCCCCTGCCAGTCATCTTGTGGCTGTGGGCGCTGCCATCTTTGAGGGTGGGGCATTCAATTGGCATATTTTCTCCTTATTGGCTGTGGGCGCCGCCATCTTTGTGCCAGCGTGAGGGTCAATTAGCATATTCCCTCTTCATTAGATAGGATAAGAGGGGGGTTGTATACCTTTGAGAGATTTTAGGAAAGACTGGAGCACGAGCCAAGATAGGCCATTTGTATAGAAAAGCCATTGGAATTTACTTGAGTGGGCCCCAAATTTGGGAAGGTTGGGGTCTCAGGGACTCATCAGGATGAGGCAAATGTTGTCAGCCAGGTTGATGGAGACTCAAACAGATATGGCACCCACCAGTGTGTGCAGGCTAAGTTGGGCAAGGGCTCAACAAAGGAACAATGGCTTTTCCCAGTACTCTGTCTACAAGAAAGCTACCCCTACAGCTCTTGTCCTGAAGCCAGACTATTCACTTCCTGCACCTCTCTCCCTGGTACCTTGAACTGCTGCCCCAGTGCTTGAGTTCAGAGTGAGTGAGTCTCTCAGTGAATATGTGTGTGGGCCCTTTAAGAGGAACATGTGGGACTACAGCAGCCTATTGTCTCACTAAATCACAATCTTTGCTGGTTTTCACAGCCAGAAGCTACGGTGACTTCTTTTCCTAATACTAGAACCCTGGGCTGGGTGGCCTGGTGTGGGGTTGCTCCGAAAGGGGGACCTCTGCATGTGAAATAGCTCTCCGGATTTTTCACCACCACACATGGATGTGGGACTAGCCCCCTCCTACCTATCTGTCTGTGGCTTCTTACATATACCCTTAGCATTGTCTACATTTTTAAATTGTTTTTTACTTATATTTCGTCTGTTAGCTCTTTAATTTTTTCTGTTCCATGTAGACTTTTTTAATCTTGTGGAAAATGGCATTGACTTAATACTTAATGATTAGCTTTCTATATAAGTACATAAATATCTATTTTGTTCTTTTTTTTCTTATGTTTAAAAATTCTTTTTTATTTTCCCTCCAGTGGGACTAATAGTCAAAACATGATAACTGGAGCCTGGCCGGAGTTGCTCAGTGGTTGGGCATTGACCTATGAACCAGGAGGTCACAGTTCGATTCCCGGTCAGGGCTCATGCCCAGGTTGTGGTCTTGATCCTCAGTTTGGGGGGTGGGGGGTGCGGGGGAAAGGGGGGAATGCAAGAGGCACTGGATAAATGATTCTCTCTTGTCATTGATGTTTGAATCACTCTCTCCCTTCCTCTATGAAATTAATTAAAGCATATTTTTTTTAAAAAATGGCAGCTTGAAAACCATTTTTAAATTAACACAAATCACATCTTATGTTTCTCTTGGATCTTGCTATTGGCAATACTTAGCGCATTATTTTTTGTCTAGCAAATATGGGAATTTAATACTGTCTTATTTATTGGGGTCTTGGAATTTGTTTCTGGGGTGATGTTTTTTAGTTTTTAAAGGAAACATGTATTGAATGTTTTCTGTGTACTGGTTATTGTGTTAATTGCTCTTAAATGTGTTATTTAATATAGTCCTTATAAGTAGAGATAGATGCTATGTTATTTGTACATAAAAGAAAATTGTCACGAGAGCATTTAAGTCTTTGAGTGTAGCAGAGGTTTAATCTGAACAGGATCTCCCATTGGAATGAAATTATATTTTCCTTTTTGTCTGTATTTGGGATTATATTACATATTTCCTAATTGTTGCAAAGCACATGTTTGTGTTAAATTGCCTTATGTCTTTGGGTTTTTCCCTCCCTTACCCTAAATTATTGTAGGTAATTGAATATTTTGGTTTAAAAAGTCTACAGATTGCAATGGGAAGTACTAGATGAAGAGAAAAATATTGTTACTTTAATTTGACATAATATTTAGCCCTGAAAACAAGGTAGCCTGTGATCAACTTAAGTGGAACTTGGCAATTGTGCCAAAGTATGGACTTAACATTCCTTTTTTATTTGCATTGGTAATGTGGTAATAAAAGATAGTATAAATTATGAAAGTCTAAAAGGTTTCTATTAGATTATTAAATACATGATAAAATTTGAAACCTTCTTCAATCTTGCCTTAAATTTAGAATTGACATTTGTATTGTTGGAGACTTTAAAAAGTATATATAATAAACATTTCTGCATTTAGGAATTACGTGGGTTTTGTTCTCAGTTTGCTGACACATTTTTTTAAATAAATAAAAAAATTCATTACACTTAGAAGGCAATTTTCCTGGCAGAAGAGGGTGTTCTATTGAGATTGCTCAGTCATGAGGTAAAGGTTTTGTAAAATGATGTGACACTTTAATTTCAATAGGTGTTTTATTAGTGTTGATAAGACAGCACACATTAACTAATGTCCAAGGTTTTTACATAATCACTGTGTGATCATTAACTTGTCAAATGTTAATGCCCATTTTAACAAATAGAAAATACCCTGGGGAAAATGTTGCTTTCTTTCTCAGAATATAAATTTAGTTGTAAATGTCACTGAAGCAGTTTGGTAGATTGAGGTCTAATTTTGTATTATAATGTTAACTTGTTTTTTAGTTATGAGGAATTAAGTGATACATCTTTGTTGAAGTCACAAAAATATTTTCAGAAAGAGTTTGTTAATAGCTTATTTAGAAAACATTAGTAGAAATGGTTATTTTTCTGATTTTTTCCTGTATTTTTTTTCAAATAAATTGCCTGTCCATATCCTATGCTCATTGTTTTATTTACCTGTTTTCCTTATGTACCTTTAGGAGCTGATCATAACTTTGTTAGCAGTTTTACATGTTTGTAGACAATTAGGAATATCTTAGTGTAACTTTACATGAAGAGGGCATAGCATTAATATTGCTGTTTATGTACCTGGAAATCTACTTGGTCCTTTTGAAAGCACAGAATGGAGATGAAGGAATTCCTTCACAAAGGCACAGAAGTGAAGTCTTAACATTTAAAAAAAGAAAGAAAACTACCTTCCAGATTCTGACTTGACTTTTTGACTTACTGGTGTCTAGAACCAGTGGTAAGTTGTGTGCTGGCATTTATTCTCTTTCATTGTGGTCACATGGGCATATAAAACTTCAAGGGAGTGAGAAAGTATAATCTTCCTGTTTTCACAGAAGTGAAATCAGTAATAATGGTGGACAGTCCTGACTATTTACCACCTAAATATATTTTCTTCATGACCACAATAGTTTTATTTCCTTTTTACTATGTGCTTAAAGCAATAACTAATTTGAAAATAAATTTGCACCAAGAAAAATTATTTATCTCAAATTATTTCATTTGGTCTTATATATAACTAGTAGCCCGGTGCACAAAATTTGTACACTCGGGATGGGGGTCCCTCAGTTATTAAACATTTTACAGCACAACACTGACCACATTGGTGGTGGTGGTGGTCTTGTCAGAATGTGTTATATTATGCAGATGAAAATCTATTTAAACAGATTTGATGTAGATATTTTCAAAGATGGAAGAATTGTCCCTGTCAACTATTTTTGTTGATTCATATCTTAAGTAATTGTAATCATTGCAACGTTTTCAGTCCCCATATGGATTGCTGGATATAATAGGTCATGCACAGTCCCTGTCCTTTGTAGCCTTTGTTACCTTAAGGACTCTAGTTTTCCATTTATATGTTTAAGTACCAACCTTACCGACTTAAAAATGTAAGCTTTTAATATTGCTCTCTCTGTTCTGTATCCTTCCAATGAAAAGTGGAGTTGGGATGCAGCACAGGAGAGAAATTCAGAAGGGGAATATTGAAGTAATGACTACAGTAGGAGAAGAGGGAACTTGTTTCCCTGGCCACAGGCGCTGGCGCCCTGGACCACAGGGCTGGCAGCTTCTCCGGGTGGCTGCAGCCTGGGACCTCTGGCCGGTAACTTGTCCATTTCCTGGGCTGCAGCCAGCCCAAGGCACTGGCGCCTGGACCAGAGGTGAGCGGCTTCTTCTTCTGGGGGCTTCTTCTTCTTCTGTGCTTCCAGGGAGGGCAGTCAGTTATGTGTCATGCAAAAATAGGCATCACGGATCGCAGAAACCGTGTGCGGGGCAGGAGAGCCACGGCTGGGGAAGCTGGCGGAGGCTGCTTCCCTGCCCACTGCTTCCCTGCCCACGCACCTGGCTTCTGTGGTCACCAATTGCAGAAGCCGGGTGCGGGGCAGGGAAGTCGCAGCCAGGGGAGGCTGACGGCGGCTGCTTCCCTGACCCGCACCCGGCTTCTGCAGTCACCAATCGCAGAAGCCGGGTGAAGGGCAGGGAAGCTGCGGCCTGGGACGCAGCGGCTGCTTCCCTGACCCCCTGCACCCGGCTTCTGCAGTCACGGTCGCTGTCTGTGTCCACTTCCCTGCCCCACCCCCCAGGCTTCTCCAATCACCCGCTGGTGGCAGGGCAAGGGTGGCCTCCAGGGCCGACCTTTGCCCTGCTCCCTGGCTCTTGCCTGCACCTTGGTTTCTGATCACTGTCTTCCATCGTTCCCCTTTTGCCTACCATCATTGGAAGTATGCAAATTAACCGCCATCTTCGTTGGCGATTAACCGCCATCTTAGTTGGCAGTTAAATTGCATATTGCCCTGATTAGCCAATGGGAAGCATGTCAGAGCCACGGTTAATTACCATGTTTGTCTATTATTAGATAGGATTTGTCCCAAATTGGTTCTTTCTTTGTAATGTCTGTTAGATTCATTGCAGTTTTGATATTGTAATCCTTTAGGGCAGGGGTGTGGTACATCCAGCCTGTGGGCTGTAAGAAGGCCCTGGAAATCATTTAGTCAGACCCTGCCAATGCATTAGGGGTGAGTTAACAATGTTTTACCAAATAGAGCAAGCTAATTTTTAAGTTGATAATTTTGTATGGCCTATGAATGATAATATAAATGGCCCTTGGCAGAAAAAAGGTTCTACACCCTGCTTTAGGGGCTACTTTTATAGCCTCCCAATTGATATTTTTTACTGCACTACTATATTTTAGTCAGTTCTGTATGCTGCTACCTGTTGAACACACTTCTTTTTGTTTATTAGGTGAAATCTAAAATTCTCCATAATATGATTCCATTTTATTTACTTGTTCTATACTCCCTAATTTCCTTTTTTCCTTTGACATATTTTTTAATTAAATTTATTGGCATCACACTGGTTAATAGGGTCATATAGGTTTCAAGTGTACATTATCATGCATATTGCTGTTTATTGCATTGCAAAGCCACCACCCAAAGTTAAATCATCTTTTGTCACCTTATATCTGGCTCCCTTTACCCTCTACCACACCTCACCCTCTTCCCACTGGTAACTGCCCTACTGTTGTTTGTCTTTATCTCGGATTTTCAGTTTTATATCAAACATATGATTGAAATCATATTTTTTTAGCTTTATGGATTTTTACTTACTTTGCTTGGCACAATATTCTCAAGTTCCATCCATGTTGTCACAAATGGCAGTATTTCATCTTTTCTTATGGCAAAGTAGTATGCCATAGTATACATGTACTATGTATATCTTCTTTATCCAGTTCTCTATCAAAGGAAATTTGGTTGTTTCCATATCATGGTCACCATGAATAATGCTTCAATGTACATAGGGTTGCATATATATTAGTGAATAGATGTTTTAGAGTTTTTCAGGTAGATCCCCTGACGAGGGATTGCTGGATCATATGGTAAACCTAATTTTAGCTTTTTGAAGAACTGCCATACTGTTTTCCATAGTGGTTGTACCAGTTTACATTCCTACCAGCAGTGAAGGAGAGTTTCCTTTTCTCCTTGGCCTCTCCAACACTTGTTAATACTTGTTGATAATAGCTATTCCAGCAGCTGTGAGGTGGTATCTCTTTGTAGTTTTGATTTGCATTTCCCTAATTGCAAGTGAAGTTGAGCATCTTTTCATGTATGTGATGGCCATTTGTATGTCTTCTTGGGATAGGTATCTGTTCAGATCCTCTGTCATTTTTAAAAAATGTATTTTATTGTTTTTTTACAGAGAGGAAGGGAGAGGGACAGAGAGTTAGAAACATCGATGAGAGAGAAACATCGATCAGTTGCCTCCTCACACCTCCTACTGGGGATGTGCCGGCAACCAAGGTACATGCCCTTGACCAGAATTGACCCTGGGACCCTTCAGTCCACAGGCCAACGCTCTATCCACTGAGCCAAACCGGTTAGGGCCTCTGCCATTTTTTTAAAAAAATATATTTTTTAATGATTAAGATATTACATATGTATCCTTATCCCCACGTTACCCCCTAGCCCCCCTCCCCCCCGCTCATGCCCTCACCCCCCTGTTGTCCGTGTCCATTGGTTAGGCCTATATGCTTGCATATACGTCCTTTGGTTGATCTTTCCCCCTTACCCCCACCCTCCCCTACCGTCCCTCCAAGGCCTGACAGTCCAATCAATGCCTCTCCGTCTCTGGATCAGTCCTTGTTCATCAGTTTATGTTATTCATTATATTCCACAAATGAGTGAGATCATGTGGTGTTTATCCTCCTCTGACTGGCTTATTTCACTTAGCACAATGCTCTCCAGTTCCATCCATGCTGTGTTAAATGGTAAGAGTTCCTTTTTCTTCTTCCTCTGCTTAAAGAATACCTTTCAGCATTTCATATAATGCTGGTTTGGTGGTGATGAACTCCTTTAGCTTTTTCTTATCTGTGAAGCTCTTTATTTGACCTTCAATTCTGAATGATAGTTTTGCTGGATAAAGTAATCTTGGTTGTAGGTTCTTGCTGTTCATCACTTTGAATATTTCTTGCCACTCTCTTCTGGCCTGCATGGTTTCTGTTGAGAAATCAGCTGACAGTCGTATGGGTACTCCCTTGTAGGTAACTGACTGTCTTCCTCTTGCTGCTTTTAAGATTCTCTCTTTGTCTTTTGCTCTTGGCATTTTAATTATGATGTGCCTTGGTGTGGTCCTCTTTGGATTCCTTTTGTTTGGGGTTCTCTGTGCTTCCTGGACTTGTAAGTCTATTTCTTTCACCAGGTAGGGGAAGTTTTCTGTCATGATTTCTTCAAATAGGTTTTCAGTATCTTGCCCTCTCTCTTCTTCTGGTACCCCTATAATTCTGATGTTGGTACGCTTGAAGTTGTCCCAGAGGTTCCTTACACTCTCTTCATATTTTTGGATTCTTTTTTCTTTTTTCTTTTTCAGTTGGGTCTTTTTTGTTTCTTCGTATTTCAAATCTTTGACTTGATTCTTGGGATCCTCTTGTCTGCTGTTGGATCTATGTATATTATTCTTTATTTCAGTCAGTGTATGCTTAATTTCTAGTTGGTCTTTTTTCATATCCTCCAGGGTCTCACTAAATTTATCGGCGGTTTCCATAAAATTCTTGAAAAACCTTATAAACGTGGCCTTGAACTCTATAACCAGTCATTTTCTTTCCTCCATTTCTGTCATTTGTGACCTGTTTCTTTGTCTCCGCATTTTTTATGCTTCCCTGTGTTGATAGAGTGGCTTTGTGTGCTAGGTGTCCTGTAGGGCCCAGTGGCTCAGCCTCCCCAGTTGCCTGAGGTGGACACTCTTGGTGCACCCCCTTGTGGGCTTTGTGCACAGTCTTGTTGTAGTTATGCCTTTATTGCTGTTGGTATCACTGGGAGGAATTGACCTCCAGGCCAAGTGGCAGTAAGAATCAGCTGTGTCTGCAGTGGGAGAACTTCTGTGCTGAAGACACCCTTCTGGGGCAAGACTTGCTTCAGTGGGGCTTTGGTGCTCACTGAATCTGCCCCCTGAGTGTGTCCCTTATGGATCTGAGGAGTTGTAATCTGGATGGTCCCACTCTGACCACTGGGTACACTGGCTCTTGGGTCTAAGGAGGTGCTAATTTAGCCTCTGCCTGAGGTTACCCAGCAGGAGCTAAGAAGAGAACTTCCTTTTTTGAAGTTTGGAGGTGCCTAGATGAGGCCCAACTGTGAAGCAATGCAAGCTGATGTGGGGCCTTGGGCCTTCTCTTGGAAGTTCTGGGTCTGTCTGGCCCACCTGCAATTTGTTAGGTAATTTTCAGGTTGCAAAGGGCCAGGGCATTCATATGCAAAACCCTGTGCCTCAGCCTGGGTGACGCGGGGTCTCAGGGAATCAAAGGGCGGAGCAAGCAGCTATGACGGATTCTCAGCCCTGCCCTAAGGGGCCACGCGTCTCAGTGTCCCAGTAATTGCTGCAAGCACCTCTGAGGGAAAGCCGCCCTCAAGTTTCGAGTTCTGCCTGCTGCCAGACAGTCCAGTTTCTCTCCATATGAGTCCTGGATCCCCAGAGACTTCCCGGAACCGGAGTTCAGAGCAGTTGGGAGCTTGTGGCTCCCTCCCAATTCAAAAAGACAGCCATGTCCTCAGGTGTCCACTCCTTTCCGCACGTGCTCGAGCCTCCGTACCTCTGCATTTTACCTCCGCACCTCCTCTGAGTCTACGTGTGCTTTTCTTTTTCCTTCTAGTTGTAGAATTTCCACTCAGCCAGCCTTCCTGTAGTTCTCGATGATGTCCATTTTGTCTTTTCATTGTATTTTTGAAGTTGTTGTGGGAGGCAGCAATTTCCGGTTTTTACCTATGCTGCCATCTTGGTTTCCCTCTGCCATTTTTTGATTGGATTGGTTATGTGGTGTTGAGTTGTTTGAGTTCTTGTATACTTTGGGTATTAACCCCTTCTCAGAGCTGTTGTTTACAAATAATATCTTCCATTTGGTTGGTTGACTCTATGTTTTGTTGTTGGTTTATTTTGCTGTGCATAAGCTTTTTAGTTTGATACAGTCCCATTCATTTATTTTTGCTTTTACTTCCCTTGCATTTCAGGTCAAATTCATAAAATGTTCTTTATGACCAAATTGCATTAATTTAGTACCCATGTTTTCTTCTATGTTCTTTATTGTTTCAGATCTTATATTTAGGTCTTTGATCCATTTTGAATTAATTTTTGTACATGGAGACAAATTGTAATCTAGTTTCATTCTTTTGCATGTGGCTTTCCAATTCTCCTAGCACCATTTATTGAAAAGGCTTTCTTTTCTTTACAGTGTGTTTTTTTGCTCCTTTGTAAAAAATTACTTGTCTATATATATAATACCTGTGGTTATATATCTAGGCTCTCAATTCTGTTTCATTGTTCTTTGTGCCTGTTCTACCAATACCATGGTGTTTTGATTCTGATAGCTTTATAATATCATTTGAAGTCAGGAAGTGTGATATCTCCAACCTCATTTTTTCTCAGGATTGCTTTGGCATTTTGGGGTCATTTCTGAATCCATACAAATCTGGCATTATTTTTTGTCTATTTCTTTTAAAAATGACTGAGATTTTGATGGGAATTGTGTTAAATTTGTATATGGCCATTTTAACAGTGTTGATTCTTCCAATCCATGAACAGAATATTTTCCATTTTATTGTATCTTTTTCAATCTCTTATAATACTGCTTTTTAGTTTTCAGTATATAGGTCCTCTACATCCTTTGTTTATTCCTAAGTATTTAATTTTTTTTGCTTTAAGTTGCAAAAGGATCTTTTTCATATCTTTTTCTCATTTCATTGATATTATATAGTAAAAGAATGGAATTTTTTTAACCAGTTAACTGCCATGCATCCAAACCACCCCCACATGCTACGATATTTTGAATTTGCATCTATAGACACTTATGGCGTACAAAGTGTTAATATATATTAAATATATATGTATAAATATACACACACACACACACACACACACACACACACACTAGAAGCCTGTTGCAGTCTTCAATCTTCGCTCTGCGTTTGCATATGCAAATTAACTGTCATCTTTGTTTGGTTAATTGCACAGTCGTTCTGATTGGCTGGTAGGCATAGCGGAGTGACACCAATTTGCATGTGTCTCTTTTATTAGATAGGAGATATATATATATATTTTTATATATAGTTAGTAGAGGTCCAGTGCACAAAATTTATGCATGGGGGAGGGTGTCCCTCAGCCTGGCCTGCACCCTCTTACAATCGGGGACTGCTGGCTCCTAACCGCTCACCTGCCTGCCTGCCTGATTTCTCCCAACCTCCCTCCCCTGCCACAACCTGCCTCCTCCGTACGAGGCAACGGAGACTCCAGAACCAGCCTCCTCGGCGTCACACAGAGCCACAGGAACCCAAGGACATCCTGCACAGAGCGGCTGACGGGCCCCGCCTCCACTGTGTATGCAGCTATCTTATAGTCGTCTTTTTGTGACAACGTAACATGCGAGGGCGCGAGGACCACCTAGGCTTTTATATATATATATATGTTTTTAATCTTCATTGTTCAGATTATGACAGATGTTCCTCTTTACCCCCCCCTCATAGCTCCCCTCCACCTGTTTCCCACCCCACCCCTGGCCCTCGATCCCCCCACTGTCCTCTTCCATAGGTGTAAGGTCCTTGTCCAGTCTGTTCCTGTATCCACCACACCCCTTCCCCCTGAGAATTGACAGTCCACTCCCTTTCCATGCCCCTGATTCTATTCCATTCATCAGTTTATTCTGTTCCTCAGATTTTTTAATCATTTGATTTTTAGATTCACTTGTTATGTATTTGTTGTCTCTTTGTTGTTCATAATTTTTTATCTTTACCTATTTCTTCTTCTTCCTCTTCTTAAAGAATATCCTTCAGCATTTCATATAATACTAGTTTGATGGTGATGAATTCCTTTAGCTTTTTCTTGTCTGTGAAGCTCTTTATCTGACCTTCAATTCTAAATGATAGCTCTTCTGGGTAGAGTAATCTTGGTTGTAGGTTCTTGCTATTTATCACTTTGAATATTTCTTGCCACTCCCATCTGGCCTGCATAGTTTCTGTTGAGAAATCAGCTGTCGTATGGGTACTCCCTTGTAGGTAACTAACTGTTTTACTCTTGCTGCTTTTAAGATTCTTTCTTTGTCTTTTGCCTTTGGCATTTTAATTATGATGTGTCTTGGTGTGGCCCTCTTTGGATTCCTCTTGTTTGAGGTTCTCTGTGCTGCCTGGACTTACAAGTCTATTTCTTTCACCAGGTAGGGGAAGTTTTCTGTCATTATTTCTTCAAAAAGTTTTCAATATCTTGCTCTCTCTCTTCTTCTGGCACCCCCACAATTCGGCTGTTGGTACACTTGAAGTTATCCCAGAGGCTCCTTACAGGATCTTCATATTTTTGGATTTTTTTTTCTCTTCTAGTTGGGTGTTTTTTGCTTCCTTGTATTTCAAATCTTTAACTTGATTCTTGGGATCCTCTAGTCTACTGTTGGATCTCTGTATATTATTCTTTATTTCGGTCAGTGTATGCTTAATTTCTGTTGGTCCTTTTTCATATCCTTGAGGGTCTCACTAAATTTCTTGGAGGTGTCCAGAAGATTCTTGAATAACCTTATAACCGTGGTTTTGAACTCTATATCCAGTAGTTTGCTTTCCTCCATTTATTTCATTTGTGACATGTTTCTTTGTCTCTGCATTTTGATAGAGTGGCCTTGTGTACTAGGTGTCCTATAGGGCCCAGTGGTTCAGCCTCCCCAATTACCTAGGAGGTGGACACTCTTGGTGCACCCCTTTGTGGGCTGTGTGCACAGTCTTGTTGTAGTTCAGCCTTGATTGCTGTTGGTATCACTGGGAGGACTTGACCTCTGGGCCAATTGGCTGTGAGGACCAGCTATGTCTGCTGTGCAGGAGACACCTTTATGGGGCAGGTCTTGCTTCAGTGGGGCTTTGGTGCTCACCGAGTCTGCCCCTTGATTTTGTCACTTATGGATGTGGAGAGTTGTAATCTGCTATGGTCTCACTCTGACCACTGGGTACACTGGCTCTTGGATCTCCAATGCGGTGCAAAGTCAGCCACTGTGTATGACCACCCAGCAGGAGCTACAGAGAGATCTGCAAATTCCTCCTCTTTGTTTTGGATTTGGAAATGCCCAGTCAAGGCTCAGCTGTGAAGCAAGGCAGGCTGCTGCTGCTGCTGTCAGCTTTGGGCCTTCTTTTAATAGCTTTGGGGCTCCCTGACCTGGCTGTTGCCTGTTTGACAGGTTTTAGGTTGAGAAAGGACACGCCATTCATATGCAAAAGCCTCTGGGCATAGCTTGGGTGGGGTTATAAATTGAATGGGATGGGGTCTCAGGGAATCACCAGGGCAGAGCAAACAACAATGCCTGCCATTCAGCCCTACACAGGAGAGGTCCCAGTGCAGGAACAATGCCTGCTGCAAGCACCTCCGTCTGAAAGAAAGCTGCCCTTACATTCTTGCCCCAATGCTGGATAGTCCAGTTTCTCCCTGTATGTGTCTGGGTCATCCTGAAATATGTATAATTTTGTATCCTGAAATATGTATAATCCTCTACTCCCACTTTGCTGAGAGTTTTTATCAAAAAAGGTGCAGGATTTTGTCAAATGCTTTTTATAGGTCAGAATGTCGCCCAGAACTGGAATTCAGTGCAATCGGGAGCTTGTATCTCCCTCCCGATCAGCCTTTTTCGTGCCTCCACACCTCCTACTAGTCTCAATGCGCTTTCTTCACCTCTCTGGTTGTATTACTTCCACTCAGCCAGCTGTCCTGTGGTTCTGGATCATAGTTGTTCTGTCTTTTAGTTGTAATTTTGATGTGGTTGTGAGAAGCAGCAAGTACAGGTGTTTATCTATGTCACCGTCTTGGTTCTAATATATTTTTATTGATTTCAGAGAGGAAGAGAGAGATAGAAACATCAATGATGAGAAAGAATCATTGACTGGCAGCTTATTGCATGCCCCTACTGGAGTTCGAGTTTTCAACCTGGGCATGTGTCCTTAACTGGAATCAAACCCGGGACCCTTCAGTCTGAAGGGTCCACTGAGCCAAACTGGCTAGAGCAGCAATGGATTTTTGTACATTGATTTTGTATCCTGCAACTTTACTGTATTTGTTTATTGTTTCTAAGAGTGTTTTGGTGGTGTCTTTAGGGTTTCTATATACAGAATCATGTCCTTTGCAAACAGTGATACTTCAACTTTTTTCTTTCTAATTTGGATGCCTTTTATTCCCTTCTCTTGCTTGACTGCTCTGGCTAGGAGTTCCAGACCTATTTTGTTACGGTTAGAGTGGATATACTTGTCTTGTTTCTGATTTTAGAGGAAAACATGTCAGTTTTTCTTGTGCCAATACTAGACTGTTTGGATTATAGTGTCTTTGTAGTATAACTTGATGTCTGGTATTGTCCCTCCAAGTTTGTTCTTCTTTCTCAAGATTGCTGCGCTATATAGGATCTTTTTTGTTTCCATTGTATATATGTACAATGTACATGTGTTTATTCTAGATCCATAAAATATGCCTTAGGTATTTTAATTGGGATTGTATTGAATCTATAGATTGCTTTGGGTAGTATGGGCATTTTAATGACTTTAATTCTTCCCGTTCATGAACATGGTATATTTTTTTCACTTGTTTATATCTTCCACTACCTTTTTTTTTTCAACATCATATAGTGTTCCAAGTACAGGTCTTTTATCTCCTTGGTTAAGTTTTTTCCTAAGTATCTGAGTTATTTTTTTTTTTTGCAATGGTAAGTGAGATTGATTTTTTTAGTTTCTCTTTCTGAGAATTCATTATTGGTATATAAAAATGCCATCGATTTCTGGGTATTAATTTTGTATCCTGCTACATTGCTGAATTCATTTATTCTGGTAGTTTTTTGGTGGAGTCTTTAGGGTTCTCTGTGTACAATATCGTGTCATCTGCGAATAATGACAGTTTTACTTCCTCCTTTCCCATTTGGATAACTTTTATTTTTCCTTGTCTGATTGCTATGGCTAGGACTTGCAGTACTATGTTGAATAAGAGTGGTCTTGTTCTGTGCTTAGGGGAAATGCTTTTAGTTTTTCCTCATTGAGAATGATGCTGGCTCTAGGTTTGTCATATATGGCCTTTATCATGTTGAAATATGTATAATCCTCTACTCCCACTTTGCTGAGAGTTTTTATCAAAAAAGGTGCAGGATTTTGTCAAATGCTTTTTATAGGTCAATTGATATGATCATGTGATTTTTGTCTCTCAATTTGTTTATGTGATGTATCACCGTTATTGATTTGTGAATATGGTACCAGCCTTGCATCCCTAGAATAAATCCCACTTGGTCATGGTGTATGATCTTTTTAATGTATTGCTGGGTCTGATTTGCTAATATTTTGTTGAGAATTTTAGCATCTATGTTCATCCGGTATATTGGCCTGTAATTCTCATTCTTTATAGTTTCTTTATCTGGTTTCCCAATTAGGCTAAAACGGGCATATAGATCAAATGGAAGAGAACAGAGAACCCAGAAATCTACCCAAGCTTTTATGCTCAATTAATATTTGACAAAGGAGGAGAGGAACAAAGATGGCAGCTTAGGTAAACACCGGTACTCACTGCCTCCCACAACCACACCAGAATTAAAACTAAAATACTGAACAACCATCATTCAGAACCATCTGAAAATTAGCTGAATGGAATTCCTACAACTAGAGTAGTAAAGAAGAAAGACTGGGAGGAATGATGAAGGCACAGAATGGACTGGTCTGGCACCCACGTGGGCCATTTTTTAAAATCAGAGGGAGATTATCCCTGCAGAAACCACTGTGGGGCGCAAATGGTCCCAGCTCTTACCAGATCCCCCACCCAGGGTCCCAGAGCTGGGAAAAGACGTCCCTGTAATTTTGAGCTGTAAAAACCAGCAGGGCTTGTGGCTGAGAGACATGGAAGCTGCCAGAGAACCAGCTGTCCCTCTTAAAGAGCCAGGTGTGAAATTATTTGGACTTACTTCCTCTGAGCTCCAGCACCATGAGGCGTTGGGGGACCCAGATATATACGGATAGTCACTGGAGTGTCTGGCATGGGCACAGGAACTCAGGGGCAGCTTTCTGCCAGACAGAGGTGCTCGCAGGAGTTGTTGTTCCCATGATGAGACCTCCCCTGTTGCAGAGTTGACTGGCAATCATATCTGAGTCCCCATCAACCTGGAGCACACTGATTGTTTCACCCTGATGATTCCAAGACCCCAGCCCATTCAATTTGCATCCAAATCCATGCTGTTTGCAGCAGCTTTTTCATATGAATGGCCTGTCCTGGCTCAGAATTCAAACTTTGCTAAAATCTCTCAAACAAGCTGCAGCTGGTGTCAGGATGCCCCAAACATATCAATAAAAGCCCTAAGACCTGGCACCAGCACCAGCTGCCTTACTTCACAGCTGAGGCTTGCTTGAGCACTCCCAAACATGATACAAAGAAGAGGGAGCTGAGATCTCTCTGTAGCTCTTCCTGAGTTGCCTCAGGCAGTGGCTGACTGCTCCTTCCTGGAGACCCAGGAGCCAGTATACTCAGTGAACAGCTTCAGACCATACCAGATTACAACTCTACACATCCACTAGTGACACACTCAAGGGGAAGACTCAGTGAGCACCATACCCTTCTTGAAGCAAGTCCTGCTTCATAGTGCTTCCTGCACAGCAGCTCTCCCACTGTAGTCACAGCTGGTCCTCAAAGCCCATTGGCCTGGAGGTCAGTTCCTCCCAGTGACACCAACAGCAATCAAGTCTCAACTACAGCAAGGTTTTGCACACAGCCCACAAAGCGGTGCACCTAGAGTGCCCAGCTTAGGTGACTGGGAAGGATAAGCCACTGAGTCCTCTAGGACACCTAATACACAAGGACAGTCTACCAACTCCAGGAGACATAGCAGCTCTACCAAATACATAGAAACAAACACAGAGAAGCAGCCAAAATGTGGAGACAGAGAAACATGTCACAAATGAAAGAAATGGAAGAAAGCAAACTACTAGATACAGAGTGCAAAACCATGGTTATAAGGTTACTCCGGAATCTTCATGAGACCTTCAAGGGACTTAGTGACACTTTCAAGGATCTTAGTGAGAATGCCAAAGACATGGTAAAGGACCAATCTGAAATTAAGCATACACTGACTGAAATAAAGAACAATACATAGTAGAGGATTCTGAGAATCAAATCGATTTGAAATATGAAGAAGCAAAACATACCCAATCATAACAGCAAAAAGATTCCAAAAATATGAAAATAGTGTAAGGAGCCTCTGGGATAACCTCAGGCACACCAACATTCACATTATGGGGGTGCCAGAAGAAGATGAGAGAGAGACAGATATTGAAAACCTATCTGAAGAAATAATGACAGAAAACTTTCCCTACCTGGTGAAAGAAATAGACTTCCAAGTCCAGGCAGCACAGAGAATCTCAAATAAGAGGAATCCAAAGAGGACTACACTAAGACACATCATAATTAAAATGCCAAGGGCTAAAGACAAAGAAAGAATCTTAAAAGCAGCAAGAGAAAAGCAGTTAGTAACCTACAAGGGAGTACCCATACAACTGTCAGCTGATTTCTCAGCAGAAACTATTCAAGCCAGAAGGGAGTGGCAAGAAATATTCAAAGTGATAAATAGAAAGAACCTACAACCAAGATTACTCTACCCAGAAGAGCTATCATTTAGAATTGAAGGTCAGATAAAGAGCTTTACAGACAAGAAAAAAAGCTAAAGGAGTTCATCATCACCAAACTAGTATTATATGAAATGTTGAAGGGTATTATTTAAGAAGAGGAAGAAGAAAAAGAACAAAAATATGAACAATAAAAAGGCAATTAAAACATATCTATCACTCAAAGAACAAAAAAAATGATTTAAAAACAGCGAACAGATTAAGGGACCTTTGGGACAACATGAAACGTACAAGATCTTTGTCATAGGAGTACTAGAGTAGAAGAAAGTGAGCAAGGTATCATCTATTTCAAAAATTATTGGCAGAAACTTTCCATAATCTGGTGAAGGAAAAAGTCATACAAGTTCAGGAAACACAAAGAGTCCCAAATAAGAAGAATCTAAAGAGGCCCACGCCAAGCCACATCATAATTAAATTACCAAAAGGACAAAGAGAGAATCTTAAAGGCAGCAAGAGAAAAGCAATTTGTTACCTACAAAGGCGCTCCCACAAGGCTGTCAACTGAATTCTCAATCCTGGTGCACTGGCCTGCTGTAATGGGTGTCTTGTGGGACCCAGTGGTGTAGTCTCCTTTATCTTTTGATCTTTGTGTTCTAGAAATATCCCTAGTGTGGATTATATGGACTCTCTTAATGTAGATGGCTCCTGACTGCTTTATCGTTTTCTTGGGTGAACTCGGTCCTCAGGCTTGCTGCCTATGAGGCTCAACCCCAACCACATCGTGGCATCCCTTTTACAGAAGCTGACAGAACAAGACAAGACAGGACTAAACTGAAAACAACACATACACACAAAATAATAGCTAATAATAACCAAAACAACCCCACCCCCAATAATAAAGCATGATAAATGAAAACAGGAAGAAAGGGAAATAAAAAGGAACAGTATAATACAAGATACCAAAAGAATTAGAGCCGAGGCCGAAACCGGTTTGGCTCAGTGGATAGAGCGTTGGCCTGCGGACTGAAGGGTCCCAGGTTCGATTCCGGTCAAGGGCATGTACCTGGGTTGCAGGCACATCCCCAGTAGGAGATGTGCAGGAGGCGGCTGATCGATGTTTCTCTCTCATCGATGTTTCTGACTCTCTAGCTCTCTCCCTTCCTCTCTGTAAAAAATCAATAAAATATATTAAAAAAAAAAAAGAATTAGAGCAGAGGAAGAAAAAGAAAGAATAATGTGAAGGAAAAGCAGGTGGAGAAAATAAAGAAAAATAAGAACAGAAGATGAGACATTTATGTATATATGAAATTATCATAATATTAAAAGGTGATGATGAATAAAATAATATGGAATAGGAAAAGAAACAATGGAGAAATTTAAAATTTTAAAAATGCATAGAGACAAGAAGAGAAGGGATATGAGAGATAAAAGGGGAAGCAGAAATGAAGTCTGAAAAAATAAGCAGAATATTATTTATAAAACTAGAGGCCTGGTGCACGAAATTTGTGCATGGGGTGTGTGTCCCTCAGCCCGGCCTGCACCCTTTCCAATCTGGGACTTCTTGGGGGATCTCCGACTGCCGGTTTAGTCAGACATCCCTCTCACAATCTGGGACTGCTGGCTCCTAACCGCTTGCCAGCCTGCCAGCCTGATTGCCCCCAACTGCCCTCCCCTGCCGGCCATCTTGTGACAGCCATCTTGTGACGACGTGGGGCCACCATCTTTTGATGATGTGAGGGTGTCGTGCGAGGGCCACCTAGGGTTTTATTAGTATAGACAATATTTAAGAGAAAAAGAGAAAGAAAAACAAGTGGAGTTCAGCTCTGCAGATTTCATTGTCTATTGCACATTCACCCTTTGGATCTGCTATTTGTGGCACTCACTGGATGTTGCTCAGATGTTGTCCAAGACTGATCCCTTGGTGTGCCAGTCATCAGGCATACCCATAGGTTCTCTGGTGCAATCAGTGTCAGTCGCTATCCTGCCTGGCTTTTGGCCACTAGTCTTACACTTGGCAGGTATGAATCCCAACCACTGGAGTTGGCGGGCCCTCTGCATCATGGAGATTGCGTCTGCCTCAGGACTTGCCCCTTGACTGTACCCACTCTGAGTTGTTCCCTCTTCCCTTATGGATCTTCTCTCTGTGGAGATATCCAGGAACTGGCTGGGGTGGTTTAAGCAGACTCTTATTGGGGGTAGTGCTTGTAATCTGTAGGAGTTGGGGTTGGCACTTCCTCTTTTTCCCTTTAGTGTGCTGGCTGCCTGTACTCACTGGGGAGCTTGGATTTGCTTTCCTGTAATGCCGCCGAAGGGCCCCGTACACAGCGCTTTGTTTCCCAAACAGAAATCCACCCAGACAGAAAACCACCTGGGAGACACTGTTGCAACACCTCAGCTCTGTCTGTCTCCCTGGCAGTCCCTTGATGCCACTCGGATGAAAAAACAAATATAAAAAAGCAAATACAAAAATCAGCTCCTCTTGGCACTTCAGTCTTTCTGTGTAGCCTGCCACTCTTGGCCAGGGCTTCTGCCCAGGCTCCAACTGGCCAACTGTTGGTGATCCTCACACCATGACAGGATCGAGCCTTATGGGCACAGATTTCTACCCCTATGCTGTTTTCCTTTGGCTCAGATCACAGCAGAATGTGTAGACCTAGCAGAGTCCTAGGTTAGGGGCAGAGCGCCTTCAGTGTGCTTGAGGTGGAAGTGAAGTAGGGAAGTGTCATCTCTCCCCACCCCCACCCCTCAGTCACATAAACCAGCCCCTTTCCAGTTCTGCTCAGTGTTCTCCCAGGGACTGTAGGATCTCTCAGAATCACTGCTGGGTGTACCAGTCTGCTCCCTCTGCAGCTTAGCTCTGTGGTGTGGAGTTTTGCTACCTGTCTCCTACAGTCCCAGATCAGAACAATTGTCCCTAGTGCTGAAACAAAGAGATTGCTCTTTGCCTGGCCTGTTGGGGTTTGTTCTTCCAAGGTGAATCGAATCTCCACTGCTTCCTACCACCCAGTACTACATGGGCTCCCCTTCCCTTCTCTGTTTTTCTGAGTTGGGGAATCCCTGTATGGGGCTTTAGACCCTTTGCTTGCAGGGTGGGAAGGGGCTCCACTGCCATAATATCTTTCCAGCTTCCCAGCTGCACACCTGTGCAAGTTGACTCACTTTCTCCACATCTCCTCATGTCTTTTCTCTGTGTTTCCTGTTCACAATATTTCATATCAGCTTCATTTCATCTGGTTTTTTATGCTGGTTGCCCTGCAGTTCAGCCACAAATCTATTTGGTGTTGGGAGCAAGTGGTAGGAGGTTCCACCTACTCTGCAGCCATGATGGATCTTGTCTCTATATATCTTCTGATGTCATCTTTTTTCTTCTTTGACACAGTCATTTTTTAGTAGTATGCTGTTTAATCTCCACATAGTTGTGTGTTTCTTTACTTCTTTTTTGCAATTGATTTCTAATTTCAAAGCATTGTGGTCAGAGAATATGCTTTGTATAATTTCAGTCTTCTTGAGTTTGTTGAGGCTAGTTTTGTGACCCTACATATGGTCTGTCCTTGTGAATATTCCATGTGCACTGGAGAAGAGATATAATTTGATGTTCTGGGATGGAAGGCTCTGTAGATGTCAGTTATTTTCACTTGGTCTAATGTATCATTTAAGGCTTTGTTGATTTTCTGTTTGATCTGTCAATGAAGTATTAAGATCTGCAACTATCATTATGTTTTGGTCTGTTTCTCTCTTTAGTTCTGTTAGTAGTTGCTTTATATATTTCAGTACTCCTTGATTGGGTACATATATATTCAGAAGAGTTATGTCTTCTTGATGTAGTGTTCCCTTTGTCATTATAAAATGTTCATCTTTGTCTCTTGTTAACTTTGTTATCTTGATACCTTTGTCAGGTACAAGTATGGCTACACCTGCTTTTCTGTGGATGTTATTTGTATGAAGAATCATTTTCTACTCTTTTACTTTGAGTCTAACTTTGTCTTTGCAGCTTAGGTGTATCTCCTGAAAGAAGGCTATGGTTGGATTTTAGTTTTTATCCACTCTGCTACTCTGTGCCTCTTTACTGGTGAATTCATTCCATTTACGTTTAGGGTAATTATTGATGTGTGAGGATTTTCTATAGGAATTTGATCTTTTCTGGTAGCTCTGTGCATCCATTGATTCTTTTCCTTTGTATTTGTGTCTATTGTTTTGTTTGATGGTATTCCATACTTATTTCCTCTGTGTCCTCTTTTCCTACACTGTTTCTCAGTTTTGGCTTTTGTGTGTGTGTGGTCATTATATTTATGAAAAAGAAAGTTTCATATATACAGTAGTCCTTTTTCTTTTGAATGCATCTGGTCTCCATCCTCTTTACCAAATTCAGGCCTTTACTCCCTCCCCTTTTATATTTTTGTTGTCACAAATTATCCCTGTTTATGCTGTAGGTTTGTTAGTGATCTTACTCATAGCTTTGTGACCTTTTGTTCTATGTTTCAGGTAGAATAACCTCCTTGAGTATTTCCTGTCATGGAGTTCTTCTGATGATAAAATCTGTCAACTTCTGTATCTCTGGAAACGTCTTTCTCTTTCATAGTTAAAGGATGACTTTACTGGATATATTTTTCTTGCCTGGTAATTTCTCTCTTTTAGTAGTTTGAAAATTTAGTTCCACTATCTTCTGGCTTGTAGAGTTTCTGCTGAGAAATCCAATGATAACCTAATGGGCTTTCCTTTATAGGTTATTTTCTGTTTCTTCTGGCTGCTTTGACAATCCTTTCTTTGTCATTAATTTTTGACAGTTTTAATACAGTATGCCTTGGAGAAGGCCTCTTTGGATTGAGGTAACTAGATGTTCTATTTGCTTCTTGGATTTGAAGATCTAGTTAGTTCTTTCCATAGGCTTGGGAAGTTCTCCTCCACTATTTGTTTGAATTGGCTCTCTGTTCCCTTTTCTTTCTCTCCTTTGGTATGCCTATAATTCTTATATTACTCATTCTGATGGAATTCACATTGTTCGTATAGAGTTTTTATTTTTTATCTTTTTAAGCTCAAGTCTCTCTCTTCTTCCCTCTGCATCATTTCTAGATTTCTGTCTTCAATATCACTGGTCCTTTCCTCCCTTTGGTTTGCTCTATCTCCTGTGCTTGCTAGATCATTCTTTATCTCTTTTATTGAATTCTTCATCTCTAGGATTTCTGTTTTGTTCTCTTTTAAAGTTTCAATCTCTTGGTGAAATACTAGTTTTGTTTGTTGTTTTCTAAACTCGCTAAATTGCCTGTCATATTATCTTGCCTCTGAGTGTTTTCAGAACTGCAATCTTGAATTCTCTGTCATTTATGTCATATATTTCCATGATTTTAAGTTTGTTTTCTGGAGTTTTATTTTCTTTCTGAGCTCTCTACCTTGGTTATTCATGGTATTTGATGGATTCCTTCTCTTTTTAGGCATCACAGGTTGAGTGGGACTTCTCCAACAGATTAACACGAAAAGGTCTTTCCATTCTTTTTCAGTAGGAGGTGCTAAATCATAAGTTTCTTTTTAACTCTGAAATCCCACTGCTGTCCCCTACAGCCTCTGATGTCAGTGTAACCCTGATGTGTGAGGAAGAGGTGGGCTGTGGGAATCCCCTAGCATTGTTGTTTTGCCTTCTCAATAATGGCAACGTGGGTCCTCTGCTGGCATCCCCCCGTGTCCCGATTCTGTGTCACAGAGTGCACCTGTTGCTTAGGGAGAAATGTAATTCTGTAGTATTAGTTTCTGTTAGTATTAGTGATTCTGTAGTATTAGGTCCCAGTTAATGTGGTCCACGTTCCGACACCAAGGGCAAAAGGGCAATCTCAGGAAGGTTAAGGGGGCGTGGGGAGGAGGCCAGGTTTTGTGGCTTTGTTTCTGTCTGAATTGCTGACTGCTCTTCTGTGCTATGTTCTTGCCCAGGTTTCCTAGCTCAGCCATACCTCGTGCTGTTTACTCCTGCAGGAATGCCCACTGATTTTCTCTCTGTTTCTCCCAGCTGAGAGGAGTGTAAGCCACAACTGGATTCCTCCCCTCTCCATCAGAGCTCCCAGCTGCCAGGCCACATCCCTGGCTCCTATCATACCCACTTCTTTTCACCTCCCTCTTTGCTCTACTTGCCCATCTTTAGATGTTTCAATGTATGGCTCTCTCAGGGGTATTTGTGTGTTGAGCAGGGAATCCTTTGTTGAGTTATAGCTGTTTAAATTGTTGAAACTTGAAGGGAGAAGACCAAGGAATCTCTCATGCCACCATTCCTCTGTCACCTCCTTTAACTTATTACTCCCTAATCTCTAACTTTTATTTCATTTATACAATCTCAACATCATTACTCAGATATATGGTCATTTCTGTCTATGTTTTTGTTTTCCCCTAACTTTGCATTTAAATTATTCCTTCCAGGGCCACATTAATAGTCCATTAAGCTTTCCATAAGAGTCCTATTTGTTTGTAAGTATTTGGGATGGGTGATTAGCTTGTTTAGCACA
Organism: Myotis myotis; assembly: GCF_014108235.1. Lineage (NCBI taxonomy): Eukaryota > Metazoa > Chordata > Mammalia > Chiroptera > Vespertilionidae > Myotis > Myotis myotis. Next base: position 72,470,397 of record NW_023416315.1, read on the forward strand.
TGCTTATACATCTCATGTGTTGTTTTCTCATTGTTTTTATGTATGAAAAAGTCTTGATTTCACTGTGAGCCACTTGACTACCATGGTACCATACATATTTTTTATTCCTTCACAGTTCTTTCATGGGAAATTTATCATTTTCATTGAATTTAATAGATTTGAAGTAGAATTATCATTTGCCTATTTTATTTGCATAACTGAACTGAAACATATAATTTTAGAAGTAATTCATTAATCCATTTATACCACGGAATTTATGAGGCGTGACTTAAAGCCTGAAGATCTCGGTCCAAATACTGTCGCAACAACTTATCCAAGCTAATACACTATCAAGACTTTTTGTAGTCTTTGAAGCTTAGTTTTTTAAGTGATTAATAGATGCGATACCTAGCTAATAAACAGGGTGGCTATGAGAATTAAAACAAGATAATGAATGTGATGGTACTGAGCATGGTGTCATTTCATGGTAGCTATTCACCAAATTTTACATTTACTTAAATTAATAATGTATTTTCTGTTATGAGAGTCACAATTTCTAAAATGCACATTTCTGATTGATTTATGAAACTTAGTTAATAAGTATATATTTTATTTTTCTTTAGACATTTATTACAATTTTAATGGTACCATTAGCCATATATATACTTCCATCTGCATATTCATAGATATAGTCATCCATCCATCTGTAAATCATTTGGCATATTTTCTATTCTACATTTTTATTGAGATCTGATTTACAAAGTGAAATGTATAGTTTTTAAATGTACAGTTTAAAGTATGACAAATAAATACACCCATGTAGCTCACATTCATTTTTCCATTTCCCTAGCAAGTTTCCTTAGGTCCCTTTCAAGACAATCCCCTAGAGGCAACAACTCTTGTTTTTTATTTTTTTACCCTCTTTTATTTAGTACATTATATGTTAGATACTCTTAGTGTGTGAGTTATTTCACTCAGCCTAGTATTTTTATTTACATTCATGTTTTTATAGCAGTTCAATAGTTTTTATTGCTGAGATATCTTTCAGTGTTTGAATATATCACAGTTCTTTTTTCTTCTAGTTTTCTTTTTGTTATTGATTTCTAGCTTAATTCCACTGTGGCATGAGAACATGTTCTATATATTTCACATCTTTGAAATTTATCAAGACTTTCTTGACGGCCCAGCCTATGGTCAGTTTTTGCAAGTATTCCACATACATAAAAAATAATGTAATTTGGTAGTAGTTGTGTGTAATGGTCTATGTGTATTAATTAAGCCACATTTATTAGTTATGTTGTTCAGATCTTCTAGCTGACTACTAATTTTTTTGGCTTTTTCTGTTAGCTACTGTAATATGTATTTTGGTCCACTTTTGCTTATTTGTTTAAGGCCACCATATTCCTGATACAATGACTTTTTATTCTAATGCAGTGTGATTTTCAGTAAATGTAGTAATACTTCTTTATTGCAATATGCTTTCTCTCCTATTAGAATAGCTATATCAGCTGTCTTTTAGCTTAGTGTTTTTGTTTTGATGGTATATCTTTTTTCAACCTTTCCATATGCTTTTATTTAAAGTAAACAATGTATAGATCACTTTTTAAAATCGAGATTTATTAATAACTAGAGGCCTGGTGCACAAAAATTTGTGCACTTGGCGGGGGAGAGGGGTATCTCATCCCGGCCTGTGCCCTCTCATAGTCTGGGACCCCTCGGGAGATAACGACCTGCGGGCTTAGGCCTGCTCCCGGGTGGCAGAGGGCAGGCCCAATCCCTAGGTGCAGCCCCTGGTCGGGCTCAGAGCAGGGCCGATTGGGGAGTTGGTGCGCCGCCCCCTGTCATGCACAGATCAGAGCGGATCGGGAGGTTGCAATGCCACCATTAGTCACGCTCAGGGTAGGGCCGATTGGGGGCTGGGGCACCGCCCCCTGTCACAGGGCAGGGCCGATGGGGAGGTTGCGGCGCCACCCCCTGTCACGCACAGAGCAGGGCCAATCAGGGGGATGGGGCGCTGCCCCCTGTCACTCACAGAGCAGGGCCCATCAGGGGGGTTGGGGCTCTGTACCCTGTCACGCACAGAGCAGGGACAATCAAGGGGTTGGGGAGCTCCCCCCTGTCACGCACAGAGCAGGGTCGATCAGGGGGTTGGGGAGCTACCCCCTGTCACGCACAGAGCAGGGCCCATCAGAGGGTTGGGGAGCTACCCCCTGTCACGCACAGAGCAGGGCCGATCAGGGGGTTGAGGAGCTCCCCCCTGTCACTCAAGAGTAGGGCCGATAGGGGAGTTGGGGCACCGCCCCCTGTCACACGCAGAGCAGGGCGGATCACGGTGTTGGGGTGCCCCACCCTGTCACACTCAGGGCAGGGCCGATGGGGAGGTTATGGTTCTACCCCATCACACACAGAGCAGGGCCCATGGGGGGGGCGGTGTTGGGGCGCCGCACCCTGTCACGCACACAGCAGGGCCGATCAGGGGGTTGGGGCGCCGCACCCTGTCACACACAGAACCGCAGGGCGATCAGGGGGTTGGGGAGCTCCCCCCTATCAGGCACAGAGCAGGGCTGATCAGGGGTTGGGGTGCCTTCCCCGTCACGAACAGAGCAGGGTGGATAGGGAGGTTGTGGCCCCACCCCCTGTCACACACACAGCCGCAGGGCGATCAGGGGGTTTGGGCGCTGCCCCCTGTCACACTGATCCCGGTGCCGGGAGGCCTCACGGCTCCGCTGATCCCAGTGATGGCAGGCATATTACCCTTTTACTATATAGGATAGAGGCCTGGTGCATGGGTGGGGGCCAGCTGGTTTGCCCTGAAGGGTGTCCTGGATCAGAGTGGGGGTCTCCACTGGGGTGGCGGGCCAGCCTGGATGAGGGGATGATGGCTGTTTGCAGCTGGTCACACACCCTTCAGGGTGGGGGTCCCCACTGGGGTGCCTGGCCAGTCTGGGTGAGGGGCTGAGGGCTGTTTTCAGACTGGCGGATAACTGAAGCTCCCAACTGCTCCTTTTTTTCTTTTTTTTTTTAATTCTGGGCCAGCTTTAGCTCTGAGGCTTTGCTCCAGCTCTTAGGCCTCCACTGCTGAAAGCAGGTATCTGGTTTGTTTCGGTTCTATAATCGAAACTCTGTATCAACTCCAGCTCTGAGATCCCGACTGGCTGAAAGCAGGTTTCTGGGGTTTTGTTTAGCTTCTATATTTGTAACAATGTTTCAGACTGCAAGCTCAGAGGCCGGCAGCGGCAGGCGGGGCACGTTGGTTTCCTCCGTCACTGAAGCAAGCAAGCCTCATGTTCGCTTCAAGCTGCCTGGCTGCCGGCTGCCATCTTGGTTGGCAGTTAATTTGCATATCGCCCTGATTAGCCAATGGGAAGGGTTGCGGAGGGATGGCTAATTACCATGTTTCTCTTATATTAGATAGGATAGTTTATTTTAATGGAAATATTTAGTCCATTTGTATTTAGGGTGCATGCTGATATATCTATTCTGTTTAGTTAGTATTCTTTTGTCCAAGGTTGTTTTTGGATTCATTTTTTTATTCAGTTTCTATCTTGCTAATTTCTCTATTCTTCTATTATTCTTTGAGTGGCTATTCTGGAGATTATAACATGTATTCTTATTAGAGTTTATTATAGGACTCAACAAATGCTAGTTTTCTACCAGGATCTTGGCTTCTCATGTTCTTGCTGCCTTAGTTTTTCTACAATGCCTCAAACATAGTTTGTATTTTACAGCTTTTATAACCTTTGTTAGTAGAAGGGTTGATTTAATAAAACTACTCTGATAGTTGGAAATAGATGTCCTATTTGTAGCTTTTTATCATTGTCAAATTTATAGTTTTCCATAAATTTCCCTGCTAAAGTTGATTAAATAGAATAAAAACAGCAGATAATACTGAACTACACAGTAAAAATCTGACATGAATACAAACCATTTTACACGTGGTACAGAGAAATGAAACATATATCATTATGAAGGTACATTTTTTTCCCTTGCCAGACTGAGAATTTTGTTTCTCCTTTTTCCATGTATGCCATCTAGTGGAGGTTTTGTAGAAATGAAATAACAAGAAAGTAAGATGAATGAAAGGCTCTTTATCATCCAAAAATAATTTTTTCAATTATGGTAACATATATAAATCTTATTCTTTTTAACCCATTCTTAGCCATTAACAATTTTGAGGAAATTTGGTAGATGGATAAAAATACAACTTAGTATCACTAGTAAATTCAGCTGGGTTTTGTTAGGCAATATATGCTAAGCACTAGAAGATAAAGATTAAAGATCCAGTCCATTCCTGAAAAATTTGACAGTATAGATAACAAAACTTAAAGGCATTTATAACATAGTAATATTAGAGGTAGAATAAGGTGTCTCTAGGAATCAAAATTAGGAGAATTTAACTGAGATGAAGATGATAAATGGAAGAAGCTTCCTAGAAGTATATCATTTGAACTGAAGTTTACAGAATGAATAGAAGTTAGCCAACTACCAGTAACTATGGTAGAAAAAGATATTCATGCCCTGGCTGGGGTGGTTCAGTTGCTTAAGTGTCGTCCCTTGCATCAAGAGGTTGTTGGTTCAATTCCTCCTGGTCAGGGCACATGCCCGGGTTGCTGGCTCAATGCCAGTAGGGGACATGCAGGAGGCAGCCAATTGATGTTTCTCTAAAATAAAATAAAAACATATTAAAAAAGGAAAAGAGAAAATTCAATGTGGGTGCATGTTTAGGCAGAGAAAGAGCCCATTTGATTCAGGTAATTTGTAACTTATGAAACCAGATCATATTAAATTGGTGTAGAAAATGAGCAAAACTCATATTCATCATTGGCTAGGTAATAACCTGTGTAATCTATGCTTAAAAAATGAATTTAATCCTGAAAACTATTGAACAATTATAATAAGAATGAACATACTATTTTATAAAGGTTATTTTGACACCGAGTTGAGGATGAATTGGAGCCAAGAGGTTCAATTAAAAGGCCATGGACTACATATTCAAAATTGAAAATAGCAAGTAAATTTGCCTGAATTTGAAGAATATTAGTTCTGTTTTATCAAGATAGTTTTCAAAATTTTTATTTAAAATTTTGACAATGCAAGGTTTTTGTTAAAAAAATTTTTAAAGTATGTAACTTAGAAAGTGAAGTCTTTTTCTCCTACTCTTCAGTTTTTATAGATGGTTGTTATTTGTTTTTCCAGAACTTCTTCCATGTGTTAGCATTTTTGTTTTGTTTTTAAATGGTATTATACAGTACATAGGGTGGGGCAAAAGTAGGTTTACAGTTGTGAGTTTGAGAAACAGAGTTTATTCTTGTATTGTTATTTACTAGAGGCCTGATGCACAAAATTCGTGCAAGAGTAGGCCTTCCTACCCCCAGCTGCTGGCGCCGGCTCCCCTCTGGCACCTGGACCCGGGCTTCCCTCTGGCCACCAGCAGGCACCCGGGACCCTGGCTTCCCTTGTAGCCCGGCTTCGTCTGGAAGGTCGTCTGGAGGGAGGTCCGGAAGGAAGTCTGGTCTAATTAGCATATTATGCTTTCATTAATATAGATTATTATTTTCCATATGAACAACTGCAAACCTACTTTTGCCCCACCCTGTATACTGTATTGCAATTGGCTTTTTCAACTGGTCAGTGTTTCATGGGCACTATACTTGTCTATATGTATAGATATAGTTCTCTTTTTATATTGGCTGCATAATATTCCATTGTATTGATATGAAATAATTGCTTAACTTCATATTTTACTGAAGAACATTGGGGTAGTTTTCAGATTTTTAGTATTACAAAACAGTGTTATATTGAGCATCTCTGGCAACTTGTGTAGGTTTTCTATAGAACACATTCCTAAAGTAGGGTTGCTGACTCACAGATATGTTTATTTAGAATTGTGATATGTGTTGCCAAATTGTCTTTGAAAAAGTTGAATCACTTTATACTACTTCCAACAGTATTTGAAAGGACCCACACAGTGATATCACTGGATATTTTTGATATTTAAAATTTTCCAATATGATTTATTAATAATGATACTTCATTTAATTTGCATCTTTTCAGTAATACTTAATTGATGTCTTCCATGTTTTTGTGAGTGGTTTATATTTCTTTGTATATTAAGTGCTTGTGAACTTTGCCATTTTTCTATTTGGTGGTTCCACATATTTCTTAGTGATTTATAAGACTTTTTGTATACATGGACCTTTTAGCTTATGTTTTATGTGTTGACCTGTTATTTCTAGTTTGTTTGTGTTCATGTTGATATTGTTGTTGCTTTTTAGTTTTTATGTTAAATTTCCATCTATCTTTTGAGAAAAATTGTCAGGAACTAACTTCCCCAAAAGTTCTGGACTCAGAGAGTTTAACAGTTTACTTCTTTAAACTTCAAAGGAATAGATTACACTAATATAACTTAGGTAGTTGCAGAGCATAATGAATGATCAGAGCATAATGAATAAATCAGCAAAATGAATGTTATCAGCAAATTAAATGAATACTATCTAGTGATTCAAATGGGATGCATGTTAACTTTAAAAAATGGTTCACCCCCACCACCCCCCGCCTGGTGGTTCAGTTGGTTGGAGCATGTTCTTGTATACCCGAAAGGTTGCAGGTTCCATCCCTGGTTTGGACACATAGGGAGGCAACTAAATAAATAAACATATCCTTGGGTGAGGATTAAGAAAGAAATGGTTCAATATTAGGGAAATGAATTTTATAAAAATAGGTCAGGAGATATTGGGAAGAGGTGAGGATTCAAGAGTAAATACAAGAAAATAAGGTTGTTATAAACTTTCAGATCAAGAGATCAGAAGTAAGGGTAGGAATTTGATAGAACAAATAGTACCTGATCACTCTGACAAGGCTAAAAATGAGACATGGAAGCATGTAATTACCATGGGAGCATGGTAAATAAAAAGCACAAGAATAATGTCAGAAATAAGTTTAACCATGTTAATAAAAAAGGAAAGTAATATAATTGGTAAAGCTCACTGATTAAAACATCCTATCTAATAAAAGAGAAACATGGTAATTGGCATACGACCGCTACCCTTCCCATTGGCTAATCAGGGTGATAGGCAAATTAACTGCCAGCCAAGATGGCAGCTGGCAGCCAGGCAGCTTAAACTGAACATGAGGCTTGCTTGCTTCAGTGACGGAGGAAACCAACGTGCCCCGCCTGCCACTGCCGGCCTCTGAGCCTGCAGTTTGAAACATAGTTACAAATATAGAAGCTAAACAAAACCCCAGAAACCTGCTTTCAGCCAGCCGGAATCTCAGAGCTGGAGTTGATACAGAGTTTCGATTATAGAACCGAAACAAACCAGATACCTGCTTTCAGCAGCGGAGGCCTAAGAGCTGGAGCCTCAGAGCTAAAGCTGGCCCAGAATAAAAAAAAAAAAGAAAAAAAGGAGCAGTTGGGAGCTTCAGTTATCTGCCAGCCTGAAAACAGCCCTCAGCCCCTCACCCAGACTAGCCAGGCACCCCAGTGGGGACCCCCACCCTGAAGGGTGTGTGACCAGCTGCAAACAGCCATCATCCCCTCGTCCAGGCTCGCCAGGCACCCCAGTGGGTACCCCCACCCTCATCCAGGACACCCTTCAGGGCAAACCAGCCGGCCCCCACCTGTGCACCAGGCCTCTATTCTATATAGTAAAAAAGTAATATGCCTCCCAGCACCAGGATCAGCGTGACAGGGGGCAGTGCCCAAACCCCCTGATCGCCCTGCGGCTCTGTGTGTGACAGGGGGCGGGGCCACAACCTCCCTATCCGCCCTGCTCTGTTCGTGACAGGGGAAGGCACCCCAACCCCCTGATCAGCCCTGCTCTGTGCCTGAAGGGGGGAGCTCCCCAACCCCCTGATCACCTTGCGGCTCTGTGTGTGACAGGGTGCGGCGCCCCAACCCCCCCACCCACGGGCCCTGCTCTGTGTGTGACGGGGTAGAGCCATAACCTCCCCATCAGCCCTGCCCTGAGTGTGACAGTGGCGGCACCCCAACCCCCTGATTGGCCCTGCTCTGTGGGTGATAGAGGGCGGCGCCCCAACCCCCTGATCCGCCCTGCTCTGTGTGTGACAGGGGGCGGTGCCCCAACTCCCGTATCGGCCCTGCTCTGTGAGTGACAGGGGGGAGCTCCTCAACCCCCTGATGGGCCCTGCTCTGTGCGTGACAGGGGGGAGCTCCCCAACTCCCTGATCGACCCTGCTTCGTGGGTGACAGGGTGGCGCCGCAACCTCCCCATCGACCCTGCCTTGAGTGTGACGGGGCAGTGCCCCAACCCCCCAATCGGCCCTACCCTGAGCGTGGCATCACAACCTCCCGATCCGCCCTGCTCTGTGCATGACAGGGGCTGGCGCCCCAACTCCCCAATCGGCCCTGCTCTGAGCCGGACCAGGGGCTGCACCTAGGGATTGGGCCTGCCCTCTGCCATCCGGGAGCAGGCCTAAGCCAGCAGGGCGTTATCTCCCATGGGGTCCCAGACTGCGAGAGGGCACAGGCCGGGCTGAGGGACCTGCCCCTTCCCCCTCCCCCCCCCCCCCCCCCGCACAAATTTTTGTGCACCGGGCCTCTAGTAGTAATATATTAGCTAAAACCAAATTCAGTGAATTCATAATTAAAAATAGACATAATGGCTGAAAATCAAACAAAATTATGTTATTCATTTAGCAAATATTTATACCAGGTAGGTACCAAAACCCCCAAAAAATAAGTACCTCTGGGGTAGTCAGGGAACAAAGATGGTGACTTCAGATTTGATTTTGAGTTTTCTTGGGGTACCCAGGTGGTAGTGACAGATAAGATCTGTAGCTCAGGAGCAAAGCCTGGGCTAGAGATAATGGATTCAGCAGTCAACTGTATGTTGAGAATAAAGTCATGAGAGTAGGTGAGAGCCTTCAGGCGTGTTGTTTATGTAGTGAACAAAGGTAATGGTAGGACAGAAGCCTCTGAAATACATAGTTTTAAGTTCTAGAAAAATAAAAGGAGTCCGCATAACCTTTGTCAAAGCAATCATGTATTAGAAGTAGCAGGCAAAAAAAAAGTGCATGGAAGAAGAGAATTTTTTACATTAAATATCAGGAAATAAATAAGATGAAAACTAATATTGGAAGTAAAATTATCAGTAGCACAAATTACCATGTCACTTGAGTAGATTAGTTATAAAGTTTTATAACTTACCTGAAGAGTTTATAACATTGTCATAAATAAAGAAGCATTTTTAAAAATGAAGAGCTTACTTAGATTTCATTAATCTATAGCAAGCAGACTATTACAGAGGTTACAAGTCTCTATAGATGCAAAAGCACTGGGAGAATTATTCTCTCCTCTTTCAAAACTGTCATGCAACATAGTGGCAGAGTAGGTGGATGCTACACTCACCTCTTCCTAGGACCAACTAAATTATAGAAAAAAAATCCTGAGTAACTTAAGACTAGCTGAAGAGAAGTCTTATAACCAAGGATTTAGAGAAGCAACATCAAGACTGATAGGAAGGGTGGAGTCATGAAAAGGGCTGGCCTTACACCTCCTGGGTCAGCTGAGATTCACTCTGAGAAGTGTGGGGTCTAAACCCCGAGCCAGGTTCCTCAGCCCAGAGCATCAGAGCCTAGAAAAGGCACCCACATAACATCTGGCTGTGGACAGCAGCAGAGTTTCTGTCCACCAGAGAGAGATGGTAGTCCACTAGAGACACAGGGCTAACACACAAAATTTCATTCACAGCCAGTCACCCAGAGCTCCAGTAGAGGGAGGGCAGAGTTGACTAGAGTCATGTGAGGTAAGATTGGGCATTATTCCTCTGGGGAGGGAGCTGAAGGAGACAGCTGCCAGTATCTCTGTACTGAGTCATTCTCCCATACTGCAGGAACCATATTTCTTGAGCGGAACTCTCCCCTTGTATTGCATGAGCCGGGAGAAAGCAATAGTCTTACCATCTGGACTCCCTCTCACCCCACCCTGTTAAGCTTACACCCTGCTGAGGAGTACAACCAGGAGACTGAGCTTAACAGGAAGCTGACAGGCAGAGGTGGAACTCTGGCTGCCTTGGGACTTTTGATGAAAGGCCTCTGGGCTTGGTGCTAGTAAAAGCTGGCCTTGGTGCACAGCTTGGTCCTTCCCATGTGTACCCAAGCCCAGCAAAGGCAGCCACAGATTGTGGATCACTTGTTGCTCCAAAACAGGTTGCCAAGGGCCAGTCACAGATAACATCTTAACATTGGTACGCACCCTCCCAAGAGACTCAGAGCCAACACACCCAATGGTCAGCTTCAAACAGCGTCAAAGAAGGATCTAATATGCTTCACAAGAAGGGTATCCAAAAGGAAATCTCAGCAAGGGCCATACCCTGCTGAGGTGAATTTCACTTCTTGTGGGTAACACCTGCACAGCAGCTTGCATACATGGTCACGGTTGAGCCTCAACGGTCAGCCAGCCTGAGACCCCATCCCACACACAAATGGGCCAATAGCAATCAAAACTCAATTACAAGAGGAGGGCCCACATAACCCACACAAGGGCCATTCCTGGTGATCAAGGAAACTGCACTGCTGGATCCCACAGAACACCTACTACATAAGGCCACCCAATGAAGACAAGTAGTCATAGACGATCTGATACATAGAAACAAACATAAAGAGGCAGCCAAAATGGACAAAGAAAAAGGCCTCAAATGAAAGAACAGGATAAATCTCCAGAAAAAAGAGCTAAAAGAAATGGAGGCAACAATAGGTTGCATAAAGCAGAGGATCCAATTTGGAAAACAAGTTAGAAAAAAACAAACAAAACAATCAGAGCAGCACAAACTAAAAAGAATTTTTAGAAAATGAGGCTATGCCCTGGCCAGTGTGGCTCAGTAGTTGGGCATCAAGTCATGCACCAAAAAGTTGCTGGTTCGGGTGAGGATTTAAAAAAATACACCAATGGCATATTTCACAGAACTAAAACAAATATCCCCAAAATTTATATGGAACCACAAGAGACCTTGAGTAGTAACAACAATATTGAGAAAAGAATATTAAATTTGGAGGAGTCATGCTGTATGATATCAAAGTATACTACAAAGCCATATTAATCAGAATAGCATGGCACTGGCATAAAAACAGACATATAGATCAATGGAATAGAAGAGAGAGCCTAGAAATAAACCCAAGCTTTTATAGTCAAATAATAGTTGACAACGAAGGCAAAAACATACAATGGGGTAAAAATAGTCCATTCAATAAATGGTGCTGGGAAAATTGAGCAGATATGTAAAAAAATTGAATTAGACCACCTTCTTACACCATACATAATAAACTAAAAATGGATTTAAAGACTTAAACATTAGACTCAAAACTATGAAAATCTTAAAAGAAAACATAGACTGTAAAATCTTGGACATTACTAATAGTAATATATTTTCTGATATATCTCCCTTGGCAAGGAAACAAAAGAAAAATAAACAAACGGGACTATATCAAACTGAAAACTTTGCAAAGCAAAGGAAACCATCACATAGACATAGACCACAGTGTGGTGAATGCAGGGTAGGAGGGCAGGGGTGGGGGGTTGAGGAGGATATTGGGGTGATAAGTGGCAATGGACAACAGAGACTTGACTTGGGGTGGTGAATAATAATACAGTGTATAGATGATGTGTCGTAGAATTGTGCACCTGAAACCTATATAATTTTGTTAACCAGTGTCACCCCAATGAATTCAGTAAAAAAGGAAAAAAAACAGTTTAGAAGTTGAGTAATATATCTTTTATGTAATCTAGATCCTATTACTGATAGTTTGCTATTCCATTCAGTAAGTTCAACTTTTCTTAGAAGTTAGAAACTAATACAAGCGTTGTAACATTTTAGTAGTGTTCTGAAGCTTTTTAGTAAGCAAACTATATGTCTAGTAGTTTTCTTATCTAAGAGGAAATAGGCATCTATAAGAAGCCATTTATACCCATGAAAATTTACAAACAAAACTATATCCCTGCTGCTTTCTGAGATTAAGAGAAATTTGGAAGAACCTCAGTTTTCAGTACAATTTCAGAACAAATTTTAGTTCAAATTCAGAAAATTTTGATTATAATTTTCAGTAATAAGGTTCAATCAAATGGGACACTTACACTTTTATGTCACCTTATTTGGATACTCTGCCAGAGTATCACCTCTTTGAGATTATACTTTAGCCAGCTTACTTTAGTTAGGTTACCAATTTTGCTATATTGTGGAATGAGTTTATGAAATTTATCCTGTGTTTCATGATCAAATATACAAAAAGGGGACATATGTAATATTTTCAACAATGAAGATTTAAAAAAATAAAAGGATATGGTGACCTCGGTCCCACAACCACAAGGAACTAAATTTTGCTAACATCCTAAATGAGCATGTAAATGAAACTCTTTCCTAGGGGTTGGCCAATATGATAACTGTTTTGAGATGCCCTGAGCACAAACCCAGTCATGTGCCATACTTGAAAATTTGACCTACAGAATTCTGATTAGGAAATGGGTGTTTTAAATCACCAAGTTTGTGATCATTTATTATGTAACAATAGAATACAAATATACGAACAATTCCATTAAAAATAAATTAATCAATTAATTAAATTTTAAATTTACTGGCATAAATATTCCCTTATACTTCAAACTCTGGAGACTCTGTACTGATATCACTTCTCTTATTCCTGACATTGGTGATTTGTGTCACCTTTTTTTATCATGATCAGTTTGGCTATATTTTATCAATTTTATTGATCTTTTCTTAAGAATCTAAAGAGAAAGAAATGTACAATATGAAGATTTAGAGAAAGGTAGAGGGAACAGCACTTTCACAGTCCCTGAAAGGGGGATAATTTGGTATTTTCATAAAGAATAAACTGGAAGTGGCCAAAGGAGGAATCATGGAGAACAATTCTGAGACTTACACAATAATATAGATCAGAGAAAGATAATGATAGCTTGGACTGCTTATAATGGCTAACAAGATGTGAGAAGTGGTTAGCTTCATAATATATTATGAGGTAAATCCAATAGGACCTGCTGATGTCTTATATATGGAGTGATGGAGAATAGTCACAAATAATGCTTAGTCTTAGGCCTGTGGTTAATGGTAGCTTTGTGAAATAGGAAAGATTGGAAGGAGCAGATTTGAGCTATTGTGGGGAAAGTGGGATGGAGGAAAGGCCTCAAGAGATCTGATTTATACTTAGTGAACATTTTGAATGATTAGTTGACTCAAATAAATTTTTTCTATTGTATATATTTTCTGTTTGCTTAAGTTATCCAGGAAATTCACTCTTCATCATGTAAAAATTGTCTAATGAAAGCACTGTATAGGAGATATTCAAGGTAAAAGAGGCAATGTTTGGCAACTACATATAGTTTCCAGTAAAACATTAAAGTTGTAATATACTGGGAAATAGAAGAAACAGATAAATGTGTAAATCTTTTTGTGCTAAAGACATTGGAGTGCAGTGATTAGAGTTAGGTTGTACCTTATGTTAATAAACCTAATAACGAAATATTCTGTTTAAGGTAGTGTATATAATGTGAGTAACCATGAATTTCTTTAATGAGATCAAAATAGCGAATTCTGAAATTCGTTGTTCCTTTGTGAAGTTCTTTGTATATAAATTAGATATTTGAGTTGACTCCGGAAGATTAGGCCTAGAATCCCAGACCTCCTTTAAAACAGACCACAATATAAGTTCATCCCAAATAGAACTGATAGGACCTATTTGGTGTCCTTTGTAATAGGTCCAGAGGATGACTAATTTCTAGAGGTAGAGGGATTCAACCTGTAATTTTGGAAAATGATACACTAGAGGGAAACCACTATGCTCTCCCCGAAAATAGTCTCAGAGAATTTGGCTGAACTATTATATTGATCTCTTTCTTGATTAGAGTAATCCTCCAAGTCAGGGTAAAATTATTTCAGTCGTAAACGGAAGTAGAATTCTTTCAGTGGTAAACTGAAGTAGAATTGTAATAGAATACTTTACGAAATAGAGGAAGTCTTAAATTTACATTTTTATTTCAGCAAACTGCTATATAAAATACAATGTACAATAAGTTTGAACATTTCTCTGAGGACAGGGACCTTTTTTGTGTTACTCATTACTATATTCTCAGCATAAGCACAGTGTGGCTACTCTGATATGTTTCTATATGAATATGTAAATTAATGAAACTTCAAATTAGAAAGTGTGGTTTATTTTGTGATTTTTTTCTTAAACGTGTTTCATCACTAGAGGGTGCTGTGTGCGCATGCTATACTTTTAAGTGTTCGTTTTTTTTATTTGCCAGAGATTGGATTTTAAATAATCTGATTTATTAAAAGCTTTCATTTCTCTTTTTGCTTTCAAAGCAATACTGATGGTATTGTGTATTCATGAACTTGAGTAACTATTAATGGAAGCATTAACACAAATGTTTCTTTTCTTCCTCCTCTTTAGAAGACTTATGACTCCAATCATGTATGCTGCACGAGATGGTCACCCTCAGGTGGTTGCTCTCCTTGTTGCTCATGGAGCAGAAGTTAATACCCAGGATGAAAATGGTTATACTGTGAGAATCCATTACACAATGTTCCTTTTTATTTCTAATACATTGATATAATTATTAGTATTAGGCCACAAAAATGTTTGAAATAAAAGTTACAGAAGGGCTAGGATATAATTGTGGTTTTGATGAAGAAAAGCAACAGCTGAAATATAAAAAAAGGAATTAATCTGTCTCTCTTGGTCCTCACCATTGACAAAGAAGCTGTAACACACAACAAAACCTGGGCTCCAGAATACACTTAGAATTCTTTTTTTATAGAACACAATTCAGTAGTTGGCAGATAGGCCATTTTATTATATAACATCACTTGAATGTGTAAAACATGTCTTTTATACTGAGTACTAGAAGTTTGCTTTGCAATTACAACTTTGGAAATATGTTTACATTAAATTGTGAAAGGAAGAGATTGCATCATTTCATTAATTAACCATGTTTACTTTTTTATTTTATTAATTGTTCTCTTCCTCTCATATACAGTTCCTCTTTTTAAACAATGTTTTCCTCCCCGCCTCCCGCTTGTCCAGGCTTTAACATGGGCAGCACGTCAGGGTCATAAAAATGTAGTTTTGAAGTTGCTTGAACTTGGAGCTAATAAAATGCTACAAACCAAACATGGAAATACACCAAGCGAGATTGCAAAAAGAAATAAACATCTAGAGGTATTCTTTTATATATTAAACTAAATTTTCTATGGCATGTTATGTTGTCACTTGTATTCTAGAGTAAATGCTGATAACTAAAGCTCTGTGAAACTTGAAGAAGAAATTTGTAGTTTTTTTCTTCTAAGCTTCGAAGATTTGAGGACTTTTAATTAGTTTATTGCATTATTAAATCTAGGGTATGTGACACTGAAATAGAACATTAAAGAACATCAAAGAACAATACTAATATGAATGATTATTTTGAGTTTTAAATTGTTTCTTAAAGTGAGATTTAATTTTGTATTTTGGCTAATTATGTAGCATAACCTTGAATTACTAAAAAGTTATATTTTAAAACTAAGGAATTTCCCCATATCTTTTTGAGGTATCGAGTTGGGATTTGTATACATTTAGCCATGCTTACTACTTTCTACCTACTTAACCATGTATGTAAAGTACTACCTTAGTACTCAATCTGAGTTATTTACCAAAATGGAATTTTTCGTTTTGTTTTATATTGTATGGAAAATATTAATTAGTACATTCTTTTGTTTTTTCTATTTTTAATTAGATGTACTTATTTTCTTTTCTGGTTATTATTCTATTTTATTTTTTTAAAATATATTTTTATTGATCTCAAAGAAGGGAGAGGAAGAGAGAGATGGAAACATCAATGATGAGAGGGAACCATTGACTGGCTGCCTCCTGCACATTGGGCTGAGCCCGCAACCCAGGCAGGTGCCCTTG
The DNA here is from genome assembly GCF_014108235.1 of Myotis myotis. Lineage (NCBI taxonomy): Eukaryota > Metazoa > Chordata > Mammalia > Chiroptera > Vespertilionidae > Myotis > Myotis myotis. The sequence goes on from NW_023416315.1 coordinate 72,486,297, forward strand.
ATCGGAATCAAACCTGGGACCCTTTCGTCCACAGGCCGATGTTCTATCTATTGAGCCAAACTGGCCAGGGCTCTGGTTATTATTTTAATCAAGGAAATATTTGCTTAATTTATAAAAAGTTATCCTCAGGATAGTAAATTGTGAAAGTTCAGTCCCTCTCACCTTGGAAAAAAATTCTTTTTAGATCAGCGGTTCTCAACCTGTGGGTCGCGACCCCTTTGGGGGTCAAACGAACCTTTCACAGGGGTCGCCTAAGACCATCGGAAAACACATATATAATTACATATTGTTTTTGTGATTAATCACTATGCTTTAATTATGTTCAATTTGTAACAATGAAAATACATCCTGCATATCAGATATTTACATTGCAATTCATAACAATAGCAAAATTACAGTTATGAAGTAGCAACAAAAATAATTTTATAGTTGGGGGTCACCACAACATGAGGAACTGTATTGAGAACCACTATTCTAGATATAAAATAATCACATTTAGTTTCTTTTAAGTAATAGTATATAATATTATTAGCTGTATTTGAATGGTTCAACTTTTTTCAGATCTTCAGCTTTCTTTCTTTGACTTTAAATCCATTGAAAGGAAAGCTTCAACAGCTAACTAAAGAAGAGACTATTTGTAAACTATTGACAACGGATTCTGATAAAGAAAAAGATAGCATATTTAGGTAAAAAACCTTTTTATTGTTCAACAGAATACCTATAATTCAGTAAAAATTGTGCATGACTTTATTACTTCTAGTAAATGTGATATATGATATCTTAAACTTATAAGAATTTTTTAATATCACTTAGAAATGTTTGTTTTCTAAGTGCTTTATTCTCCAGAATTTTAGAAAAATTTTATATGTGTGTATTGACAGTAATGAGGATAATTTTTGACTTTATACAAAATATCCACGATAAAATTTATTTCTAAAAGGTTCTAAGATTATGTTTTTGTTAGTGCTCAGTTTTTTTGAACACTAAGTTTTTAGCAGATTTCTGATTTTTATAAGCTAAAATTAAAAATACACATTTTTTTCTGAACACCATTGTTCAGTATAGGCCACAAAATTATTATCTATTTACCCATATTTAAAATTATTATTAAATTCTTATTTTCTGCAATTAGTTTTTCTTATACAAAATCTCACAAGGAATATATATATATATATACACACACACACACACACACATATCAGCAGTTATTTTCATTCTTAGGAAAGATTATCTATATTTTACTATCACCATTTACTGTCACATGTTTACTTATATCTTTACTCAAGAAACCTTTCTTATTCCTGATATAACATAGAGCTGTTGTGTAAATATGCAAATATATTTTACATATAGTCATTTTTACTCATTCTCATTCTTTCTCTGCATTATAAATACTTATTTATTGTTTGGGCATTTGTAGTCTTTTTCTGAAATTGACATTGCTATAAATATATATAGTTCATATACAGCATTTGGAGACCTGGAAGTATTTTTACATGGTCTTGGACTTGAACATATGACAGATTTATTAAAGGTAAGACATTGTATAAGCTACAGTAAATTACTTATATTTGTTGGTTAACATGACATTAAATACCCATAAACATGCATGCCTATGAGGAGTCCCAAATGCACTATTTTCTGTAATTTGTACTTAAAGCATTTTGAAAATCTGTTCTTAAAAGAGTTTCAAAAATTTGTACTTATAAGCATTTTAAACATTTATTATTCTATAAATTTATGTAAATTTTATGGCTGGGATAAACAGCTTTTACTTACTGCCTAAAGCTTCACGAAATCCTGCTTGTACATCTAAGCCCTTTGTTTTTGCAATTGCTTATCTTCCTGTATAGAATATTAGAAGAAGCATGATTTTAAACCAAATAAACCTGGGATCAGATTCTTGCTTTAATAATTATTAACTGAAATATGTTACTTAAATATCTCCTTTTTTCATGCTGATGATAATAATACCTAATGTAGGGTTATCATAAAGATTAAATTCATATGCCATCCACTGTTACAGGTAATTTAGGTATGAATTATGGGGTTTGAATAGATGACAATTATAAGATAATTAGAGGCCTGGTGCACGGATTCGTGCACTGGTGGGGTCCCTCAACCTGGCCTGCACCCTCTCGCAATCTGGGACCCCTCGGGGATGTCAGAGAGCCAGTTTCGGCCCAATCCTCGCAGGCCAGGCTAAGGGACCCCACCAGTGCACCCTATCTTGATGTTTTTCTATGCTTTTCTGCGTGTATATTTAATTCCTCTTTTATTTTCAAACTAGAGGCCCAGTGCACAGATTCGTGCATTGGTGGGGTCCCTCAGCCTGGCCTGAGGGGATCAGGCTGAAACTGGCTTTCCAACATCCCCCGAGGGGTCCCAGATTGCGAGAGGGTGCTGGCCAGGCCAAGGGACCCCACCAGGCCTCTAGGCTGCATATAAGATCTTTGGTTAATCTCTTTCCGCCCTCCCCCTCTGAGATTCATCAGTCTGTTCCATGTATCCATGTCTGTGGTTTTTGCTCCTGCATTGAGCATCTGCCCCCTGGTAGTCAATGCACGTTATAGCTACCGGGCAGTTGGCCAGTCAACAGGTCACTTAGGCATATATATATATATATGTGTGTGTATATATATATATATATATATATATATATATTGATACTGAAGGATTAAAGCACTATTTATGATAGACTGTCGTTCGAAATACGCACATTCTGTTTGGGTAGTTCAAAATTAGACTTCCTTGTACAATCTTGAAACTTCTTATTTGAGATATATTGAGTAAAACTAAATGTTATTGGTGGTTTAATGTAATATAAATAGAAATTTTAAAAATTCATAAAGCATAATTTCTATCCAATCATATAGAGTAAATATAAATTGTAATCATTGTCTTTGAATCTGGAAAACTAGCTATATTTATACTTTTTAAGGTAATTATACATATTTTGACATTTATTACTATTTACCTAGTGGTGTAATTCTGTACCTGCATAATCCTATCCCCTCTAGAAAGTTGAAAGTTGTTTAGGAAGGTAGCTTGTAACTAACTTATATGCATGTGGCTACTTCCTCATCTACTGTTTTATTTATATTAAAAGGTGGCATTCTTTTTCCTTTCTACAGGAAAGGGATATAACTTTAAGACATCTTTTGACCATGAGGAAAGATGAGTTTACAAAGGTAGTATCAGTTTCAAAAACTGCAGACATAATCTTTCATATTTCTAAAATTTTAGATGGAACCTTTTATTTTCTATTTTAAAGATCCTAGGTTCTAGAGCAGTGATGGTGAACCTTTTGAGCTTGGCATGTCAGCATTTTGAAAAACCCTAACTTAACTCTGGTGCCGTGTCACATACAGAAATTTTTTGATATTTGCAAACATAGTATAAAAAAGATTTATATTTTTGATATTTATTTTATATATTTAAATGCCATTTAACAAAGAAAAATCAACCAAAAAAATGAGTTCGTGTGTCACCTCTGACACGCATGTCATAGGTTCACCATCACTGCTATAGACCATGAGTGATATTTTGCTAGGTTTTTTATTATATATGATTATAGATAACCAAAATCTTCTGTTATGGTGTTGTTATTTTAAGAACATTCAAAATCTTAAGAATTGATTTTTCTTTTGATTAGTCATGACATTTCAATTAAAACTCCTCCTTTATTTCTAAATATAAATTAAAATTTTAAAACAGGTTACTTAGAAATAAGAGGTGCTTTTTGTATGAGTATGAACGTGTCATCCAAATATTGCCTTTTGCTGGATTCTCATAATGGTCAAGACCTGTTATTTCATCATCTGATATTATTAAGCAACAATTTGAAAACACTGTGGGGAATATGAGAGTTACTTTAATAAATAGGACACTTAAAAAGTAATGATCTTTCTGAACATATTGGAACACATTGGCATAAACACACTGAAACTTGAAATCTTTAGTATCACTGAAAATCGAAATAAGCATACTAATTAGCTAAATCCAGGAAAGAAAATTTAGTTAATACTAAGGGTAGAATACAAACATAAAGAAGACAGTTCTCATGTAATCACAGATATTTCAAATAATATTTTGAAGGAAAAATTGTATTACTGTGGGTTTTTAGACTATATATTAAAATCTAGTCATTTATTTTTAGAATCCATCACAACTGTTATGTATTGTAAAAAATTTACTGAAGTTACTACATATCTAAGTATTTTAATAATGTAAGCTTCTTAGTCACAGCTACAAGCAAATCATATTTTTTCAGTGTTATTTTTTCTATATGTATCTTTTTTCAAGATGTGAATCAAGTAGAAAACTTCTATAGTAATTTTGAATATTATTCATGTATGACTATCTTATCGCACCTTGAAATTATATCTATTTAGAATGGAATTACCAGTAGAGATCAACAGAAAATTCTGGCTGCTCTTAAAGAACTAGAGGTAGAAGAGATAAAATTTGGAGAATTACCTGAAATAGCAAAGTTGGAAATCAGGTAAAATTAACTTACTGGTTTACATTAATACTGTTTAGAAACAACTGTTCTTTTTTTTTCAGTTTAATTTTGACAATGTTTCAGTCATTTTACTTCATGGCATCATTTCCCCAGATAGCTCATTTTGCAACACTTTGTTATAAAATGGGAGATACTTTATAAAGTCGACTTTGAAGTTATTTTACCAAGATTTAAATGTCAAATTGAAAATATAGTGTAGTGATATTTTCATTTAGGGCAACAAGAAAGTGTTTCTCCTATAGCTCAGCTCTATTTTCAGCTATAAAGTTCATTTTCAATATTATAAATTTGTCACACACTGATAGTTAATAACATTAGTAATCTAAAATCTATTTTGAAAAGAATATTTGAGTTTATTAATGTATTACTGAGTATTAAAAGTTTTAACTTTTATTTGAAACAATTATAGGAGCCCCCATGTACCCTCATCCAGTCTCACACAATGTTAATATCTTGCTTAATAAGATATCACAATATCAAAATATCAGAACCAGAAAACTGATATTGGTACAGTCCACATAGCTCATTCATATTTCACCAGTTACACATGTACTCATTTGTATATATGTATATAGCTCTATGCAATCTTACCATTTAACTAGAGGCCCGATGCAGGAAATTTGTGCAAGAGTAGGCCTTCCTTCCCCCAGCTGCAGGCACCGGCTTCCCTCGCAGCCCAGGCTTCGTCCGGAAGGTCATCCGGAAGGATGTCTGGTCTAATTAGCATATTAACACTTTTATCATTATAGAAGATAAAATATAGCTTCGTGTACCTACTTTCATAGTCAATACACCTAACATACCATTACCACAAGGCTCCCTCATAGTACCCCTTTATAACCACACCTCTCCCTCCCTTCTTCCCTAACCCCTAGCAACCAATAATTTGTTACCTATTTTTATAATAATGTTATTTCATGAATATTATATAAATGGAACCGTACAGGATGTATCCTTTTTTGATTGGCTTTTTTCAGTCAGCCTAATTTCCTTGAGGTTCACTCAAGTTATAGCCTATAAAATATAATACTTACAAATTCAGTAGTATAATCACTAGTTAGTCTGCCTAAAACTAATGTTGCAGCTATGATAAACATAAAACACATGAATAATAGATTTCCACATTATTTTAAAATTTAGAGGTTTTTCAGGAAAAATATAGATAGATGATCCAGGTTTTTTTAAAAAACTTTATTACAATGTTAAATTATTTTCCTTTCTCTTAATACACCTCTTTATAACAAGATATGTTTTCAAAATAATTCCTCATAATTGCTTCAAAATAACACTTAAGCACATTGTGAAGGATTTCAGTTGTGAGGAATTAAAATCAGCAAACTTTGAATTACTTGGTTCATTTTCTTTACTTAACTTATATTATGAAGGAATATTCTAAGTTTTACATGCTGACTTGCAAATTAAATGTTTTAATATAACTTATGTGTATGATGGCAGAATTGCCTATACAAATTTATTTTGTGGATTTTATACACTTAAAGAATGTGCAGAATACTGAATGGTTTACTTATTAAAACTGCTGAATTTTTTTAACAAAATAAAACTGGAAGACATATATTTTAGGAATTTGACCTTGTTATTAAATCACAGACTTTGTTTATATGCTGTTAAGGAAAAGGTTTTACTTCCCATTTATTCAAAGTCATTCTTTAAAGAAGAAATTAGTCATTAAGTCATAAGAAAACTAACAGCAAGAAAAGTTGAACTGATTGATTATAATCTTCTGATAATGTGATTTTAACAATTTAGCTACTGATTTATTTTAAGATACTTTCTTCTGTGTTGTAAATTTTCTAAAATACTCTCTCCTACAGTAACACATGCACAGTACACTTATTTTTTCTACACTTAGCCTTAGTATGTTTGCAGATTTTTAGAATGTATTTTACAAATATTAATAACTATTATATTACTACTTTGAGATATTTTGAACAGCAATAGTTGTTTTCATTCATGTCTTGACACTTTCAACAATTTCTGCTAGACCTTTTCTCTAAGCCTATCTGACATCTACTTAAATTTATCAAAGGCATCTCAAAAATATTTCCATTAAGAAAACTGTTTCTCCGCCAAAAGGAAAAATCTGTATAGATACAAAATTTTATGTAAAAATATATTGTTCACATCTGTTATTTATAAGCTTTCTAAAATCAGAAACCTACATATTTAACAGGGGAATTGTTGAATTACATTGCATCAATATAATTATTGTATTGTGTCATTAATATTATGAGACTTAATGTCATGGGAAAATACAATAAGTATAAAAAGCATAATATAAAATGGAGTGTGAAGTATAGTGCTAATTATATACATGCATAAAAAAAATACTGGAAGAAAATGTGTACTATAAGAAAATATTCTGAAAGAAAATAGTTATCAGTCATTTTCTTTGGATGATAAGAGTACTGGTAATTTTAACTTTTTTAGATATTCTGCAATGAGCACAGAGTACATTTATTTGGAGTACCTTTATTTAAAGTATAAATTTTATTTTAATACTTGACTTTACATTTTAAAAATATGGTCTGTTGTTTTACTCTGGTGAACACTATGTTATGCTGCAGTATCAAATCTATGATATCAAAGTTTATATCTTTATCACTTATATAATGCAAGTAGCTCTCCTCCTTGTTATTATTCTGAGAACAGGCTGGAGCAACAGCCCCAACCAGGACATGCTGCTCTTGTGGCAAAGGGAAAAGAGAGCTGAAAGAACCAATCAGTCACTCTTAAAGCTTCTGTTCAAAACAGTCACTTTCAGTCATATTTTATTTGCCAAAGCAAGTCACACTGCCAGCCTTATGTCACTGGGGCACGGAGTATAATTCTATGACAGAGAGAGGCCTGGTAATATTTAGCACAGTAGAAAATACATAACTTCATCAAGTAATACAATATACTATACCTATGCCATATCTGCTTACTTTTAATTCTTTAAATATGTACAGAATTATCAGGGTTTCCATGTAAAGATATATAGGGGGAATCCTGTACTGCTCTGGGTTGGGGGTGGGTAGCCATTCACATAGTTGTATTTTTTACAGCTTACCTATCCATACTCAGTAGCTCTGAACATTATACAAGAACTAGAGGTCCGGTGCACAAAATTTGTGCATGGGAGGGGGAGTGTCCCCTCAGCCCAGCCTGTAACCTCTCCAATCTGGGACATCCTTCTCACAATCGGGACCGCTGGCTCCTAACTGCTTACCTGCCTGCCAGCCTGATCACCATTAACCACCTCTGCCTGCCCGCTAGGTTGCCCCCAAATGCCCTACCCCCACCAGCCTGGTCGCCCCTTACTGCCCCCTGTGCTGGCCCAGTTGCCCCAACTGCCCTCCTCTGCCGACCTGGTCTCCCCTAACTGCCCCCCTGCCAGCCTGGTCACCCCCACCTGATGACCTGGTTGCCTCTCACTGCCCCCCTTGCCGGCCTGGTTGCCCCCAACTGCCCCCCCTCTGCCAATCTGGTCGCCCCTAACTGCCCCACCACCACCAGCCTGGTTGCCCCTTATGCCCCCCCCTGCCGGTCTGGTTGCCCCTTACTGACCCCCTGCCAGCCTGGTCACCCCCAACTGCCCCCACCTGATGGCCTGGTTGCCCCTCACTGCCCTCCCTGCTGGTCTGGTTGCCCCCAACAGCCCCCTTGCCGGCCTGGTTGCCACACACAGCCTGTTGTTGTCAATAAGTAGCTCTGTTGTCAATAAGGTTGTCCCTCACTAACCCCCCTGCTGACCTGGTCACCCACGCAGCCTGCTGTTCGGTCGTTACTGTGACAGCATCCTGGACAATTTGCATATTCCTCTATTAGTATAGATGGTATGTATTTTCCTTTTATTCATTAAAACTCTAATTTTGTTCATTATTTTACTTATTTGGACTGAGTTCTTATCATCCTTTCATCTGAATAAGAGTTTATATTATATGTGTGTGTGTGTGTGTGTGTGTGTGTGTGTGTGTGTGTGTGTGTGAAGTGCCTATGTAGAATTTTATACCTGCTCTCAGTTGATATTTTGAATGAGAGTTCTCAAAGCATCTTAATTTCCTTGAACTCATTAAATAAAAAAGACACAGGTCATTAATGAAATACCCTTGCAGTAATTACTCATTCTTTTCATTGATAATAAATAAAATTTGAGTATTTAAAGAGTACTAACTGTGCCGTACATAAATATTACGTGGAAACAAAACTGATCTAAGTAATGACTCCTGTTATTTTAAGTAAGATCAGAAAGAAAAGGGAATGAAGAGTTATATTTGTTTTTAAAATGCCTTTATAAATACCACTTTTCCTATCCCACCACTGCCACCAAAAAAAAAAATACCACTTTTCCTAAACAGAACAAGAGCTTATCTAAGTTATTTTTCATTTTTAAATCTTTATTGTTGAAAGTATTACATACATCCCCTTCCTTCCCCTCTAACCCCTTCTAGCCCACCCTCACCCCAGTGGCTTTCGAACAAGTCACTTCTCTAATAGCCTTCTAGAACGAATTAAGTTCAAGAACCAAGGTTCCACTGCATTTATTTGATGCACTTGTCAATTGGATTGTTTTCTTAGTTTTCCTTTCTGATAGTTCATTATTAATGTATTACAGCAACTGATTTCTAGATATTTGTTTTGTGTCCTGCTATTTTACTGAATTTACCAGTTATAGTAGTTTTTGTGTGTGGAATCTTTAGGGTTCTCTATATACAGTATCATGTCATCTGCAAATAATGACAGTTTACTTTCTTCTTTCCAACTTGGATGTCTTTTATTTCTAGGACTTTCAGTACTATGTTGAATAAGAGTAGTGAAAGTGGACATCCCTGTCATGTTCCTGATCTTAAAGGAAATGCTTTTAGTGTTTCCCCATTGAGTATGATGTTGGCTGTGTGTGTGTGTGTGATCTATAGCCTTTAATGTGTTGAGGTATGTTGCCTGTATTCCAACTTTACTGAGAGTTTTTATCAGAAATGGGTGCTAATTTTGTCAAATGCTTTTTCTGCATCTATTAATATGATCATATGGTTTTTACACTTAATTGTGTTTATGTGGTATATCACAGAAATTTGCAGATTTTGTACCAACCTTGCATTCTAGAATAAATCCCACTTGATCATAGTGTGTGATTTTTTTAATGTGTTGCTGGATCTTGGTTGCTAATATTTTGTTGAGGATTTTTCATCTTTGTTGAACAGGGATATTGGCCTGTAATTTTTTTCCCTTTGTAGTATTTTTATCTGGTTTTGGAGTTAGGATAATGCTGGCCTCATAAAATTATCTTGGGAGTCTTCTCTCTTCTTGAATTTTTTGGTAATAGTTTGAGAAGGATAGGTTAATTCTTCTTAAAATGTTTGGTAAAAGTCATCTGTGAAACCATTTGGTCAGGGACTTTTGTTTGTTGGAAGTTTCTTGGTTATTGCTCCAGTTTCTTTAGTTGTAATCAGCCTGCTCAGATATGCTGTTTCTTCCTGATTCAGTTTTGGGAGATCTTATGTTACTAGGAATTTTTATATATCTTTCAGATTGTTTAATTTGTTGGCATATCCTTGTTGGTAATATTTTCTTACAAGCCTTTGTATTTTTGTGGTGTCTCCTTTTTCACTTCTAATTTTATTTACTTAGGTCCTCTATTTTTATTTCTTGATAGGTTTTCTTAAAGGTTTATCAATATTGTTTATCTTCCAAAAAACAGTTTTTGGTTTCATTGATCTTTCATATTGTTTTTGAATACTCTATTTTGTATATTTCTGCTTTGATTTTTATTATTTCCTTTCTTCTACTCACTTTGAGCATTGTTGATTTTTTCTAGTTCCTTTAAGTGTAAGGTTAGATTGTTTGATATTTTTCATTTGTTTCTTTTTTTTTTAATATATTTTTTATTGATTAAGATATTACATATGTGTCCTTGTCCCCACGTTACCCTCTACCCCCCCCCCCCCGCTCATGCCCTCACCCCCCCGTTGTCCATGTCCATTGATTAGGCCTATATGCTTGCATATAAGTCCTTTGGTTGATCTTTCCCCCTTACCCCCACCCTCCCCTACCTTCCCTCCAAGTCCCGACAGTCCAATCAATGCCTCTCCGTCTCTGGATCAGTCCTTGTTCATCAGCTTATGTTGTTCATTATATTCCACAAATGAGTGAGATCATGTGGTATTTATCCGCTCTCCAGTTCCATCCATGCTGTGGCAAATGGTAAGAGTTCTTTTTTCTTCTTCCTCTTCTTAAAGAATACCTTTCAGCATTTCATATAATGCTGGTTTGGTGGTGATGAACTCCTTTAGCTTTTTCTTATCCGTGAAGCTCTTTATCTGACCTTCTATTCTGAATGATAGCTTTGCTGGATAAAGTAATCTTGGTTGCAGGTTCTTGCTATTCATCACTTTGAATATTTCTTGCCACTCTCTTCTGGCCTGCATGGTTTCTGTTGAGAAATCAGCTGACAGTCGTATGGGTACTCCCTTGTAGGTAACTGACTGTCTTTCTCTTGCTGCTTTTAAGATTCTCTCTTTATCTTTTGCTCTTGGCATTTTGATTATGATGTGTCTTGGTGTGGTCCTCTTTGGATTCCTTTTGTTTGGGGTTCTCTGCGCTTCCTGGACTTGTAAGTCCATTTCTTTCACCAGGTAGGGGAAGTTTTCTGTCATTATTTCTTCAAAAAGGTTTTCAGTATCTTGCCCTCTCTCTCCTTCTGGTACCCCTATAATTCTGATGTTGGTACGCTTGAAGTTGTCCCAGAGGTTCCTTACACTATCTTCATATTTTTGGAATCTCTTTTCTTTTTTCTTTTTCGGTTGGGTATTTTTTGTTTCTTTGTATTTCAAATCTTTGACTTGATTCTTGGGATCCTCTTGTCTGCTGCTGGATCTCTGCAAATTATTCTTTATTTCAGTCAGTGTATGCTTAATTTCTAGTTGGTCCTTTTTCATGTCCTCCATGGTCTCACTATACTTATTGAGGGATTCATTAAATTTATCGGCGGTTTCCATAAAATTCTTGAAAAACCTTATAAACGTGGCCTTGAACTCTATATCCAATCATTTGCTTTCCTCCATTTCTGCCATTTGTGACCTGTTTCTTTGTCTCCGCATTTTGGCAGCTTCCCTGTGTTGATAGAGTGGCCCTGCGCGCCAGGTGTCCTGTAGGGCCCAGTAGCTCAGCCTCCCCAGTTACCTGGGGTGGACACTCTTGGTGCACTCTTGGTGCCTTGGTTGTTGTAGAATCACTGGGAGGAATTGACCTCCAGGCCAGTTGGCTGTGAGAATCAGCTGTGTCTAAAGTGGGAGAACTTCTGTGCTGAAGACACCCTTCTGGGGCAAGACTTGCTTCAGTGGGGCTTTGGTGCTCACTCAGTCTGCTCCCTGAGTGTGTCCCTTATGGATCTGAGGAGTTGCAGTCTGGATGGTCCCCCTCTGACCACTGGGTACAGTGGCTCCTGGATCTAAGGAGGTGCTAATTCAGCCTCTTCCTGAGGCTACACAGCAGGAGCCACGAAGAGGCTCAGCTGTGAAGCAATGCAAGCCGCTGCGGGGCCTTGGGCCTTCTCTTGGAAGTTCCGGGTCTGCCTGGCTCTGCTGCAGTTAGGTACATTCACATGCAAAAGCCTCTGCCGCAGCCTGGGTGGGGCGGGGTCTCAGGGAATCCAAGGGCGGATCAAGGAGTGGTCTGCCTGGCTCGGCTGCAGTTAGGTACATTCACATGCAAAAGCCTCTGCCGCAGCCTGGGTGGGGCGGGGTCTCAGGGAATCAAAGGGCGGATCAAGGAGCTATGGCTGATTCTCCGCCCGGAGTCGCGGGTCTCAGTGACCCGCTAATTGCTGCAAGCACCTCTGAGGGAAAGCCGCCTTCAAGTTCGCCCGCTGCCGGACAGACCAGCTTCTCCCCGTATGAGTCCTGGGTCCCCAGAGACTTCCCGGAACCGGAGTTCAGAGCAGTCGGGAGCTTGTGATTCAAAAAGACAGCCGTGTCCTCAGGTGCCACCCCCTTTCCTCGCCCGCGCGAGCCGCCGTACCTCTGCACTTCACCTCCGCAGCGCCTCTGGCTCTCAGCATGCTTTTCTTTCCTTCTAGTTGTAGAATTTACACTCAGCCAGCCTTTCTGTTGTTCTGGATGATGTTTGCTCAGTCCTTTGTGGTAATTTTCAATTGTTGTGTGAGGCGACAATTTCCCGGTGTTTACCTATGCCGCCATCTTCTTTCGTTTGTTTCTTAAGGTAGGCCTTTGATAGTATGAATTTCTCTTTTAGGACTACTTTGGCTGTGTTCTATACATTTTGGATTGTTGTGTTTTTATTTTTCTTTGTCTGGAGGTAATTTTTTACTTCTTCCTTTAACTCACTGTTAACCAATATTTTTGTTTAGTAACATGTTATTTAGCTTTAATGTTTTTAATTTTTTTATAATTGATTTCTAGTTTCATATGATTATGATCAGATAAGATTGATATGATTTCAATCTTCTTAAATTTATTGAGACTTTGTTTTGTGTGCTAACATGTTGTCTATCCTAGAAAATGCTCAATGTGCCCTTGGAAATAATGTATATTCTGCAGCTTTGGGGTGAAATGCTAAAGTTTAAAGTATTTTCTATAAACTGCCTTTTTTTCAACTTATAAGACAAAAGGACTCATTTTAAATTAAAATACTATATAAGTTCTAGCAATGTGTCTTAGAGAAAATTTTGCTGTTAAGTTTCATTGGAGGCAGAACTTGCTTGCTATTTATAACCTTTTCTCCTAGAAACAACATGAAAGAAACTTTGTATAGTGTATAGTTAAAACTTCTGCCTTATAAGAATTTTGTTTGCATTCAGAAGTACCTTTTGGTCCCATAGTAGTAGTTTTGTCTGCATTTTTATTATAGTGCATAATGCTAAATGATGCAGAAAGGTTATTTCACACTCTTGTCAACTCTTGATATTAATGTCCTATTTTTTGTCATTCCACTAGAATGTAATATTTTATTTTCTTGTAATCCTTTATTTATTAAAATTTTATTTTTTCTTTTTCTTTTAATTACCTATTGGTCCACTTTTGTATTGGGTTGTGTAGCTTTTACTGTAAATTGGCTTCTGTTACTGAAACTAATCTAGTCACCACTGTCTCTTCATTGCTTGACCTTTTCCTCATTCTTGAATCCATTCCCTTCATTGTCTTTCATAAAAGACCTTAACTCCTGATTTTCTTCTTCTCAGGCTACTTTTCCTTTTATAAGTTTTTTTTTTTTTTTTTAACCTGTCTCAACTCACCCCTCTTCACAATATGTATTTTTATGTCTTCTTCATGATGACAGTTATGATTTCTGTTTAGTGACCAAATTACAGATGCCTCTAATACTACTGTAGTTTATGTCTCCATTCACAATTGAAGACTGAATTTCTGTTAGAGATTAGTGAAAATAAAGATGTAATTTTTTCCCATCTAAGTTCACCAGCTCCCTGAATTCTATTTGGCCTCATGATTGTGTGGACCTCAGAATAGGTACACACCTAACAAGACTGCCACTTTCTGTTGCTTACTGGTCATTTCCACCTACATATCTCATATCATTGACATCATTATTATAATTAAACTAGAGGCCCGTTGCACAAAAATTTGTGCACTCGGGGAGGTCCCTCAGCCCGGCCTGTACCCTCTCGCAGCCTGGGACCCCTCCGGGGATGACCACCTGCTCCCTGGGGGATCGGGCCTAAGCTGTCAGTCAGACATCACTCTGGCAGCCCGAGAGCCCACGGGGGGTGTCCACTTGCTACAGGGAGCAGACCTAAGCTGCAGTCGGGCATCCTTAGTGCTGCTGAGGCGGGAGAGGCTCCCACAACCACCGCTGTACTGACAGCCATCAGCCTGGCTTGTGGCTGAGCAGAGCTCCCCCTGTGGGAGTGCACTGACCACCAGGGGGCAGCTCCTGCATTGAGCATCTGCCCCCTGGTGGTCAGTGTATGTGATAGTGACTAGTCATTCCCAGTTGTTCTGCTGTTAGGGTCAATTTGCATATTACCTTTTTATTATATAGGAGTGCCTGGCCAGCCTGGGTGAGTGGCTGATGGCAGTTTGCAGGATGGTCAAGCCCTCAGCGGGGACCCTCACCCCATGAGGGTGTGGCCAGCCTGGGTGAGTGGCTGATGGCTGTTTGCAGGCTGGCCACAGCCCCTTCAGGGTAGAGGTCCCCCCTGGGGTGCCTGGCCAGTCTGGGTGAGGGGCTGAGGGCCGTTTTCAGGCTGGCTAAGCCCCCCAGCGGGGACCCTCACTCCATGAGGGTGTGGCCAGCCTGGGTGAGGGGCTGATGGCTGTTTGCAGCTGGCCACAACCCCCAGCCACCCAAGCTCCCAGTAGAGGCTGGCTGGAAGCAGGTATCTGGGATTTGTTTAGCTTCTATAATTGAAACATTGTTGCCTTTAGTGGAGGCCACAGCTGACTCAGGGCTGGCAGGAAGCTTGGCTTCCTCCATCGCCTGGGCAACCAAGCCTCCTGCTTGCTCCAGCTCTGTGGCTGCTGGCCACCATCTTGGTTGGGTTAATTTGCATATAGTCACTATGATTGACTGGTGGGCGTGGCTTAGGGCATAGCAAAGGTATGGTCAATTAGCATCTTTGTCTTTTAGTGTAGATTTATTTGAATGCCATGTATATGCTAGACAAAATGCTAGGTGCTTTTCATACATTACCTCCTTGAGTCTTCTTTAGAGTTTTATTATCTCAATTCTAGAAATATGGAAACATTCGGCTGAAGATTAGGCTTTCCCAAGATCATAAATGTGGAAGCTGAATTCAGATTCATGTCTTTCTGACTCTAGAGCCAATGTCCTTAATTTTTATGCCATAATATTATATCTTTATCCCACTTCCCTACCACCCACCCCTAGATTCAGTTCCCTGCTGGTGCCACCACCTTCCATTGAAACCAAATAACAGAATCATCCTAGACTTTCCCTTTTCTTTTACATGCAACCTATCACCAAGTTGTTCAGTTTATTCTCCAAAATGTTTCTTTAAACCATTATCTACCCCTCCCCTCAATCAGACTGCCACTGCTAGATCCTTAGATTAAGCTTATTTTATTGATTTTTTACAGCGAGGAAAGGAGAGGGATAGTTACAAACATCAATGAGAGAGAAACAACGATCAGCTGGCTCCTGCACACCCCCTCCTGGGGATGTGCCCACAACCAAGGTACATGCCCTTGACCGGAATCGACCCCAGGACGCTTCAGTCCGCAGGCCGACACTCTATCCACTGAGCCAAACCAGTTAGGTCAGATTAAGCTTTTCTTCATCTTATCTTAGATCAGCAATTTTCAACTCTTTCATCTCACAGGACATATAAACTAATTATTAAAATTCTGATCTGACAAAAAAAAAGGTATAATTTTGACCCATTCTCGATGGCTATTGTGCTGGCTGTTGTCATTTTTTTTTACTTAACATTGTAGGGGAAAAGAGGTCAGTGCCCCTGACTAAACAGTCAGGTATTACATGTCTTAAGTTTTCTTGTGGCACACCAATTAAAAATCGCTGTCTTATATGAATGTTTCCATTAGTCTCCTACTAATTCTCTCTACTTTCACTTTTATGTTCCTTTAAACTACACTACTTCTCAAATAAGCTTTCTTATACAAAAATCTGATTTGCTTCTTTTCTATTTAAATTCCTTCAATGAAAAAGATAAAATTCAGTTCCTTAGCATGTCACAAACATCTTACCTAATAATAGACAAACATGTAAATTGACAGGCCCTCCGCTATGCTCACCAGCCATTCAGGAGAGTATGCAAATTAACCCAACAAAGATGGAGCTTAATTTGCATACATAGGCATGAAGACCGAAGGCGTGGGTCCCGGGTGCCAGAGGAAAACCGGTGCCAGCAGCCAGGGGAAGGGAAGGCCTATTGCATGAATCTCTTAGTGCAATGGGCCTCTAGTTCCTTAAATAAATGGTTATGTCTATTCTCTTTCCTTACTACTTTCCCATAATTGTGCTTTAGTTATATCTTGGAGACCTCCTACTCTCATACTTTTGCACCTGCTATTCTCTCCATCCATAATTCCTTCTCTTCCTTACCTTTGTTACTTTCTCTTCCTTCCTTACAAACCTATTCTACAGCTCCAGACTCAATTCAAATAACCTTCCCTATGAAGCACTATTAATTCCCTATTCCCATTATACTAAGTTCATGATTTCTGTGTTTTAGATGCCTCCACTATAAACTTAGGTTAACAACAACTACCTTAAAGGAGTTGTTATGAGGAATTAAAGGAATAATAAATGTAAAATAACTAGTGCAGTGCCTTTAGATAGTACTCAAAATCGGTCCTTTAATACTCCTTCTTCATATAACTCTGTGAATAGTGATGTTATAATTGAATACTTGCCTCTCATTCTGAACTTGGAGATTTTGGAGATTTTTAAGATTATAGATTTGGTTTACTTTGTATATTCAATGTCTATTTCAGTTTCTGATACATATTAGGTAGTCTATGAATACATTTTAGAGAATATAATAAATATTATGACTAGACACTGAGTAGCCCAGTAGAATGAAGCAAATGGCTTACATGTGTGATTCCTGTCTGTTTTCTCTTTTTAGTGGTGATGAGTTCCTCAACTTCCTTCTGAAATTAAACAAACAATGTGGCCATTTAATAACAGCTGTACAGAATATCATTACTGAGTTGCCTGTAAATTCTCATAAGGTATTCTACAAAAGTTAAGTGAAGAAAAGTATGAATGCTGAAGAACATTTCAGATAAGTCTATGATAATTAGTAATAGCAGTGATATGTTAAAATTGTATTTTTATTCTAAAAAATATATCAATAATGAAATATGTTTACTATTACTCCTTTACAACTTATTAATTGAAAAACTTTTGTCTGCTAGCCCTCAAGAAAAATGAGTCAGACTAAAAATTAAACTGATCTGTTTATTGTACTTACTATTTGTTCTAAAGGGAATTTAATTTAAAATATAAAGTGACAGGAGACCTAAGTGGAAGTTGAAACAAAACATTGTTAAGTGTTATTAAAAACCATATCAATATATAAGGTGTTTTAGCCCGACCAGCTTGGCTTAGTGGTTGAGCATTGGCCTATGACCCAGGAGGTCACAGTTCAATTCCCTTTCAAGGCATATGCCCAGGTTGTGGGCTCAATCCCCAATAGGGGGCGTGCAGGAGGCAGCTGATCAATGATTCTCATCATTGATGTTTCTATCTCTCCCTCTCCCTTCCTCTCTGAATTCAATAAAAAAATTTAAAAATAGTGTGTTTTGGATTTTATCAAATGTTTTTTCTGCATCTGTTGATAACGATCATGAGATTTTTGTCTTTCAGTTTGTTTATGTGATGTTTCACATTTATTGATTTGTGAATATTGTACTAGCCTTGCCCTGGAATAAATTTCACTAGATCATGGTGTATGATCTTTTTAATATATTGCTGGATCTAATTTGCTAATATTTTGTTGATGATTTTAGCATCTATGTTATCAGAAATATTGGCCTGTAGTTCTCTTACTTTGTAAGGTCATTATCAGGTTTTGTAATTAAGATAGTTCTGGCCTCATAAAAAGAGCTTGGAAGTGTTCCTCCTTCTGGATTTTTGGAATAGTTTGAGGAAGATAGGTATTAGTTCTTTGAATATTTGGTAAAACTCCCTTGTGATGCTGTCCAGGCGAGAGATTTTATTTGCTGGGAGTTTTGTTTGTTTGTTTGTTTGTTTGCGGGTTATTTTTACTGCTTCAGTTACATCAGTTGTTATTGGCCTATTTAGTTTTCTGATTCCTCCTGATTGAGTTTTGGATGCTTGTGTATTTCCAGGAACTTGTCCATTTCATCCATGTTGCCCAGCTTATTAGCATATAGTTGAGTTGTTCATAGTATTTTCTTACAATCCTTTGTATTTCTGTGGTTTCAGTCGTTACTTCATCTCTTTTGTTACTGATTTTATTTATTTGGGTCCTCTGTCTTTGTTTCTTGATGAGTCTGGCTAGCAATTCATCCGTCTTATTTTATTTTTCAAAGAACCAGCTCTTGATTTTATAGATTTTTTGTATTGTTTTATTGGTTTCTATGTCAGTTACTTCTCCTCTGATCTTTATTATTTCCTTCCTTCTATTTCTTCTGGGGTTTTCTTTTTGTTCTCTTTTTATTTCTTTTAGTTGTAGGGTTAGTTCCTTTATTTGAGATTTTTCTTGTTTCTTCAGGTAGGCCTGTAATGTTATGAACTTCTCTTTCAGGACTGCTTTTGCTGTGTCCCATAAATATTTGGGTTGTTGTGTGTTCATGTCCATTTGTTTCCAGGATGTTTTTTTTAATTTTTTTAATCTCATTTGTAACCCAATCATTGTTTAATATCATACTATTGTTTAATAGCATACTATTTGGCCTCCATGTGTTTGAATGTTTTTGAGTTTTTTTTATTGTAGTTGATTTCTAGTTTCATGTGGTCTGATCCAAGAAGTTCCTTGATATAACTTCAGTCTTCTTGAACTTGTAAAGACATATTTTGTATCCTAACATGTGGTCTATCTTTGAGAATGCCCCAGTGCACTTAAGAATAATATTTATTCTGCTGCTTTGGGATTAAATGTTCAGCAAATACCAGTTGAATCAATCTGATCAACTGTGTTGTTTAGGTCACTTTTTCTTTGTTGGTTTTTTTATCTAGAGCACCTGTGCAGTGATATCAGTGGGGAGTTCAGGTCCTCTGCTATGATTGTATTGCTGTCTATCTCTCCCTTAAAATCCTTCATGAGTTATTTTATATATCTACTAGAGGCCAGATGCACGAAATTCATGCAAGAGTCTTGGCCCTTGCAGATCTGGCTGCCTTGGCCCTCGCAGCCCCGGCTTTATCTGGAAGATTGTCCAGAAGGTTGTCTGTATTGTTTCTGTGCTGTCCAGTCTAATTAGCATATTAGCTCTTTATTATATAGGATATATATTTAGCTGCTTCTATATTGGGTGCATATATGTTTACTAGTGTTACATCATATTTTTGGAGTGATCCCTTTTAGTATTATGTAGTGACCTTCCATCTTTGTCTCTTTTTATGGACTATTTTGAAGTCTATTTAGTCAGATATAAGCAATCCTACCCCAGCTTATTTTTCAGTTCCATTTGTATGGAATACTCTTTTCCATTCCTTCACTTTCATCTTTTTAGCATTTCTTGCAATTCTGATTTTGTGGTAATAAACTCTTTCAAACTTTCTCTTGTCTGGGAAGCTCTTCAGTCCACCTTCAATTTTGAATTTTAGCCTTGCTGGATAGAGTAGTCTTAGTTTCAGATCCTTACTTTTTATCACTTTGAATACTCCATGCCATTCCCTTTGCTCTATGATGTTTCTGTTGAGAAATCAGTTGACAGCCTTATTGTAGCTCACTTGTAGGTTATTGACTGTCTCTCTCTTGCTGCCCTTAAGATTTTCTCTATCTTTAGAATTTGACATTTTAATTATGGTGTGTCTTGGTATGGGTCTCTTTGTGTTCATCTTTATTGGGACTCTGTGCTTCCTGAACTTGTATAATTTTTCCCTTCACAAAGTTAGGGAAGTTTTCTGTCATTTCTTCAAACAGGTTTTCTATTCCTTGCTCAGATTCTTCTGCTTCTGGTACCCCTACAATGCAGATGTTGTTCTGTTTCATGGTGTCCCAAACTGCCCTTAAACTCTCATTTTGCTTTTTAAGTGTGTATTTTGGGGGGGTTTTTGCTTTTATAATTGATTTTTTTTTACCTTGTCTCCCAAATTGATGATTAAATCTTTTGTTTCATCAAGCCTGCTTTTAATTTCTTTCATGTATTCTTGATATCAGATATAGTATTATTCATTTTTGATTGGTTCTTATTCATGGTTTCTATGTTACTGTTTTTGCTGCTGTAGTTCCCACTAAGTTGCTTATAGTTCTCACTAAGTTTCTTCAGCATCCTTATAACCATTACTCTGAACTCTGTCTGTCTTCCATCTCATTTTGTGTGTGTTTTTCCTGGAGAGTCCTCCTTTTCATTCATTTGGTGTTATTTCTTTGTCTCCCTATTTTAGTTGTCTGTTTGTGTTTGTTTTTATGTATTAGACATACCTACAATGACTCTCAGTCTTTGTGGAGTGGCCTTGTGTAGTATATGTCCTGTAGGACACAGAGGTGCTTTGTCCTTGAACTCCTGAAGTGGGTGCTCTAGGAATGACTCTTTTGTGGGTTATTTGAGCTCTTCTGTTGTAATTGGGTCTTAATTGTCATTGTTCTTTACATTGGTGGGATCTCCTCTCAGGCTGGCTGTGACGCTCATTTCAGACATTTTTAGAGCTGTTGTACACATGTTGATAAGACAAAAATAAAACAAAACTGGAAACAACCAAAAACATACAGAAGTACCCAACAACAGCAGCAAAAACAACTACAAAGAACCCTTCCCAGTATGGCTCAATTGGCTGTCCCATGCACAGCAAAGTCACTGGTTCAATTCTTATTCAGGGCACAAACCCGGTTGTGGGCTCCATCCCCCATAGAGGGCCTGCAAGGAGGCAGCTGATCTGTGTTTCTATCTTTTATCGAAGTTTCTCTCCCTCTCCCTTCCTCTCTCTAAAATCAGTAACAACATATTTAAAAAGAAAAACAACTACAAAAGAGAATTATTAAAGAGAAAAGAGAATGAGAATAAATGAAAAAGAATGAAATAAAGTAGTAATAAAAATGAAAAGAATAGTAGAGAAGAGAGGAAGAGGAAAGATTCTGAAAGGAACGAAGGGAGAGAAAAAATAAGAATAGAGTGGGGGAAAGGAAAACAGTAAAAAAGAAAGAAAAAAGAAAAAAGTATAGAAAGGTAAAAAGAAGAGGAATATTAAGCAAAAGAAAAAACATAGAGTAAGAAAAGAGGCAGCTAAGAGATATGAAAGAGAGGCGAAAAAAGGGAAAAGAGAAAAATAATAATAATAATACCAAAGCAATAAAAAAGAAAAATTAAAGATAATAATGGAAAAACAAACACCAAAAAAAAAATCAGTATATGAAGTTTGTTTCAGCAGATTTTAGTGCCTACTAGGATTTCCCTTTGGATCCTGCTCTCATGTTGTCTGAGGCTAACTTTTTTTTGTATGCTTATTTTAAGCCTCCCTGGAGGTACTTTTGTGCTAACAGTCAGAAGCTGTCCAAGTTGGCCCTCCATCCCCTTTTCAAAGCTTTGAAGCAATCTACAGCTTATGGCTGCCTCCCCTGAGCTTGGCTGCCCATGGGAGGTGCCAAATTGAGCTCCAGTGCTTGTTTCTTAGTAGCACGGGGACCTATGGTGTGTCAGCAAATGTTTAGACTTAAGGGAAGAAGGTGGTTGTGTACCATTATTATTTCCTTGCCCTCGGTTGGGTGAAGTCCCTCTTAAGCTGTGGGTGTCTGCTGGAATCCAGGAGTTTCTGTTAGCTCTCCTGTAACACGGAAGCACCAGCCAGGTTCCCTGGAAAGTAGGAGGAGTGTCCCTACCCCAAAGCCGGCTACTGATGCTTCCTGAGACTACTGCCCCCTGAGACTGCTGCAGGGTTGCTGGATTCCAGAGGGTGCAGTGAGTGGGATTCCTTAGGGTGGGGTGAGCTATATACCAGGAGGTTGGGTGTTTGCCTTTCCCCAGGCTTCTGCTGTTGAGAGGGGCTTATGCCTCTAAGGAAAAATGGTTGCTGTGATATGGGGGTTGGGGCATGGCGGGGAACTCAGCACAGGTATCCCCGCAGCCACCTTCCCTGTGACTCTCCCCAAATGCTTCTACCCCTGTCTCTCCTCAGGTAACTCTAGTCTGCACTGTCTTCCCTCTGCTGAAACCTAGGGGGAGTGTCTAAGAATGAAAGTTCTGTGCACCAGCCCTTTAAAGAAAGTGCTTTGTCTCTGAGCAGCTCAGGCTGCTGCATGGGCAACTGTTCCCAGCTCTGGCTGTCTGGGCTGGTGAGCCCTGCCTGATGTCCATCCCCTCTCCTGCTGGGGCAAGGGTTCCTCACTCTTGGCCCAGCGCTCCTGAGAGCTGGGCCATCACCTCTCACTTTCCCGCCCTTCCTACCAGTCTCAAGTGGCTTCTGCCCTTCCTGTTTAAATGGCTTCTCTTCAGGCAGTCTTCAACTGGTATTTCATGGTGAATATTCCCCAATTTAGTTTTAATTACAGTTGATTCTGGGAGGAGGGAGGAGAAAGGTCTACCTATTCTGCTGACATCTTCTAATCCTTTCTCAGTACCTATTATTGTTCATATTTTTCATCTTTTTTCTTCTTAAAAAATATTAATATTTCATATAATATTGATTTGGTGATGACTAATTCCTTTAGCTTTCTTTGTATGGGAAGCTCTTTATCAGTCCTTCAAATCTAAATGATAACTTTACTGGTTAGAATAATCTTGGTTGTAGGTTCTTTGCTTTTTTTTTTCACTTTGAATATTTCTTGCCAATCCTTTCTGGACTGAAAGGTTTCTGATGAGAAATCAACTGCCAGCCTTATGAAATCTCCTTTGTTGATTACTTACAGCTTCTCTTTTGCTACTTTTAAGATTCTCTCATTGTCTTTAGTCTTTTGCATTTTGATTATGATGTGTCCTTGGTATGTTATCTCTTTGGGTTCATCTGTGTAGGTCTCTCTGTGCTTTCTGGACTTGTATGTTTATATCCTTTACCCAGTATGGTAAGTTTTCTGTCATTATTTTTTCAAATAAGTTTTCAATTTCTTGGTCTCTCCTCCTTTTGGCAGCCTCATGATGCAAATGTTAATACAGTAAACCCTTGATTTTGTGGACCTCAATTTAATGGACTTTTAATTTAATGAATAAAATTTCTAGTCCATATGTTATAAGTGAAAATTAATACCCTGTTAATTTTAAAATGCTTTTTACCAAGATTTGCTCATAATTAAAATAATAGGTAAACTTTTGTTATTAATTCACTGTTATTTTAAACAAATTTTACAAATAGACCATATTTTGGAAAAACATTGTAGTAATTTCACTGACATAAATAAATATTATATATCTACAATTATCGTCTATATATTTACATATTTTTAAAAATATATTTTTATTTATTTTAGAGAGGAAGGGGTAGAGAGAGAGAAACATCAATGATGAGAGAGAATCATTAATTGGCTGCCTCCCGCACGACCCCTACAGGGAATTGAGTCCACAACCTGGGCAAGTGCCCTGACTAGGAATTGAACTGTGACCTCCTGGTTCCTAGGTGGATACTCAACCACTGAGCCATGCCTGTCAGGCTATAATCTATATATTTAATAACAAGGCACCACTTGTAAACAATGTTTGCAGAATGATTGGCACATGATCACACCACTTTGTCTGTGGTGATTGGTTCTGTTGTCCCATGGCATTACTTTCTGCAGCAGTTTTAATGTGCACTAAGCCACGCTCCGGCTGTGTGTATTTGTTTACTTGCTGTGACTGGTGAATGCATGGAGTTAGTTGACCTATTCAGTCTACATTAAAAATTTTTGTAATGCATATAGGAAACTTGTCTGTGAAATTAAACTTTTCATACATACTTAATTTTAATTACATAAACATGTCTACATAAGTAAAAACCAGTAGGCTAATTTGTCAATTTTTTAACATGCATTTGGAAAACCTATTTTATTACATAATGAACTTTCACTTATAATGGACACCTCCTTGCTCAAATTAATCCATTATATTGAGGTTTTACTGTATGCTTAAAGTGGTCTCATAGGCTCCTTATACTCTCTTCATGTTTTTGGAGTCTTTTTTCCTTTTCTGTTCTGATTGGGTGTTTTTTGTTTCCTTGTATTCCAAATCACTGACTTGATTCGTTCTCAACTTCATCTATTACTCTATTGTTGATTTCCTGAAAATTATTCTTCATTCAGTTATTACATCCTTCATTTCTGACTGTCCTTTTTTAATGCTGTTGAAACTCTCACTAAGTTCATCGAACATCCTTATAACAAGTGTTTTGAATTCTGCATCTGATAGGTCACTTGTCTTCACTTTTTTTTTCTTTTTTTTTTTAGTTCTTTTTCCATAGTTTTGTTTTGTTCTTTCATTTGGGACATGTTTCTATTTTGCAAGCCTCCCTGTGTTTATTTATTAGGTAGAGCTGTTATATTTCTCAGGCTTCATAGAGTGGCCTAATGTAGTAGGTATTCTGTAGGATCCAGTGGCACAGCCTCTTTGATCACCCAAACTGGGCACTCGAGATGTACCCCCCCCATGTGGGCTGTATACATACACCGTCCTCTTGTAGTTGATCCTTTATTGCTATTCACACATTAATGGGAGGGATTTACCCCTAGGTCAGTGGTCAGCAAACTGCGGCTCAGGAGCCACATGTGGCTCTTTGGCCCCTTGAGTGTGGCTCTTCCACAAAATACCGACTTCTGTGCATGGGCCACAAAGTTTTAATCGCACTGCACATGCACGCTCGCACGTGGTATTTTGTGGATGCAAATATCAAAAAATTT
This sequence comes from Myotis myotis, assembly GCF_014108235.1. Taxonomy (NCBI): domain Eukaryota; kingdom Metazoa; phylum Chordata; class Mammalia; order Chiroptera; family Vespertilionidae; genus Myotis; species Myotis myotis. The sequence goes on from NW_023416315.1 coordinate 72,511,268, forward strand.
CTATATGTGACATGGCACCAGAGTTAAGTTAGGTTTTTTCAAAATGCTGACACGCCGAGCTCAAAAGGTTCACCGTCACCGGCCTAGGTCCACCCAGCATGAGCTATAAAGCAATCTGCAGATGGCTGGTGCCTGTGCTATGGTTAGAGGTGCCCAGGAGAGGCCAAGCTGTGAACTAAGGCCAGCTGTGGCTAGTTCTGGGCTTAGGGCCACTTTGCAAGAGGTACAGGGCTCCCTGAGGCCAGGTGCTGCTTATTTGTGAGATTTTAGAAAAATCTGAGGCATGAGCCAAAATAGGTCATTCGTTTGGAAAAGCCCCTGGAAACAGCTTGGGTGGGCCCCAAAGTTGCATCAGGCAGAGTCTCAGTGAATTACCAGGGTGGAGCAAACAGGTGAGGCAGTTTTGTTGGAGTCTTAGATATGGTGCCTGCCTACTGGCTCTGTGGGGGGTGGGCTCATCAAAGGAATGATAACCTCTGCCAGTACTTCTCTCTGGGATAGAGCTGCCCCTCTAGCTCTTGCCCTGATGGTGGACAATTCAGTTCATCCTTCTATGTCTCTGGTGCCTTTTGAGCTGCTGCCCCAGTGCTGGAATTCAGAAAGAGTGAGTCTCAGTAAGTCTGTATGCAGACCCTTTAAAAGGAACTGCCTGGGACTTCAGCAAATCTGTCCCTCTCATCCTCCATCCCAGCTTTTAATTTTTGATTTATTTTTTATTGGTTTTAGAGAGGAAGGGAGAGAGAAACATCCATTTGTTGTTCCACTTATTTTATGCAATCATTGGTTGATTTTTCTATGTGCTCTAACCAGCGATTGAACCCACACCTTGGAATGTCAGGACAATGTTCTAAACAACTGAGCTACCCCACTAGGGCCCCTGCTGATTTTTGCAGGGTCTTCTCTTCCTGGATTGGGGGCCTGGTGTGGGGCTGGAATACCTTGCTCCTCAGCAGGGACCTCTGCAGCCAATATATCCCTGCCAATTTTTGTCTGCTACACATGGGTGCAAGACAGCGGTTCTCAACCTGTGGGTCGTGACCCCTTTGGGGATCGAACGACCCTTTCACAGGGGTCGCCTAAATACATCCTGCATATCAGATATTTACATTATGATTCGTAACAGTAGCAAAATTACAGTTATGAAGTAGCAATGAAAATAATTTTATGGTTGGGGGTCACCACAACATGAGGAACTGTATTAAAGGGTCACGGCATTAGGAAGGTTGAGAACCACTGGTAAGACCATCCCATTCCGAGTCTCTGCCCCTTTTACTAGTCTTCATGTGGCTTCTTAAATTCCTAGTTGAAGAATCTCCATTCAGTCAGACTTCAGGCAGTTTCTAATGTTGGTGGTTCTGTAGTTTAGTAGTAATTTTGATATGGTTGTGGGAGGAGACTGGAAATTTTAAATAGAGAAAATGTAAGTGACCCATAAAGGCAAACCTGTTTTGTAGAGGTTTTTTTTTTTTTTATGTGACTTGGCTTTAGTTTTATAGCTTTTTACTTTATAGGGTAAACATTTTAATGTACTTGTTTTCCTGTATTTTTTATAACATTAATATGGGAATCATGTCATTCTTCAAACTTTCATGAATTTATTTTTCATCATAAATATCATTATTACTAATGTTAGTCTCCATAAAATTATATATACTACATATATTTAGTAAATTCATTCAAGAAACTGGGTTTGACTATTTGTATAATGTTACTGACTTCGGTGTTAGGATTTATCCTGAAAAAAAAAATGCTTTTCCGTTAAATAATTTAATGTTGTATAATTTTTGTGGATATGACGTTGTGGAAGTTGTTTTCTATTATTTAACATGCAACTTTTGAAAATATTGACAGATAGTACTTGAATGGGCTTCGCCTCGGAATTTTACTTCAGTTTGTGAAGAACTGGTTAGCAATGTTGAAGATTTGAGTGAAGAGGTCTGCAAACTAAAAGACTTAATTCAGAAGGTATATATTTAGCATAAAAATGGGGGAAATAATTTGTAGGATAGTATGTTAGACAATGAAGTAATTCTGACAAGAGCAACGTAAGCTACCACTAAACAGTTGGAAAGAGACAGTTTCCAAAGGAAGAAGTATACGTAGGAAACAAATTTCCATCAAAGAAATGCATACTAAAAAACAATGATAGATCATTTTCATCTTTTACATTAGCAGGGATAAGTATATTTACCCATTTCTGGTTAGAGTTCACAAAACTTACAGTTTCATATGAAACAGGCATCACAATCGCTTTTAGAAACAGTTTGACAAGATGTGCTAAGAACCATAAAAATATTTGTATCTTTCAATAATAGTTTAATTAATCCAAAATTATATGTACCATGAGTGTCCTATATTAGCAAAATGAATAAATTATTGTACACTTAATATAATGATATGCAGCCAGTTGAGAAAATAATGAAAATGAAATATCAGCTTGTTAAAGATATGAAGTTATATTTGTAAGTTTTACTTATATGTAAATATGCAGATAAAAAATTAACAAAATGAAAGTTCATTAGCTGTGTTAGTGAGATAGGATTGTGGATAAAAATACTTGTTCTGGTTTTTAAAATATATTTTTATTTCAGAGAAGGGAGAGGGAGAGAGAAACATCAATGATGAGAGATCGGCTGCCTCCTACATGTCCCGCTCTGGGGATGGAACCCACCTGGGCATGTGCCCTGACGGAAAATCGAACCATGACCTCCTGGCTCATAGGTCAACACTCAACCACTGACCCACACCGGCTGGGCTATTCGTTCTACTTTTTAGACTTTCTATAATATCTTTTATAATTTAACTTTAAAAAAAAAGTATGTGGCTTTTTTTATTGTTATTGTTTCTATACTCACATAGAAGTATATATCTGGATTCAAAGACAGGTGATTTTCCCCCTTTCAGAAAATAGGCTGTAACAAAATCTAAGCTGCTGAAATTGGGAACTCTTTTGAAGATAGTTAACAAAGGAAAACACTTTTACCTGACTAAAGAACTCAATTCTGAGTTCTTCAAGTTTATAGGTATGAAATGTATTTGTTAAATAAAGTTTTTTAATATATGATGTGAACATTAGATTATGGATTAAATTTTATAGCATCAACTCATAAATTATTTCATATTTTCATAAAAAAAGCTTTCCTCGCCCTAGCTGGTTTGGCTCAGTGGATAGAGCGTCGGCCTGCAGACTGAAGGGTCCCGGGTTCGATTCCGGCCAGGGGCACATGCCTGGGTTGCGGGCTCCATCCCCAGTGGGGGTCGTGCAGGAGGCAGCCAATCAGTGGTTCTCTCTCATTGTTGATGTTTCTGTCTCTCTCTTCCTCTCCCTTCCTCTATAAAATCAATAAAATATATATTTTAAAAAGTTTTCCTCTCAATAAATTTGATATATGTTCCAAATAATTGTCGTTCTAGCTATTAACAAAGATATGCTCAGTCAAAAGAAGTCTTTTTAAAAAATGAGCAGAAAATTGAGAAGCAAATTCTACAAAAAATAGGAAAATAAAGATATTTTAAATGGAGCAAATAAGCAATCTATTTCTAAATTATTATAGAGGATACCTCCATTCCAGAGAATGAGGCATCATAAAAGTTATATTATCTCTTACATTTATTTATTCAACAAACATAAGAATGCCTTCTGTATGTCAGGCAAATTGTGCTACACAGGCTATAGAGAGCCTGACTTGCTAAAAACATGAAAATTATAACATTGTTCATCTTCACTTCTTGCATCGTCTGGAAAATGATACTGATTTTACTTAGTATGGTGTTTTTCATGGGAATCCAAGGGAAATTGGGAAGGAGTTATGTAAAAAATCTCCTGCAAAGCATCAACCTTTAATGTTTAGTGTGGGAAATTCCCTAAGACATCTTTGCCTCAATTATTTGATTTCTTCAAGATGAAATGAAAACATTTTGGGCGTGGGGGTGGAAGATTGAGATGAAATTAGAGAGACACCAGATTTTTCTTAAAGGAATGAAATTAAGAAATACTGCTCTAGGGGTGACTTTGACTCTAAAACAAAAATAATCAAATCAAGTATTATATTTATTTTAATGTGACTATAGACAGAAATTTCAGCTTTCTTTAGCTAAATAGACCTTTTCTCTGTGACCCTCTTTATCTTGAATCTGTACATTTCTATGTGAGGACTAGCCTTGGTTTATAATAATAGCTTATACAGTTCTTTGGGCAGGGAAGTTAATTTTGGATCAAGCTAGTGCATTGTTTTTTTTTTTTTTCCTGAATTAGTCTTAATCACCATAGTGAAATTTTATTTAAAGAACTTAAGAGCTTCCAAATTTGGAAATATGCTATCATGCCTATTTAGCTTATGATATTTGAAAGTTTACCAATAATAACTGAAGGGAATTTTTAAAAGAACCATATGAGTTACCATAAGTATATGGAGATAACAGAGAGAGGGTAGGAGAGGTCAAGACTGGACTTTAGCACCACATCACTCTCTTTCAAACCAACACACTGACAAGCTCCTGTCAGGAAGGGTCATTCTAAGTAATTGGTTAATAAAAGGAATTACTGTCTCAGGATTCAGTAAATGGAACATCAGTGTCAAAAAGGAATCTGTTGCTGAATGAAGCCATTTGGAAGTTAGACCAAGAATACAGTATTAATGAGATTGGCACTGATGTCTGTTTCTACTATAAATTGAAAATTAATTTTGCAGGCTTTTAAAATTAAATATTTATACTGTAGATTTTAGAAGTAGTTATTCTTGCTAATGATGAAAGTATTTGTCACCACTCCAGCACAGGATGCTTTTAGTAAATATTGCTCTATAAATGTGCCTGATTATTTTTATCTTTCAAGAATCTTTTGGTTTCTGTTCATTTTCTCTCTTCTACTCCTCCAGCAACAACTGTCTCCTCTCTCTCTCTCCCTCTCCCTCTCCCTCTCCCTCCCTCTCCGTGTCCCCTTCTTCCCTCCTTCCCCCCCCCCACACACACGATTTGGGGGACATTTTAGCAAGTAAGGTCTGTGTATAGAAGCTGAGAAACTGGGTCATGTACTTTCATTGCGGAAAAGTGCTAGGAAAACCACTTAGGTTTTTATTGATGTTTGTTCCTCAATTATACTTAAATAAAGGGTTAAACTTCTAGCATTAGCATCATATCTTACAGCTTTTGTTAAGATTTACATATTGTAGGTACGTTATAAGAACAATTAACTTTTTTATAAAAAACCAAGTGATATTTAATACAGAAGGAAAAATGCAATTATGATTTCTTAGGTAGAAATAGAAATGTTAATATTAAAGAAACTTTATCTTATGACAAAAACATGATATTAAAATATAATAACTATAAGAACATTTATTTTTAATGTGAAACTCATGGTTTACTATAATGAATCCTGGTGAAAGAAAGACTAAAGACATATGTGGTCACTTTAAATCTTAAATAAGAATGTTGCACTGGCTACATCTAAATCATGCATTAACATGGATATATTATTATATTTTTTAGATCAAATATATTTCTATTTTCAGTGTACTACATGTACATTAACTCCTTTTTTCCCCATGCAAAATATTAGTTGCAAAACGAAAGAGAAAATGATCCAACTCATATACCATTAATAGAAGAAGTATCTACATGGAATAATAGAATTTTGAAGAGGACGGCTATTACAGTATGCGGATTTGGATTTCTTCTTTTCATTTGCAAGCTAACTTTCCAAAGAAAATAATCTTAATATTTATTTTGACTATTGTATGTAGATTTTATTTAAATAACCTTAAAATGTTACTTTTAACCATTTGTGGCTCAATAAAACTACATTCTTTGCCAGTATTCCACAGGAAAAATTATGATAGCATAGAGTAGGGAATTTTTCTTTAGAAAGTGGTTTGTGACTTTGAGTTAAAATATAATTTGTTATATTTTATGATAATTTTGATCAAGTAGTAAGTTATTCTTAAATTTGATCCTATGACTCTAAATCACATTCAAAATAAAAGTTTCATCTGATATTCTTTGACATTTAAAAAGTGTTTATTTGTCACAGTGAATCCTATAAAATCCGTAGTGTTCATTAATCAATAGCTTTCTTTTAGTTTTTATGTTCCCTCTCATTATTATGTAATAAGGACTTTCTCATTTAATTTTGTAGTTATGTAACATTATTAGGAAATTACTTAGAAAGTATTCCAGAGAATTTAAAGGATAACGATAAAATGTAACATTTTTGAATTATAGTTTAAAATTCTAGGGAAAATGTTTTAAATGTAAAGTAAAAAAAGAAGAAAACTTATGTAATGTATTTAATGGGAACATGTGACATGTACTGTGTGTGACATTCTTAAGGTTGTTATACATTTGGCATAAAATTTATCATTAGTGTAAATAATACATAATTTCTCTTTTTCTCCCCCCAAAACAAAATGTTCATATTTTTTTGAAATATATGTTTTTATTGATTTTTAGAGAGAGAGGAAAGGAGAGAGAAACATCTATCACTGCCTCCTGCATGCCCCCTACTGGGGATCTAGCCCACAACCCAGGCATATGCCCTGACCAGGAATATAGCCGGTGACCTCTTGATGCATGGGATGCTCGGCCAATTAAGCCACACCAGCCAGCGCATACTCAGATTTAATAGTGATGTTAATCAAAGGGCAGACCCAAATTAGCAGGGAATATAGTAGTTAAATCTTGTTTGACTTAGAAAAGATGCACTTGATCTATAACTATTGAAAGGTAAACATCAAGCAAAGGGGAAAATTATAGAAAGGAAGAACAGTATAAGGACCAATAATTAGCAGCAATTTCTGCTCTTAGTTATACCAAAGCAACAAGACTTGAATCATCATTCTTTTTCTGAGAATATACTCAACCATATATCATTGTGAAGAACTGATGTCTGAAATTTTAACCTAAGTGCCATAGCATTTTTTTATTCTGATGTACCTCATTCAAATGGGGTCAAGACTTAGAACTAAACTGGAATATGAATAGAATAGTTACTTCTTTTAACACATGTATTTCACTACTAGCACAGCACTTAGATTAAATTAAAGGTGTTTAATGTTAATTTTAGTTTCCTTAAAAGAACTGTAGGAATGATATGATTGATTTTTAAAAAACTGTAGGAAAATGAAAGACATGCTACTGATTGTATACTTATAATAATCTTACCTCAGTTCATCTTGAAGGTAATCATTTTTCTTCTGTTGGCTGATGGGTCACTATTTTTTTTTCTCTAGCCAACCAAACCAAATCTATGCATCTCTCAGATACTAAGATAAAACTTTTAAAATGCAAATTAACAAAATATTTATTTTCTGAAAGAATTTGTGATATAATTCCTTAAAATAATGATCTGCCCTAATGAAATTCAACTATAATTAGCTACTCAGGGGAAAGAAATACTGTAAAGTCCATTGTATCTGCATATTCTGAGTATATTTTTATTCCTTGACACACAGTCTGATTTTCAGACTACAGATTGAGAATAAGTAGGGCAGCATTTATTGTGATAAATTGTTTCTTCATGGGTAAAGTATCAATAGAATAAATAAAATTATCCAAATGGTTTGATATTGGTTGTTGTTTTTTTTTCTCTCTTCCTACTCTGATTATTTGACTTAATTACAATGCTGTATTATGAGGAGTGGTATCACTCCTGGAATATTCATTCTTTACAAGATAGCTCAATACAAATTATTTTTATTCTTGTCTTAAATTCCATAGAGACCTCCCTAAAACAACAGACAAAAGTATTGTAAACCAAGTTTTAATTCTATTCCCTTGAAATTAGTAAAACGTTTTTTTAACTGGTACTTAGTTTTTAACTAGTTGGGGTCAAACGTGTTCTTATAGCTTTGGAATCAATTTGGGAACTCAATCCATTATAAGCCCCTGTTGGGATGCAAGTATCTTTGAAGGAGAAATGCTTACTGGACACTTTTTTTATTGTATCGAAAATTTTGTAAGAATTTTATTTATGACTTGACAGTATTCTCCTTAGGAGATACCAGGAGAATTTCTGAGTTTAGATGATAGAATAATTGCTAACAGGAATTATAATCACAAGGCTAAAAGACAGTCCCAAAGTAATTACGATGTATAGTCGGGAGAGTGGACTGAATTTGTGAACACCCAATGAAGAGAGAACCAGAGAAAAAATTCTTACAGCCACTACGAATTAAGAGAGGGCGGCATCAAACTTTGATAGGTTCTCACATATGAGGAACTTCCTAATTGTTTAGGTAGGAACCAACCATTTGTGGGAATTCCAGAAATTGTAGGATAGCAGGTATTTAAATGCTCTTGAATTTAAAGGGGACAATTGAAGGGGAAAGTCTTATAGTCTATTACAATGGCTGGGTTTCTATTCACTTCCTCAAGATTTCATAATATATTTGCATGTCAAAATCCAGAGAAGAGTTTCAAGATGGCTGCAGAGTAGCTGGATGCCCTTGCTCCCAGCCAGTGGGATTTATAGTTAAAATATTGCACAGTCAACTTGAATAACCAAGTAAAATATAGGTGGTTGGAATTATATCTAAGGAGCACTGAAGAAATTACATAGATACTGGCAAGAGGAGTGTCGTGGACAGGGGAGCCCTCCTCAAGAAAGTGTGGTGGCTGAGAGGCCTGAGGGATATCAGCTGCAAAGCTTCCTCCCCATTGGAGTATGGGGTCTTGATCCCAGGCAGGGATTCCAAAACTAGAGCAGCAGAGACAGGAAGAACAGCCCACTTAGCATCAGGCAGAGGGAACAAGAGGGACTGTCAGCCTGGGAGACTTGGATGCACCTTCCAGTGAAGGAGTGCTGCTCCTATTGTTAGCCTAGTCTGAGATGCTTGCTCCTGGCTCAGACTGCTGGAGAGTCTATGATGCTGTGTTTGGGTCCAGTAAGGGGTTGTGGGCTGCATCCAACAGTAACTTTGAGGGACCTTCTATTTTCTTGAAAGACATCATGCAGAGCCCCCGTCAGTGACTAAACTATTTGGCTTGGGGAAATGAGGAAGGTCTCTCGCACCTTGATTGAACAGTCAGAACCATTCCCCCCACCTGCGCAGCCTCCTAGAGTGCCCCATCCTACTGGGTTGGCAGCACCAGGAGTAGTGCAGGTCTGGGATGCTTGGCCCACACTGCAGAGTTGGGAACCCAATTGGAGCTGGAAATTTGGTGCCCACTTTGCAGAAACCAGTGTGAGGAGGGATGAGAGTCCTGCACAGGACTGATTTTTTTTTTTACCCCCTCATGCTTTGTCTGGTGGCACAACGGTGCCAGTACCATGCAGGGCTGTGATTTTTGGACTGTATCCCCCCCAGGGAGGCTTCTGTCAGGGAGACATACAGTTGAGTGCTGGGTTCTGTGACTGCATTGTGGGGAGGCTGATGCAAGCTCCCTGGGAGTTCTACCAGGCAGTCCTGGGAAGGAGAGCTAGAGCGCCTCCCCCTCTCCTGAAGGCATGAAAACCATCCACAACAGGAAACTGGTTCAGCCCTGTGAAATAATAAATATGCCCGCTGGGCGCAGTTCTGTAGCTCAGAGCAGGACATTCTACATGTGAGACCCACAGTAGCTGTAGTCTGGGACCAAGAAGAAATGCTTGCTTTAGATCAATCCTCCTGAGCCCAGGGTAGCTGAAACTGCCCCTGAGGAGAAGATGCCAACCTGATCCTGTAGCAAGCCCCTTAGGGGAAACTGAGTTGGAGTCTCTGGTAGAGACTGAGGAGTTTGGCTTTAAAGCAGAGACTAATTTCTTCTCACTAAGTGCCTGACTGTGTAATGTCCAAGCAGGTGGTCCACTAGCCTGAGCTAGGCTAGCCTAGGTACGTTCTACCGATTCTTCTTGGAAGACTCTGGAGGAAGATCAGGCAACTCATGGAGGGAGTGGAGTAGCTAAAAGGTGGAGGTGGACCTCAGGGAGCCCTGGGCTGACCACAGATCTGCCCCCTGCTCTTAAGTTGAATAAAGCTGACCCATGTACACAGATTGATCCCTCCCACACACATACAGGTCTTGCAGATGAGGACATAAACAGTGAACTGAGTGGTAACTACATGCAGGTAGCCAAAGGCCATAGTCTACACACAATGTCTTACTGCAATCTACATCTGAAACACATCCAAAAGTACACAACCAACACAACTAGTGGTGAGCTTCAGATCACACCAAAGCTTGACCCAACTAGACACGAGGTGGACCCTGGCAGGCTCCAGGCCTTGCTTAGAACAACCCTGCCTCAGAGGGCAGCATCTCAAACATGGTGATAAAGATGCTCCTATAGATACCCAGCCTGAAGGGTTAACAATTGTGCCTCTGAGCCCATCAAGGCACCTTAAGACTGCACCTGCAGAGCAATTTGCATGCCAGGTTAAGGGTTCAAACTCATAGCCAGACTGAGGATCAATCCCACCCAGAAAAGGGTCAACATCAATCAAGACCCAATTACAACAGGGGGGCTTTACCCACACAAGAGGCATTCCTAGAGCACCCAGCTCAGGAGATCAAAGACACTGTGCCACTTGGTCCCACCTACTACCAGAAGGCCACTCCACCAAGACTGGGAATCTTAGTTATGTCTAACACATAGGAACAAACACAAAAGACAGCCAAAATGGAGAGCCAAAGACACAGGCCCCAAATGAAAGAATAGGAGGAATCTTCAGAAAAAGAGCTAAATAAAATGAAGGCAAGCAATTTATTAGTTAGTTCAAAGTAATAGTCATAGGGATGCTTAAGGAACTTAGAATAACAACAGCATGAAAAAGGACATGGAAATCAAAAAGAATAATCAGTTGGAAATGAAGAATGCCATATCTGAAATACAGAATACACTGGAAGGAATAGCTAGCAGACTGGACAAAGTAGATGATTGAGTCAGTGAATTAGAAGACAAAACAGAAAAAAACAATTAGAACAGCAAAAATAAAAAATAAGCATCAGGAGAATAGTATAAGGGAATTTTGAGACATGAAATATAACAACATTCACATCATAGAGGTACCAGAAGGAGAAGAAAACAAGCAAGCAAGGGATACAGAACCTGTTTGAAGAAAGTATGACAGAAAATTTCCCTAGTCTGGTGAAGGAAAATGCCATACAAGTTCAGAAAGTACAGAGAGTCCCAATCAAGATGAACCTAAAGGGACCCACACCAGGACATGTCATAATTCAAATGGCCAAGATTAAAGATAAAGAATCTTAAAGGCAATAAGAGAGAAACAGTCAGTTATCTACAAAGGACTTCCCATGAGGCTGTAAGCTGATATCTCAACAGAAACATCAGGCCAGAAGGGAATGGCATGAGTACACAAAGTAATGAAAAGCAAGAACCTGCAACCAAGATTGCTCTATCCAGCAAGGTTATCATTAAAAATTAAAGGTGAAATAAAGAGTTTCCCAGAAAAAAAGAAGACTAAAGGAGTTCATTACCACCAATGCAGCATTGAAAGAAATGCTAAAGGGATTGCCTTAAGAAGAAGAAGAAGAAACAGAGAGGAACTTAGGTATAAAGAATAAAAATGGTAATAAGTACCTAAGTGGTAGTAAGTAATAACCTTAATTGTAAGTGGATTAAATGCTGAATCAAAAGACATAGGGTGGTTGAATGGGTAATAAAACATGACCCATATATATCCTGTCTACAAGAGGCATAGCTCAGAACAAAAAGACTCACAAAGAATGAAAGTGAAGGAATGGAAAAAAAAATTCCATGCAAATGGAATCAAAAAAAGAGCTGGGGCAGCAATGTTTATATTTGACAAAATAGACTTCCAAACAAAGGCCATAAAAGACAAAGAAGATTACTGCATAATAAGAAATGGATCATTCCAACAAGAGGATATAACCCTTATACATATATTGGCTCCCAATATAGGAGTGCCTAAATATATAAAAAAAACCTCTTGGTGGACTTTAAGGGAGCGATAGACAGCAATACACTCATAATAGGGGGCCTTAACATCCCACTGATAATCACTACATAGGTAGGTCTTCCAGACAAAAAACCAATAAGGAAACAGTGACCTAAAACAATATCCTTGATCAGATGGATTTAATTGATATTTACAGAACATTTCATCCCAAAGCATAATACACATTCTTCTCAAGTGCACATAGAACATTTTCATACATAGACATGTTAGGACACAAAATAAGTATTAACAAATTCAAGAAGTTTGAAATCATACCAAAGATCTTCTCTGATCATAATAGCATGGAACTAGAAATCAGCCATGATTTAAAAAAAAAAAAAAGCTCAAAAATATTCAAACACATGGAGGCTAAATAGCATGTTTTTAAACAATGAATGGGTTACCAATGAGATCAGGAAGAAAAAAAAATTGTGTGGAAACAAACAAAAATGAACAACCAACCCCAAATCTATGGAACACAGCAAAAGTAGTACTTAGAGGGAAGTTCATAGCACGACAGGCCTATCTGAAGCAACAAGAAAAATCTCTAGCATATAAGCTAACCTACACCTAAGAGAACTGGAAAAAGAACAGCAGGAAAAGCCCAGAGTATATAGAAAGAAGGAAATAATAAAAATCAGAGGGAAAAAAAATGGCATAGAAATGAAAAAGATCAATGAAACCAAGACTTGGTTCTTTGAAAGGATAAATAATATTGATGAAGCTTAAACCAGGCTCATCAAGAAACAAAGATAGAGAACCCAAATAAATAAAATCAGAAATGAAAGAGGAGAGGTAACAACTGACATCACAGAAATACAAATGATTGTAAGAAAATATTACAAAACTATATAGCAACAAATTGGGAAACCTGGTTCTAGTATTTTTTGGTGGAATTGTTAAGGTTCTTTATACACAATATCATGTTATCTGCAAATAATGACAGTTTTACTTCTTTCCAATTTGGATGCCTTTTATTTCTTTTTTTTTAAAAATTTTATTGATTTTTTTGCAGAGAGGAAGGGAGAGGGATAAAAAGTCAGAAACATCAATCAGCTGCCTCCTGCACACCCCCTACTGGGGATTTGCCCGCAACCAAGGTACATGCCCTTGACCAGATTCGAACCCGGGACCCTTCAGTCCGCAGGCCGACGCTCTATCCACCGAGCCAAACCAGTCAGGGCCTTTTATTTCTTATTGTCTAATTGCTGTGCTAGGCCTTCCAGTACTACGTTGAATAAGAGTGGTGAATGTGGGCATCCCTGTCTTTTTCCCCAACTTAAGGTGAATGCTTGTAGTTTTCCCCCGTTGAGATGATATTGGCTGTAGGTTTGTCATATGTTTATTTATTATATTGAGGTATATTTCCTCTATTCCCACTTTGCTAAGAGTTTTTATCATAAATGGATGATGGATTTTATTAGATGCTTTTTCTGCATCTATTGATATGATCAATAGATGTGTGTTTTTAAATATATTCTTATTGATTTCAAAGAGGAAGGGAGAGAGAGAGAGAGAAAGACAGAGAGAAACACACAGAGAAACATCAATAATGAGAGAGAATCTTTAATCGGCTGCCTCCTGCACATCCCACACAGGGGATCAGGCCCACAACCCAGGCATGTGCCCTTAATTGGAATCAAACCTGGGACCCTTCAGTCCACAGGCTGATGCTCTATCCACTGAGCAAACCTGGCTAAGGCATGATCATGTTGAGCATGAAAAATGTTCTTTCTCTCCCCATTTTGGCTGTCTATTCTGTCTGGTTCTGTGTATTAGGTAGATCTGACTCCCATTTTTGGTAGTGTGGCCTTATGAAATAGGTGACCTATGGCACCCAGTGGCACAGTCTCCTTTATCACCAGAACTGGGTGCTCTCACAATGTCCGTGTGAGCATTGTGTGGGCCCTCCTGTTGTAATTGAGTCTTGATTGCTATTGGCCCATTCACAAGAGTCTTGACCCTCAGGCTGGATGAGAGTTAGGCTTAACTCCCAACACAGTATGCAGGCCACTTGTTGGTGCTGATCACATGAAGCAGAATTCACCTCAGCAGGGTCTGGTGCCTGCCAATACACCAGTGGATATGCTGCTTGTGAAGCTTACTGGATCCTGCTCTATTGTTGTTTGAAGCTGGACACTGGGTGTATTGGTTCTATACCTTTTCGTAGAGGCTCTGGTGCAGGCCATTGTCAGACACTGTGACTGGCCTGAGCAACCTGTTTGGAGCTATCAGCAATCCATAGTTAGTGGCTCTTTCCCCTGGGTCTGGGTGCACATGGAAAGGACCAAGCTATGCACCGAGGTCTGATTTTACTAGCCTTGGGTCCAGAAGCAGGTCAGGAAAGGACCCAGAGATCCACCTCTGCTTGAAAGCTGTTAATCTCAGTCACTTAATGAGCCTCCAGCTGTAGTCCTCAGCAGGGCATAAGGTCCACAGAATGGGTGAGAGGGATTCCAATGGGTGGGGCTATTGCTTACCCTCAAGCTAATGCTGCATGGATGGGAAAACTATCCTTGAGAAAGATGGCTTCTGCAGTACGGGGAAATGGCTCAGCACAGGGGTCCTGGAAGCTGTCCTTTCACCTCTCTCCCTAGAGCCACCAACCTTAGACTCCCCTCATGCAGCTCTAGTTCACTCTGCCCTCCTTCTCTGGAGCCCACATTGAATGGCTGCAAATGAAATTGTGTGCATTGGCCCTTTAAGAGGGTGTTTATAGCCATCTCTACCTGTAGGACAGAAACCCTGCTGATTTTCACAGCCAGATGTTATGTAGGCACCATTTCCAGCTCTGAGATGAGGAGCCCAGTTTGGGATTTAGACCCTAGACTTCTAAGGGGGAACACCCCACAGCTGAGATATCCCTCAGAACTTCATCTTCTACCTGTGGAAGCCTGGCCAGCCCTCTCACACCTCCACAATTCCTACCAGTCTCAATGTGGCCTTGTCTTTATATCCTTGGCTATAAGGCTTCTCTCCAGCTAGTCTTCAATTGGTTATTCAGGAGGATTTTTCTATATTTTAGTTGTAATTCCAGTTTGGTCTTGGGAGTAGGTCAGTGTAGCTTCCACCTAATCTTCTGCCATCTTAGAATCCCCCACTGTTACTTTAAAATACAATACATTTCTATCAGACATAAGCCCAACAATAAAATTATCCTATATAATAAAAGCCTAATATGCTAAGTGTCTGTCTGTTCATTCGACCATTCGACCAGTCACTATACTGTGCACTGACCACCAGGGGGAAGACACTCTGATTGGTAGGTTAGCTTGCTGCTGGTGTCCGGCCAATCGGGACTGGGTGAGACGGGCCGGACACGCCCTGGAGCCCTCTCACAGTCTCTCCCCGGCCCTGATCGTGCACCAGTGGGGTCCCTCAGCCTGGCCTGCACCCTCTTGCAATCTGGGACCCCTTGGGGGATGCAGAGAGCCAGTTTCAGCCTGATCCCCACAGGCCAGGCCAAGGGACCCCACCATGTACTGGGCCTCTAGTATAGGATAAGAGAAGAAAGGAGATGATACATTTATATTGTCTTTCATAATTACGTTTACCACTGCTGTGTGTGTGTGTGTATGTGTGTGTGAGTGTGTGTGTGTGTGTGTGTGTGTATTTAAATGTCCATCTAAGTATACTTCTTTTCTGTCTAAAGAACTTTATTTGTATTTCTTATAAGGTAAGTCTGATAGCAATTCTCTATGTTTATCTGAAAATTTCTTTTGCCTTCATATTTGAAAGTTTTGCTAAATATAAAATTATAAGTTAACAGATATTTTTTCGTATAGTACTTTGACTATGCCATCCTACTGCTTTCTAGTCTCCATGTACTTTTATGAAAATTTGGCTGTTGACCTCATTAGGGTTCCCTTCTACATGACAAGTCATTTTGCTGCTTTCAAGATCTCTTCTTTGTCCTTTGTCTTTCAGCATTCTTACTATCTTCTATCTGGATGTGGATCTCTTTATTTATCCTACTTGAGTTTCATTGAACTTCTTGGATATGTAGATTAAGGTTTTTCATCAAATGTGGGAAGTTTTCAGCTATTATTTCTTTGAATGTTGTTTTCTATTCCTCTTTTATTAATCTTCAAGTTCAGTGATTCTTTCTTCTGCCATTTCAGATCAACTATTGAGCCACTGTAACAGATTTTTTTCATTTTAGCTATTGAACTTTTCAACTCCAGAATTTCCATTTGTTCCTTTTTTTATGATTTCTATATATAGATATTCTCTATGTTGAAACATTTTCTTCATACTTTTATAAATGAATTACTTTAGGTCTTTAAACATATTTATAATGGCTTAATATGACATGGGATGCCTCTCACAGTTAGTTTCTGTTGCCGGCTCATTTTCTTGTGTATGGATCACACTTTCCTATTTCTTTGCATTTCTCATAACTTTTTGTTAAAAACTAATATTTTAGATATTATAGCAATTCTGGAAAATTATTTCTCTATCCCTCCTTTAAGGAATGTTTGTTGTTATTTGTACATTTATTTGTTAAGTGACTTGGCTGGACTATTTTAGTAAAGTGTGGTCCCCCTAAAGTATGGAGCCCCTGATGTCACTCCTCAGAGGGTGTGCTCTTGGGCAAGTAGTACACAGTCATCCTGGGATGATAATGATTTTAATAGGGCTATTTCTAACTATCTCTTTCCCTGATCATTCTGGAAGGATATTTGCCTCATTTGGTATTACATCCCAACTTCTGGTTCCACTAATTTTTTTTAAATTAAATCTTTATTGTTCAGATTATTACATTTGTTCCTCTTTTCCCCCCCATAACTCCCCGCCTCCCAGTTCCCGCCCCACCCTCCGCCCTCACTCCCCACCCACTGTCCTCATCCATAGGTGCACGATATTTGTCCAGTCTCTTCCCGCATCTCCCACACCCCTTCCCCCCCCAAGAATAGTCAGTCCATTCCCTTTCTATGTCCCTGATTCTATTATGATCACCAGATTATTTATTCACTTGATTCTTAGATTCACTTGTTGATAGATGCATGTTTGTTGTTCATAATTTTTATCTTTACCTTTTTCTTCTTCGTCCTCTTCTTGAAGGATACCTTTCAGCATTTCATATAATACTGGTTTGGTGGTGATGAACTCCTTTAGCTTTTCCTTATCTGTGAAGCTCTTTATCTGACCATCAGTTCTGAATGATAGCTTTGCTGGATAAAGTAATCTTGGTTGTAGGTTCTTGGTATTCATCACTTTGAATATTTCTTGCCATTCCCTTCTGGCCTGAAAAGTTTCTGTTGAGAAATCAGCTGACAGTCGTATGGGTATTCCCTTGTAGGTAACTGAGTTTCTTTCTCTTGCTGCTTTTAAGATTCTCTCTTTGTCTTTTTCTCTTGGCATTTTAATTATGATGTGTCTTGGTGTGGTCCTCTTTGGGTTCCTTTTGTTTGGGGTTCTCTGCGCTTCCTGGACCTGTAAGTCTATTTCTTTCACCAGGTGGGGGAAGTTTTCTGTCATTATTTCTTCAAATACGTTTTCAATATCTTGCTCTCTCTCATCTTCTGGTACCCCTATAATTCTGATGTTGGTACGCTTGAAGCTGTCCCAGAGGCTCCTTACACTATCTTCGTATTTTCGGATTCTTTTTTCATTTTGCTTTTCTGGTTGGGTGTTTTTTGCTTCTTCGCATTTCAAATCTTTGCCTTGATTCTTGTGCTCCTCTGGTCTGCTGTTGGGAGTCTGTATAGTATTCGTTATTTCAGTCCGTGTATGCTTAATTTCTAGTTGGTTCTTTATCATAACATCGAGGGTCTCATTAGATTTCTTGAGGATCTCACTACATTTATCGACGGCTTCTAGACAGTTCTTAAGAGACCTTAAAAGTGTGGTTCTGAACTCAATATCCTCCATTGACAGTTTTGTCCTGTTTCTTTGTCTCCGCATTTTTTATGCTTTCTTGGTGCACCCCTTAGTGGTCTTTGTGTGCAGTCTTGTTGTAGTTAAGCCTTGATTGTTGTCGCCAATACCGGGGGTGATTTGACCTCCAGGCTAACTGGCTATGAGAGTCCGCTGTGTCTGCAGTGGGAGAGCTTCTGTGCTGGATCTCTAGGGCGGTGCTAATCTAGCCTTTGCCTGAGGCTATCCGGCAAATGGCTCTGCGCAGGGCTTGGGTGGGGCGGGTCCCCGGGGATCTACAGGGCGGGCAGGAGCAAGCAGTTATGGCTGCTCTCAGTTCCGTCCCTAGGGGCTCTGCCTCACAGAGTCCCAGCAACCGCTGCAAACCTCGGAGAGAAAGCTGCCTTCGAGTTCCAACCGAAGCCAGACAGTCCCGCTTCTCCCGTTTGAGTCTGGGTCCCCAGAGACTCGTCCGGATCTGGAGCTCAGAGTCCGAAACTCCCTCCCGATCGAAAACAACAACCGTGCCCTCCGCCTCCAGCCCGCTCCCCATGCACTCCGCACCTTAGCATTTCACTTCAGCACTGCGCCTCCTCTGAGTCTGGGTATGATATTCTCTTTCCTCCTAGTTGTAGAATTTCCACTCAGCCACACTTCCTGTGGTTCTGGATGATGTCCGTTCCGTCTTTTAGTTGTTTTTTCAAGTGGTTGTTCGAGGCAGCAATCTCCGGCGTTAACCTATGCCGCCATCTTGGTTTCTCCTGGTTCCACTAATTACTGATTAATTGATTTATTGTTTTTGATATTGTTTTGGCATGAATTGCTCAGCAAGCTGATAGAATTAAATTTGGGTAAGGGTTGCTTTTGAGGCTACCTTTTTTTTAAAAAAAAATGTTTTTATTAGTTTTAGAGAAAGAGGAAGGGAGAGGGAGAGAGAGAGAGAAACATCAATGATAGAGAAACATCTTTTGGCTACCCTTTGCACACCCCTTGCTGGGGATTGAGCCTGCACAAGGGTTATGTGCCCTGACTTGGAATTGAATTGGTGGCCTCTTGGTGTAAGGGTCAATGCTCAACCACTGAGCCACACTGGTCAGGTGAGGCTACGTTTTGGGGTTTATTCTGACCAGGGGAGGGCCCTTCTTAGCTGTCTTTTTTCCTGATTTTATCTGGTAAAATAGCTGACCTACCGTTTAGCTGTTGCTCCCAATTAAGAGGTTTGTCTCCAAGTGTGCCCTTAGGCTTAATTTTCCCCATTTTTTTTTTTTCTCAAATGAAGTCAGTTCCTTTGGAGAGAACTCTTATGGTCTCCTTTCTTATGAACTCTTTCTCCCTATGGGCAAAATCTGTGAACTACTACTCTGGGTTATGGGAGGGGCAATAGCCTCTGACTTTCTAGATTTGCTTCTCACTGCTGTGCCCTATGAGTAACTGGGATGAGGGAGGTCGGGGTCCAGTATTCTGGCCTGCCATTCCTGGGTAGTCCTCATCCTATTCAGTGGAAGGAGCTCTCTACCTCTCAGACACAGTCAACAAAATTCAGCCATGTAAGCTTTGAGCTGGAGGGGATATGAAATGCTCTCCGCTTGCCCTTCAGATAAGTTATGATAACCCTTGTACGGGACCTGGGGGGAGAGGGAGCTCCATATTCTTGGCCATATTATGCCCAGAATGGAGTTTCTGCCAAGCTGAACCGATTTGGGATTGGGGGTGGAGGGTTGATGGTAAGGGAGGAAATGGATCATGGCTCAGTATTAGTAAGTTTTCTTGAATAACTGCTGCTTCATTTTTTTTTTTCCTGAGCCATTAGGACTCTTTCCAGGGACTTTAAATAAAGGTTGTATTTGTATAGCTGTCTCTAGCTTTGCTTGTTTCTCTAGGTAGTACATCCATAGAGTGCCTCACACTTTCATCCTGGCAATGAAACTCCTTAACTAATATGTCTAGGGTATCTGCTATGTGCTTAATATAGTGCTTCATCCAGAACAGTGTGCAATATATATTTTTAAGCCAGGACATTAGGTGAATAATTTTCATGTAAGCATTACCTAGCTCTAGCTTAATATCATAGGGTGCTGAAATTCTAAAATTACCTAAAACATATTTGAAACAAAAGCAAAGACCACCTAGATTTGGCCAGGATATACTAGGACTAAATAAATGATGGGTAAAGCAAGGCTATACTCTCAATTTTGAAAGCTTTCCTATGAAAGGTGATTCAGCTGACACCTAATTCTAATTGATTATATTTATTAAATATTGGAAATGGGATATTTAAAAGTATAAAAATATATCATTTAAAAATGAATCCAGCTAGAATTTTAAGCACCAGATCAAAATTGAGGCTTTTTTATGGTATGATTTTAGAGTGCCAACCTTTCTTTTTAAATCTTAACACTGCAAAAGTTAATTATTTGAGAACACAGATAACCATGATGACTTCTGTTTTGCACTACAAGTTGCTCTGTCACTACTTAATAAATAATCATTTGTAGCTCTATGGGGGTGGAAATAGGGTGGGGATTTTCCTTTTGGCACATCCACTAATGAGTAATACATTTATTTCAAGTGCCAATAAAAATGTTATACTGGACTTATATGGCACATTTGTTAGTTATTAGAAACACTAATTCTAAATAATTGAACAATGCTCTATTATATTTCTCTACTTGTTAAGTTATATTATCATATGAAAATTCTAAACAAAATGAACAAGTTTTTAATACTGCATAGCATTTTTGGATAGAGTAAATAAAATAAGGCCATTTTCGGGAGTGACACCATCTCTGGACTTATCTCAATATGACAGTATTATTCACCATTTCTTCTCAAATGATCTTTCATAATTGTTTCCATGAACTCTCTTCCTTCCTGGAATCTGCTTAACACTTTAATTATCTTCATTATTTTCATTTTGAAGTTTGTGTCTACTGTTACATGCTGCCTCTTCCCTCCCAACCCTAACCTGCCCTTCACCTCTCTGCTGGCAGACAGAGCAGAATGTACTAGGTTCCAGCCTTGTTGTCAATAACTTGTACATTCTCTGGGTCTTGGTCTCCTCATCTGCAAAACAGATGATCTCTAAGACTAAATGGATCAGAATAATACCATCTTTAGAAATGGATCCGATTCAGAACTCTGAAATTAGAGCAAAACCTTGAGTCTTTATGTGAAAGCATCAATGCTTACTAGACAAGTTTAACCCCTCATTAGGTAGTTTTGCTTTAAAATATATATATATTATTGATTTTAGAGAGGAAGGGAGAGGAAGAGGGAGATAGAAACATCAATGCTAAGAGAGAATCATTGATTGGCTGCACCCTACACACTCCACACTGGGGATGAAGCCCACAATCCAGGTATGTGCCCTGATCAGGAATTGAACTGTGACCTCCTGGTTCATAGGTCAGTGCTCAACCACTGAGCCACACAGGCCAGAATGGTTTTGCTTTGGATCTCACATTCAGAGATCTGATAAGAGAATTGCTCCTAATGTTCAGTTATTGCCAATATTTTATGATATTTTGGGAAACTTACTAGTAATGACATTTCAAGTCATTAATTACTAAGTGCTTGCTTAGTACACAGGGGTGGACAAAAGTAAGTTTACATTTGTAATATAAATAAGTAATGCAATACTTAATAAATAATACAAGAATAAACTCTGCATCTTGCAACTGTAAGACACAGTTGCTTACAACTGTAAACTTACTTTTGCCTAACCTTGTATTTAAGAGGCTATCCCCAGACATTATATATTTTATCTGAGATTAGAAAACCTAAATATTTTGGCTACTATTAAGAGAGAAATTGGGATTCCTGTT
Source organism: Myotis myotis (assembly GCF_014108235.1). Taxonomy (NCBI): domain Eukaryota; kingdom Metazoa; phylum Chordata; class Mammalia; order Chiroptera; family Vespertilionidae; genus Myotis; species Myotis myotis. The sequence continues at coordinate 72,532,848 of NW_023416315.1, forward strand.
GTTTTAAGAATGTAAGCTTTAAATAAAGAAGACAACACTTTGTAAGACTTGCATAGTCTAAGGTGTGGTTCAACATTTTAGACTTTTTTCTACAGTTGAGAGTGTGGAGATATATTCACTTATCTTTCCTTGTGGGCATAGGGCTCAACTTCAACCAGTGCCTCCTACAAAAAGACAGCTACAAAAGGGAAAATCAACAAAGTTCCTAATGTATAAAATCTTTTAGAAGAGATTTAGACCAGATTTAAAGTAAACTACTCATCATGGATTCAAGGTTTATTAGTGTTAAACCAATTTTTGGACTTGCATATGTACAATTTCTCCTGCCCCCAATGTAAGGTATTAAAATAAGACACCTAGAATCTCTAGTAGTATTACTATAACTATCCACTTAGTGGTAATATTACAATTAACCCTCAGGTTAATGGTAATATCACAATAGCACTCATGGTTAGCTGTGGCTTACCAAGATTGGGTTTAAAATGTGGAAATGAATGATTAGTTATTATGCAAAGTCCTTAAATCAGTTTCTAGATAAAATATAAAATAGGAATTGCACCACAGATTGAAAGAAAAATTGTGAATTTTCTTCTTAGTGAGGTTTTGCATCTGGAAGTGGATGCTGTGATGGAATAAAGGACTTATTCCCCCAGCTGCTGGAAATGAGACTAGCGGACAGTGCTCTTTGTGCATTTCCCTACTAAGGAAAACTGCCTTCCAAAAAGGATGTCCTACTCCCTGTAACGGCTAATTAATATAGGAACTTAAAGGTTCCGATTTCAGGGGTCCTCCTCGCAACTCCAGATAACCCTGAAGGGATCCTGCTTCAGGACTCCTGGTGGGTGGGCTGAGGCCTTCATCGAGTGTATCACCGCCCATCTTCTCCCTCTGCCCATCCTGCGTCCTTCCCTGCCCTTGCACAGGTGTTGCTCTACAGAGCACTCCCTAGTAAATGTCCAGCAGGCTAATCTTAGACTCTGTATTTGCTTCTGTCACTTACCAGCAGTACTTTGCAGGAGTCATGAAATAGGCCTCTCTGACCGCAGATGGCCTGCCTCAGTGCTTGCAGGCCCTGAGCTGCCCCACAAAAACGCTTCGATTACACAGAGTCCTTCACCAGCTTAGGCCAGTGTCCAGGGCGCTGACTCCTCATCGCACTCAGGCTTATGCCAAAGATGTAAAATTTGGTGCAGATGCCTAAGCCTTAATGTTTCTATGACCTTTTAGCTGTTACTATGGGGCCAATGGGAAGAACAGTGATTATTGAACAGAGCTGGGGAAGTCCCAACGTAACAAAAGATGGTGTGACCGTTGCGAAGTCCATCGACTGAAAAGATAAATATAAAAATATTGGTGCTAAACTTGTTCAAGACAGTGCCAACAATACAAATGAAGAGACTGGGATGTCACCACCACGGCCACTGTACTGGCATGCTCTATTGAGAAGGTTAGTAAAGGTGCTCATCCTGTGGAAATCGGAGAGGTGTGGTGTTAGCTGTTGGCGCTATAATTTCTGAATATAGGAGACTGCCTAAAACGGTGACACCCCCTGAATGCACAGCTCAGGTTGCTATAGTTTCTGCAAATTCAGACAAAGGAATTGGCAGCATGATTTACAATGCAATGAAAAAGATTGGAAGAAAAGGCGTCATCACAGAAAAGGGTGGAAAACACTGAATAATGAATTAGAAATTATTGAAGGCATGAAGTTTGATTGAGGTTATATTTACTATACTTTATTAATACAGCAAAAGGTCAGAAATGTGAGTTCTAAGGTGCCTATGTTCTATTGAGTGGGAAGAAAATTTCTAGTGTTCAGTCCATTGAATCTGCTTTTGAAGTTGCCAGTGCCCACTGTAAGCCCTTGGTCATAATCGCTGAAGAAGCTTTGAGTGCACTTGTTTTGAATAGGCTAAAAGTTGGTTCTCAGGTTGCAGCAGTCAAAGCTCCAGGTTTTGGTGACAATAGAAAGAGCCAGCTTAAGACATGGTTATTACTACTGGTGGTACAGTGATTGGATTGACTCTAACTAACTCTTGAAGATGTTCAACCTCATGACTTAGGAAAGGTTGGAGAGGTCATTGTGACCAAAGATGATGCTATGCTCTTGAAAGGGGACGGTGACAAGGGTCTAATTGAAAAATGTATTCAAGAAATCATTGAGCAGTTAGATGTCACAACTAGTGAATATGAAAAGGAAAAACTGAATGAATGTCTGCAAAGCTCTCAGATGGAGTAGCTATGCTGAAGGTTGGTGAGAAAAGTGATGAAGTGAATGAAAAGAAAGAGTAACAGATGCCCTCAGTGCTACATGAGCTGCTGTTAAGGAAGGCATTGTTCTGGGAGGGGGTTGTGCCCTGCTTCAGTGGTGCATTCCAGCCTTGGGCTCATTAATTCCAGTTAATGAAGATAAAAAATATTGGTATAAAAATTATTTTAAAAGCACACAAAATTCCTGCAATGACCATTGCTAAGAATACAGGCATTAAAGGATCGGTGATAATTGAGAAAATTATGCAAACTTCCTCAGAAGTTCGTTATGATGCAATGTTTGGAGATTTTGTGAATATGGTGGGTAAAGGAATCATTGATCTGACTAAGGTTGTGAGAACTGCTTTATTGGATGTTGCTGGAGTGGGCAACAGCAGAAGCTGTAGTCACAGAAATTTCTAGAGAAGAGAAATCTCTGAGGATGGGCAGGATGGGTGGAATGGAGGTGGTATGGGAGGTGGCATGTTCTAATCCTAGAATAATGTGAAATAGGAATTTTAGGGGAATATAGGCAGGTTTGGTGAATTTTTAGAATTGGGGGTTCATGGAAAAAACACAGGGCTAGAGACTGGGAGAAGTTACATTTCCATAAGACAAGGGAGCAGCAACAATTACATCTACATAAGACAAGGGAACTGGGAGTAGCCAAAAGGTCTATATTTATAAAATAAAGGAGGAGGAAGAAAGCCCAGAAGGAATAGGAGAACAATGAGGGAGGAGAGCCTCAGGAGTTACTATAGTAACCAATTCAAAAGGGAATATTGACCAATCAGAAGGGATTTCAGGACACAGAGACTTGCAGGCTTTATAAACCCTGGAAACAGGAAGTCAGTGGGACTCTTTCTCTCTCCCCACATGAGAGTCTGTACTTGTTCTTCAATAAATCTCCACCTTTGCTATACCATCTTCAGTCCATGGATTCATTCTTTAACTCCAACAGACAAAGAATCCGGAGAACACCGTGTGTTCCAGTACAAAAATCACACATCAAGTGCCTCACCATCATTACTGAGAACTGTGAGAGGAACCTCAAGGCAGTGCTCCTCACCCATGACTTCAGAGAAGTCAATTAAAGGAAATGACTTAAGAAAAAGGCTGGCCAACGTTTAAGAAAATTGCTATAACCATCAGTTACTGGTTTCAATTGACAACATACAGTGGTTTACTGCTGTTATTGTCCATGCCTACAGATATTTTATTTTGTAGTTTTGAATAAAAATTCACTTTTACATCCCTGATAAGTGCAAGAGCTATGCACCCATGTACTGTTTTCAACTTAAATCACTGAGGATTTTAGTGCTTGCCATCACCTGATGAGAAGTTAAAAGCAGCCTTTCTGTAGAGAGTAAGAATAATTGTGTAAAAAACAGAGAAATGTCCAATTACATAACCTTTGTATAATAAAAATTTGTTTAAAGTAAAAAAAAAACAACACATACACAAAAGAAGAGTCATGAAATATATGATTATAATTTATAATTACTTTCTCTGAACTTAGTATTCTAATCTGAAAGATAAAAATCATCCTGAGATTGGGTTATGGTTAGAATGTTAAAAGAAATGACATAGAAATGGTTTATAGAGTTGTATAATTAATGCAGACTTGTGGCCAGACAGATCTGAGTTCCAATTTTAGCTCTGCCACTTACTAGCTGTGCAGCTTTTATACTTAAGCACTGTCTACCGCTTCATCTATAATATGAGAATAACAATCACACTACAAATAATTATCTTTAATTGGGCATTTACTATATGCCAGTCTTTTAGCTAGTTCAACAAAACCTATGTCTAAACCTATAAGGTTGTTATAATGGTTAAGTGAACTAGGGAATATACAGTTTTCTACAATGTCTTGTATGTGGCATACACTGAGCAAATGGTGGCCAGTATAAAATTTCTATCCTTGTTATTCATCATAAAGCATGCATTGCAATGCCTTGCACCAAAAATGATACTCTACAAGAGAAAAAAAAAGTCAGATGTTTCTAATTGCCAGGACCATATTTGAAGGGAAATGTTTTCTATCATGTAATGACACAAAAACACTTAAATTCTCTAAACCAAAACAGATGTATTCACAATTCACAAGGTCAGAAGAGTTACTAGGTCAAGCAGACAAATATTTGATAAGACTCCCTCTATTTTCTCTCTCCCTTTTTAACAGATTGTATGTAGCACACTCAATGCAGAGATGTGCAATCAGCTATAAGTTAGAAGCAGAAACCACTTCTCTAAAGTCAGACTTATCCTGCATATGATAGTGGAGAAAGCCAGATTTTGCATTCTTATTGTCCCATAGGAGAGGATTGGTGGTGGTGTGAGGAGGTGTGTGACTCAATCTTGTTCAGAATGGCTGACGATACGTACCCTAATACACTCTCACCTCCTCATGTCACAAAGAGGACCTCATCTCACTGAAACATTTTACACAACATGTGGGGTCCCAGAATTTATCTATCTGGTAGGTACACATTTTCTAAGCTTTTTATTCATTAAATTAACCTGCTTTTAAAAATATTTATCTAGATTCCAAAATGGTGGCAGAGTGAGTATCAGCAATACTGACACGTTCCCAGGTCCAAAATGGAATTACAACTGAAATACAGAAAATCCACCCTGAATAATCAACTAGGACTAGCTAGAGAGACCCCGATAACCACGGATGGAAAGAAGAGATTGCATAGAGACTGGCAGGAAGGGCAGAGGTGTGAAAGGGCTGGCCAGGCTCCAGACAGCAACTGAAGTTCCAGAGGGATATCTCAGCTGTGGGTTCCCACTGAGAATGCTGAGGTCTAAACCCCAAGCTGGGCTCCCAGCCCAGAGCAACAGAACTGAGAAAGGTGCCCACATGACATCTGGTTGTGAAAAGCAGCAGGGCTGCTGTCTACCAAGGAGAGAAAGCTGGAAATGCAGGCACCTTCTTAAAGGGCCGATGTACAAAATTTCGTGTGCAACCACTCACCTTGGGCTCTGACAGAGGGAGGGCAGAGTGGATTGGAGCTGTGTGAGCAGAAGCCAGGGTTGGGGCTCTGGGTTAGAGCTCAGAAGGCAGAAACCCCACCCTGGTTTCCTGCACTGAGTCATTCCCTTACATTGCAGAGGACATCTTTCTCTGGCAGACCTTTACCATCCAGGCAGCTTTTGCCCGGGAGGTGGGATTTTTTTTTTTTTGGGGGGGGGGGGGGCGGAAAGGTGGGGGAGGGGGAAAGAAGGATAGCAATTGCCCCACCCTGTGGAGTTTCTGAGGTCCATTAAGAGACTGAGAATAACAATCAGCCTGCAGAAAGAAGCAAATTAATATTTGACAAAGAAGGCAAAAGCATAAAATTGGGAAAATTGGACAGACACTAGACCACTAACTTACACCATACACATGAATAAACTCAAAATGGATAAAAGACTTAAATGTAAGTCATGATACCATAAAAATCCCAGAAGAAACCATAGGCAGCAAAATCTAAGACATCTCTCATAGCAAAATATTTGTGGAATCATCTCCTAGGGCAAAGAAAACTAAGGAGAAAATAAACAAATGGGAATACAGCAAAATAAAAAACTTCTGAACAGCAAATGAAATCATTAACAAAATGGAAGGAAGCCCACTGTATGGGGGAACATATTTGGCAATGATACATCTGATAAAGGGTTACTATCTTATATAATAAAAGCATAATATGCAAATTGTCCCCTTGGGCAGTCATTTGACTGGGAGTTCAACTGCTCACTATGATGTGCGCTGACCACCAGGGGGCGTAAAGGACCATGGCGGGTGTCGGGGATGCGGTGCTGGCAGTGGGTGGCAGTGGAGGCACTGTGGGCCCCAATGGGCCCTGACTAGAGCAGGACTGTGGCGGAATGGTGGAGTAAGTGAGCGGGTGGCGCCAGGCCAAAGTGGGTGCAAGCAGGGGCCCAATCGCCCCAATCGATTGCCCTGCAGACAGCGACCAGCAGCAGCAGTGGGGGGTGGGAGCTCCCACCCGGCTCCCAGGTGCTGAGGGAGTCAGGCAGGGGGCCTGGCCCTGATTGATCGCCCTGTAGGTGGGATGGTGGAGCAGGTGAGGATGAGGCCCCAGGCCAAGGCGGGTGCCAGATGGGGCTGCAGGTCTGTGAGGCCTGGGGTGCGAGCCGGGGCTGCGAGGCTGGGGGAGTGAGCTGGGGGCCCAATCTCTGTAGGCCACCCAGAGGGACCCCCCACCCATGTGCACAAATTCATGCACCAGGCCTCTAGTCCAAAATATACTAGTATAAGGAACTATTAACAAAATGAAGACAAACAATCCAATTAAAAAATGAGTAAAGGACCTAAATGGACACTTCTTCAAAGTGGACATAAAGATGGCCAAGAGACATATGAAAATATGCTTGAAGTCATTAATCATCAGAGAGATGCAAATTAAAATGACAATGAGGTATCACCTCACACCTGTCAGAATGGCTACCATCAACAAATCAACAACTGACAAGAGCTGGCGAGGATGTGGAGAAAAGGGTACCCTAGTACACTGCTGGTGGTAATGCAGACTGGTGCAGCCACTACAGAAAACAGTATGGAGTTTCCTCAAATAATTAAATATGGAACTCTAATTTTACCCAATGATCCCACTTCTAGGAATATATCCTAAGAAACCTGAAACACCAATCAGAAAGAATGTATGCACCCCTATGTTTATAGCAGTACAATTTACAATAGCTAAGATCTGGAAACATCTCAAGTGCCCACCAATAGACGAGAGAATGAAAAAGCTGTGGTGCATTTACACAATGGAATACTACAAACCTGTAAGAAAGTAGGATCTCTCACCCTTTGAGACATCATGGAGGGACCTAGAGAGTATTATGCTAAGTGAAATAACCCAGTCAGAGAAAGACAAGTATCACACTATCTTACTCATATGTGGAATCTAATGAACAAAATAAACTGATGAGCAAAATAGATGCAGAGACATAGAAGCATGGAACAGACTGTGGAATCTCAGAGGGAAGGCAGGGGTGGGTGGGTGGGTAGGTAAGTGGGAAGAGATTAACCAAATGACTTGTATGCATAATCCATGGACACAGACAATAGGATAGTGAAGGGAGGGGGAGGGGGCAGTTTAAAAGGGGTCAATGGGGGGATGAGGAAGGAGACATATGTAATACTTTCAACAATAAAGACTTTTAAAACACACACAAAAAATTTATCTACTTCATGTATGCTAGAACAATACTACAGACGTGGATGGAAATTCAGGGTTAACGGAATTGCTAAATACCCTGAAGTAGTTCAATTGTAAGCACAGAAAGGGGGCTGCTATCAAAACCTGGAAGCCATAAGATGGAGCAGCCACGCACGAAGAAGTGAAAGGGCCCTGAATGTACACATGTGGGGCAGCTAACTTGACCATGTGAGAAAAATAAACCCCATTTCACTTAAACCACTATGGGTGGGTTTTCTGTTTATGATGACAAAGGCATTCCCAGCTAATACAGAGTTATACTTATATTGCTTCATTTTGCAATTTGCTCTTTCATCAACACTATTTTCAGATGCATTCATGTTAAAAAGTAAAGATGTAATTCATTTAACTAATCTGTAATAGTTCACCATAGGTCCATCCCACAATTTTACCTACCTGTTCTCACACTGATAAAATTTTGAGTTATTTTTGACTTTTTCTTCCAATATTGCACTATACATACTTGTAAATTTGTCCTGACGTACATGTGACAAAGTCTCTTGAGTATATTTAGCAGTGGAATAGCTAGTTATAGAGCACAAGCATTTTCTATTTCATTAACTGTTGATGTTGTGAGATATTTCTGTTTGTCTCCCCCAAGATCCTCTCTCCACCCAACCACTCCCTGGGAAGGTGAAACTACGATCTACATCAATGGATCCTTCAGCTCTTGTTAGGATATATCCAATAGGGAACCCCAGCAGGGTATCCAAGGGAGAGTGAGGTCCAGGTGTTCACCTGGCTCCACTCTCTGAAAGATTAGTATCTGTGCCTCAACTGAAGGACACATATCCTCTTAAGACAACCCCTACAAGGTTTGTTAACGTTGGTCCCAGCCTTTACTCTCTCCCCATGTCCCTTCCAGTTGGTTGGGGGTTGGGTAATAGCTCTTTTCCCCACACCTGCAAAAACAGTCTCCTTGTAAAGCAAACCTCGAATTATCCTGCCATCTTTTTCTGGGTGACAGCCTGACTGCCTCACTGCTATCCTGCTCTTCAATGGATTTACAGACCTACCAGCAATGCACGAATGTTCATTACCCCGCAGCCATACCAATGCTTAATAGGAACTGACATACATTCTCTTATCTGATGGGCTCAATAGAATTGTTTTATTTTATTTTGTACTCCTCTGATAACTAGTGAAATTAAGCACCTGTTTATGGCCCATTTTTTTTCAAGTGAACATGAAACATTCACTAAGACAGATAATATGCCGGGCAATTAAATAAACCTCAATAGATTAAGAGAAATGAAATACAAAGTATGTCCCCAATCTGACCTTACACCTCAAGGAATTAGAAAAATAGCAAAGATCAAAGTGGAAATAAGTGATAAATGAAGCACTAGAGAAGATCAATGAAACTAAGAACTGGTTCTTTGAAATGATAAACAAAATTGACAAACCTTTACTTGGACTCACCAAGAAAAACAAGAGGACTCAAAATCAGAAATGAAAGAGAAGTTATAACCGATATCACAGAAATACAAAGGATTATAAGAGACGACAATAACAATTATATGCCAACAAATTGGGCAATCTATAAGGATGGGATACTTTGTAGAAGCATACTGCCTACTTAAGACCGAATCATAAAGAAATAGAAAGTCTTAACCAACCTACTAGTAGGAAGGAGATTAAATCAGTAATCAAAACAAAAGTCAGGACCAGCTGGCTCCACTGGTGAATTTAAAGGAGAGTTTCAAAAACTCTTCCAAAAAAACAGAAGAGTAGGAAACATTTCTAAACTCATTTTATAAGGCCAGCATTACTCTGATACCAACACTAGACAAGGACAATACAAGAAAATAAATTATAGGGCAATATCTCTGATGAACACAGATGCAAACACCCTCAACAAAAGATTAATAGAATTCAACAGTACATTAAAAGAACCTTACACCATGATCTAGTGGGATTTATTCCAAGGATGAAAGGATGATTCAACATGCTCAAATCACACAATGTGATACACCACATAATAAAATGAAGGATAAAAATTAAACAATCATTTAGACAGATATAGAAAAAGCATTTAATAAAATTCAATATCTACTCCTGATAACAACTCTCAGCAAAATGGGTATAGAGGGAATGTACCTCAACATAATAAAGGCCATGCATGACAAGCTCACAGCTAACATCATACTTAGCATTGAAAAGCTGAAAGCTTTTCCTCTAAGATCAGGAATAGGATGAATGGAGAAAGAAAATATCATAGACAGGAATATTATTCAGCCAGAAAAAAGGAAATCCTGTCTTTGCGACAACACGGATGGAACTTGAGGGTATTGTGCTAAGTAAACTAAGTCATGCAGAGAAAGACAAATACTGTATGATCATTATATGTGGAATCTTAAAAAAAGCAACAACAATTCATAGATAGAACAGATTGGTGGTTGCCAGTGGTGGGGCTGTGGAGTGGAGGAAATGGATGGAAGGTGGTCAAAAGGAACAAACTTCCAGTTATAAAACAAATAAGTCCTGGGGATAGAATGTATAACTTGATGACTATAGTTAAGCATACAACATTGTATATTTTAAAGTTGCTAATACAGTAAATCTTAAAAGTTTTTTAAAAATTGTAACTGTGTGGTGATGGATGTTAATTATATTGTGGTAATCAATTTCGCAATATATACATATATCAGATCATTACAGCATACTTTGCTTTATTATGATTAATTTTATTGCACTTCACAGATATTCTTTTTGTGTTTTTTTTTATATTTTTATTTATTTTTTAAAAAAATATATTTTGATTTTTTTTATTATTTTTTTAACAGAGAGGAAGGGAGAGAGACAGAGTTAGAAACATCGATGAGAAAGAAACATCGATCAGCTGCCTCCTGCACACCTCCTACTGGGGATGTGCCCACAACCAAGGTACATGCCCTTGACCAGAATCGAACCTGGGACCCTTCAGTCCGCAGGCCGATGCTCTATCCACTGAGCCAAACCGGTGACGGCTAAATATTTTTTTTAATTGATTTAAGAGAGGAAGAGAGAGGGAGAGAGAGAAGCATCAATGATGAAAGAGAATCAGGGACTGGCTGCCTCTCATATGCCTTGTACTGGGGATGAGCCCGCATTGCATGTGCCCTGACCAGGAATCGAACCATTGACCTTCTGGTCCATAGGTTGACACTCAACCACTGAGCCGTGCTGGCTGGACCACAGGTATTGCATTTTTACAAAGTTAACCTTTTTGGTAATCTTGCACTGAGAAAACTGAAAACCTTCTGGAAAGGAGTCACGATTCTAGATGCCATTAAGAACATTTGTGATTCGTGGGAAGAGGTCAAATATCAACATTAGCAGGAGTTCCGAAGAAGTTAATCCCAGCCTTAATGGATAACTTCAAGAAATTTAAGATTTCTGTGGAGGAAGGAACTGCAGGTTTGGTGAAAATATCAGGAGAATAAGAATTATAAGGGGAACCTGCAGATGTGACTCAATAGCCACAGTTTCAGAATAAAACTTGAACAGGTTAGTTGCTCTCACAGATGAGCAAAGAAAGTGGTGTGTTGAGATAGAATCTACTGTTACAGATGCTGTGAAGATTGTAGAAATAACAAAATAGAATATTACACTAACTTAATCAATAAAGCAGTGGCAGAGTTTGAGAGCATTGACTTCAATCTTGAAAGAAGTTCTGTGGGTAAACTGCTATCAAACAGCATTCTGTGATACAGGGAAATCGTTCATAAAAGGAAGAATCAGTCAACGAGGCAAACTTCACTGTTGTCTCATTTTAAGAAATTGCCACAGTCATCCTAACTTCCAGCAATCACCACTCTGACCAGTCAGCAGCCATCAACACAGAGGAGAAACCCTCCACCAGCAAAAAGATTATATCACTGAAGGCTCAGATGATGGTTCGCATTTTTAGCAATAAAGTGTTTTTAATTAAGGTATGCCCATTTGTTTTAGATATAATGCTATGGCACACTTAATTGACTGCAGTAGAATGTAACATAACTTTTATATGCACTGGGACACTAAAAAAACTCACTGGATTTGCTTTATTGTCATATTTGCTTTATTGCAGTGCAGTCGTCTGGAACAAAACTCGCAATATCTCTAAGGTACACCTGTATTTGTACACCTAAAACAAACACGGTGTCACATGTTGGTTATTTCTCAATTTATAGAATCTGTTATTTTTGGGGTGGTTTATTATACAGCAATAGATCATTGGAAAACTTATTTGTTATATTATTTCTTTAGTCATTAACCTAAAGATTACAAAGATTAGAATCAACATTTTATAACTTCAAGTGGAATGTAGAAAGCTATCACCATATTTTAGCCATTATTTCTGCAAGTATTTTTTGTTGCAATGGACTGTTTATCTTTCTAGGATTTCACAAGACAATGTTATGCCTTATATAATTGTTCCAGAAATTTCTAAAGCTTTGCTCATTTCCTTTTAATCTTTTTTCCCCCTTCTCTTGTTAGGACAGAATAATTTCTATTGATCTATCTTCAAGTTCACTCATACTTTCCTCTGTAATCTCCACTTTAATGTTGGTCTCATCCAGTGAGATAGATATTCACCATCTCACAGTGAAAGGTGAGTACTATTTTCAGTTCTAAGACTTCTATGTGGTTCCTTATCTACTTTATGTTTACTTGCTGATATTTTCTACTGTCCATTTATTTCAAAATATTTACCCTTATTTCTTGGAGCATTTGAACAACAGCTGCTTTAAAAGTCTTTGATCATTTCAACATCTGTGTCATCTAAGAATTAGTGTCTGTATATTGTATTTCTCTTTGAGTTGGAATTTCTTGCTTCTCTGCATGCCAGGTAATTTTGTTCCATCCTGGACATTTTGAATAGAGTGTTAAGAGACTCTGGGTTTTGTTTCAATCCTAGGGAGAATGATGCTATTCTTATTTTAGCATATAATCAACCCTGTCAGGCCAAAAATTCTGACCAGCTTTCTGTGGGTCCTTGTTCTGATGCTTTTTTCCATTTTCATAGCCTTTGCAATGGTCTTCATGCCTGCCTCACACGTGTCTGGGACCTGGGAGGTGGTTTATCCTATAGTTCTGTCCTCAAAGTCCATAGTATGATCGACATGTACACAGGGGTATGAACAGCAGTTCACATGTAACTTTATAAAATTACTTTCCCCAGCTCTGGATTTTTCACTACTTTCCAACGACTTTCTGGTTCTCAAGGACTCCCCTTTTTGGTCCTCTGGCCGGACCCTGTGCCTTTATTTATCTCACTCTGCCATAAGCTTTCTGTGACTGCACCCATATCTGGAGCACATAGAAGCAGAGAAAAAGAGAGAAAGTAAGTAATTTTGTTCCACCTTCTTGGGACCTCAGTTCCTCTGTTTAGAGAGGAATTTTCCCATCTTTTGAAGTTTTAGGCACAGGTGGGCTCTCACTGCTGCCACGGTTACTACTGCCAACATCTACACAGGAACTCCCAGGGGACTGAGGTCTGAGATAAATGGAGGGGGCAGAAGCAAGGGGATTTCTTCCACCCTGAGGATGTGAGGGGTGCCTTTTGTGCTCCTTGAATAAAAACTCCTCGTTGGCTTGTCTGGAGACTTCTCCTGCTGGTCTGCCGTTATATTAAGGTTCCCACTTCGAGGATTTGGCTGCCTTGGGCCTAGGTATCAGAATATCAGAGGACATACACAAATAAGAAACTCATCATCATTTAGTAGTACTTAATTTCTTGGTCTTCCTTACATTTTCCTTCAAATTTACCCTCCCCGATGCTCACTCCTTCCAGTGATTCCATAAGACCATTTGGTATAACTTTCTTTCAGCCTAAAGAACTGACTTAATATTTATTTTCTTAGCTTTTGTTTGAAGGCATCTTTATTTTTTCTTCATTTTTGAAGGAGCTTTACAATGATTATAGAATTTCAGTTCAGCAGCATCCCCTTTGAAAGATGTTATTCTACTGTCATCTGATTTCAGTAGTTTCTGCTTGTGTCTTTTTGTGCAGCTTTAATATTTTCTACTCGTCTTTGTTTCTTATGGCTTCTATTTTCCTATTGAGACTCTCCATGTATTTGTTCACTGTGACTATATTTTCCTTAAAGTACCTGAACATAGTTATATGTTCACTATATAAGAGCTACTTTAAAATTGCTTTCCTGACAGTTCCTACATCTGGGTCATCTCAGAGTCAGTTTCTTTTGACTGCTTGCTCTTGAGTATGGGTCACATTTTCAGGTTTTTCATCTGCCTATTAATTTTTTATTGTATGCTTGAGATTATAAATGATACAAGGTCATCTTAACTTAATGGACGTTGGTTTTATTCTTGGCCTGTCTGTTTTTACACAAAGTCATGACCCTTACTTTAGAGGGATGGCCTTTCTAGCATCTCAGTTGAATGTCTGAAGTGCACAATGGGGCCTCTCGACCCTGCTAAGCTGGAACTCCAACATCTCTCAACACCGCATGCCATGCAGCAGGCAATCTGTGCTAGACCTTGTAGAGTCTTGTTATATCTATACTAGAGGCCAGATGCATGGGACCTCAGTTTTATAGCCTTTGCAATGGTCTTATACAACAAGGGAGGTGTTGTATAAGCTCCCTCGCAGCCCCGGCTGGCCCTCACAGCCCCTCGCAGCCCCAGCTTCATCCGGAAGGTCATCTGGAAGGTCGTCTGGATGATCGTTCTGCTGTTCGGTCTAATTAGCATATTAGCTCTTTATTATATAGGATTCAGTCCAGCTTTTGTCCGTGGCAAATCTCCATGTAGCCTTGTGGAACTTCCCTTTTCACAGCTACCTATTTTCAGATATGCTACCCTGCTAACTTCAGCCACTTCAACAGTGCAAAACTCTAATCTCGTCCTCCTTAACTGAGTCTGTTGCTCTGCTTAGATTCCACTTCTTGCAGCCCAGGAAAAGTACCGTTCCGCAGAAAAACCAGGACAATTATGAGAAAGTTGTGGAACACACTTCATGTGGTTCCCTTCTCTCGAGGATCACAGCTGTGTTTCCTATCGATCCCTGAAAAAATCTGCCTCCTCTAGTTTTGTCCAGTCTTAGAGGTTATTTTACTAGGGGAATAAATCGTGCTGGAAGTAACTTTTTGGTGCACATTAATTTAAATGCACATTGAGATTTAAATCACTGATAATAGAACTTTTCCTAAAAGTAATTTCTGACAAAGAATAGGTAAGAGTGCTTAATTAAATTTCAGGAGTGACTGAAGGGGAAAGGGAGCAATGTTTTTGTTTTGTTGTTAATCCTCACCCATGGATATTTTCCCACTGATTTTGAGAGACAGGGTGGGAGGGAGGGGGAGAGACAGAGAGAGAAACATCGATGTGAGACACACACATTGATTGGTTGCCTCCTGCACATGCCTGACCAGAGCCTGGGATTGAGCCTGCCACCGAGGTATGAGGTACTTGCCCTTGATTAGAACCATACCCAGGACCCTTCAGTCCACAGACTGATGCTCTATTCACTGAGCCAAACCAGTGGGAATAATGCTTTAAGAGCATTGCAGACAAACTTCAAATTTCAAACTTAACCTATATTGTTATTTCTTAGATGAAAGTACAAAAGGTACATATTTCTTTCTTTCCCATCTTTGATCTGTCTTGCTAATACACAAAGTTCACTGAAGCTAAGTTGGAGACACTTGAACTTTGAATCATTGGTTGGGGAGTAGCTAAATTAGGAGACACTGCCTTAAGTTCAGACTGAAAGGCTATTTGGTTTTAGAAGTGACTCTCCATTTTTAAAGGGTGGAGATGGTTTGGTAGTAAATTAGTTCTCTCTCTCCACCCTGGGAGATTAGACAAACAATGGATCTAACTAAGAAAATAGACTGACTCATTTGGCTACAATGCTATACTGAAGTTACAAGCAAACTAACATTAATCGTCAGAAAAGAATTGGGTTCTGTATACTGTAATTGAGTTTCACAGTCAATTCTGATATTTCTCATTGAAGAAACAAAAAAAAAAAATCAGACATTAAATTCATAGATCTAAAGGCACTCTTAACCCTGTCTTTCCTTACCTCATCATCTGCTATAGCAAGGCTGAAGTCTTGTGCAATTTACTTCATTATTTATTAGCTCTTCTTTAGGATGGCAGTTCTTATTGCAAGAGAACTGAAGTTTGCAATCACCCTCTTTCCTCCTAATTTTCGTGAGCATTTCCAAACTTCTAATAGTAAACACCCTATCTTCCAACTGAACGGTCCATCAAGAGAATAGGTACAGATGAGAGGGGAAAGTCGGGCCTGTTGGGCAGGCAAGGAAGTTGTATGGAGCTAATAATGGGTCGTAAGTGAAAAGGGGCGGATAATGGGAGGGAAATGGAATCACAGGTCTGGCCGGGACTGCCTCTGGACAGGTCAGGAAGGGGTGTTTGTGTGGGCCTTTTCTCACATCTGAATTTAGCTTCTCATTAACTGAAATGTTCAGCCTTTTGCCTTTCACCAAGCCTTACTCCTCTCTTCAAGTCCTGTGTTACTTCTCCTCCTGCCCCAGGATGAAGGCCTTTGGGCTGGATTTCATGGGTTTGGGGGAATGGGCCATTCTTCTTCCAGGAGGTCTGTCTGGTTCAGGTTTAGGTCATTCCATTGGCCTCACTAGCAACTGAAGGGCAGATCTCCTGGCCAATGGACAACTTCCCTGGGCGGAGAGACAGGGCCTCCCAGCTGATGGTCACACTCCACGTGTCCAACTCCCCTTGGCTGCGAGGACACCATATGCTGAGGTGGGTTGAGGAGCTTTGTAGGTGGCTTCAGGTCTCCTTGTCCAGGAGCGAAACACAACTGCCTACATTTTCCAACATCCACACCCGCACCCTTGCATTATTCACTGAGAAGCGGTATGTTGGCGTCTTATGGTTCCTCTGGGGCCACCCACCTCTTCTACGTGTGTCCCAAGTGCCTGGATTTCCCTGTGAGAGACTGTGGGCAAAGGTGGGTGGAATGAAATTGTAGCTTATTCTTCTGCTGCGCCCAGGAAAGATGCTTGTGAACATGGGCATGGAGGTAAATGCCCATATTGGTTGCTGTTGGGTGCCTAGCACACCACGTCCCCTCCGTCCCCTCCCACGCGCTGGGAGAAGAAGCGCACGGGCCCCTTCCTCGCGACCTGCGCAGATCGACCCGAACTTCCCAGGGTCATGGCCTGCGATACCGCAGCGAGGCCTGGCTCCGAGCCCTGCTCTTCCCCAGTCGTGGGTGGCGCGGGGCTGGTTTCCCTCCCCTCCCTTTCCGGACCCAAACCGGGATGTATCTGGGTCAGCCTGGGAGGGGCCGGACCTGCCAGGGCCCGGCAGGGGGGGAACGGGGTGGCGATGACAGCATCTTTCAGGTTTTTGGCGTTTCCGAGCTGCGCTCCTTCCAGCCGCTCACCGCTTTCCCTCCCGGAGGGACTGCCGCTCTGGCCGAGGGCTGGGCGGGGGGGAGAGCCGGCTCTTTCCAGCCGGAGGGTCACCCTCCACGCCTGGCGAACCATGTGGCGCTCCCCCCAGGCTTCCCCCTCCCCAAACTCCGGGTTCCCCAAGGCACACGCCCCGCGGGCTGCGGGTTCCCGCCCCAGGAAAAGAGCGTTGGAACAGTTCACCGACGCCCGAGTTCCTGGTCTTCCTTTCCGGTGATAAACGGCGGGGCTGCGAGCCAATTGCTGCTCAAGATGCTCCACCCGCAGGCCGTGCCTCTCTCTGGGCTCGGCGGGGGCGCACATCCAGGACAGAGCAGGTCCCCTCCCCGCTGCAAACTCCAGGGCTGAGTGCCAGGGCGGAGGGCGGCCCGACCCGGGGGGTCTTCGCTGCCGGGTCCCTCCCCCGGGGTCTTTGCGCTCCCGCGGCGCCTGGGAGAGCTGGGTGTGCGTCAAAACCGCATCTTCCCCGGACACGTTGGCCGACCACGCTTCGGTGAGGTCAGGAGGGTCACGGACCTTCGCGGCTCCCCTCCCTGCGAACTCCGCATATAAGCCCAGCGCCAGCAATCAAGGCCACACGCCTCCATCTCCCCGAGGCCCGGCCCCTCCCTCCCCACCCCTGCCCTGCAAAGACCCCACATTTCCAAGTGGAGGGAAAGCAAGGAGCTGAAAACCGTCTCCGGTTCCTGCGCTCTGCACACAGTTATCTCCGCGTCCCCTCCCTCGACTCCCCACGTCGCACGCTCGGGAACTCAGATCTGCAGGAGGGGCGCCTCGCCTGCCCTGGACGCGCGTGCGGCGGGAGCCCACGGATGCGCTTTGGCTGGGAGCTTCCCGAGAGCTACCTGCTTCCGCGGGCGCTCGAGGCCACACACGGAGGTGCTCCTCCTGCCCCGCCTCATCTCGCCCACAGACATCTCTTGCCATCATTTCATCGTCTGTTGGATAAACCCCGCGCCCCTCCCCGCCGGCGCCAGCGCAGCGCCCCCTCCCTCGGCTTCGGCTTCGGCTTCGCCGGGGCGGGCGGGGAGCGAGCGCACTGGGCGCGGGAGGTGCGCAGAGCTCTCAGCCGCTGCGCTCGCGGCGCCTGGGGAATTGGGCTGTGGGCGAGGCGGCCGGGTTGGCCTTTATCGCTCGCCCGGCTCGTCCTCGGAAACTTTATCAGAGAGTCTCGCCACTCGCTGCAGACCGAGCGGGGGGCGGGGGCGCGGCGCGGCGCTGGCAGCGGTGACCGGGCGCTCCCGGGGCTGAGCGCCTCTTCTCGGGGCACGCATGGCGCCCGCACACAGAGTCTGACCTGATGCGGACGCAAGGGGGTTAATATGAACGGCCCTCTCGGTGGAATCTGGCTCTGGCTCCCTCTGCTCTTGACCTGGCTCAGGCCTGAGGTCAGCTCTTCATGGTGGTAAGTCCACGCAGCCCGGCCCGGGAGGGAGGCGGGTTTTCCGTGTGGGAACGGGGACCGCACTGGCCACGGGAACCCTTGCCCGCGGTGGTTCTCCGCGGGTTCCAGGCGCAGCCCTGGCCGCTGCCCTCTCCCAGTGCCCTTATCCCGAGTCCCTTCGCTTTTCCTGTGAAGACCATCCCAACTTTGACAACTAAAAAAAAAAAACAATAAAAAAAAGAAGAAAGAAAAAAAAACCCACCCACATTCCCCCTCAAATGAGAGCTCTGATTCTGATATTTTGGTTATTTGGATCCAGCTGATAAACAGCAAAATCAGCCAGTTTCTTATCCCATTAGACCCGCGCGCGCGCACGCGTGTGTGTGTGTGTGTGTGTATGTATATGTGTGTGTGTATATATATGTATGTGTATGTGTTGACTCTGAAAACTACAATTGTCCCCCTGCCACTCCCCTATACCCCCCCCCCAAAAAAAAAAACTCTAGTCAAACCTAGGGGCCATTCAGGCAGGCAGTCAGGAGCTGTGGAGCCCAGAGCGTGTGATTTTGCACCATTTCCCGTCCTTCCACATTCCTAGTGCTTCTCCCCGTGGGTGGGAAGCAAGCTGTGCTGCTGCCTCCAGGTAGACTGCCGCCTCCCCCGAGCGCGGGGCTGGGGGTGGGGGGTGGGGGGCTCCCGGAGGAACCGTGCTGCTGTCCTTTGCACGCGGATCCGGCGACTTATGTATTTATTTTGCACCGTGACCCTGACAGGTCTTAGCCACCGCACAAAGGGAGCTTTTCTGCCCACCCAGAAACTCTTGTACATCTTCCTACCTAATGATCTGGGAAGGAGGGAATTGGGAGCTCTTTGGCGTCCTTGCACCTAGGACTTCCCAACAGACACTAAAATACTGATTCAGAAAGACCTGCTACCTGGGGGAATCTATCGTAAGAAGTCTCGGCTGAAGGCCAAAAAGACAAGGGCAGGGAACTCTGGAGATGCTGGAGCCTTCCGAGGGAGCATGGCAGAGCCTGATGGGGAGGGCGTTCAAGTCCCCCTTCAGCCACTTTGGATGGGAAGGCGTTTAGCCTTGACATTGCTGACACAGGATCAAAGGTCAATTTATCAGAATGACCATTTTTTCAATAAAATGATATTTCTGTTTCCGTGGTTAAACATTTATTGCCCACTCTTTTTGTCACTTTGTCTCTCAGCTGTCACTTAAATATGCTTTTTTGGAAATCACAGCTCTAACGATTTTATGATCATATAACGTAGTGAAAATGCAAGAAAAGACATTCTCCTTGTTTGATGGCTTCAAAAGACACCTATGGCAGCTTTGGTTATATAAAAGGTACCTTTTCTAAACATTTCACAACTAATAGAGAACATCTGGGCAGAGATGATGATGTAATTTTTTTTTGTTAAAGTTTCTTTTCAAAAGTACTTTATGGAGCTATAATACTGTTTGATTCTTCCAAACATTTAGTGTCCTTAATAACAATAGAAAGAACTATTTCCAAAGGTTCTCTGTAAAGGCCAAGAAGAGCTGGAAAATGGAAATATTTAAAGGATTCGAAAGAACGGCATGTCTGTGAGGAGAGTGTAACATCAGATACCAGCAGGTGTCGATTAGACAGATACAGACAGTTTCTTAACATACTTAAACATTAGGGTCAAATAAATGTGAGCGAGAAGCTTTAAAGGTCGGCTCCCCCCAACGCCAAGTCCAGGCACATTTCATCATTGAGATCAGAGCCTTCTTGGGAACAGTCTTTGAAGGCTCTTCCCAAAAGATGTTGCCCCTCCCTGCTCACTCTGTTCCCTGACCGCCCAGAGCGTCATCTGCTGGCCCTGGATTCATGTCCAAGACCAGCCATCGCTCCGCTTTGGGGTGGCTTCTACCAGGTTTCTTCTCATGCCTGCTGTGCTGCTTCTCCATGGAACTAAAATTAAATAACCTTTGCTTTGCAATATCCCTAAAAGGATAAGGAATTCATCTTTGAAACAGCGCTTTGAACTCAGTCTCCCAGGAAACATTGTGGCTTCGGGCCTCAATGTCAGTGTTCTCACCTCTGTGTTGGCCCTTCCCAGGTACATGAGAGCTACAGGCGGCGCCTCCAGGGTGATGTGTGACAATGTGCCAGGCCTGGTGAGCCGCCAGCGGCAGCTGTGCCACCGACACCCGGACGTGATGCGTGCCATTGGCCTGGGCGTGGCAGAGTGGACGACGGAGTGCCAGCACCAATTCCGCCAGCACCGCTGGAACTGCAACACCCTGGACAGGGACCACAGCCTCTTCGGCAGGGTCCTGCTCCGAAGTAAGTCTCCTGCCTCCAGGCCCCTCCTCGGGCGCTCTCCTCACACACTCCCCCCTTCATTTGGTCTTTGAAGTCCCTGCTCATCCTTTCCTTGCATTTTATTCAGTTCAGAAACTTGTTCTGTTGGGGGCATTGGCCCTGTTTTACAGATGAGGACTTAAGAAATCAAGGACCTTGCCTAAAGTTGTGTGGGAGGCTGGTCATAGATTAGAATGTAGACCCCAGGCTGACGTCTTATAATCCTTTGCTCTATCTGTTGCTGGAGGAATCAGTGGACCAGATTTCTCAGACACGAGTGAGCGTGAGGTTCTTGGGGTACCACTGAAATAAGCATTTTCAGAAGCTTGCCTGGGAGAATGAGATGTAGAAAAAGACTTTGTTTGCATGGAGTTACATCCCTCGGGTTTCAATGTCCCTTAACCCAGCCCTGAAAAAGGGGCAGTTGGGGGTCCAGAGCTCCGTTCCATGTTGCAGCTGGGCCCAGCTCAGCATTCAGGCTAATGAAAGTCCATCAGTCCATTGTGTGGGTCCCACATGGCCATGGGCTGAGTGGGCACAGGGGAGCCCCTGCAGCGGGAGAGCCAGGAGCCCCGTCCGTAAGAGCCAAGAGAGTAAAAACCAAGAGAGCTTGCTCCTTTGTTTAGATGTTTAAATATTCAGGTTTCCAGCCCTTGCAGTGGCCACACCAATTCTGGCCACTAATTTGTTCCCAGGTGTGACTGACACACAGGTAGGCACCTTCCCACACCACTGGGGCCATACTGGGCATGCGTCTGTTGTCCAGTCAGTGGGGAGCAGACTGGGAAAGTGTTAAATTAGCAAAGCTGTACAAATGGCATGCCTATATCATCTAGTCTTCCCTTTACTCCTTTCCTGTTAATAATAACCAGATTATTGCCACAGTATCATATCCATGTCATGTCACACCCCTTCCTGTTCCTCCAGGTTCAGATTTTGTCTCTAGGAAAAAGGAGGCAGCAGCCACAGGGCTTGCTTTTTTATTTAAATATATTTTATTGATTTTTTACAGAGAGGAAGGGAGAGGGATAGAGAGTTAGAAACATCGATGAGAGAGAAACATCGATCAGCTGCCTCCTACACACTCCCTACTGGGGATGTGCCCAACCAAGGTACATGCCCTTGACTAGAATCGAACCTGGGACCTTTCAGTCCACAGGCCAACGCTCTATCCACTGAGCCAAACCAGTTAGGGCCCACAGGGCTTTCTTGACTTCTTTACTTGCACCTTCCAGAGGATTTGAGCAGAAGATGAGGATGGAGTGCTCAAATCTTTTATTGGCCATAAATGGCTATTATTACAATAATGTATAAATGTAATTAAAAAGCAGAGACAAATCTCTGCTCACCACCATTCACCTCCCATTCAGCTATTCAGTGTTGGGTCACCCTATATCTAAATTAAACTTTTCTTTTCCCAGTAGACTGTAAATTCTATAAGGTCAGACTAGCCTGCCTTCTCTGCATCTCACTTGATGCTTTGAATGATGTTGCAGACATCATTCATTCATTGAATGGTTGAGTGAATGAATGGATAGCTTGTAGTGAACGCCTATTATTTCCCAGGTACACTTGAGGCAGAAGGGTATTTATGGAGGGTAGGAGTGTGAACCATGATTACATAGTTGGGTTGTTTTTGTTTTGTGTGTGCGTGTTTTTTCACTCAGGAGCATTAAACTTCATATAATTGCCTGGCGGGCGTGGTTCAGTAGTTGAGTATCGACCTACGAACCAGAAGATCAAGGTTCGATTCCTGGCTAGGGCACATGCCCAGGTTGAGGGCTCGATCCCCCAGTGTTGGGTGTGCATGAGGCCGCTGATCAATGATTCTCTCTCATCAATGATGTTTCTCTCACTCCCTCTTCCTGCCCCTCTGAAATCAATAAAAAAAAATTTTTAAACCCACAACATTATATAATTGCATAAAAAACTTTTTAATGTCCTGAATGTGGAAAGTAGCTCACGAGCTGGTATAAAGAGAAAATTAACTGAAAATCACATTTTATTTATTTTTTTAAAATTGTTACTTAACCTGGTCTTATAAGCATTTTCCAAGAAATAGCACAGTCCATTTGCTACTGGGAAATCTGACTGAAAACACAAAAGTTTTGTGTGAACCCCAGAAACAGGAAACTTTACACTTGTTTTTGCCCACCCCACCCCCCATTCCTAAGGAAGTCATCCAGGCTGTACACTTGGTAATGCTTAACAGAGGGTGTTTCTATCTTGTAATCATCACAGCCCCGGGGTTTTATGAGGCCAAATGCATAACTGAATGTCTCTGAAATCCCCCCAGGGCGTAGTGCACTCA
The DNA here is from genome assembly GCF_014108235.1 of Myotis myotis. Classification (NCBI taxonomy): domain Eukaryota; kingdom Metazoa; phylum Chordata; class Mammalia; order Chiroptera; family Vespertilionidae; genus Myotis; species Myotis myotis. The sequence continues at coordinate 72,555,767 of NW_023416315.1, forward strand.
CTCTCAGTGTATCCCTCAAGGAAATTTATGGCCATATTCTGCAATTTTATTCTCTAGCTTAAGAACTATATTCTTCTGCATTCCTCTTGGAGTTTTGATATGACATCGCACATTTTTGAAAGGCTAATAGTAAATTTCAGCAACATGGAATTTTCAGACTTCACCTAGATTAGCTCACTAGTGAATCAATTAAAGTGCCGGAACTTGTCAAAGAAAGTTTGCAAATATTTATTAGCACAAGATACCTTTGGGCAAATTATGCAAGGCTCTCGGTGTTTAAGATACATCAGGGTTTTTCCTTTTCAAAGTGCTCACAACCATTTCCCAATGATTTCAAATTAAATGCCCTTCTCATTTATAAAAATGATCGCCTCTAAATTCTGTCTATGAAAATCTGTTAAGATGTCTCTATATTGAAGAGAATCTTTAGATCACAAATCAAAGGACCTAATTTTGACCACTAATCCTCAAGGCCTGCCAAAGCTGGGAGTTCATTCATAAAATACTTTAACTTAATCTTGACAATGTTTGTTTCTTCAGAGCGGTGGAGTGCTGAGAAGGAAGAGGTTGGAACTAGTTTGACTTAGTCTAAGGCCTCAAGTAAATAAGAGATTCTAACTTGTATTTCCTTCAGAGTTCTTTCAGATGAAGCTTGAATGCTTTGCCAAAGTACTCAAAACTTAAAACACCCAAGCTACACAATTTCTTTCCATTCTTCATAGAAGGCCAGATTTCTTCCTGGACATTTATGTAAACTCCTGTGACTGTCAGTGATGATTTTGCGTTGATTCTGGGAGGGCTGAATTTGGCCTAAGGTAGTTTATCCTGGAAATCATCATGAAATTCCAGTAAAGCCTTCCAAAAAATTTTATAATTAATTGCTTGGAGGGAAATTCACATCTTAGAATTGTGAAGAACTTCCTTTGGAAACCTAAATGTGTCCTTATAGATGACTAGGAAGGCAAAGGGCGATGCCATTTATAGGAAGAACATAAAAGTTACTAACACATCCCAGGGTCACAGAGAGATGGAGAACATTTGCCTCTTTTGCTTCAGCCAGCTTAGAGTAAGACACCCATTTTTCGTAACATTTGCATTTCACTCATTCAACAAACTATCGCCAGTCACAGGCTGAGAAACTTAAACCCATATATCCCTGCAAGAATATACCTCTAGAGTTCTTGAATGAACCTTGAAAAGGTCATTAGGTCTCATCCTTGTAAATGTAAAAAATAAAAATAAAAAAAATTTAAAAAGCAAGCATTTCCAAGGAGTTGAACCCATAACTTTCCAACAAGCCTAGCTTCTAGTGTTCTGCTCTACCAGGTAACAATCCCTAACTGCAAACAAAAACTATGCTTATGCACTTAGTATAGACATCGTCTGACTTATCTCAACCCCAAAATTAGAGAAACGAATAGTAACACATCAGGAAGTCTAAATATCACTATTTAGATTTGGATTTTATTTCATATTTTGATAGCTTTAAAAAGAATCCGTTTTTCTAAGAAGAGCCCCAAGGTCAAAATTTGTTTTGTTAGAAAGCCAACTCTTGAAATGTGCTACTTTTTCACACATAGCATTTTAGTGATTCATCTAAGACACTTAACTGAAAACATCTTAAGGCCACATCTAACATGATACCAAAACATCTGGAGGTAAAATGCAAAACCAGTCCCCGTGCTACATTTTTAGTTAAATAAATAAACATCTCTCTATTTAGTAATGTGCTTGAATAATAAGTGACAAATATTGTGAAAGGTATTTTTGCTTTAGAAATTATTTCTGAAAGGCAGCAGATTTTAAGTGATTTTTTTCTTTCAGCCAACAGGTTGATGCAATTGTACCTTAAGCCAGGATGAATGCTTTGCCTAGACAATTTATTCCTCTACTACTTTCAAATTACTGTCTGGCCACTGGTATTCTATCATTGAGATCATCCATATTTTCCCCCTAAATGACCACCTCATAAAATTTCTCTTTGTTCTCAGTAAAAAAAAAAAATAAGACTAGTGCTAAGTACCTTAAGCACTTGGGAATTTCCCCTCTATGTGATATCTCTAACTGTGGACACTGAACTCCAATCCAAAACCAGGCTTTAGCAGCTCAATGGGGTAACTAATGACAAGGCATTTTCCTAAACTGTAAAATGGGTATAATAAAAATCTCATTTATCTGAGAGCCACAACCTGAGAATAAACCACATTAGCTTCAGTTAGTCACCATCTTTTATAAAACAACTCAATTCCACTTAGAAAATCTGTAATCCTTATAACCTAGGACTCTGAAACAGCCCTCATGACCATCACATTTTCCTCTTGAGACCACCACCTGCTACCTATAGCAAATATTCATATAATTGATTTTACCTAACTACAGAGCATGACTGATTTCTTTTTATGATGGCTAGAGGTTTGGGGGCAGATATTTTTGGAGGGCTGAGGTAAGTGCCATTTAATATGGTGTAGATACGTTTTCCTGATTTTTAATAATGAGACTAGCAGAGTAAAGATTGCAAAGGGCATTATATAATGTACACAATAAATTTTAGCGCCGAATGACAGACAGAACCAAGCAGGGCTCTGATGCGGAAAGGTGGTTTGTTCTCCCAGCTGTGTGGTTCAAAAAGTCACACTCGTCTTGACATACTGAATCGCCAAATGGCTCTGTTTTCTGCCTTGCATTGGCAGGAGGCGGTTCAGCCTGTATTTTGATTGTTAATATATTTGCTGCAGCAACCATTAATAAAAAGGCGTGCTAATAACAATGAAATACAGCTCCGCTTGAAAAATGAGGTGTACACAGACCCTAAAGAGCCTTATATCTGTCACTGTACCACAACACTGTGTCATGAGTTACTACAGATTATTAAAATAATTTAATGTAGTTATTGCACTGAAATATGTACCTTTCAGCCTGCAAGTGAAAGTAGCCTGTGTGCTAATAAAGAACAATTCTAAGAAATCACCCCAAAGGGTCCTTGCCCAAGTCTAATTATAGGCGGTAAATTTGTTTCCTTCCAGAAAAACCAAAGGAAAGCTTTCCACTGTCTTTTACCCAATACCAGTGATTACTGCAGGTGTTCCAGAAGAAAGTAAATTCACGGTCATAGTTAGACGTGGTATGTAACGAGGATATTGCATATTGCCTTCAACAATCTCCCAATTACTAGTGAAAATCAGTGCCACGCCAGCGCTCTCCAGTGTTAGCGCTGCGGCCTGGTCACTGCCTTGAATTCTCTTCCCGCCTCGGCCCCTAGATTTTTTTTTTTTTTAATTCGGAATTTCAGTCTGAAATATTAAATGTATACAAGTGCCCTCAGAAATGCCTAGAGGCTTGGCAGGTGTGTTGTTTTTATGTCAAGGTTTTATTCACGGAGTATCATGGAATAGCCAAGGTCTATTACGCAATGAAAGAACTGTAGAATTCGGACTGTATGTACAGATGAAAACACAAAAATGTTCCTCTCCTCTCGTCTCGAACATGGAGGGTTCTGGGTTAAGCAAGCACGTATGTGAGACTGACGTGAATTCGGGAGCTGGGCAAGGCAGGCTTTCACTGTACTTTCTTTTCCGCTCTGTTTACCTTAAGGACAGTTGTCATATAGGCATCTAAATTAATAACAGCTTATAATATTCGATGGTGATGATTCCTTTTAAGGAGCGAGGCTTGGCTCTAGAAAAGAATCCTTCAAGACGACCAGTCCCCTTTTGCCTAGTGTTGCAGTCTGTCCGAGGCAGAGCAAAGACTAACCAGCCCTCATCTGAACATCGTTCAAAACGAGCAACTCCAGGCCGCTTTTAAGAAACGCATTTTTGTTTCAGGTAGTCGGGAATCTGCCTTTGTTTACGCCATCTCCTCAGCTGGAGTTGTATTTGCCATCACCAGGGCCTGTAGCCAAGGAGAATTAAAATCCTGTTCCTGTGATCCAAAGAAGAAGGGCAGTGCCAAGGACACCAGGGGCACCTTCGACTGGGGCGGCTGCAGTGATAACATTGACTATGGGATCAAGTTTGCCCGCGCGTTCGTGGATGCCAAGGAGCGGAAAGGCAAGGACGCCAGAGCCCTGATGAACCTGCACAACAACAGGGCCGGCAGGAAGGTAGGGCTGCGCGCTGCTCACGGTGTGGGCTGCATGGCCTTACAGTCACTTAAGCTGAGCTGATCTTACACTTTCCTAGAGATGATAAAATGCCACAGTCACGCATTCCCACTGTCCCCCAGCCCCAAGCTGTTTATTCTAAAGAATACCACAGCCCTAACCGGTTTGGCTCAGTGGATAGAGCATCGACCTGGGGACTGAAAGGTCCCAAGTTCGATTCCGGTCAAGGGCATGTACCTTGGTTGCGGGCACATCCCCAATAGGAGGTGTGCAGGAGGCAGCTGATCGATGTTTCTAACTCTCTATCCCTCTCACTTCCTCTCTGTAAAAAATCAATAAAATATATTTTTAAAAAAAGAATACCACAGACTGGCCCTGGCCAGTGTGCTCAGTGGTTAGAGCACCAGCCTGTGCACCGAGGGGTCTCAGGTTCAATTCCCTTCCCAGTCAAGGGCAATACCTGGGTTATAGGTTTAATCCCCAGACAACCAATCTATGTCTCTCTCACATCGATGTCTCTCTCTCTCCACTCTCCCTCCCTCCCTTTTTCACTGGCTCTAAAAGCAATGGAAAAAATATTCTCGGGTGAAGATGAACAAAAACAAAAACAAAAGAATACCACAGACGGGGTTGAAATACCTCACCCATGCTCCACCTTTCTTCTCACAGCTGAGCTGAAGGAGTCCACCCATTGCTTTTGGCATTGTGTAGAGTCAAGTGTTTTATGGTCCCTCTGGATACTGTGTCACTGACAGAAGGTATAATCTGTGGGTAAGGCTAGCTAGTGCTTCATCCCACATACCAATGGGACCTTGGATGATTGTAGTTAAAGGACATCAAGACCCAGAACATCTTCTCTCAAACATATCATGAAAGCAACTCACCATGAAAGCAACTTGACTGGCTTCTTTGGGAGTCAGGGATGCTATTTTTAGAACCAGACTTCCCTTGGGATTTCTGCTACCGGAGGAGTAAGTAGACTGAGGGAGGACATGGCCCAAAGGGGTATTCTATCCCTTATCTTCTACCCTTACTAACCTCCTGAGCTGTGATTTCCCTGGCCAGTATTGACTCTCTACCTCCCTTTTATTAGATGAGGACATAAGCCCTCAGGTGCTCAAGGTCACATGGAGAATCGGTAGAAAACTCAAGACTAGAACTCAGCTTTCAACTGCTAGACGAGGGGTTTTCTGGCCTAGGATGAAGCCATTAAAACAGCGGTTCTCAACCTGTGGGTCGCGACCCCTTTGGGGGTTGAACGACCCTTTCACAGGAGTCGCCTAAGACCATTGGAAAACACATACATAATTACATATTGTTTTTGTGATTAATCACTATGCTTTAATTATGTTCCATTTGTAACAATGAAATTGGGGGTCACCACAACATGAGGAACTGTATTAAAGGGTCGCGGCATTAGGAAGGTTGAGAACCACTGCATTAAAAGGACAGTGTTTGAATCCATTGCTAAGCCATGTCTTTCGGCATGGTGGCATGACCAGCAGAACATTGTGCCATTGGTCAAAAGCATCCACTGGCTGGGGTAATGAAATATTTAGTCAGATTAATCAAGGCCTAAAATATGTAAAGTGTGGGAAGCATACTAATCTTGTATATAGCTCAGAAATTTATTTTCATATATTTATAATACTTATTTTCACATAGATACTACCGCACTTGTGTGATTAGATAAGATATACATTTCCAGCATTCTAGAAAGTCCCTTGCAGCCTCGTCCCAGGAATCAACCACAAGTGACTTCCATTGTCCTGTTTCCATTTTTTGCCATTGTGAATAAAGCTAGTATCATCCTAATTGCATGAAAAACAAATAGTTAGGGCCATCTGAGAATAATCGGATTGCCAGTGAGAAGAGATGAACATAATTTGTCATTTGTCAACATAAAATTAAAATGTGCTTGATATTAATATATAAAGAAAGATCCGCATACAATTGAAAGGTCTGGGTGTTGGTCTTTAACATAAAAAAGAATTAAAAAATGTGGATCTGTTTGGATGAAAACTCTTATTACGCTCACAGAGAGACCAAATGTCATTTAACAAGAGTTGAAAGGAAAGACCTCTTGCTTAGTACAAGGAATAAGATGAGTGTGACCTGAACTGTTTACAAATAGTACCTTTCCTGAACTTTAAAAGTCAACATTCCTTATGTTCATGAATTTATTAATTTATAGTGACTACTGCCAAAAAATATAGGCTACGGTTGTGCAATCCTACGACTGTTGGTAATGACTGTTTGTGCAATAGTTTGGAGAGAGGGCGATGTACAGTGACTTTGTTTTGACGTTGATACCGCCTGCACAAGTGATAAAGGGTGGTGTCTTTGATAGGAGTGTGCTGCTTAATTACTCAAGCAGGAAATATCGTCAGATCTCTCAGATTACAGATAAAGGCCGGTGGTCACACACTGTATCCAAAAGCATGTTGACTTGTCAAAATAAATACTAATTATGCTAAATAGTTCATTAGATATCGAATGCCTCAGGTCTTAGGACAGCAGGTCTGAGCTATTATCTTGGAGGCCCTGAAGCAACACGACTTATAATGTAAGTCACATGATGCCTCACTGTGCAGAGGTGAACAGCTGTCAGGCCTCAGATAGTCTCCTGCCTACTCTGCAAAACTGAGGAGGCTCCTTTTGATTGGAATAAAAGTGCACACGCTGACTTTTTAAAATGTGGCTTTAATTAATGGTGGGTGGGCAGACTTTTTCAAGGAGATGCATGATGTCAGTGAGTATGAACTTTAATGAGAGTGAATGTATTGAGATAAACATGCGTCTCTAATTCTCTCCTTGCCGTCCTTAGACCCCCCACTCCCGACTCCCCCTTCGTACAAGCAGAAGGTCTGTGGAATCAAAATGAGAACAGGCTGGGCTTGCGTGGAAGACAGGCCTCCTGAGTTAAACCTCCAACAGGCCTGGTTCTAGAAAACCCCACCACCCAGGGCTGACCACAACATTAGTTCCGTTTTATTTCTTCTTTGTGCTTTTCTGTATTTCCCCAATTGTCTAATATGAATATCTTATACTTTTTAAAATTGGGGGGGGGGGTGGCAGTAGGGAGGACCAATACACTTTATTTAAAAGAAAACACATCTATTCCAATATGATTCTGTTTAGCCAATGCTATAAGTCATAATTCAACACTGCCATTCACAAAAGACCTTAATTTTCCCCTAATATTTGAGCAGTTTAATTCACTTATTATAACAGCTGGTTAGAGCACCCTCATGTGTCTTTGTATGGTAATATCATTTTAGATCTGCGATGCGACTATATCATTTTACTCACCACTTCAGCAGAATTTGTGATGGTGTTTCTTTCCTTTATGTTTACTTGAAACTCATCCTTGATGGAGCCTTGTTTTCTACTTCCAAGGAGTCCTAGAAAGATAAATTTACCTTGTTCAACACAAACTTTCTATTCAGAAAGACACCCCACAGCTCCTCTCAGTGGCTCTTTTTAGGGGTAGAGAAGCCGTGTGATGAAAACCTTTGAGTTACATTTTAGGATAAGGGGAGGTGAATTACAAGCACAAGTGTCTTGATCAATAGTCACCATTTGTTCCCTTTTGGGGGTTGAAAATGGCTTTTAAATTAGTCCACTCTTTCCCTAATATGAAATAATCACAACTTCTTTTACCTTTCAAGAGAGAATATATATCAAAATCATGTATCCAGCAAAATTCTGCCCTTTAATCACTGAACATTTCTATAATAAGATTAAGAGGAATTCCATAACAAATACTTTCCCTAAAAGGTATCTCTTACTATGGTCAAGGTAGTACATGGGATTTGAAATAAGACCCACATTAGTCTTAGCCGTGCACTACCAGTGGCTTCGCTCACTGAATTTCAGGTTCTGTCATGTGTAAAGGGGTATTAGATGGTGCTGCAGGAAGACAGGCATAAGGCACAGAGCAGAGAACCTGGCACGTAGTAGGCGCTCCATAAAAGTTCGTTCCTGTCCCTTTTGTGAAGTTATCTGTAACTTAGGCAATAGAGCTAGGCACAGATTCAATTTGAACCATTACTTAGTTCAGATTGAACTATTCAGTCTGATCACTACAGGTATCCATAGACTCATCTTTGGTTTAGTTTAACATCCTAATAAAAACAAAAACAAAACAAAAAAACAGGCACATAGGTCCTGGCTGGGTAGTTCAGTTGGTTAGAGCATTGTCCCGATATACCAAGGTTGGGGGTTAGATCCCAGTCTGGGCACATATAAGAACCAACCAATGAATGCATAAATAAGTGGAACAACAAATCTATGTTTCTCTCCCCCTCCTTTCCTTGCTCTCTAAAATCAATCAATAAATAAGCAAATAAATAATTAATCCAGGCATATATTATTTGCTACTGTGCAAAATACTGTCAAATGTTTTATAATTTTTATCTTTCAAATTTCCTATCCCACACCTAGCGTGTTGCTTGCCTCCCAGTTGTATTTCACGTGTCTCCTTGACTAAAGTTTAGTTTCTTATGGCCAGGGGCTATGGGAATTTAAAAAGCAGTATTAGTATTCCTCTTTTTCAAATGAGAAACTGAGTCTTAGAGAGATGAAGGGACTGACCAGGGTCACACAATCACACAATCATGAAGTGCTGGGCTTGTGGGGGTTCAAATCCAGTTGTGTTCACCCATATGTCCTCATCTACCTTTCCATGTTGTCTCTGTTGAGAATTTCTGAGACACACACACACACACACACACACCACGCTATTTCTGTATTTTAAACAAAGGAGCAGCAGCAGCAGCCACCGCCCTTAGAGTTATTTTTTCCCCTTTGTGTGTGTCTTTATTTTGCACGTTTTCTAAAATAAATATGTATATTTTTTTAAACAACAGGAAAAATGTTTTAAATGTAGAAACGTAACTGCTAATGGTCGTGAACAGCTCGGCAGCACTTAGCCTTTTTTAGTGGATTCACAGAATTTCAACTAATGACACCGCACGTTTCAGAACTCCGCTCCTCGGTGCTGCTGGGCTAAACTTGTTCCAACAGATAATTTGTTACTTAATTACTTTGGGAAACGCTATTTGGGGCGCTAAGTTATATGTGGGAAAGAACAAGACAAAGAAGCCCCTGGCCATAAGAAACTAAACTTTAGTCAAGGAGACACGTGAAATACAACTGGGAGGCAAGCAACACGCTAGGTGTGGGATAGGAAATCAGCCGAAGGGCCAGTGAGCAGAGGAGAGAAAGGCTGTACCACAAAACTGGCTGTTTGAGCTGGAGATAAAGACTTCCCATGGGGGACACGGGAGAGTGCTTTCCAGGATGGAGGGGCGACAAGACCAAGAAACACACTGGACGGAAAGAACATCAGAGTGCAGGAATGACGAGGGCTCTAGGGCGGAGCTCATGACTGAGAATTACTAGGAGCGGAGGCTGCAAACTCGAGTCTCAGCCAGATCTGGAGAGCCTTGAACGATGTCCCCGTGAAGCACTTGGCAGGTGTTGGGCAATGCAGGAGAAATTTAATGCTTAGGTTCCATGCTTATGCGTTGCTAACTTTCTAGAGTCCACTTTAGAACAGTGACACGTTCCAGAGTTCAAATCTTCTGTGATATGTTTGAATTGATGACTTAAAAACAGTCTTACTAGAAAAACCAGGAGAAATGTCTACCTCCCTGAATTTTATTTTCAGCCATAAAATAAACATAGAAGGACTGATGTGGATAGTAAGCTTCCCAATGTTTATTAATAAAATATTGGTGGGGACTCTTTCCCCCTCCCCACGTGGGAGTCTGTACTTGCTCTTCAATGAATGTCCACCTTTGCAAAAAAATAAATAAAATAAAATATTGGTATAGGGTGCCCTGGCTGGTTTGGCTCAATGGATAGAGCATCAGCCTGTGGCCTGAAGGGTCCCGGGTTTAATTCTGGTCAAGGGCACATACCCCGGCTGCAGGATGGATCCTGGCACTGATCAGGGCACAGGTGGAAGGTAACCAATTGATGTGTTCCTCTCACATCAATGTTTCTCTCTCTCTGTCTCTCCCCCTCCCTTCAATTGACTCTAAAAAAATCAGTGGAAAAATATCCTCAGGTGAGGTTTAACAATAACAACAAAATTAACCTACGGCAACTGTGTTGATATTTATATTTTTAATATAATGTTTACATTATTATTGGCTACTTGTTAGGGGTTCTTAGCTATTTACATCATCTTGACTGAGGTGCTATGGAGGCTGGGGTTCTGGAATGAGAACACTAGTTCTAATAATTGAGCATGACCTTGGACAGGCTACTTAACAAGAATTGCTATCCAAAATAAAATATGTACACACACGCACCAAGTTTTGAGCAAGCCTAAGAGGTAGGTAGCATTATTATCCTCATTTTGCATATGAAGAGACTAAGGTCTATAATAGGGTGGCCAGAATCAGCAAACAAACTGAATGTATTTGCTATCTGAAATTCAAGCCTACCTTGACATCCTGTATTTTATATGGGAGAAGTTCAGAGGGTGAAGGGATCCAGAGTTTCTATCTCATGCCCCAGCCAATCCTGCACCACTCAAGATTAGCACTGTGGAGCAGTGGGGCGCCCAGACAAAGCAGGCACTCCTAAGTTCTCTCTGCAGGAAATGCCTCCAAAGTAAACAGGAATGGATATCATCCAAGATGTAAACATGACCTTATAGCAAGTAAACTTAGGGCCTAATAAAGACTTCCAAGAATAGGTCCTGTGATGCCATTTAATATACAAAATAAATAATGATTCTGAACCAAGAGAACTGGGCAGGATTCAAAAGAAATCACTCTTAAAAAGGAATTACCAATAGCAAAGAAAATGATAACATTGAACTGAACTATAGAGTCAGATTGCTTTAACCTCCTATTCATCCCAAGCCTCCCTTCAACAGCATTCAACATCTTTATGAGGCACAACCTTCACTTAGTAGAAATGTGTTTTCTGATTGGTCTCCTTAGTTCATAAAATTGAATGCCTTTTGAAAAATGAGATCAGCTCTACCAGCCTCACTTCTGTCTTGTTGGACTCAAAAGCAGTATGTGCTTGATACTGTAGATCTTTATACAGCACAGGAATTAAAAACCACCAAGGCTTAAAGTCCCAAAGCAGAGAATAACTTAACAAAGTGCTTACAGTTCATGTAAAGTTCTATTAGTCATAGAAAAATGTTTTTTAGACTGGCCTCATTAGTCAATGAGAATTATTGTGCCCCCCGCCCCCCCCAATGTATACACACATTAACAGCTGGTAGCTCAATTTTGAAAATGAAATGTATTTTTTAATAAACCCTGCCTTTTTAATTATTCAAAGTGTGTATATACATTTTGGGGGGGACAGCCTATATATGGTTAGACAAGAGTAATGTTCTTTTTTAAAAAAAATATATTTTATTGATTTTTTACAGAGAGGAGGGGAGAGGGATAGAGAGCTAGAAACATCAATGAGAGAGAAACACGGATCAGCCACCTCCTGCACACCCCCCACTGGGGATGTGCCCGCACCCAAGGCACATGCCCTTGACCGGAATCGAACCCGGGACCCCCCAGTCTGCAGGCCGACGCTCTATCCACTGAGCCAAACCGGTCAGGGCAAGAGTAATGTTCTTGAATTCCACAAATAAAAATTCCAGACCTTATATTTCCTAGCTAAGCCCACCTACAGTCACTGTTTTCAAAGAATGATGGTGCTCAAGAAATCACAATGTCTTATTTAAGTTAATAAGTTATTGCATAAGCAAATTAACTGCACAGGCCAGTAATAAATATTCCTTGTTTTCCTAGTTTCAAAGCATATATATTTGAAAGATATAAGTTGGTCTGATTTTCAGTAACTCAGAGGCATTGACCTGTCAAAAGGATTTAACTGTTTATAAATGTACTAGAGGCCCAGTGCACAGATCCCTGCACCGGTGGGGTCCCTTGGCCTGGCCTGCGGGGATTGTGCTGAAACCAGCTCTCCAACATCCTCCAACGGGTCCCGGATTGTGAGAGGGTGAAGGCCAGGCCGAGGGACCCCACGAGTGCACGATCGGGGTTGGGGAGGAACCGCAGGAGGGCTCCAGGGTGTGTCTGGCCCATCTTGCCCAGTCCCATCCGCCAGACCCCCGCAGCAAGCTAACTTACTGGTTGGAGCGTCTGCCCCCTGGTGGTCAGTGCACATCATAGTGACTGGTCAAACAGTTGAACGAATGGTTGGACACTTAGCATATTAGGCTTTTATTATATAGGATTTGGCTTTAGGCCAGCATCTGAAAATTAAATAATGTTTTAATGTTTGTTTCCCTCAGGAAAATTGATATAGGTGCAGAAGCGTTGCTTTATGGCATATCCCCAACTAAAAAGTGAAGTACTAACACTGCTTTGAATGCTCAAGTTAACTAAATAAGTTAGTTAAAACATAGCATCTAAGAACGTAAAATAAATTTTGAGTAGGATTTCTAAGGCAAGGTCAGTTGTGAAGTTGGCATACCTTTCAAACAGGTGGGTTGCCCTTTTTTCTGACAGGAAGAGAATCACAGGACACAATACAGGGGTTTTTCAACTTAGCCAAATGCAGAAACTTACAACAAAACTAGCTTCATGTAAGAAGTCTTACAAAGACACCCTGGCATTGCTGGGGTTAGTCTTCAGAAAAGCTGAATTAAGAAACCCAAATTTCATTCTCCTTTGGAGAAGTTTGTCTTTATAAATGGCAAAACAATTCTCTGTAGACTAATTAGGTATGCAAACACTAAGTGTAAATACTTTTGTAGACTCCACTGAGCCTAGAGACCATAAACTCCAGGGGGTTGGCCAACGCCCATTTTAGAAACACAGGTAGAGTGATTTAAGGTGGCAGCCTGGTGTCAGGCAGGTGTGGGTTACATTCTGCCTTAGCCACACTGGCTGGGAGACCCGAGAGCAAGGTCCTCAGCTTGTAGGTGTCTGAATGACCTCATCTGTGAAATGGGATGAAAATAATATAAACCTTCCATGCTTGTGGGGATTGAGTAAATAATGAAAATGAAGTACCCAGCAGGGTTTGACATGGTAAGAGCCTAATGATCTTATGACTCCTTATTATGCTCTGGCAGTAAACTGGGGCAGATCAATATAAAATAGGATGTTCTAGCCTGAACAGTGCATGCATTTCCTTCTTCCATCGCTTCTGTTTTTAAATCCAGACGTCTCTGTGATGTGTAATATTTATAAGTTTCTTAAATTCTAAGAGTAGAGAATAGCCTCTGTAAACCTGAAGGCTTAAAATGCTAAAAACCAAAGATTTAAGGACCATCAAAACTTTGCCAAGATTTTAGCATTGAAGCAATTATGAGCTCATTGAAAATGTTTATTGAGAAAAGTTAGATGGTAAGCTAAGAATGATTCCTATGGGACTAAACACCAAGAGTCCTTAGCAGTCAAATTTATTTGTCTTAAAAAGTAGTCATGCCCTAACCGGTTTGGCTCAGTGGATAAAGCGTCAGCCTGCAGACTGAAGGGTCTCAGGTTCAATTCTGGTCAAGGGCATGTACCTTGGTTGTGGGCACATCCCCAGTAGGGGGTGTGCAGGAGGCAGCTGATCGATGTTTCTTTCTCATCGATGTTTCTAACTCTCCATCCCTCTCCCTTTCTCTCTGTAAAAAATCAATAAAATATATATTTTTAAAAAGTAGTCATGTCAAATGAGCAAGGATGTATTGACAGGATGCCACAGAGTAAACATAAGATGGGGTTAAGCAAATGGCGTGGGGAGAAGGGTTGATGAAGAATTGAGCTGGCCACGATGGTGATATAAAAAGCCTGAGGGCTGTGAGGATGTGAAGAGAAGAACAAAAGAGAAGGCTGGAAATGGCATCTTGACTGCAGCCTGCTTTAAGAATTAAAGAAAAAGGAAGTAGAACAAGAGACCCTTTAGAAAAGATCCAAGACAAAATAGAAAATAGAACCCGTGTCGTGCATGGGCTGTGGCCTAAGTTTCCAGAAAATGTTCTCAGCATCACTCATTGGAGAAAAACAGCAAGTCACTGTACTGGATTCTTTCCTGTGTTCTTTCTTTTGTGAAAACAATACTTGCGTGAACAAAAGTAACAAATGGAGCCGTGCAAAAGTGTATCATAAAATGGACCATTTCATCTCCTCAGAATCCTGGTCTTCCTTCCAGAACATTTCACAGTGTAAGTGGGCTCAAGGCTGTGGACAGGACATATGCTATTACACCTCTTCATTCCCAGAACCTCATTAAAGACATAGTCATGGAATAAAAAATGGTTGAAGTCAACAGTAAAGAGAATGGCCAAAGCAATGAGGGAGCTCAACAAGCTTCAGGAGAGTGGAAAGCAAATGAAGACATTGTAACTGATAAAGAGGGATGGAGAAGCCACAGCAGGTGGGGGAAAAGAAAAAGCAGGTGGAGCAATAGCCAACGTGGGAACAAAGATGCTCTGAGAAAATTTTATATACAAATGAGCACTGGAGAGAAGCACAGGCCTGAACATTGGGATTAACTGAAAAACCCATAGATGGAATCCTGAATCCCATCCCCTCCTCTCCACCCTCGAGCAGAATCCTGGAAGTCTGGCATAACTTCACAAGCTTTTTGGAGTTAGCTTCAAGCATAAAAACCAGTATCCCACCTACTCATCAAAAAGTAAACCTCTCTGTCCCACAAGCTCCACCCATATCACCAGAGTTTCTGATTATGACTTCATTCTTAGATATGAAGAGACTGTCCAAGGATTACCATACATTTGAGCAAATTCAGCAATATGAAAGAAAAAGGCCAAAAAGGGGAGGAAAAATACCCCCCATGAGAAAAAAAATCAATAAATCAGGGATGAGAAGAGAATATTTAAAAAGCCTACTTAGTCTACTTACAGAGATTCAAGAAGATAGTAGTAACATCCATAAACAATAAGGATGGATGCTTGGAAAAACTGACAAGAAGAGAACAAGAAAGAACTTAGAAGAGAAAGCCAAAGAGATCTCCCAGAAAGTAAAACAGTAGCCTGAAAGACACATGGAGTTTAAGGAGATTCACAAAAACATCCATCTTCACCACTTGAATTTGAGCCCAACTGAAAGATGGACAAGGAAGGCGGATGGATGGAGCAACCGCATCTGTCGCACCACCGAGAAGAAAGCTGCCCTGAAGGATGTAGCTTCAGAGCTTCAACATGCTTCCCACACTCCACCTGAACTGGGCAGACTTATCACCCAGTCACTGGCTGGGCACTGGTCTCTCTGCAGGGAGCCACTTGCTGGAGGGTAGGAGCTGATTACAACGCATCTCCACAGGCCAGCAGATGCCCAAAGAGAAGGACCCTCAGGCACACAAGTCCTGTTCTTTCCTTTAAACTCACCAGTTGGACAAATCACTTCTTTTCCCCTGGGGGGAGAAATGTGTGAGGGGGAGGAGAGAACCAGGAGCATTACTCTAATGGAATTTCTTCCTCAAGAAGCCGAGTAGAAACTATGAAAAATAGTAAAGAGAAAATATAAGAAACATGGAGGATGGATTCAGAAGATGCAGCAACTGACTAATTAGAAAGCCACGAAGAGAAACTAAACAAGGGAAACAAAGTGCAGAGAAAAGGTCTCGGTTCCAGAGGACACGGGTTTCCCGATTGGAAGGGCCCACCGAAGGCTGAGTAGGATTGTTTTTAATCCTAAATATTTCATTAGGATATTTCAAACACTGAAGATAATGGAATGTTTCTAGAAGCTTCTATGTAGAAAAATAGTCAGTTTAGCAAGACATCAGACTTCCCATCCACAATACTGCAAGCCAAGGCCTATGGAGTAATACCTCCGCAGTTTTCAAGGAAAATTCTTTTCATTTCAGAATTCTATACTCAGCCAAACTATCAATCAAGTGTGAAGGCTAAATAGGCATCTTAGATATTCGAGAATTCAGGAAATGCACCGCCTGAGCACCCTCAAGCAGGGGCTGCAGCGAAGGAATAAAGGAGGGAAACAGGAGAAAACATGGCACCTCGCAGAGCATGTCCAACGTGGGAGAGCAGGATAGTAGGTCTCAGCTGTGTAGCCAGGCCAGGCGGAATGAGGAGGAGGACTATGGAGCCCCCAGGAAACAAGGAGAAGTGATGGAGTAGGGAGAAGGACTGAGAGGATGGAAAGCATTAAGTTACAGTAAGTGCAATTGGCTGCAAGTAAAATTAGAAAACACCAAACTTCAGTCCAGGAACGTTCTTCTTTGGCACAGAGTTTGTGATATTGGACCATAAATTATGAAACTCAGTCCTGGCACTGTCTGTGGTTGTGCAGTTAGCAGTATCACATAGATATTTGTTGTTTTGAGTTTTTAGAATCAAAGTCTAGACATATGTAGAGGGTGACTTAACTATAGGTACAGAACAAAACATTTTTAAAAATTCTCACCAGAGGATGTTTTTACTGACTTTTTAGAGAGAGGGGGAGATAGAGATTGAGATAGAAATAGATAGAGATATAGAGATGGAGATGGAGATGGAGATGGAGATGGAGATACATACATACATACATACATACATACATACATACATACATACATACTTACATCAGCGTGAGAGAGAAACATGGATTGGTTGCCTCCCGGATGTGCCATGACCAGGATTAAACCCGCAGCCTTTTGGTGTACAGGACTATGCTTCAACCAACTGAGCTGCCTGGCCAAGGCCTGAACAAGACTTTGATGCATATCATCTTTGTTGCTATAAAAGGACAGGCACCGTTGACTGAGACTGGGGTAGAAGGGGAGGAGGGACTGCAATATCCTCCTAATAGATAGCACCTGTGACTTCTGGAACAGGGAAGGTGTAAGTGTGCTCCTGGAAGTTGCAGAGATCACCAGAATCCTCATACAACATGTTGGGAGTTGGGGGAGGCAAGTGAGGACTACGTGAAGTTCCCACTCTCCATAAGTTCACACTCTCCATAACAAGAAATATGGAACCTTGGTTACAGGTACATAAACAGTGATATGCAGAGCTGTCACATTCAGTTGTGCCAGGTTTACACCACACACCTCCAGAGGGCTCCATTCACCTCTTAACATAGGGGTGCATATATCCTTTCTGATTGGTGTGTCAGGATTCTTAGGATATATTCCTAGAAGTGGGATCATTGGGTGAAATGGGAGTTCCATTTTTAATTTTTTGAGGAAATTTCATACTGTTTTCCACTGAGGCTGCAACAGTCTGCATTACCACCAGCAGTATACTAGGGTTCCCTTTTCTCCACATCCTCGCCAGTACTTGTCATCTGTTGATTTGTTGTTGCCATTCTGGCAGGTGTGAGATGATACCTCATTGTTATTTTAATTTGCATCTCTGATGATCAGTGACTTTGAGCATTTTTGTATGACTCTTGGCCAGCTGTATGCCCTCTTTGGGGAAGTGTCTGTTTAAGTCCTTTGCCTAATTCTTTAATTGGATTACTTATCTTCCTTCTGTTAAGTTGTATGAGTTCTTTATATATTTTGAAAATTAACCCCTTATCAGATGTAGCTTTGGCAAATACGTTCTCCCATACAATGGGATCTCTTTTCATTTTGTTGATGGTTTCTTTAGCTGTGCAGAAGCTTTTTGTTTTGATGCAGTCCCATTTGTTTGTTTTTTCCTTTGCTCTAGGACAGCGGTTCTCAACCTGTGGGTGGCGACCCCTTTGGCAGTCAAATGACCCTTTCACGGGGGTCGCCTAAGACCATCCTGCATATCAGATATTTACATTACGATTCATAACAGTAGCAACATTACAGTTATGAAGTAGCAACGAAAATAATTTTATGGTTGGGTCACAACATTAGGAACTGTATTTAAAGGGCCAGAAGGTTGAGAACCACTGCCTAGGAGATGTATCTACAACCCTACTAGTATTGCTATGAGAGATGTCTGAGCCTTTGCTGCCTATGATTTCTTCTAGGATTTTTATGGTTTCATGATGTACATTTAAGTCTTTTGTCCATTCTGAGCTTATTCTTGTGCATGGTGTAAGTTGGTGGTCTAGTTTCATTTTTTTGCATGTACCTGTCCAATTTCCCCAACACCATTTATTACAGAGATTGTCTTGACTCCATTGTATGCTCTTGCCTCCTTCGTCAAATATTAATTGAGTGTAATGGCTTGGGTCAATTTCTGGGTTCTTTGCTCTGTTCCATTGATCTAAATGCCTGTTCTTGTGTCAGTACCAGACTGTTTTTATTATAATGGCTTTGTAGTATAATTTTTATATCCAGTAGTATAATTCCTCATACTTTGTTCTTCTTTCTCAAGATTGCTGAGGTATTTGAGGTCTTTTTGAATTCCATATAAATTTTTTGGAGTATCTGTTCTAGATCTGTGAAATATGCCATTAGTATTTTAATAGGGATTGTGTTGAACCTATAGATTGCTTTGGGTAGTAAGGACGTTTTAATATTGTTAATTCTTCCAATCCAGGAACATAGTATATTCTCCCATTTATTTTTATCTTCCTCTATTTTTTCAATGTCCTATAGTTTTCTGAGTACAGGTTGTTTACCTCCTTGGTTAAGTTTATTCCAAGGTATCTTTTTTGTTGTTGTTGTTGCAAGAGTAAATTGGATTGTATTTTTAGTTTCTCTTTCTGAGAGTTCATTATTAGTGTATAAATATGCCATCTATATCTGGTTGTTAATTTTGTACCCTGCCATTTTGCCAAATTCATTTATTAAATCTAGTGAGGTTTTTTGTGGAGTCTTTATTTTTTTTATATACAATATCATGTTATCTGTGAATGATGACAGTTTCACTTCCTCCTTTACAATGTGGATACCTTTTATTTTTTCTTCTTGACTGATCGCTGTGGCCAGGACTTCCAGTACTACGTTGAATAAGAGTGGTGAAAGTGGACATCCCTTTTCTTGTTTCTGAGCTTAAGGGGAATGGTTTTAGTTTTTGCCCATTGAGTATATTGACTGTAGGTTTTTCATATATGGCCTTTACTATATTGACATATGATCCCTCTATTTCCACTATGCTGAGATATTTATCAAAAATGGGTGCTGTATTTTTTCTAAATGAATTTTTCTGCATCTATTGATATGGTCACATGATTTTTATCTTTCATTTTGTTTATGTGATGTATCACATTAATTGACTTGTAAATATAGTACCATCTTAGCATACCTGGGATGAATAACACTTGGTCATGGTGAGTAATCCTTTAAATATATTTTAGACCCAATTTGCTAATATTTTGTTGAGGATTTTGGCATCTATGTTCATCAGGGATACTGGCCTATAATTTTCTTTCTTTATAGTGTCTTTATCTGGCTTTGGAATTAGGATAATACTGGCCTCATAAAAAAGCTTGAAAGTGTTCCTTCCTCTTGAGTTTTTTTTTTAATAGGTTGAGGATAGGAGTTAGTTCTTTTAATGTTTGCTAAAACTCCTCTGTGAAGCCATTCAGACCAGGACTTTTATTTACTGGGAGTTTTTGATTACTACTTCAATTTCATTAGTTGTTATTAGCCTGTTCCAATGTTCTGATTCTTCCTGATTCAGTTTTGGAAGATTGTGTGTTTCTAGGAATTTTTTCATTTTGCCCAGCTTGTTCAATTTGTTGCCATATAGTTGTTTGTAATATTTGTTTATAATCCTTTGTATTTCTGTGGGATCAGTTGTTACTTCGCTTCTTGTTTCTGATTTTATTCACTTGGGACTTTGCTCTTTATTTCGTGATGTGCATGGCTAGCAATTCATCAATCTTATTTATCTTTTCAACGAACCAGCTCTTGGTTTAATTGATTTTTTGCATTGTTTTTAAAATTTCTATGTCATATTTTTCCCCACTCTGATCTTTATTATTTCCTTCCTTCTACTTACTCTGGGATTTTCTTGTTCACTTTCTAATTCTTTGAGTTGTAGGGTTAGATGTCTTATTAGAGATATCTAATTTGTTTCTTCAGGTAGGCCTGTATTGCTATGAACTTCCCTCTCAGGATTGCTTTTTCCCATAGTTTTTGGGTTGTTTTGTGTTCATTTTTTCCTAGGAAGTTTTTAGTTTCTTCCTTGATCTCATTGGTAACACATTTATCTATATATATAAAAGGCTAATTTGCAAAGTGTCCCCTCGGGAGTTTGACCAGGAAACTGGGAGTTCGATTGCTTGCTATGACATGTGCTGACCACCAGCGGGCTGGGCGGAATGAAGGAAGGCCCTGATCAGCCCTGATCATCAGCCAGGCCTAGGTACCCTACCCATGCACAAATTTTGTGCACTGGGCCTCTAGTTGTTTAATAATTTTCTATTTAGCTTCCATGTGTTTGAATGTTTTGAGTGTTTTCATTGTAGTTGATTTCTATTTTCATGCCATTGTGATCTGATATGGCATTTGATATGATTTCAATCTTCTTGAACTTGTAGAGACTTTTTTTGTGTGTTGTATCTATAGGTTGCTTTGGGTAGTATGGATATTTTAATGATGTTAATTCTTAAGCTTGTGGCCCCCTCTATTCAGCTGGGTGTGTGTAGAAAGGTCCAAGCTGTGCACCAGGTCTGTTTTTCCTAGGCCTGGGCCCTGAAGCAGGTGAGACAAAACTCAAAGCACCCTGATTCCAACGTGGCAGCCAAGGAGGGAGAGAGTGTAAATGAATATAAAGAAGTGAGAGAAAAGTGTGTGATGCGTGTGTGTGTGTGTATGTGTGAATGAGGGACAGTTAGATCTCACAGGAGTCTCGGGGAATGGCAGATCGGGCTCTCCTAGATGGGGTGTCCCTGTTACTGCCACAGGCACTCCCAGGCTGGGCATGGCTTTGGCGTGGAGCCCACACCATCTTGTCAAGGGGAGCAGTGGAGGCCAGCAGTGTAGCCACACCGACACCCAGACTGGCCTCGGACACCATCCTGGACCCGTGCAAGGAGCCATTTGACATCATAACCCAGATGGGACCACCACTGTGCTCTGGCTGTGAGTGGCACAGTACCTTGCTGTGGGCTCCCAGACAGCTGCAGTGAGTGCACACCAAAAAGACCTCCCACGCCACGCTGCACCTTCTCACCCATCTGCCCAGACTCAGCTGTGAGTGCAAGCCAGGGAGGCCTCATGCCCCAGCCCTACCTTGGACCCAGGATAATGCTGCCATTGCAACTTAGAGCCACCTGGTGCCTCCAGCTCTGGGTCACAAGTCCATACTGCTGTTGCAACCCAGAGCCACCCAGAGCATGCCCTGCCTCAGGCCCCAGGACTCTGCTGCTGGTGCAACCTGGTGCACCCAGGCATGGGTCACAGGACCAAGCTACCAGTGTGCTGCCAGAGGAATCCAGGGTGCCACTGTGCTGCGGGTTTCGGGCAGCACAGCAAATTGTGTGCCAAAGGGCTCTGGGCCCTCACAGGGAGTCACACAACAGAGGAACTGTGCACGCACCCCCACTGATGCCAAGCATCTGAAGTGAACAACTGAGGGATCAAATCCATGGGAGAATGTGGTACAACTCAGAACAGAGACAATAAAGGCATGAGAGTCAAGGCAGACCCAGCCTCTGCACTAATGAGACCCGGATCATTGGACCACTAGGGTCTTCAACCTCTCAGACCCCAAGCAGGGTGTCCAGGGCCAGAAGAAGACAGCAAAAATGGGGAGACAAAGAAACAAGCCCCAAAGGAAAGAAAAGGAGCAATTGCCAGAAAAGGAACTAAATGAAATGGAGGCAAGCAGTCTATCAGAGAAAGAATTCAGAGTAATGGTTATAAAGATGCTCAACCATTTGGATAAGAAATTCACTAACATGAGTAAGAATCAAGAGGAAATGAAGAATGACTTAGTTGCAATAAAGAGCACAATGGAAGATTTCAACAGTAGTCTAGAAGAAGCTGGAAACGGAATCAGTAAGTTAGAAGACAGGGTGGAAAAAAAACCCAATTTGAACAGCAATTAGGAAAAATATAAAAAGCAGGAGGAGAGTTAAGGGAGCTTCGGAACATGAATGAAGCAATATCTGCAAAGTAGGGGTGCCAGAAGGACAAGAAGAGGAGCAAGGAATAGAAAACCTAGTTGAAGAAATGATAACAGAAAATTTCCCTGACGTGGGAAAGAAAAATGTCACACAAGCACTGAGTCCCAAACAAGACAAACCCAAAAAGATTCACACCAAAACACATTGTAATTACAATGGCAAACATTAACAACAAAGACAGACTCTTAAGGGCTTCAAGAGAGAGACAGAAAGTTACCTACAAGGGAACTCCCATTAGACTATCAAATGATTTCTCAACAGAAACACATCAGGCCAGAAGGGAATGGAATGAAGTATACAAAGTTATGCAAAGCATGGGACTGTATCCAAGAATACTCTTTCTAGCAAAGCTGTCATTCAAAATTGAAGGTGAAAGCAGGGGCTTTGCAGACAAAAAATGACTAAGGGAGTTTATTACCACCAAGCAAGTAATGCAAGAAATGCTAAAGGGACTGTTGTAAAAAGAAGAAATAGGAAGGGAAGAAGGAACACAGGCATAAAGAATAAAAATGGCAAAAACAAGTACCTATCAATAATAACCTTAAACATAAATGGATTAAATGCTCCAATCAAAAGACATAGGGTGGCTGAATGGATAAGAAAACATGACCTTATATATGCTGTCTATAAGAGATCCACCTCAGAACAAAGGACTCAGACAGACTGAAAGGGATGGAAAAATATTTTTCAGGCAAATGGAAGTGAGAAAAAAAGCTGGGGTAGCAATATTTATATCTGACAAAATAGACCAAAAAGTGAAGTCCATAACAAGAGATAAGGACACTTCATAACATTAAAAGGATCGATACAACAACAGGATATAACTCTGGTAAACATATATGCAACCAATACAGGAGCACCCAAATACATTAAAAAAATTATTCTGGAAGATATTAAGGGAGAGATCTGACAGCAATATAATCACAGTAGGGGACTTTAATACCCTATTGACGTCACTGGATAAACCTTCTAGAGAAAAAATCAACAAAGAAACAGCAGTCCTAAGTGACTTACTAGATCAGATGGAACTAACTGACATCTTCAGAACATTTCACCCCAAAGCTACAGGTTATACATTCTTCTCAAGTATGCATGGGACATTTTCAGAAGTAGACCACAGATTAGGAAATAGGCTAAGTTTCTTCAAATTCAAGAAGATTTAAATCCTATCAAGCACTGTTTCAGATCACAATGGCATAAAATTGGAAATCAATCAAAACAATAAAAAACAATCAAACACTTGGATGCTAAACAGCATGCTTTAAACAATGACTGGGTTACCAAAGAGATCAAAGATAAAATAAAATAAAAAAATTCACATTCTGGAAACAAATGACAATGAAAACACAAGCCAAAATCTATGGGACACAGTGAAAGCAGTCCTGAGAGGGAAGTTTATAGTACTACAGTCCTACATCAAAAAACGAGAAAACTGCCAAAACCGGTTTGGCTCAGTGGATAGAGTGTCGGCCTGCGGACTGAAAGTCCCAGGTTCGATTCCGGTCAAGGGCATGTACCTGGGTTGCGGGCACATCCCCAGTGGGAGATGTGCAGGAGGCAGCTGATCGATGTTTCTCTCTCATCGATGTTTCTAACTCTCTATCTCCCTTCCTCTCTGTAAAAAATCAATAAAACATATTTAAAAAAACCAAAACAAAACAAAACAAAACAAAAAAACAAACAAACAAAAAAAAACATGAGAAAACTGGTAATAAATTACCTAACTCTACAACTTAAAGAATTAGAAAGAGAGCAACAAGGAAGCCCAGAATAAGTAGAAGGAAAGAAATAATACAGATCAGAGTGGAAATAAATGACAGAGACAAAAAAAAACCCAAAAACCCACAAAAAATGCACAACAATACAAAAGATCAATAGACCCAAGAGTTGGTTCTTTGAAAGGATAAAGAATATTGATGAACCTCTAGCCAGGTTAACCAAGAAGCAAAGAGAGAGGACCCAAATAAACAAAATCAGAAAGGAAAGAGGTGAAGTAACAACCAACCACACAGAAATACAAAGGAATGTGAAAAAATACTATGAACAACTCTATTCCAACAAATTTGACAACCTAGACTAAATGGACACATTCCTAGTAAAATACAATCTTCCAAAACTCAATCAGGAAGAATCAGAAAATCTGGATAGGCCAATAACTACTGAGGAAACTGAAGTAGTAATCAAAAACCTTCCATCAAACAAAAGCCTTGGTCCTGAAGGCTTCACAGGGGAGTTTTACCAAACATTCAAAGAAGAACTAAAAGCACCCCTCCTCAGACTATTCCAAAAAATTCAAGAGGAAGGAACACTTCCTAGCTCTTTCTATGAAGCCAGCATTACCCTAACCCCAAAAACCAGATAAAGATGCTACAAAGAAAGATAATTACAGGCTAATATCCCTGATGAACATAGATGCTAAAATCCTCAATAAAATATTAGCAAATCGGATCCAGCAATACATTTAAAAGATCACCATGACCAAGTGGGACTTATCCCGAGGATGTAAGGCTAATACAATATCTGCAAATCAATAAACATGATACATCACATAAACAAAATGAAAGACAAAAATCACATGATCATATCAATTGTTGCAGAAAAAGCACTGGACAAAATCCAAAACCTTTCTTGATAAAAACTCTCAGCAAAGTGGGAACAGAGGACTCATATCTCAACATAATAAAAGCCTTATATGACAAACCTACTGCCAAAGTCATACTCAGTGGGAAAAAACTAAAACCTTTTCCACTAAGAAAAGGGATGCCCACTTTCACCTCTCCTGTTTGACATAGTGATCACACAAGAAGAAATGAAAGGCATCCGAATTGGAAAAGAAGTAAAACTGTCATTATTCACTGATGACATGATATTGTACATAGAAAACCCCAAAGACTCCATTAAAAAAAATACTAGCTGATTTAATACATGAATTTGGCAATGTAGCAGGATACAAAATTAACATCTTGTATTGAAATCTATAGCATTGTTATACACCAATAATGAACTCACAGAAAGAGAAACTAAAAAATCAATCCCATTTACCATTGCGACAAAAAAATTAAGATACCTAGGAATAAACTTAACCAAGGAGGTAAAAGACTTGTACTCAGAAAACTATAGGATGTTGAAAAAAGAGACAGAGGAAGATATAAACAAGTGGAAGGATATACCATGTTCATGGATTGGTAGAATCCCCATTAAAATACCAAACACATATTTCACAGACTTAGAAAAAACTCTCCAAAAATTTATATGGAATAAAAAAAAAAGACCCTGAAGAGCCACAGCATACCTGAGGGAAAAAAAGAAACAGTTGGAGGGATCACAATACCAGGCATCAAGTTATATTACAAAACAGCCTGGTACTGTGCAAGAACAGCCATATAGATAAATGGAACAGAACAGAGAACCCAGAAATCAACCCAAACCATTATGCTCAATATTTGACAAAGGAGGCAAGGGCATACAATGAAGTTAAGACAGTCTCTTCAATAAATGGTGTTTGGAAAATTGGACAGATACATCTAAAAAAAAATTAAACTTGACCACCAACTTACACTATATACAAAAATAAACTCAAAATAGATAAAAGATTTAAATGTAAGACAGGAAACCATAAAAATCTTAGAAGAATCCATAGGCAGCAAAATATCAGATATATCTCCTAACAATATATTTACCAACACATCTCCTAGGACAGTGATGGTGAACCTTTTGAGCTTGGCATGTCAGCATTTTGAAAAACCCTAACTTAACTCTGGTGCCGTGTCACATATAGAAATTTTTTGACATTTGCAACCATAGTAAAACAAAGATTTATATTTTTGATATTTATTTTATATATTTAAATGCCATTTAACAAAGAAAAATCAACCAAAAAAATGAGTTCGCGTGTCACCTCTGACACGCTTGTCATATGTTCGCCATCACTGTCCTAGGACAATGGGAACTAAGGAGAAAATATACAAATGGGACTACATCAAAATAAAAAGCTTCTGCACAGGAAAATAAACCACAACAAAATAACAAGGGAGCCCACAGCATGGGAGAACATATTTGTCAATGTTACATCTGATAAAGGTTTAATCTCCAAATTGTATAGGGAACTCAAACAACTTAACAAAAGGAAATAAACAATTCAATCAAAAAATGGGTAAAGAGACCTAGACACTTCTCGAAAGCAGACATACAGAAGGCCAAGAGACATATGAAAACATGCTCAGTGTCACTAATCATCTGAGAGATGCAAAGCAAAACGACAGTGAGGTACCACCTCACACCTGTCAGAATGGCTATAATCAACAAATGACAAGTGCTGGCGAGGATGCGGAGAAAAGAGAACTCTCATGCACTGAGAGAATGAAGATTGGGAATGCAGATTGGTGGGAATGCAGAATGCAGATTGTTGCAGCCTCTGTGGAAAACAGTATGGAGTTTTCTCAAAAAATTAAAAATGAACTCCCATTTGACCCAGTAATCCCAATTCTAGGAATATATCCCAAGAATTCAGAAACACCAATCAGAAAGAACATATGCATCCCTATGTTCATAGGAGCACAATTTACAATAGCTAAGATTTGGAAACAGCGTAAGTGCCCATCAGCAGATGAGTGGATTAGAAAACTGTGGTACATCTACACAATGGAATACTCTGCTGCTATAAAAAAGAAGGAACTTTTACCATTTGCAACAGCATGGATGGACCTGGAGAGCATTCATTATGCTAAGTGAAATAAGCCCATCAGAGAAAGATATCACATGATCTCACTCACATGTGGGATATAATGAACAACATAAACTGATGAACAAAAATAGATCCAGAGTCAAGGTAACACTGAACAGACTGTCCAACCTCAGGGAGAAGGCGGGGCAGGGGCAGGCACTTTAGAGATCAAACAAAGGACCTGTATGCATGCATATTAGCATAACCAATGGACACAGACACTGGGGTGGTGGGGGCTTGTCCTGGGGGGTGGGAATGGCCAGGGCAGGATCAATCAGGGAGAAAAGGAGACATTTGTAATACTTTAAACAATAAAAATAAAAAATAAATAAAAACAGTGGTACATCTACACAATGGAATACTACGCTGCTGTAAAAAAAAAAAAAGAAAGAAAGAAAAAGAACTCTTACCATTTGCAACAGCATGGATGGACCTGGGAGCATCATGCTAAGTGAAATAAGCCAGTCAGAGAAAGAAAAGTATCACATGATCTCACTCATTTGTGGAATATAATGAACAGCATAAACTGATGAACAAAAATAGATCCAGAGATATAGAATCATCGACCATCAAACCTCAGAGGGAATGCAGAGGAGGGTGGGTGGTGGAGAGAGGGGAGGGGGTAAGAGATCAACCAAAGAACTTGTATGCATATACACATAACCAATGGACAAAGACAATGGGGAGGTGCAAGCTGAGGCTAGGGGGCAGGGGTAAGCTGGGAGACGACAATGGGGGGAAGGGGACCATATGTAATACTTTCAACAATGAAGAATTAAAAAAAAAAAAGACTCAAAGCACCCAGATATTGCAGGTCAGGCAAAGAATCAAAGCACCTAGAGTCCAGGTCTGGCAAGGATTCAGAGCACCCAGAGAGCCACCTCTGCCTGCAGGCTGATTGTTGGTCTTAGTCACTTAATGAGCTTCAGGCTGTAGACCTCAGCAGGGCATACACTCCACAGGGTGTAGCAAGAGGGTTTTCAATGGGTGGGGCAATTGTTTCCCTACCCCCTCACCCTAACTCCCCTGGAAAAAGCTGTTGATGGGAAAGCTTTGCCTGAGAAAGTTGTTTCTGCAGCATGAAGGAATGACTCAGCACAGCGATCCCCACAGCTGTCCTCTCAGCTCTCTCCCCAGAGCCACCAACCCCAGACTCTCCTCATGCAGCTCTAGTCCACTCTTCCCTCCCTCTGCTGGAGCCTACAGTGAACGGCTGCAAATTAAATTTAGAGAGTTGGCCCTTCAAGGCGGGGCCTGTGTTTCTAGCCCTCTCTCCCTGCGGGACAGAACCCCTGCTGCTTTTCACGGCCAGATTTACCTGGGCACCTTTTCCGTTTCTGTTACTCTGGGCTTAGACACCCAGCTTGGGGTTTAGACCCCAGACCTCTAAGGGGAACCCCCCGCCCCCAGCTAAGATATCCCTCCAGAACTTCAGCTGCTGCCTGTGGGAGCCTAGCCAGCCCTCTCATGCCTCCACACTTCCCACCCATCTCCATGTGGCCTCTGCTTTACATTCTTGGTGATACGGCTTCTCTCCAGCTAGTCTTCAGTTGGTTATTTAGGATGATTTTTCTCTATTTTAGTTGTTATTGGTCCTGGGAGAGTGTCAGCATAGCTTCCACTTAATCCTCCACCATCTTGGAATCCCTAGACTGAGTTTTTTTAAAATTATGTGCACATATTTCCTTAATTTAAGAATTTGAAAGTAACAACTAAAACAAACCCAAGAATTCCCAGACTGGCAGCCCCTGGGATGTCCCCAGGTCCTTCTTTGCTCAGCACTTTCTTTGCAGAGCAAATAAAATGTGTGCAGCTGCCCCACCAAGGCCTGTGTGGAGGCCCACCAGCCCCTCACCCCGCGCCTCGGAGACCCCTGGGGTGGGGTGGTGCACCCTTTCAGACAGGAACCTCCTCTGCCAATTGCTCCTCTTTAAGCGCTGGCTTTTCCTCCGCTGGCCGGCCCCCATCTTACATTTCCTCCAAAGCGCACTAGGGCACACTGTTGCTTGTCGCTATTCTTTCCCAGGAGACCGAGGGTCGGACACAACTTCTAATCCAATAGTCAGATGTCCCTGTGCCCAGAACCGTCATGCCGCCCGTCCACGGGCGTGGCTCACCTGCTGCGGCCCTCGGTGGGGGCCCTCCGTGGGCTGGAACCGGGGCGCGGGCCTGCTCCCCTCCGCAGCAGCGTGCCTGGGTGTGGAGGAGCCAGTCCTGGCTGCATATGAGAAGCACCTGAGGAGGCTGGGAGCGGGAGGGTGGGAGCGGGGTTGGTGCGGGAGCTGAGGGAGGGGGTGGGGGCGGTGTCATTGGAGGGAAAAACAGCCACTCTGTAATACAGTGGGGCCTTGACTTACGAGTGTCCCGACTAAGGAGTTTTTTGAGATACCAGCTGTCTCTCGGCAGATTTTTTGCATTGAGTTGACAGAGTAATTTGAGTTAACGAGCTCCTTAACGAGCTCGGTCTCCGAACGAATTAAACTCGTAAGTCAAGGCCCCACTGTACTTTCCACAATACAATTAAGAAAAAATGCACCTGAGAGCCGAAGTACCCGCAAGGCCGCCCCGCCCCCAAGTCCAGTTCCTAATGTTTCCGTCCAGGGAGGGGCAGCTGTGTGCGCTAGGAACATCCCAGCTGATTCCAATGTGTAGCCGAAGGAGAACCCGGCTCTGCGCTCTGCAGGTGCCAGGAAGCAAGCCCCACATTCCTGTATATATTTTACTGTGCAGATAGTTGGACTTTTTGTTTTTTCCCTCTTTTTCCAGACCATGCAGCCCCTCAGACTGCAGCCTGACTGTAAAAGAACACTCTCTCCCTTTCTTCTTTGTGCACGTACACATAGGCAGGCCTGTAAGACATGGACCAGGCCACATGCATTGTTCTGCATTGTGCTGCTATCACTTGACTTCCCTTTATGGCTGCAATAAAGACCTATTCAAGGACCACATAATATTGCATTGTTAAGCAGACACCATAAAGTGCTTAACCATATTTTCCTATTGATGTCATTTGGGTTTTTTCCTAATATTTTGCTATTGCTAATTATGCTGCAGTGAACATTTCATGTGGGTGTAAATTCCTCAGAAGTTGTGCAAATATTTCCAAAGTGCAATCACCAAGGTTAAAGGATATGTAGATCAAAAATTTTTACAGTGTTGCAAAAATGCTCTCCATTTAAATGGCACAGCAGTTTCCTCTCCCACCAAGAGTTTGTTGAAGTATCTCCTTTCCTATACTCGTACCAACATTCTTATAGTCAATCTTTTTACTATGTGCTAATCTGCTAGGCAAAATTATATATATATATGTATATATGGTGTTGTGTTGTTGCAATTGGCATTTCTCTAATTACTAGCGAAGGTAAACATCTTTTTGTTAGTACTCTGTGTTTCTTCTGTGAATGGCTGGTTAATAGATATTTGATGACTGGAAGATGCAGTGTACTCCCCCATATTCCTCTCCCTCTTTTTCCCTATTATAATAGGTCTGTAATATTATCCCATCAATTCTTGACTTATTCAAAAGAATGGAGAGAAGCAGAATATGCATAATTCAAAAATTGAGAAAAGCACGGTGCCATTTACATTAAGATTTTAAATGTTTGCTAGAGTAAAGAAACCTTTCTTACAAGTCCCTGGCAGACTACTCCTGACGTTACATTGGCCCAAATGGAATCGTCCCATGCCCTCTGCTGGGAAAGAGTCAGTGGCAGGACCGTGAAATTCTGCTTATTGATTTGGTCTGTTCTGGGGTCAGGGAGAGACCTGGCTACCTCTGAAGCATGCCCAACACCTCAACAAAACTGAGGAAGGAAGAGGGCAGCGGCTATTTCCACTCAACAGTGAGTGATGATCAACAGTGTGTGCCACTGCCACATGTATTTTTAAGGATTCATAGGTGTATCTTTAAGATCCAATCTTAAATTAATATGTAAACCATCCAATTAAACATATAAAAATAGCAACTTTGAAGTTTGCAACCTGAGAACTTAGCATTACAAAGGAAGGGCAGTGCTATATCTTGTTATTTTTAAAAATGTTTTTATTGATTTTAGAGAGTGAGGAAAGGAAAGGGAGAGAGAGAGAGAGAGAGAGAGAGAGAGAGAGAGAGAGAGAGAGAGAGAGAAACATTGATGGGTTGCCTCCTACATGCACCCTGACTGGGGATCGGACCCACAACCTGGGCATGTGTCCTGAGTGGGAATGGAACCGGTGACCTTTCGGTGCACAGGACGACACCCAACCACCTGAGCTACACAGGCCAGGGCTATCCGATCATTTTAAAGTTAGGAGTATTAACTTATGAGTAAATAACTCAGCTTTAAAAGGAAAAAGCTGCGAAGAATGAGCATTCATAATCAATTCCCAAGCTTGAGAGAGATCACAACTGACAATTAGGGCCTGTTCCCATCAGACACTCAAAGCAATATGACAAGAAGAAGGGCTATGAGGTGATCAGCCTTGGAGCTCTCACAGGACCATGGCTTTCGTCCTTGGCTCAATCGCAGAGCAGAGGGGGAGAAACCACCCTGCTCTCAGTCCCCTTCCTCAATTTGGATCCCCAAGACAGAGGGTATCTGGTGTGGGAGTATAGACAGAGGGGCAGGGAACCCCTTGATGACATTTTCCAAGCTGGTAGTCTGAACAAGATTCTTAGCGTAACGTTGAGAACATTATTTCTAAGAACTTGGAGGTGTAGCTGTACTCCTGCTTTGCCTACTTCCTGAGATTCTGGCATAATATCGTTTTACCAGTGTGGGTGTGAGATGTGAGTGGGAGACTCCCTGAAGCACTCATGCGCAACCCTCCTTTATCCCCTTCCCCCCTTCGCCCCCCAAACACACACAGATACGAATATCCCAGGTTACCTCCCAGGGCCTCACCCCAGGTGACTTACGCCTGGTGCTCCAACCTGGTTTGTCTGTTCCACAGACTTAGTTGCTGACCAAGGCTCTAGTTAGAACTAAGTGTGCAGGAATGTTCTTCATTCCAGGAAGTCAGTCCCAATTTATTCACATGCTTGGAAACGTGTCAAAATCATTCTGGAGCTGAAGGAGCCAAGAATGAATGGCTGTTAATCCACTCGCACCCTCCCAGTTTGGGCTCGTCACCAAGGTGTTTCCCTCCTTAGTTCGTCATAGCAGGCAGATGGAGCCCTGTGACATCTGGAATCTGTCCTTGTCGTCAGGAGGCAGCGTTGGAGGCCAGGACAGAGACTTGAAAAGGAGGAATGGCTTTAGTTTGGGACGCCAGGTCACAAAGACCTGGGCGTTTTTTAAGGATGTCAGAATGAACTTTTCTGGAACTCCAACTCCCCCATATGCCCTCACCCTCATATCTTTATATCTGGGTGTTTGGTATGAGGCTCACTGGGTGCCCTGGATGAGCCACAGACATAACCCTAGGAGGGCCATCTTGGCTCCCCAACTCTGCCCCCTCTGCTCCCACCTGTCCAGGAGCTTCCCCTCCTAAGGTGTGAAATATAAGGACAGTAGGTAGCATAGGATTGTTGTGAAGATCAAGGTCACTGAGATAGAATGTAGAAGGCCTTAGCGCAGTGGTTCTCAACCTTCTGGCCCTTTAAATACAGATCTTCATGTTGTGACCCAACCATAAAATTATTTTCGTTGCTACTTCATAACTGTAATGTTGCTACTGTTATGAATTGTAATGTAAATATCTGATATGCAGGATGGTCTTAGGCGACCCCTGTGAAAGGGTCGTTCGACCGCCAAAGGGGTCGCGACCCACAGGTTGAGAACCGCTGCCTTAGCGCAATGCCTGGAACACGCAGAGCACCCATAAATAGCAGCAATCGCTAGTATCAGTTTAATAAAGGATGCAGACTTAGAAATTAGTTTGTCCACCAAATTTGCATAATAGCATACATTTTAAAATAGAATACAGCTATATTTATTTACAGAATACCCTAATTCAGGGGTCCTCAAACTATGGCCCACGGGCCACATGCAAATACAAATATTGTATTTGTTCCCGTTTTGTCTTTTTACTTCAAAATAAGATATGTGCAGTGTGCATAGGAATTTGTTCATAGTTTTTTTTTTAAACTATAGTCCGGCCCTCCAACGGTCTGAGGGACAGTGAACTGGCCCCCTGTTTAAAAAGTTTGAGGACCCCTGCATTCATTGCCTTACTCTTCAAACTGGCCCCGTTCCCTATTAAATTCCAATGAGTGCAGTTTTTGACATACAGGTAGCCCAATGCGTCTCAGAGCCAGGCAATGCCTCCCACTTCCCACCTCCCTGCATGCTATGCAGTCAGTGCAGTGTGGCTGACGTGACCAGCAAGTGACCACAGGCGTCTCCCCGTCCTAACCCCAGGATCCTGTGTCTGCAGTCACTTCTTGTTGTTCGGAAAGTGGTAGCACATGGCACGCACTTGAGTCCACTTCCATTGCACAGCCTGTCTCTCCCCACAGGCCGTGAAGCGGTTCCTGAAGCAAGAGTGCAAGTGCCACGGCGTGAGCGGTTCCTGTACGCTGCGGACGTGCTGGCTGGCCATGGCCGACTTCAGGAGGACGGGCGACTACCTGTGGAAGAAGTACAACGGGGCCATCCAGGTGGTCATGAACCAGGACGGCACTGGCTTCACTGTGGCTAACAAGAGGTTTAAGAAGCCGACGAAAAATGACCTTGTGTATTTTGAGAATTCTCCAGACTACTGTATCAGGGACCGAGATGCAGGTAAGTTGAAAACACTTTACTCACTGCACGTAATTCTCCAGTGGTCAGCACTGCCCAGGTAAAGACAGTTCTGTGTTCTCAGCTCCCCAGTCCTGTGAGTGCAGCTGCTGCCTTCAGGCGCAAAGCTCGTGTTCTTATCATTCACATTTAAAGTGCACAAAGAGCTCTCCTAAGATCCTGAAGAAATGGGAACCCAACAAGAATGTTTGTGGCAAAAAGTCAAAATATGGCCCTAGCCGGTTTGGCTCGGGGGATAGAGTGTCGGCCTGCAGACTGAAGGGTCCCAGGTTCGATTCTGGTCAAGGGCACATGCCCAGATTTCAGTCTTGATCCCCAGTGGGGGGTATGCAGGAGGCAGCCGATCAATGATTCTCATCATTGATGATTCCCTCTCTTCCTCTCTCTCTCTCTCTCTCTCTCTCACCTTCTTCCTTCCTCTCTGAAATCAATAAAATACACCTTAAAAAAAAAAGTCAAAATATGCAGATTAGGAAAATTCTCCTACCTGGACAAAACTGGAGTTGGTGGGTTAACCCGCACTATCCCAGCGCCTTTCCTGTGGTTCTGCAGCTGAGAGGAGGATAGCTTTGCAGTGTGTATTCCCCTTTGCAGATCCGACCTCTGGGTCCCAGGGCTTTCAAGTTTGCCCGTTTTTGAAATCTGCTGTACCTCACACTCCTTTGCGCTTTCCACAATGCTCAGAAGTTGCCAAATACTAGAGAAAGAATTCAGCCCACTGGCTTGGCTGCCGGTGGGCGATGGATGAGGGCTGTGTAAGAGGCACTTCGGCTACTGAGGCCACACCTCCCCTTGCACAAAGCACCTTTTCTCTTTGAACCCACTCAGGAGCAGCTCTGTCAGCCTCAGCACAGCTGCCCCCTGGTGTGTTTTGCAAGTGTGCTGTGCCCACTTCTCACCCCTCCTGGTCCGCACTGAACTCCAGGCTTAGCACAGTCTTTGCAAAGAACCTGGTACAAAATAAGAACGAGTACAAGTGGACAGGAGGTGATAGGGAGCCCACAGACAACTTTGCCTCAAGCCAACTTCTGAGACTTAGTAGGGAACCCATGATCAGAAAAACATCCTTGAATGTAAATTCCCAGTTTGTTTTTCATTCCAAAGTAATTGCAAAGGAACCAGTAAAACAGTGCAGATGGCCGCCAGCTCCTAACCTTAGACTGACCAAGAAGCACGATGACCAGGGAATGTCACCAGAAGTCCAGGCCTCTTCTTTGACCTGAGAGGTTGCATTTCCTTCCTGGTTGATGAGCTAGCTCTTTGCAGCACTTGAGCAGGTTCGTACATGCAGCCTCTGAATTAATAGCTACCAAGCGGAGGGCCCGCTGCTGTGCCCTGCAGCATTCCTGACGTGCTTGGGGACCTCTAGCAAGTCTTCCTTCCTGCTGGGCCACAGTTTGAGCAGAATCCCCATGAAACCTGTGCTTCGATACAGATTGTCCCAGAGGTTGGGGTCCTTCTCTGTTGTTAAGTAGCTGCTTAATCTCAGGGTCCTGGGACAGACCCTGGGGATAATGATATCAGGATCATTTTAGAAACTACCCATTGACTCCTGTGTGCCAGGTTCTGGACTAAGATCATTGCACACATAGTTTTATTTCATCCTTTGAGCCACCCTATGACATCAGCGCATTGGAACTGGTTTCCTGAAAAAAAAAAAAAAAGGAGAAGGAAGAAGGAAGAAGAGGGTGGCTTCTGGTTGATCAACCAAGAGCCAAATTCTCAGCTTATGTTTTAGTCAGATAAGCAGCCCTAGATGTCATCATTCCCATTGTACACATGAGAAAAGGGAAGGACCAGCTCAGGACCTCATTGGTCTTGGAGGGAAGAGATGTCTGGCTGGCTGACTCCATGGCCTGTGCTCTTGACCCTGACACTATAACTTGTCCCTACCTGTCTCCGAGGGCGTGCACGTGAATAGGCCTTGTGAAGCAAAAACCTTATTTCAAAAGTAAGAGGGCCTGCTTCCCTGGGACTTCGTTTCTATTTTGTTTTGTTTTGTTTTGATGGAAGCAGTTTGCACAGTAAAGTAAACAGTTATGCTTGATGATCGCTTAACTGCCTCCTGGATATTCAGTGACAAAGACCTTACTTTCTCTTCCTCACGAGGCGATTGGGCAACTTCAGGACACTGTTATTCTTGCACACGTTGCTTTTCCTACTCCCTATATTAGAACACAGTTCTGTTTCTTGATCCTAAAATAACAAACACATCCGTAGCACCTGCCATGTGTCAGGGCTTGGTCTACATTCTCTCCTTGATTCTCATGGGAAGTCTATAAGGTGGGTATGTTATTATCCCATTTTGTGGGAGAGGAGACTGAGGCTCTGACAGACAGGTTATGGATTTTGCCCAAGGACCCTCAGGTGGTAAGAGGCAGGCAGAGCAGGGATCTGCACCTGAATTCATTCATTCTTATAATCATGTTCCTCTGCCTCCAGATGCGCCAGCCACAGAGCACACTGCCGCAGTGTGACTTTCTGAGGGAAGCGATGTAATTTATTCGTTCTCTTCATTTACTTCTCTTCTCCCTAAGCTCAGTTTAGCGTAGCTGACTTGCAAATATGTGAACGGTTGGTGTTGATTAATCAGGAGCCACCCTGTTACAGTTTTTTTTTAAAGTAGTTAGTTCCAATGTACTAGATCAGAATTCCAGTAACATTCCTAGATTATTCATAAGTTACCTGAACTATACTTAATGCCCTTTTGAGCTGAACCTAAGAAAATGCCAAAGTCATCCATGCAAACCTTGCAATATTTCATTGTAATTCTCTTTTTTCCTTTTTTTTTTTAAAAAAAAATATATATTTTATTGATTTCAGAGAGGAAGGGAGAGGGTGAGAGAGATGGAAACATCAGTGATGAGAGAGAATCATTGATTGGCTGCCTCCTGCACACCCGCTACTGGGGATTGAGCCTGCAACCTAGGCATGTGTCCTTGACCAGAATCCAACCCGGGACCCTTCAGTCCGCAGGCCAATGCTCTATCCATTGAACCAAACAGGCTAGGGCTGTAATTCTCTTGATTGCAATTCTCGATGATTGCTTTGATGATTCAGGGTGTTTGTTCATGCAAGCAAAAGTGCGGAGCAATGGCAGAGTATACTTTTCATATTTGGAGTCATGTACAAATAGCCACATGTATAAGATGCAGATTTCTCCCAAGAAAGCTTGATTCAGCCCACACAGCTGCTAAGGGACTTGCACCTGTCTGTGTGATCTGTGGCCTTCCAAAGACGACGCGTTATCCTCGCCATAGTGCGCATCCGAGCAAGTCAGCCAAAACACTCATAGAAGTGTGTGGTTCAGGATCATCCTGGAGTGGCTCCTAACTTCTCTTTGTAGAGGCAGGGAGGTGTGACAGAATCTGAGACCTGGGAGAAGGGGGGATTCCGTCATCTAACTCACACTGGCATTCCTCCTCTGAGCTCTGCTCTCTCATCATGAAAGAAGGTTTGGGGTCAAGGCTAAGATCCTTGCAGCATGCACGTGTCACAGAGTGAGCACACCCCCAAGGGGCCCTTCCCTTCACTAGACTCTTACTACGTTAGGGACAGCCTGTTTTCTGGTAAAGGGAACTCCCAAATTAGTCAGAAGTTTGCAGTAAACTTTAAATCATTCAATGTATATATAGACTTTAAACATTTTTTCTCTATTAAAATTAACATGCCCTTCCCCTAGAGTACATCGCATACCACCCAATCTGTTTGCTTGTGGTCATATCGTTTTATTTTGCTCTTTGTAATATCAGGCACATTTAATATTCAACTTATCGGTTACCTTCTACTCACCAGCACAGGGAACGCAATGGTGGAGAGCAGGTTGAAGATGGTCAAGTAATAGATACTTGGAACTGAATGCCTTTCCTCTTGTTGGTTAGCACCTGTTTCCTGTTCAATTAACTCATGAGTTGAATGGAGTGAGTCGGCTTGTTTTGTCATTGTGGAGTGGATCAAGTCCACAGTCTAGTCCACTATTTTCCAAAGTGAGGTCCTTTCCAGAGATATATTGAACTAAAATCACAGGACACTGTTCCTGACATTCTGTAAGCATTTCGAACTTAAATACATCAAGTAGTTTAGGTAATCCATGACTCCTGATTTTTCCATAATTATTAGGTAAGAAGAAATCCAGGGAGACATGATTGGTGTGGGGCAGAGGGGGTTTTCTCTTATTTATAAGACAAAGAAGGAAAAGGTTTTTTATTTGAGGATCTCTAGATAAATGTCACCCCCAAAAAATATCCCCCACCCTGGCTTGCCCAGTGTCAGAGCGTGTTCTTTCACCTCCAGACCCTGCATTTTCAGAAACCCTCTTTACTGTGAGTAAGCACGTTAAAATGGTTTCAGCCTTCACAGCTTTCCCTGGAATCAGTTTGACAGAGGTTATCAAGTCAGCCTTGCAGTGAAGTCCTGACATAATGATACCAGGGCAAATTTCGACGAGAATTGCAGAAGGGTGAGTCAAGACCCTGAGGTATTCCTGGGTGCAGACAGATGCAGACCCCAGGTGGGGAAGGGAGGGGGACGCTGGGTGGATTCCTACTCAGAGTCAGACCCTGAGCTACATACCTTGTGTGCATTTTCTCTGAATCTTCATGGCAGTTCTCTCTATTTATAGAAAAGGAAACTGAGGCTCTGAAAAGCGCGTAACTTGCCCAAGGGTTTGTGGCCTGTAATGGTAAACAAAACGAATTAATAAAAATCAAAACAGAAATCCATACTCCCCTTACTCCACCAATTTACTTCCTGAATTTTGGGGGGCAGGGGAGATCTGTCTAATAAAGAGGCAGCATGAGGACCTGGGGACATCATGGAATGAGGTGCCTACAAAGGCGGGGGTGGGGGTGGCGTGGAAAGTAGTTGGGCTCAACTTTACCCACACTTGGCCCAGGTTGCCTTGACTGCCTTGTCAGTTACAAGCCCTTCAAGTTTTGAAGAATGGTAATACTGTTAGTAATTCCTAAGAAATGATCGGCTCAAAAATCAATTAAGGAAGATATTCTTATGGCAACAACAGTAAGAGACCTTTTCCCCGAGTCTTCTATTGAAAACGGAGTGCTCTGATGTCCGACTATAAATACTCCCCTTGATGTGAAGAGCATGGACAGCCGTGTGAGGCTGCGCATGTGACATTCTGCAGGCCATACGGGAGGCTAGGTCTGCACGCTGGGCTTCTGGGATGGGTATGCTGGCAGTTCTGTGTTATCTGCTCCAGTTATTGCCCCAGGCGTCCATAAATCAAAGAAGCTCTTAAGTCAGAGATAGGTTCATCTCTCACGAAGGAATGCTGCTATCCTCGCAGAGTAGCGTCTGCACCTAATCACT
Source organism: Myotis myotis (assembly GCF_014108235.1). Classification (NCBI taxonomy): domain Eukaryota; kingdom Metazoa; phylum Chordata; class Mammalia; order Chiroptera; family Vespertilionidae; genus Myotis; species Myotis myotis. The sequence continues at coordinate 72,594,596 of NW_023416315.1, forward strand.
GGCCACTTTCACTGGCTATGATATACAAGCCCTGACCCGGGTGGGAGGTCACCCGGAGGTCTCCTCATCAGCCAGAGGAAGGAAGCAGCCCTCCACCCTTCTCCAGTCAAGTTCAAAAAACAAACGGAGTCTGCGGTTGTGTAACTGGTCAGCCCACTAAAAGCCCGGTACCTGGCTGACAGCTGTAGGCTGTGAATGGGAGAAGTGTCCGGGTATTGAGGGTTTTCCTCACATAAATCATATTTGGCCAATAGCTTAGAACCCACGGAAACACAATGCCAATGGTGGTTTACAGAGATTGGTGTTCTAGACGTGCCCTTTGGTGTGGCCAGGTCTGCAGAACCTCTAAACGCTGTGACTGTGACCCGATTAAAAACAAGGGAACAACATGTGAGCAAATAGCAACGGGTGGGCCTTGTTTTGATATTAAAGGCACAGTTCCCACCAGTACATCTTAAGTTCCTCAGTTCTTCACAGGACACATATTTATTGGGCCCTTTCTATATGCCACACACTGTCATAAGCTCCTTGAATGCACAGATGAGGAAGAAAAGCTGGGCCCATGCCTTCCTGGCCTCCCAGGCTGCAGATGAGCCAGGGTGGCAGCCATGGGGCATAGCCCTCGAGCCGGACAGGAAAGTGGTGGTTCTTAGGTTTCCGTCCTCACTCCATTGCTCTATTACAAGGTCTTATCCTTCATTTGTCATTTTGAAAAAGCTATTCCTCCCTTTTTGCTTTGAGACTTATTATAGATATTCATGAGTCTAAAAAGTGCTAAGACAGCGAGACTGGAAGAGAATATGAAAAACATAGTTGTGAGGCTTGTAAGTCACCATTTCATAGGCAGTTAATTGATTGTGTTGTATGATTAATATTAATTATTAGCCAGTAGACCATGTTTTCAAATTCTTAGTAACATATAAGGTAATTAGATCTTCCCTCTTTCCTAAAACACCCCATTCCCCTGATTTTCCTCCTGCCCCAACAGCTGGCCTTCCTCAAGTTCAGTTGCTAGTTTCTCCTCTTCTACTTCTAAATTCAGAAGTTCTGGGATGGTGAACACACAATACAATATACAGATGATGTATTATAGAATTGTGTGCTTGAAACCTATATAATTTTGTTAACCAATGTCATCCCCATACATTCAATCAATAAATAAATAAAGTCTGAGCATCTGCAGGACTCAGACCCACCCTCTTCTTTCTGTTTTTTCTTGCCGGGTGGTCTCCTCCATTTCACTGCTATTCCAGTCTTCCTCTCTGTCCCCTCTCCTCTTCTTGTATCCAATTCCATTCTTAACAGTTCCCCTCAGCTTGCTCACATCTCTATCAACCTGCTTCTAGTCACAACTGAATTCCTGGTTTTTCCCACTCCCAAAACCTGTTTTCCTCAGGTTCCTCTTCTCAGAAAATGGCACAACTATCCGATCCTTGGTCAAGCAAGTCCGTTGTTAACCACTTTCTCATTTCCCTCTCCTCCTGGGCTGTTTCCAGGATCTGTCTGCTTCTCTACTTGTTCTTTCATTCATAGCATGTACCACACGTTTTAATTCATTTGTTTAAATGTTTTTTTGTTAACCTGCCTGTCCCACTGGACTCTGATTTCATGACGACAAGAACTATATCAGCTCACCACTGGACCCCCAGCACCTACCATTAAACATGTGTTGAATTGAGTTGAATGGCAAGATAGAAATGACATAAAATACATTGATCAAAATGGCAACTGAATTCTTAGTTATGTTGATACAGTGGCATAGCTTAAAGCTAACTTGATTTTTTCTACAGGCACATCTTGATTGCTTTGAGTAAGCACATCTTCACTCATCACTGGTTGCTTTGTAATATACAGCTTATGAAAATTCCTATTTAAGCGTAAGTTAAGCGTTAAGTGAAGTTTTTCCTGATATTTAAGTGCACTAGTGGCACATTTACAGAGCTGACGCTGTTATCGGCTGCCCATTTCCCTGGATGAAGTAGAAAGTCCCAAACACAGCGGCAGTCTATATCTATTGCTTTTAGCTGCCAACAAATATTCAATTCTTTTACTCTTCAGGGGAGAGGAGCTTTTTTCATTTATTATTATCAGTGGGATTACTGGGTAGTTCATTTGATTTTATTGTTAGCATAAGCAAAAATATTTTCCATCCAATTCTGTTTTGTTATAGACATGACCTGTAAATCGGCATTACCTTTCAGAATACAGGCTCGCTAGGATTTCTGTATTTTTAGGATATATTAAAAAGTGCCCTAATTTGAATTAATTGATAGTGGCAATCAGATTCAATTTGTGAAAATTTAAAAACAAAAAACTTATTTCTTTCAAAACAAAAGAACGTTTTAGGAAAAAATAAATGAAATTTTCATTTTCTTCTTTTGATATACTTTCAGCTACTCACAACAAAGAATTTACCAAATGGGCATTCTTTCTTTTAGAAATAGAGAAAAATTCATTTCTAATGACCTCATTAATGTGTTGCAGACAAAAAAAATGATGTTAGAGTACTTTAAAATAATGTATTTGCTTAATTCGTCTAAACTTTCCCCTTAAAACCCATCTTGTGCTTGTGTGGTAAATCTCTTCTTTTAAAATTCATATTTTTAAATGTGTACTTCCCATTCCTAGGGAAAGAGCCCTCCACTATGGATTAGCAGACTTTGGGGCTACCTCGTGCTGCCTGTTACTATTTCCAGTGACTACTAATTGGGTCGCCCTGGACAAACTAACTTCTCTGTGTCTCTTAAGATGTGTTTCACCTAGAAATTCCCAAGGTTCCTACAATTCAACAAATGAAGAGTTATTTTAAATTAACTGTTAATTCATTTTACTGTTTGCAGTAACAGAACCTTGATGCCGCAGACTCTAAGTTGTCATTTTAAAACCTATCATTTACAAATGTGCCACACTTTTTGTGTATGTTCTCTATATATCAAGTGAGACCATTTGGATAGAAATAACCCGTTAGCTAGTCCACTCTCACCATTGCGCCTGGGGACTGGGTTGCTGCTCCCTGGAGAAGTGTACCCTGATTTGGCAAGGGAAAGCTGATTTTAATTTTTAAAATTGTTTTAAATTTAATGCTTAAAAAATCAGGAACTATATGTTGGCCACCTGATCACTATGCAATATATAGAAGAAATATAAGACCTAACCCCTGACCTTGGGGAAACAAGATGAATGAGAAATGATAAAACATTTCAAAACGGCATATGAGTTCCTTTGCATGGCATGCGTTATAGGACTCAGGAGGTCAGCTGAGTGTGGAGCCGTCAGGGAGAGCTCTATGAAGAACCTGAATCTCAAAGAGGGGAAGATTTTCAATCTAAAGGAAGCAGAGGAGAGTTTGGAGCAGCAGATGAGAGTAATTCTTATGAACAGTCGGCAGGTCTGTGGTGTCAGAGAGTCGCTCTGGTGAACGGTGAGAAGATGGCCTGGTGAGAGGACACGGGTGGGGCAGTGGGAAGTAACGTGGGTGGGCTAGTGAGTGCTGCTGTGGAGAGCCTTGCAGGGTCTGGCCTCAACAGCTTTAATCTCACAGTGACATATGCTAATTTAATGGGACGCTTTCCTGTGCGGTCAAACTTTTCCTAGTTGTTATGCAAACATTAAGTAAAATCATCTGAGATAAGCGGAGACATAGCCTTTGCTAGCTGTACTTGGCAGTTTTTAATGCCGGGAAGGGTAAGCCTTGTGAGTAGATGAATGTGCGGTCTCCAGCATTTGCTCTTTAACATTCTTTTCTTCCCTCAATAAATCTGTGTCATTAATGACAACGTGTAAGTCAACCAGAGGAGAAACAGCCTATTGGATGACGGGCTTAAGTGAATGTTGCTTTACACCCTAATGGTCAACATATGGGCTCCTGTCAGCCTGGAGGGGCAGGAATGTCCACAGACACAGGCCCATCCACAGAGAGCGCACCCTTCCTGCAGGTCCCGGAGGTGTGGGTCTGGGAACTATTAGCAAAGGCCCTCCATCCTCCTCGGCTGTCAGGAAGATGCATGTTGGTGGAGACAGAAATGTTTTTGTACGGGGAGCCCTGGCTCCATTTTTAATTTTATAGCTCTGGGGATGGGATGCTTGATTCTGTAACGTTCCCTCAGCATCGCCCCACCAGAGGGACATGATGTGGTCACACACTGACGTGGCTTAGAAACTCCGATTCTTCCTCCTCCCTCTCCCCCTGCCTGCCTGCGTGAGCTCTTGTGCAAGTCATGGCGAGGACAGCACCTATGTAGAGGGGAAGGGCAGATCTGCTTGGAACCCACGCCTCCCCACGGCACAGACGTTGCGGACTACCTGGGTCTTGTCCACACTGAGTCTAGGTGATCTCAGGACAGTCTGGTGTGCAGAGGACAGAAGGCAGTTGGGCTCGCTGAGCCCGAGTCTGCAGGCCTCTATCCAGGGACTAAGGCCTGCACGTAGGCAGTCCACACATCTGGGCACATGTCACAAACACAAAGCAAAGGCAAGTCAGGGAAAGGAGCTTCCAATGGGTCCCTTTCTCTCTCTCTCTCTCTCTCTCTCTCTCTCTCTCTCTCTCTCTCTTTTAAAATATATTTTATTGATTTTTTACAGAGAGGAAAGGAGAGGGATAGAGAGTTAGAAACATCGATGGGAGAGAAACATCGATCAGCTGCCTCCTGCACATCTCCCACTGGGGATGTGTGGGCAACCAAGGTATGTGCCCTTGACCGGATTCGAACCTGGGACCTTTCAGTCCACAGGCCGAGGCTCTATCCACTGAGCCAAACCAGTTTGGGCAGGTCCCTTTCTCTTAAGTGAACTGAGTAGATTAAAGTGCGATAAGAGGTAATGTTTTTAAGCAATAGGAATGATTTTTTAAATAGACATTAAATGTGAAGTATCTAAACATGTGTTTATGCTGTTAGCATATAAATGTGGGAGACTAATGATAGGGCCGTTACTCAAAACTATTTTTGAAATTTCTCCTTTGAAACATTTTTAGAGCCAGCCTGACGTGCTTTTGTAGATACGGTATGATACAAATATCTGACCTATAAATATAAAAATCAATTTGGTTTCTGGAAACGGCTCCCAGAACAATCGAATGAAGTCAGAGGAGAGTTAGGAACGGGGCCAGGCTGCCATCCCATGTCTGGTGACCTCGGTGCTGCTGTGGGCTTTCCTGAGACAGAGTTCTGCTTGGAAAGGGCTCTCCCCAAGCCTCCCACTGGGGCCACCTCAGTGACATACAGTCACACCACCTCGAGGGCACACAGGCTTTGGACGTTTCACCTGGTATTGAAAAATAATTAGTCTCATTTCTCAAAAAGGAGAGAAGCATTTCAGCGCCGGAGAAATGCAGTGTAAGCTGCCAACACCATGTTAACTCGTCTTGTTCACCATTTCATGTAACTTTAGGTGTCTTCATTGTCTGCAGCATAACATGAGCTGGAGAAAAAGGTCCCTCCAAACCAGTTACATATCAGAAGCTTTGAAAGGTCTTCATTTGATAGAACAATGAGGGAAAGAGCGGGAGATACGCTAGAGCACTGCCCGTGGCCCCGACACGCCAGCCTGCTGCCTGGGGCCGAGGGCATCGGACCGAGCCCTGCCCAGAGGCTGCCCGTCACATGGTCAAGAGCTCCAGCTCTGGAGTCTGACAAACCTCCCCTGCATCCTGACCGGCCACCTGCTGGCTGTGGGATGGCTCCCCGAGCCTCCATGTCTTCATTTCCAAGATGGTGACAACAATAACACCCACGTTAGCCCTATCCGGTTTGGCTCAGTAGATGCAGCATCCGCCTGCAGACCAAAGGGTCCAGGTTCAATTCCAGTCAAGGGCACGTACCTTGGTTGCAGGCTCCTCCCTGACTCAGGCCCTGGTCAGGACACATGCAGAAGGCAACCAATCAATGTGCTTCTCTCACATCGATGTTTCTCTCTGTCTTTCCCTCTCTCTTCCGCTCTCTCTAAGATCAAAGGGGAAATATCCTCAAGTGAGGATTAACCAAAAAAAATTTTTTTAAATAATACCTACTTTATAAGAGTATGAGAACTACATGTGATGATGCGGGCAAATGCTTCTCCCAGGGCCCAGCCCACGGCAGTGCTCCATAAATACTGGCCTCAATTATGAATGGAAAGAAGAGAAAGAGGATGAAAAAGAAGGTAGAGGAGAAGGCAGAAAGAAGAAGAATGAGGGGGGAAAGATGAACAAAGGGATGGATGAACCTCAAGGCTATTTGGTTTTGAAAATGTGAGAAGTGTGCCCTCTGGGCGCAAGGCTGACAGAGCTTGCTCTGTCTCCCCAAGTGTTCTTGAGGCCCACACAGGGGTGAGCGACTCATTAATAAGCGGGTATGTTGTTTAGAAAAGAGATCTGAGAATACATGTCCCAAATATTCAGAACTAAATAGAAGGCAGGCCATACAGCTCAGTGGCTCCCTCTCACAGAGAAAATGTACACATATGCACACAGATAGACTTGGTTCCTATCTATAATAACAATATGCTAATTAGGCTGGATGACCTTCCTGACAAAGCCAGGGCTTCGAGGGAAGCCCGGGTCCCTGGTGCCAGAGGGAAGCGGTGCCGGCAGCCGGGGGAAGGAAGGCCTACTATTGCATGAATTTTGTGCATCGGGCCTCTAGTTCTGTAAGAATAATGGTGATGCTTTCAATTTTGGAAAGACTAGTAAGAGGCTTCGGAGACAGTAAAGCCTTATTGCTGTCAATTATAATGAGTCCTTATTATAATGCCAATAAAGGAAAGCCGTCCCAACAAATTACACATTGCTCTGCACTCCGGAAATGTGCTCTTCAGCCATTTTGAGGAAATGGCTGTACATTTGCTCAGATGATGGCAAGTGTCAGAACTGCCCTTATGCCCTTCAGCCTGTCATTAGAGCTAATGAGATCCAAACCCTAAAGCAGGGCCCATGTGCAGCCCATCGCTATGCAGCCTCATCTCTCCCAGGACTTCAGAGCCTGCCCTTCCCCTCTGCCGTGGCCCATTCCTGGGTGCTGCTGCCACCTCACAGGGCCCATTGCCACTGCTGCCTACGCCCACCGCTGTTCTCACATCAGTGGCTCTCAGCCTTCAAAACGCCCTCTCATCTCCCACCTGCTTTTCCTACCTGACACCCCAGCCACCCACTCCCTAATTCAGTGAGTGGGAGGTTCTTTCTTGTCTGGAATGCCTTTCACCGCATTTCCCCCTGCTAATCTACTCATTATTTATATCATACTAGAGGCCCAGCACATGAAATTCGTGTGTGGGTACAGTTCCAAGGCCTGGCCTGCGATCAGGGCCATCTTCCCTAGCTGCCCGCAGCTGGCCCTGCCCGCTGCCACCACCCACACTGGTTCCCCATTCACCATCAGGCGATCAGAGACTGACAGCTGGGAAAAGGGACCAAGAGTTGGTCAGTGCACCTCATAGTGACTAGTCGAGCGGTCATTCTGGTCATTCCTCCATTAGGGCCAATTTGCATATTACCCTTTTATTATATAGGATAGAGGCTTGGTGCACTGGTGGAGGCTGGCTGGCCTGCCCTGATGGGGGCCCCAGATCAGGGTGGGGGTCCCCGCTGGGGGTGGGGACGGCTGGGGCGAGGGGTGGCGTGGGGAGTTTACAAGCTGGCCATGCCCCCGATCGGGGTGGGGGTCCCTACTGGGGGGCAGGGCCGGCCGGGGCGAGGGGCTGCAGTCATTCTGGTCTCTAGTCATTCTGGTCATTCCGCCATTTCGGTCGCTGGGCTTTTATTATATAGGATTTCTAATGCCGCCTCCTCTACAAAACTGCTATTAACAGCTTCTCTTCTGATCCTGGTTGCTACTATTAATATTAATACCAATAAATCTATAATAATAAAAGCATAATATGCTAGTTAGACCAAATGACCTTCCAGAGGAAGCCAGGGCTGTGAGGGAAGCCCAGGTCCCGGGTGCCAGAGGGAAGCCGGTGCCGGCAGTCGGGGGAAGGAAGGCCTACTCTTGTACGAATTTTGTGCATCATGCCTCTACTATTATTATAATACTAGGGGCCCAGTGCACAAATCCATGCACCTTGAAAGGAACTGTGGGCCACATGACTGTGGTAGGCATAAGGGCTGGTCTCGGCCCATCTTCTGTGCCTCTGTCCGGCCCCTCCTGCCGCAACCCCCAGTCTCCTGTCTGCCAGTAGCCCCACTCCCACCACTGCCACTCCCATGTGCTGACAGTGCTGGCCCTGCTCGCACCTGCTGACTGCACGAAGCGATTGGGGCTGGCGCCAGCAGCAGTTGCAAGTGGGGCCAGCACCATCAGTGATGTGAGCAGCGGCTGCTGCCCTGATTGCCCCTCAGGAGCAGGGAGAGGTGGAGAAGCCCTCAGAGGTGATCAGGGCCAGCAGCCGCCGCTTGCACCTGCTGATGGCACCAAGTGATTGGGATTGGTGCCAGGCACCAGCAGCGGGTGCGAGCGGCGGCTTCAGCATTGGCTGTGAGTGGGGCCGACACTGGCAGTGGGTATGAATGGTGGCTCCAGCACTGGCAGCGGGTGCAAGTGGGGCCGGCACTGGCAGCAGGTGCGAGGGCTGGGCAGGACTGCAGCGTGGGAGCAAAGAATTTTCAGTAACCACCAGAGGCTCGCCCCAGTGACAGTGACCAGTACCCTGCCTGGTCTGGCGCCCCTGTTCACCTGCTCCACCATCCCACTGCGGCCAATGCCCGCCATGTTCCACACACGCCCCCTGGTGGTCAGCACATGTCATAGCAACTGGTTGTTTAGTTGTTCCGGTTGTTCCACTGTTTGGTCTATTTGCATATTAGCCTTTTATTATATAGGAGGATGCTTGGCTCACTTCCCCTAGAACCGTGGTTGGAAAACTGTGGCTCATGAGCCACAGGCAGCTCTTTGGCCCCTCGAATGTGGCTCTTCCTAAGCCTTAGGAGAACCCTAATTAAGTTAATAACAATGTACCTACCTATATAGTTTAAGTTTAAAAAATTTGGCTCACAAAAGAAATTTCAATCGTTGTAGTGTTGATATTTGGCTCTGTTGACTAATGAGTTTGCTGACCACTGCCCTAGAACGTAAGCTCCTCAGGGCAAGATCTTTCCTTTGTTTGCTGATAAATTTTAAGCTCCCAGAACTGTGCCTAGCACATCGTAGACACTCAGTAAACCCTGGTTAATTGAATGACTGGTTCCTATTTATTTAGCACTTATTGTGCAGGGCACTTTTGTGAATTATCTCATTCCATCCTCATCCCGATGAGGAAGGAACTGTATTTATTCCAATTTTTCCTGAGAAGAAACTGAAGCTTAATTGCCCAAGGCCACACAGTTGATACATAATAAAGCTAGGATTTGAGCCCTGATATGTTCAAGCCCTAAATACCCTCATTTACCACCTTTGAGCTTTGTCTACAGTGGTGCTTTGTGTAAAACTTTTCTGTAGGCTATAGTAGGTTTTCAGCAAATTCTCCAAGCAGGTAGCACAGTGTCCCAGACATGTTTGTGTTCACCAAATGTTTATTGAATTACAAAATGTGTGTGCTGCTCTGGCCAATGTGACTCAGTTGGTTGGAGCATTGGCCCTACACTAAAAGGTCGCTGGTTCAATTCCCCATTGGAGCACATGCCCTAGGTGGCAGGTTGGATCCCTAGTCCAGGCAACTGATCAATGTTCCTCTCCCACCTCTCTCTCTCTCTCTCTCTCTCTCTCTCTCTCTCTCTCTCTCTCTCTCTCGTCTCCCTCTCCCTTCTTCTCTCTCTAAAATCAATAAAAACACATCCTCAAGTGAGGATTAAAAAAAGAAAAAGAACTTTCTAAAAAAAAAATGGGTGTGCTGTTTAGGAGGCAGCATTTGGCAGTGAGTCCTTCTTGCACAATCAGTAATTCTGAGCACTGTCCTGATTGTTGCTGCAAATCTCGGCCCAGATGCTGCCTCTTCTAACCTTTGTTTCTTCGGCACCATGTCGGATCAGGGATGTCCCTGGCTGACCCACCCGCCACCCTGACCCCAGCCCCGGCCATCCTTCCTCTCCTCTGCCTGTCTTCCTGCTGTGGGGGGCCTGATCACGCAGAGCAAGTTAGGCCCCTCCCCGCTCTTCTCTTCTTGACCCCACACTCTGCTTGAACCTGACTGCTTCCCTGGTCATTCGTGACTGTCAGGGCAACATGACATTTATATAGATAATTGGAGCGCAGTGCAGATTGTGATAAACACAGAGAGAGTCAGGAGGCACTGGAGGAACTATGAAGAGGAAGACATGGCTAGTGACATGATGACGGAAGGGGAAGTGAATTAAGGTACTGTCTTTTTGATTCCAGTAAAAGCTATGAGCCCAAAGGTTGGAATGCAGCCCGACCTCAGGTAGAGATAGAAGTAGACGGAAAAACAGTCCAGGATCTGAGCAGCATTTTCTTTCCATGTCTTAGCCTTGCTGTCTGTACATCTGTCTCATTCTGGTCTCTCTGGACCTCGTCTAGTCCACAGACCTCATTGTGGTGTGTGGCTACCAATGGCTACTGCGTTTATACTTGGCAAGACTATCTCTATCAAAATCACACAGAGTATGACTAACTGCTATGCTGGACACCTGAAACTAACACAAAATAATGTTGAATGCAAACTGTCGTTGAAAAATACAATTTAAAAAAATCACAATTCCCCAGGGAAATATACCTGATTGGCTCACTGCAAGTCAGGTGCCCTCCCCTGGTCCGATCACCTGCCACCAACAGAACAGGGTAATGTCGGGCGCTTATGGCTGCCAGACCCCCATCTCTGTCCAGGAAGAAGCAGAAAGAACCCTTGTAAATTGAGCAGATGCTCCGAAAATGTCCACTATACTTGTTCTCTTGTGAAAGAATTCTAGGTGTTTCCCACAAAACAGAACAAATTAAGAGGCTTCCTATCATGGAGACTGTTTTTCAAGAACAAATTCATAAATATGAGTCACCCTAAATAACTCAGATGATGTTCCAATGGTCTTTCTACACAAATTGTGTTCATCGGAGGGCTAGGTTCCTGGCTTCAACCAGGTGCCTCACACACATCTCAATGGCCTGTGAGACCACAGCATGAAAGACAGCCAGGCTGGGCATGGCTCCCTTCTCCAGGTCTTAAACAAATGATACCCACCCCTCCCATCATCAGCCAGGGTTCTCTCCTCATTCTAATGAGCCCTGGGAACCAGGCCTGGGGAGACAGAACCCCTCCCTTTGAGGGATGCACACCCCAACAAATTCTGAGAGAGCTAGCTTTGGCCACTGCTCCCTTCATGTGCTTTGAGGTCAGGAGAGGGGATAGGATAGATCCCTCTTTCATTCTGATCTGGCGTTGCCCATTCGGTGATCCATCAGTCCAAGGCTAGGTGGGGATCATTTATCTCAGGCGGAGGTGGGGACGCTGGAGTCAGGGTGCCTGGGCAGATCCGAAGCTGCGCTCTGCTCCATCCTTCCTGGACTTGGCCCTCAGCAGCGCGATGTCCCCTGGGGTTGGCCCCCAGAATGGGGGGTCAGGGTGCTGTTCTGGAGGACAGATGACTCTGTAACTCTCCTCCTGGAGGCGGCTCCATGGCACCCCCACCTCCCCAGTGACGCCTCTCTGTCCTTCCAGGCTCCCTGGGCACGGCCGGCCGCGTGTGCAACCTGACCTCCCGGGGCATGGACAGCTGCGAAGTCATGTGCTGCGGCAGAGGCTACGACACGTCCCGCGTCACGCGGATGACCAAGTGCGAGTGCAAGTTCCACTGGTGCTGTGCCGTGCGCTGCCAGGACTGCCTGGAGGCCCTGGACGTGCACACGTGCAAGGCCCCGAAGAGCGCCGACTGGGCGGCGCCCACATGACCCCAGTGGCGGTCGCCGTCCACCTTCCCTCCAAGGACTCCCCGGATCCGCAGGGACACTGGGCCTTTGGATTCTCGCAGGAGGCGCGTGGCCTTGGTCTCCGCAGAAGCCTGTCCCGCCTGCCTGGGGTCCGGGACTGGGGCCACAGGCTGCAGGAGAGCGCGCCCCGCCCTCTCTGCCGCCAGCTTTTTAGGCACCTCTCTTCCCTTTCATGACAGGCTGTTCCAGGGGGAGGGGTGTGGGCCCAGGTCACTGTCTCCACCCGCCAGACGGTTCCTCTTCCCAGAGCCCTTGGCTCCTGAAAGAACCAGTGTCTCAAAGGAGCTTTCCCTGTGTTTCCCACAAATGCTCATGGAAAATCCATGCTTCTCTCTGGAGGGTGACGGCAGGAAAGCAGGACCAACTGCCACTGAATTAGCTTCAATTTGTAAGACGAAGCAAGGCTTGTGCCGGTGATTGTCACAGCCTCCAGGGGAAATCGGCGATTACCTGGGGAAGGGCGGCTTTCAATAAACGTCAGGGGTAAAATGCATTGGGAGCAGTGATAGCAGAAGCCTCAGAAAAGGACGGCCTTGCATGGCTGTCCTCTCAATATAAAGAACTTGTGGGGACTGAGACCTCTTTCTCACATAGGATCGGGAGAGTTGAGAAAACTGACACTCTGTCAGCATTCTGCAACTGTTGGGTGAAGATGGAGGAAAAGAACATAGTGAATAGAGTATCCGAAAATGTGTTTGTACAGATACGGAAAAGGGGAGGGGATCAGATTCCTACCCGGGATGATGCCTGTGACCTATGGGATTTTGTAACTAAATGGCTTTGAGAAGGAGAACTTTGGGGATGATAAGAGCAGGGAACCAAAATGCTGACGGAGAGGTTTCCAGAGCTAAGTCCTGCCCAGACAGCCTCTACCGTAAGCAGATGGTTGGCCACGTGTGCAGAGGAGTGCCAGCTAGGACTCACCACCCTTCACATGCATTTTAAAGACCTGACATATGTAATTGTGTGCATTTGATGCTGACGAGATGACAAAATACCGTAGCCTAAAGCAAATGACACGTAGCCTTGCTTATAAAGTTGGTAACCCTGGTATGTTCTATGGCAAACAAATTGTAACTCGGAGACTGTATTTAAGAGGCCCAGCTATCATTATGGGAACATCAGTGTACAGGCTGTGGTTGGCTTCTGCCATGAGCTGAAAGATGACTATCTGGGGGAAATGGAGAGGCTGCCCGTCCTGTTTTGAGTGTTACATTAAAAAAAAAAAAAGTGAAATATATGAAGGTCCTTCTCATCCCCTCCTACAATTTGGTTCTTGTTCAAAATGTGATCGCTTCACAGAGCCATGTTGAGTCACAGGATGCTTCCTTCTGTGCATCTGACGTCAAATTATTAATACTTGCTCAATCTTTACTCCTTTGGCCTCCGGTTTCTCTATCCTCACTTCACAGCAGGACATGTAGACGGAGGTCTGTGGGGAACAGCCTGCTGGAGGACTTTGTCGGTGGGGATAGTCGCCTCCCAGCCCTCTTAACAATGACTGAGTCCATGTCTTCCCCCCTCCCCCCCAAACCCCACAATTGTCTACTTTTTCCAAAGAGGCTCTTGCTCTTTTTATCCTATGGATTCAGAAGGGCAGGAGTGGAGTGTGACAGTAGCTACTCTGAGTTTAGTGGGGTCTGTGGGGAGTGGGAAGGCCAGGCAAGCGGCCTCAGTCCTAGTTACACGGAAGCTTGCTATGAATGCCTCGCTGGGAGGGCAAAGGGACTTTCATGGAATCCCAAAGCCATTAGCCCTTCTTCCTGCTGGATGAACTGTGAAGTAAAAGATCCAGGGATGTATTTAGACATGGAAAGGAGCCTAGAGACATCTCAGCTGCCCTCAGTTTATATCTGGAAAACTAAGACCAGGGATCTGTGCCAGTATCAGCCCTTACTCCAGTGCTCCGTCGCAAACAGGACCACACTCTGAGTATTCCAGAAAGTTAAGCACTTTATCTATTACATAAAACTAGCTTGTCTCAGGATCAACGCGGTAGATTCTAAATAATTTTAGCATCCAAAGGCAATGTTCCTGGGATGTTTAAATCTGACTTTCTTTTTATGCGGAAGTGCATCCTCCCTGACAAGGAGCAGGGGGATAAGGCATATCCATGTTCACAGCTGCATAAATTGTCCTAATTTGTAAAGGAGACTCTGCCAACCATCTGAAGCAGCAGCGGATGTGGCCATGTGGAGGGCATAAGAGAGTGAAGTATTTTTATCTGCTATTTCTGAAAGAGGAAATCTCCATTATTTGAAAAAAATGAGAGGGTTGTGGTGAAGATCATTTCAAATTCAGTTTTGTTAGGGCTTAGTGAGAATTGATATTCCTTGATTGAATACATGGAATAAACTACCCAAAACAAAGTAAGCGATTCTATTCAGGTCAAATCCTCTTACAAATTATCTCCCAGTAGAATGTCTTTTTTATAAATTGACATTTTTTAGGCCCAAGATGATATCCATTAATTAAATTCCACACAATAGGAGATCCTAATTCACTGAAGTGTCTTCAATAAAGATAAAAGTCTGCACGTGACTCTGAGACTTAGCAAATGGGTTGTTCTCTTTAGTAGTTTGCCTCCCTGAATGAGTCTGTGGTGCAGACCGATCTGTCTTCTGTGAACACACTTGTCAAGTACATTGTAGTTACAGCCCCCTGGACAGCCTCACACTCTGAAAGCCTCGATGCCCTGCCTTCAGAGACCAGCTTACCTGCTCAGATGCCTTAAGCTCAAGCACAAAAGCCCCCAGTGCAATTACCACACTCAGCTCTGGCTCTGTGCCCCTTGGGAGGGGGAGCCTGGCATGTTATCAGACCACAGAAGATTCAGGATGGGTGTGGGAGGGGCATAGGGCACCCCAGAGCACTGACTATCTTATATAAGTGTCGCCAGATTGAAATGAGCATCTCGGAAGCATCTATCAAATGACAATGTACTCAGTGAGGAGTCAGATGATGGGAAGGGGAGTGAGAGGGAAAGGGCGGGTAGCTGTTGGCAAGTGATCGGCTGAGCACTTGTTGGTAACCTCCACCCTTCCTTCTGCTGTAGCTCCCCCCCTCCCCTCCCAGCACTTTCTTTGAGGCTCAGAGCCTCAGGCCCTTGCCCAGATCCTCTGTACCTATTGCGTAGCTCTGATATAGTCTGTGACATTCATTTTAAGAGATGTTTTCAATTGTCCCAACCATATTTCTTTTCATTGGAGTTACTATGTAGCTTGAAAATGTCATTTCTTTTTCAAAGAAGATAGCTTTAAAGTCAGAAAATCTACCTTCACATTGAGATTTCTCAATCGTATTGACTTACTAAGAATCTTACCTCAACTCCATGAGACCTACAGTATGGACTTTCTCTCTCCAAGGCAGCCAACATGATTGTGCATGCACTTGCGCTTGATGGCATTTTCAGGCCAGGATTTTGTTATTACTTCTCATTTATTAAAGGCTGGCCCAGGGCTGGTGTTTTCTCACTCAGCTGAAGAACATTCATCTCCCCTCTTGCTCGCTCTCAACATAAAGGCTCAGAGAGGCATCCAATGGACCAGAACCATTCTTTTGTATTTGTTTACTGTACTTCAACCTGGCTTTTCTTATCTTAAGAGCAAGAGTTGTGCTCTTAACCAATAGATCTCACTGGTTCTAAAACCGGTGAATTGCTTCTGTCAGGGCTGAGCTGACCTTCTGAAGAGCGATGCATGGTGGGAGCTGACAGCTGAGGCGTGCTGATGCTGACCTCCTTCCCTCGGCAGAGAAATTTTCAGTCAGCCGTGAGAATGTTCTTTACATTTTTCTGGGGATCAGCGAGTTGACAGGTGGTTTGCAAAGCCCAACATGATCCTTGTTTTTCTAAATCATTGTTGTTCCAGCTCTAGGGTTTTCCCCCCTGATATTCACGTGGACTCCTGTTTAACCAAACCTCCCACTTCCACAAGCTAATAAAAGTGTCACGCAGATTGTTACAAAGAACTATTGTTATTTACAAGTCTACATGTTCTGTGAAATCAAAACATAATAAAGTGACTTTTCAGTGTTGACTTTGTTGTTTTAATCTTGTGATGTCTTGCCAAAGCCTCTGGTGAAAAGAAATCCCTGCAGGTTCTGGGAATCATCCCCTTGTCTTTCTCAGGATCACACTCAACACAACTCGATCAAGGGGTGCCTTTCAAGTTTGTAAAGATTTTCAGAGAAGACCAATGACCTATCTTACTGATAACCAGTCTAGTGCGTGAGTGGGTAAGACATTTCGTGGATTGAAAAATTATTCCAGGTTTCCACCCTGTGTCCCCCTGTGGTTATCATGCAAGGGCCTGCGCCCTCTTGGTGCCAGTATGCTTTGGCAGTGCTTGTAAGTCTCCACAGCAGCCAGACTCACCCCCCCAGGACTTCTCTGAATCATTGCTTTCCATGTATATGCTTGCTCTGGTCTGAAATGATAGTTTCAGCTTGATTAAAAACACACAAAACCCCTCTTTTTTTTGAGATCTGTGAATTCTGATTGTGTATGCTGCTTATATGCATGCAGTGAAAGCTCAGAATATGGAAATAAAACCTCCCCAGCAAAGGAAATCCATCCCCATTTTCTCCTCCCTGGTGAACTGTTTTGGGGTCGACCTAACTAAGCAAGGTGCTTACTCTGCACTGTAAGCACCCCAAGGTGGCTCCACGGTCAGACTGCTCACTCTCTCTAGGATTCCATTGTTCCTTCCATGCTCAGATGGTCTGAAGAAGAGGTGGTGTCCCCTGTGTCTGTCTGTGTGTTTTGCAAAGGGCATTTCCCCCAAACATTTCTACCTGAACATTGTCAATGACATTTCCCTGTTACCTAGCCCTTTGTGTAAGAGGGCTGTGCTGTAGGGTCTGTAGAAGCTACCCTGGCCCCTACCCATTAGATGCCAGAAGCAATTCCCCTGCTCCCCAGTTGTGACAACCAAACGTGTCCCCAGACATTGCCAAATGTCCCTGGTGAGGGAAGGAGGTAGCAAAGGTTAAGTGAAACTGCCATTTTCAGTTAGAAATGCCTCACTGGGAATATTAGTTTAATGGGATGAGTTCTCAGTGTGAGTGTATCAGACCAGTTGGGAAGGAATCTTTTGGAAAAGATAGAGTATTAGAACCCCTCACATCATGGGCGAACGAGACAGGCTGAGACTTAAATCTTACTTAGGCCGCACTGTGTGTCCCCGGAAGGAGGAAAGTTTAGCAAAGGGAAACAATAATGTGGTTTTAGGAGCTGGCAGCAGAATTCTCCTTAGGAACTCCCCAGTTTCACAACACTCAGAAGGAAAAACAAGCCCAAGATACGGCCTGGAAGGCGGAGGAGTGAGAATGCTCTAGCTCTGCCTAATATAGTTGAGTAATTTTTAGTTTCTCAGGACAGAAAGGAGGGTGATAACAAAGATAGAACACTGCAAGATGGAGGAAGTCTGAGTTTAAAGCAAAGAGACAGTGAGAATTTCCAGTTTAAGGTGGGGTAGGAGTTCATCTGGAGGGCTGTTCATGGAAAGAACCCCCAACACACACACACACACACACACACACACACACACACACGGCCAGATGTCCCTATCCCAGGTAACACTTGCCTTGTATGGGAAATATTTTAGTGGCAGGAAGGAATAAGGGTGCTGTCCAACATGTGCCAATGACGGTGGGAAGGGGCAGCACAGGCTGGATGCAAGACGGGGCAGAGTGCAGAAAGAAAGAAGCCTGGGTGATTGGCCAAATAAAGAGTAACCCCAAGGGCTGAAGAATTTGGGGCGGATAACTGGCTGAAAAGACGAAGAAAGTCTGTCTTCTTTTACTTGATGAATTTTCATGGGCCAAACCAATCACTTTCATTGCCCATAGAAGTGAAGAGCAGATGAGAACCACTTGGATGAAAAGCTAACTGTCTGTTCCCTCATGCTACTATGTACTTCTAGCTAGTAGAGCAGGACTGAAATCCAACCAACATGATCATCTGACCAGATTGTTTTTGGACCCTTGATTTTTTAATTTCCAAGTAGTGACTGGCCCCGTGAAAGCCTCTGTGCTTGAGTCACAGGCTCTGGGTTTCCCCAGGCCGTCCACCCAATCCTATGGTAATAGGATTGCAGTCTTTCCTACATTCCACAAATGAGAGGACTCACATTACTGCCCGTAAACCCAATTCAAATCATAAATGATGAAGATGCATCCAGGATCTGCTTAGTTGGGTTGCTCACACTGGTTACTTCAGCAGAGGCTGGGAAGCTTGGCAAACCCGTCTGTAACTGTGTAGGCGCTTCCTGGAGGTCATACACCAGCTGAATAGCAGGAAACACAGAAAATGAAATCTGAATTGGAGCCTCTAAAAGCCTATCTACCCATGTAAATTTTGTTATCTGCCTCTTGAGCATTATTTTCCAATAGTAATGATGGCTTAATGAAGGACCTTGAATTCTGAATTGTCATCATGAAGTCATGCTTAATCGAGACAAATATTCTCAGCATAATAATACAACTAGAAGGAGCAAGGATTAATTTCCCTGTATGTTGCTGTAACTATAAACAATAGCTCATCCTCTTAGCAACTCTCATATAGCATGATTGAAATCCAGTTGGATGAATAAGTAACTCTATCTCTTCCCTCATCTTATATAATAAAAGGCTAATATGCAAATTGTCCCCTCAACTGGGAGTTCAACCAGAGGGCGGGGCTGACTGGCCAACCACCCATGCCTCCCACACACACCCCCTGCTGGCCCGGTCTGATCAGCTGATTTGGGGTGGGCCAGCCGGACCACACCTGTGCACGAATTCGTGCACTGGGCCTCTAGTGAAATAATAAGCACTAGTGTTTTTTTAAGTGTTCCACCAGCCCTTGCAGATTTTATTAGAATCATGATTCGCAGATGAGAAAGTTCCCTATTCTACAAGATTTGGTGACTGGAGTAAGAATTACTCAGTTGACTGTCTATACAGACAAATGCATTTGACTTCTTCTAGTTATTAACCATTCACTCACTGGGATTTTTTTCTTTTTTTCTAAACTGACTGAATAATTGGGTCAAGATGATCCCTCTGGTTTGCCTTTATAGACATATTATTAAACAGTTTCTGAAACTAATGTTGTTCTGTCATATGGATGTGGAACTTCAGCAGAGCAGTGAGGTTCCGTGACACTTCCAGGATCCAGAGAGTGGGGATTCATGGAATCAGAATGTCACATCTGGAAGGAACAATGCACATTAAGTTATTCCAACCTCACATTTGATTCATGGGAAAACAAAAAGAAATTTTATAGTTTGGACTCTGATGTAAGCCAGGCACTGAATCATCTTCAGGGAAGAACAGTCATTATTCACCCAATCAGTCTGTATTGAACATCTCCTGTGAGTCAGCTGCTGTGCTACATCCTGGAAATGTAGCAGTGAGTAAGACAAGTGCCCTTGCTCAGAGCCTCTGGGAGTGCAGGCATGGAGCATGCACACTCTTACTTTACAAGTCCTTTCACATGCATGATGGGATTTAATCCTTAGAACCACCCTTAGATATAAATGTAATTATCCTCTCTTTTGAAATGAGGCAAGTTTCAGAAAGATTTAGTAATTTGCCCAAGGTCATAAAAAGACTCATAAGAGGCAGAACTTGAGCTCAAATATCTATCTCCTAATTCTCATTCCAATGTCCTTTCCAGTATACCGGAGATCCCCCTGATTAAAACTCCATGAGAAGTGTTCTTCCCAATGGGCTGTTGAAAATTAGTTCGCTGGTTTCATGACCATATTCCCCAAATGTAAACGAGGACCGGTGCACTGCAAGGAAATTTCTGGGATTTCTGTTTCATTTATGTGCATCCCAGACAGCAAGTTATATGTAAGTACACAGTTAACAAAGTCCTACCAGGGAGCAAGAGACTTGTAGTTATGCAGGTAACAATGTACTTTTATTTAAAATACATTAGTTTTGAGATTCTCCTAGAAAATCTGACATACCTCATCATAAATCTACTTTATCATGTGTTGATCCAATACACAATTGAAGATGGTTCAGAAATATTATGTATCAATTCAAACATGTGATGAATCGTGATTTATTTATTAAGAGTTTTCCCCAAACTCTTACCTAATGTTTGATTGCCCAGATTGAATTAACATGTCAATAATTTTAAAAAATATTTTTCATATGTCTTTCCCTCTTACCCGTGTTAACGATGGGGGTGGGGGGCACGAAAGGCACCTACTAAGAAAGGCTCCTGGTGGCTAACTGGGCTCACATTTAAAAAGCAGAGCCCAGCAGGCATTTCTGCATAGGGGTCTCTCAGGCCAACTGCACTTCCTGGAGAGACCTCTGTGCTAAACTGCAGGCCTGCACTGTGTTCCTGCCCTCTGAGCCAGCCCTTATAAAGGTTTCCTGGAACTATTTCAACCATAGGATTGAGGCTTTCCCCATCCAATCAGAACGCACAGCTCCCCTCCAGCCCCCCACCCCCAATTGAGACCAATCAGGATAGTGCCCTTTGTAGCAATCAAACTTCCTGGATTCAGAGCCCTCATTTGCATGAGGATGGAGGGGTCTCCTGTCCACATAAGCCAGTTCCCCTGGCTAGGGAAGCATGCTTTCCCTTACCAGAAAGCAGACCAGCATAGAGCTGCTTAGCTAGAGAGGGACCCTGAAGAGGGGCCTGGCACACCTGCAAGGAGCTGTGTAGCTGGAGAAGAGCCACATCACAACTGAGCTAGTCTCCACAGTGGTGCTGTCCTCACAGCCATGCTGTATCACTGTTGAGCTCTGTACTGAATAAAGTTTCCTTCTTCACTACACCCCACACTGAGACTTCCTGTTGGCATTGGGTTGGCACCAATGACCATTGGTTAACACCGGGAAGAAAAGAGACAGTAAAAATTTTCTTAGCAATGATGCCAAAGAATTATTTTTTTCAGAATTGTATTCAAATGTAACCATATATTTAAAAATATTTTTGAAGGTATAAAATATATGTAAATATGATATGAGCATCTATTAGCAATAATATTTTCACCTTGTTTAACATGAAATATGCTGGGTCTTTCTCTCCATAAAGCAAACGGGAGATTGTATAATCCTAGATTATTAGATACTATTTGTAGGAGTGACAGGTGACCTCTCCTCTATATTCTGATCTAGAATCAGCCCAGTGGGATTGGAACAATTCATGTTGCTGTCACTGACCTTCAGTTGATCTCTAATGGACTGCTCACTTAGTCCAGCCTTGTGGTTATGATTGTTTGTGATGGTGGCCAAATCAGCAAAACAAACGTCTCTTCAGAATGTAAGGAACCAAAGACAAGTCCTTACATGAATAGCTGATGTGTGTAAGAAAGTGAAAGAGAAACTTTGTCTAAAGGGAATCTTAACAAGTCAGGGGAGACGGGTGGAGAATTTTTATTACAATTACTCTAGAAGTATGTGGAATAGATTTACACTCATGTTTATTCACAAGGAAAAAACTGTCCCCAGATACGCATTTTAATTTGTGAGAGAGCTGCTAGGAAATGTAAGATCATGGAGAAGATGGCCCTTAAAATAAATAAATATAATCGAGGGGGAATGTAATCCTGCCTAAAATGTAATTCATTCTTTTGGAGCAATAGAGTGAGATTATGTCCAAAAGCAATTTTCCTACTTCATGGACATGTAAACATTTTTCCTTATAACTACTACATCAGAATCAGATCTATGGGTAGATTATATTACCAACTATGGCTGGGTGGGGAACAATTCACCCACAAATGTCATTTTCTTTTTATGGTCCTTAAATGGGGACCCTCATCAATGCTACCTAGAGATTAAGAACCTATTTTAGAAAATTTTCTCTTAAAGTGAGTGAATATTATTCAGTTTTATTCCTTAATCCAACAATTATTTTATTCAACAAACACCTGGCACAATTTTTCATCTATCAAATATTTTTCCCTGTATTGGAGAAACAGCATTGAATAAGGTGTAAATGAAACAAATGAGACTTCTATTTCTGGTAATATGGCAGACTAAATATCCACAAAAGAAGCCTCTTACTGCAAAATCCCTACAAGTTTGACATCGGGTAAAATAAGCATTCTTTGATGTGTATAAGTGAACTCTTTCTACCTCTACCCTCAAATACAGAAAAGCTCTAAAGGCCAAAAATGAAGAGGAAGCTGAAAACTCGAGCTTTGGTAATCTCCCTTTCTAGAAGATTGGTTTCTCAAGGCCCTGTCAGTGCAGAAAACAAGGTCTTGGGCTTTGCTACAGTGAAGGATTGGAATAAGGAAGCACCTCTCCATCCCTTCCCACAGAAAGTCGGAACCTACATTTAATAAAGGAAAAATCTGAGCACCAGCACATGGGAACTAGTTTGTTATGACATGGGATTAGGGTAGGGAAAAGTTAATTAATGAACTAGTTAATTAATTAGAATACATTTCAGCTCTGACCATTTACAGCTACCAGCCTCTCCTCATCTTAGCTTGATGTTAGAATTACGTAATTTGTATGCTTCAGAAATTGTGTACCCAGGAAAATAACGTTTAAAAAAAGTAGCCTCAACAAAACAAAACATGACAGTTCTAGATTGAGGTGCCAGGCAGATGCAAGAACAAAACCACTTTGAGGGTCACATTTTTAACCAGGCTGCAAGGAATTTCACAGACAAAGCTTCACCAAACCTGAGTTCTTAATCTACAATTACAAAACACACCAAAAAGTAAGCCATCAAGACTGAGCATTACAGGAAAAACAAACCATAAATTTAGACTCCCAAGAATAGCAGATGATACAATGATTATTCATAGACAATAAAACAGATCTGTGAGGCATGAAAAAAGAAAATTTTAAATGGGATAATAAACATGAATAAGATGTTTAATATTTAAAGGGAAAAATTAAGCTAAAAGATATTTGAAAAAATAAAAAGTACATCCATACATGAAAAATACAACCACTGATATTACAAACTTAGTGAGTTTCTGCCTGTGGCCACAGCAGAGGAAACAATGTTAAAAAGTCTTTTCTCCTGCTGCCATTGTGTCTAATTCAAAGTTGCCCAAAGAGCTGCAGGAACTCTTCATTAAAGGTTTGAACTTTAAGATAACCAACCAGAGACTAGGGAGCCATTTTCAGCCAGGGGAACTCTCACAGACCTTGTGGTAATGAAAGATCCAAACACCAAGCGTTCCAGGTGTTCTGAGTCCGTCACGTATGCCCCTATGGTGCAAGCAGACATCGCCATGGATGCAAGGCCACATGAGGCAAATGGCAGCGTTTGGAACCAAAGGTGGCTGTCTCAAGAGAAGGTGTCAAAGGCCAGGGGCCCAGCTACCTATATAATAGTGGCATTAAATGAGACACTGAGGAACACCATGGAAGGGACTTTGAGCAGTATAGGAAGACTGCGGTGATTGAAATTATTAATGACGAAGGCAATGACTAGAAGAGAGGCTTTGCTTTTATCACCCTTGGTCACCGTGACAACCCCATGGTAAGACTGTCATTGAGAAATACCATGCCATGAACAGCCGTCACTGTGAAATAAGGAGAACCCTGGATAAGCAAGAGCGGGCGAGAGTCTCATCCAAAAGTGGTTCTGAAAACTGGCAGTGGTTTGTGGAGGCAGTTTTAGAGGGAGTGACAACTTGAGTTATGAAGGAAACTTCAGTGATCGTGATGGCTTTGGTGGCAGCCATGGTGTTGATGGGTATAGTGAATTGGGTAACGATGGAAGCAGTTTTGGAGGTAGTGGACGCTACAGCTTTGGAAATTACAATATTCAATCTTCAAATGCTGGACCCAGGAAGGGAGAAAATTTTGGAAGCAGAAGCTCTGTTTTTTATGGTGGTATAGGTCAGTACTTTGCCAAACCCCCAAATCAAGGTGGTTATGGGTGTTTCAGCAACACCAGTAAATATGGCAGTGGCAGAAGATTTTAATTATGTCCAAGAAAGAAAGAAAAAAGCCCTACCAGAAGAGGAGAGACAGAGAAGTGACAGAAAAACTACAAGTTACAACAGGTTTCCAAACAGTGGCAAAACCTAACTGCTACAGGAGATATATGTTAGAAAATACTCCTATGGCTCCCACAAAAATAAGAAGTATTTATTACTGATTATAAAACAGGTATTTTATTTTCTGTCCTGGGGCAAGTGCAAAGCATGCCAACAAAAAAAATTAATATAGGGGTTATTTTTGTTCACTTGTTGTTGATTGCTAAATGTAATAATGTGATCATGAAGCTGATTAAATGTGTTTTAAAAAACTCAGTGGTGCACAGAAAACTAGATACAACTAAAGAGGTTAGTGAAGTGAAATATAGATTTTAAAAAATACTCAGAATGCTGCCCAAGATATAAGGAAATGTAAAAGGAGGTAAAAGAGATGGAAGGTAGAATGAAAGAAGAGAAAAAATGAGAAAGATGAGCATTTCCCAGACTGGATGAAAAATAGAAACTTTCAGATTTTAGAAGCAGAAGTTCCAACTGGGATAAAGAAAATAAATACACACCCAAACATATTGCATACAGAGTACAGACTAAAAGAAAAAAATAAGTTATCAAAAGTAGACTTTTCCAAAGCAGTGATAGAAAGAAGGTAATGGAATAATATTTTTTAAAACCCTGAAAGAAAATTTCAATCTATAACTGTATTCATCTGAACAAGGTAAAATAAAGACATTTTTAGGGGGATTTCAAGATGGTGGTGGAGAGATATCAAGTTATACCACAAAGCCACCATAATCAAAACAGCCTGGTACTGGCACAAGAACAGGCATATAGATCAATGGAACAGAACAGAGACCCCAGAAATCGACCCAAGCCATTATGCTCAATTAATATTTGACAAAGGAGGCAAGAGCATATAATGAAGTCAAGGCCGTCTCTTCAATAAATGGTGTTGGGGAAATTGGACAGGAACATGCAGAAAAAATGAAACTATCTCACCAACTTACACCATACACAAGAATAAACTCAAAATGGATAAAAGTCCTAAATGTAAGTTGGGAAACCATAAACATTCTAGAAGAAAGCATAGGCTGCAAAATCTCAGACATCTCGAGTAGCAATATGTTTATGGATACATCTCCTAGGCAAAGGAAACTAAGGATAAAATAAACAAATGGAACTACATAAAAATAAAAAGCTTCTGAACAACAAAAGAAACTATCAACAAAATGATAAAGGAGCTCACTGTATGGGAACATATTTGGCAATGATACATCTGATAAAGCGTTAATATCCAAAATATATAAGAACTCATACAACTTAAAAAAGGAAGACAATCCAATTTAAAAATGGACAAAGGACCTAAATAGACACTTCTCAAAGTGGACATACAGAAGACCAAGAAACATATGAAAAAATGCTCGAAGTCACTGATCATCAGAGTGATGCAAATTAAAATGACAATGAGGTATCACCTCACACCTGTCAGAATGACTACGATCAACAAATCAACAAATGACAAGTGCTGGAGAGGATGTGGAGAAAAAGGAACCCTAGTACACTGCTGGTGGGAATGCAGACTGGTGCAGCCATTATGGAAAACAGTATGGAGTTTCCTCAAAAATTAAATATGGAACTGTCATTAGACCCAGTGATCCCACTTCTAGGAAAATATCCTAAGAAATCAGGGCATGTGAGGGATACAAATGTTTCTCTCTCTCTCTCTCTCTCTCTCTCTCTCTCTCTCTCTCTCTCTCTCTCTTCTCTCTCTCCCCCCCCCCCTTCCTCTCTCTTAAAAATCAATGGGGAAAAAGTATCCTTGCATGAAGATTAACAACAAAAAAAAAATACAAAAGATCAATGAAACCAAGTGTTGGTTCTTCGAAAGGTTAGCAAGATTGGTGAAACTTTAGCTAGACTCACCAAGAAATAAACAGAGAGAACTCATATAAATAAAGTCGGAAATGAAAAAGGTGAAGTAACAACTGACGTCACAGAAATACAAAGGATTATAAGAAAATAGCATGAACAACATATGGCAACAAATTGGACAACCTGGGCCAAATGGACAAATTCCTAGAAATATTCAATCTTCCAAAACTCAATCAGGAAGAATCAGAAAACCTGAATAGACCAAAAACAACTAACGAAATTGAAGCAGTAATTTAAAAAAGAAAAACTTTCAGCAAACAAAAGTCCTGGTCTGAATGGCTTCACGGGGGAGTTTTACCAAACATTCAAAGAATTAACACCTATCCTTCTCAAACTATTCCAAAGAATTCAAGAGAAGGAAAGACTTCCACTCTTTTTATGAGGCCAGTGTTATCATAATTCCAAAACCAGATAAAGACACTAGAACAAATGAAAATTATAGGCCAATATCCCTGATGAACATAGATGCCAAAATCCTCAACAAAATAGTAGCAAACTGAATCCAGCAATACATTAAAAAACTCATACGCCATGACCAACTGGAATTTATTTACGGGATGCAAAGCTGGTATAATTTCCACAAACCAATAAATATGATACATCACACAAACAAAATGAAAGATAAAAATCACACAATTATATTAATAGATGCAGACAAAGCATTCAACAAAATCCAACACCCATTTATGATAAAAACTTTCAGCAAAGATATCATACTCAATGGGCAAAAACTAAAAACATCTCCCTTAAGATCCGGAAAAAGACAGGGATGTCCACTCTTGCCACTCTTATTCAACACAGTACCAGATGTCTTAGCCAGAGCAATCAGACAAGAAGAAGAAATAAAGACATCCAGAAATGGAAAGGAGAAAGTAAAACTGGCATTATTCACAGAGGACATGGCACTGTACATAGAAAACCCCTAAAGTCTCCACCAAAAAATTAGTAAGTCTAATAAATGAATTCAGCAAAATAGCACAATACAAAATTAAATCAAAAAATCGGTGGCATCTTTATACACCAAATAGAGGTCCAGTGCAGAAATTCGTAGATCGGTAGGGTCCTAGGCCTGGCCAGCAATCAGGGCCAATTGGGGCCTTCCTTCCCCCAGCTGCCGGCTGCCAGCCAGGACCTTTCTTCGTTCCGCACCACCCCCTGATGGTCAGCGCATGTCATAGCAAGTGATCGAACTCATGGTCGGTAGAACTCCCAAGGGGACAATTTGCATATTAGCCTTTTATTATATAGGATAACACTCTCAGAAAGAGAAACCAAGAAAACAATCCCATTTACTATTGCAACAACAACAAAAAATACCTAGAATAAACTTAACCAAGAAAGTAAAAAGCTGATACCCAGAAAACCATAGGACACTGAATAAAGGAATAGAAGAATATGCAAACAAGTGGAAGTATAAACCATGTACATGGATTGGAAGAATAAACATAATTAAAATGTCCATACTACCCAAAGCAATCCATGGATTCAATATAATTCTTATCAAGATACCAATGGTGTATTTCACAGACTTAGAACAAATATTCCAAAAATTTATATGGAACCACAAAAGACCATGAATAGGGACAGCAATCTTGAGACAGAAGAACAAAGTTGGAGAAAACATGCTACCTGATATCAAAATATATTACTAGGCCATAGTAATAAAAATAGTATGGTACTGGCATAGAAACAGACATATAGTCAATGGAAAAGAATAGAGAGCCAAGAAATAAATCCATACCCTTATAGTCAATTAATATTTGACAAAGGAGGCACAAACCTCCAATGGGATGAAAACAGTCCACTCAATGAATGGAGTTTGGAATATTGTCAGATATATGCAAGAAAATGAGCCTAACCCACCTCCTTACACTGTGCACAAGAATGAACTCAAAATCGATTAAGGATTTAAATGTCAGACTCAAAACCATAAAAATCCCAGAAGAAAACATAAGCAGTAAAATGCTGGACATTTCTCATAGCAATATTTTTTTCTGATATATCTTCTCGGGCAAGAGAAACGAACAAACAAAAATAAACAAATGGGACTACATCAAACTGAAAAGCTTTTGCACAGCAAAGGAAATTATGAACAAAACAAAAAGATAAACCATTGACTGGGAGAACATATTTGCCAATGATATATCTGATAAGGGGTTAATATCCAAATTTATAAGGAACTTATAAAACTCAACACCAAAAACACACAAACAATTCAGTTAAGAAATGAACAAAGAACCTAACTTTACACTTCCCCAAAGGTGGCCAATGACATATGAAAATATGCTCAACATCACTAATGAGAGATGCAAATTAAAACCACAATGAGATATCACCTCACACCTTTCAGATGGCGATCATCAATAAATCAACAGATAGCAAGCGTCGGTGAGGATGTGGGGGCAAAAAAACCCTTGCTCAGTGTTGATGGGAATGAAGACTGGTGAAGCCACTATGGAAAACAGTATAGAGTTACCTCAAAAAATTAAAAATGGAACTGCCGTTTGACCCAGTGGTTCCACTTCTGGGAATTTAACCAAAGAAAGCTGAAACACTAATTCAAAAGAATATGTACATCCTCACGTTCATTGCAGCATTATTTACCATAGGCAAGATTTGGAGGCAGCCCAGTGTCCATCAGTATATGAGAAGATAAAAAAGCTGTGATGCATTTACACAGTGGAACACTACTCAGCCATAATAAAGAAGGAAACCTTGCCTGGTCAGTGTAGCTCAGTGGTTCAGCATCCACCTATGAACAAGGAAGTCACACTTCAGTTCTTGGGTTGTAAGCTTGATCCCCAGTAGGGGATGTGTAGGAGGCAGCCAATCAATGATTCTCTCTCATCATTGAGGTTTCTCTCTCTCTCTCTCCCTCTCTGAAATAAAAAAATATTTCAAAAAAAGAAGAAATTCTTACCTTTTGTCACAGCATTGATGGACCTGGAGAGCATTGTAGTAAGTGAAATAAACCAGTCAGAGAATTTCAAGTATCATATGATTTCACTCACATGTGACATCTAGTAATAAAAATGAACTACCATGCCGAAACCGGTTTGACTCAGTGGATGGAGTGTTGGCCTGCGGACTGGAAGGTCCCAGGTTCGATTCCGGTCAAGGGCATGTACCTGGGTTGCAGGCACATCCTCGGTGGGGGATGTGCAGGAGGCGGCTGATCAATGTTTATCTCTCATCGATGTTTCTGACTATCTCTCTCCCTTCCTCTCTGTAAAAAATCAATAAAATATACTTAAAAAAAAAATGAACTACCAAGCAAAATAGAGACAGACTTATAGATAGAGAGCAGGCTGACAGCTATCAGTGGGTGCAGTTTAGGTGGTGGTGGTGGTGGCGGGGGGGGGGGGGGGGGCAGGGAGGGAGCAGTAGAGGGATTGAACAAAGAAGGAAAAAAGAGACAAAACGCGTCGTCTCAGAGAACAGTGTGGTGATTTCCAGGGGGAGGTGGGATGGGGAAGGAGGATGAGAGTATAGTCCAGATAAATGGTGGTGGAAGACTTGCTTGGGGTAGTGAATACACAATACAGTGTACAAATAATGTGTTGCACCTGAAACTTGTATAATTTTGTTAACCAGTGTCATCCCAATAAATTTAATAATAAGGAAAATAAAAACAAATGAAAAATATTTAACCATTCATTTAGGGCAGCAGTTCTCAACCTGTGGGTCGCGACCACTTTGGGGGTCGAAGGACCTTTTCACAGGTGTTGCCTAAGACCATCGGAAAACACATATATAATTACATATTGTTTTTGTGATTAATCACTATTCTTTAATTATGTTCAATTTGTAACAATGAAAATACATCCTGCATATCAGATATTTATATTATGATTCATAACAGTAGCAAAATTATAGTTATGAAGTAGCAACGAAAATAATTTTATGGTTGGGGGCCACCACAACATGAGGAACTGTATTAAAGGGTCTCGGCATTAGGAAGGTTGAGAACAACTGATTTAAGGCAATAAAAAGGTGACTTGAGTCCCAGCTGGTTTTGCTCAGTGGTTGGAGTGTTGCCCCTTGTACTGAAGGGTCCTGGGTTCAATTCTGGTCAAGGGCATGCACCTCGGTTGCCGGCTTAATCCCCAGCCCCAATCTGGGCACATGCAGGAGGCAACCAATTGATGTGTCTCTCTCACATTGATGTTTCTCTCTCTCTCTCTGTCTCTCCCCTTCCCTTCCACTCTCTCTAAAAATCAATAGAAAAATATCCTTGGGTGAGGATTAACCAAAAAAAGGGGGGGGGGATGGAGGTGGGGAGACTTGAAAGAGAAACAGTAGAGAAAGAGATGAAAAACAAATGTAAAAACCTGGAGGAGATTGGAGTGAGGAGAGTTAGAGTACAGGTAGAAGAAGAAAGATTTGGGAGAAGAAAATGAAGATTAGGAGCTAATGGAAACTTAATTAAATATTTTAAACTAGAGGCCCAATGCACGAAAATTCGCGCAAGAGTAGGCTTTCCTTCCCCCAGCTGCCGGCACTGGCTTCCCTCCTCTGGCCACCAGCAGGCACCCAGGACCCAGGCTGGCTTCCCTCCAGCCCCAGCTTTGTTAGGAAGGACGTCTGGAATGATGTCTGGAAGACATCCGTCTAATTAGCATATTACCCTTTGATTATCATAGATGGTATTGAGGGCCCAGCTGAGAGGACAGAGAGAGAATGACATGCTTGAATGAGTAGAGGCTGAGCAGCAGGAGCAGATGTTTGCAATAAACAAAACTTGAAGATTGACAAAGTGAGTGCAGTGTAGATGAAGGGACGAGAGACACTGTGTGCTGGCCATGCAGCATTTCAAGGGCCAACCCTGGGATTCTGGCTGACGTGGTAAGGAAACCCGAAGAGAGCTAGGATCCTATGAGATTAGAAAAGATTAAAGACAAAGGGTTTCGATGAATCCTAAGAGAATGAGAAACTAAAGGGCAAGAATAGGAGCCTAAGAAATTGTCCTCAATGCAAGGAAAATTATGACATCAGGTTTTGGAAATAAGGCTGTATAAGGAGATGAGTTCATGGTTTGGCTTTGGGAGTAGAGTTCAAAAATCAAAACAGAATGAGATTATGACCAGGAACATATTTCCTAAACTGTAAAATACTAATCCTTTTTTATATATTGTTTTCATTATTTTTGGAATAGATGTGTTGAGGAACTCTAGGGCTTACCTGGTGCATGAATTATCCCTGTGGACACTGAGGTTGCCCAAGATGATAGCAAGGGAAGGAAGGGCTAGGGAACTTCCTATGTTTATTAGGGAACAAGATACCAGTGGATGACAGGGAAGAGAATAGTCCATCCTCATGTTGGACATGGACCTAAATAGAAGGTTGGTTTGTTTTAAAAAGGCTTTGTCATAGCTGGTCTGGCTCAGTGGATAGAGCATCGGCCTGCAGACTAAAGAGTCCGGGGTTTGATTCCAGTCAAGGGCACATATCTGGGTTGGTGGACTTGATCCCCAGTCAGGGGTGTGCAGGATGCAGCCAATCAATGATTCTCCCTCATTATTGATGTCTCTCTCTCTCTCTCTCTCTCTCTCTCTCTCTCTCTCTCTCTCTTTTTTCCTCTCTGAAATCAATAACAATATATATTTTTTAAAAAGGTGTTGCAGAATCATCTGGGAAACAGCACTGTGGGATGAGAGAAATACTCCCTGGGCATGGGGGAAAAGTCTCCACTTGATAGATGTTGAAGGCAATATAATCATCAAGAATGTTCAAGAAAGACTCTTTTGATGGCAACAAATAGAAATCCACTCAAAATAGCAACACACACACAAACACAGGTCACTTTAAGAATACAGAGCTCTGACAGAATTTCTGGATGGGGAGCAAAGTTCAGCTGGACTTCAAATGAACTGGCATTTGTTTCTAGAAAGACTTTGGAGACTAAGGCAGCTACTCTTCACTTTTCACTCGTGCTGATGGCCCCTCTGCTTTTCCCTGTAGTTCAGCTTTCTCTTCCTCTTTCTTAGCCTCTTCTTTCACATGCTTAAATTTCACGTGGCCCAACATGATTGCTGACTCCAACTCTTCCTCATAACCTCACACTCTCACACCCTGTCCCTCTCTCTTCCCAGGTTCAGCAAGAGAAAGAAATGAATTCCTTCTCACCAGGCATGTCAAGGGACTCTTGCCCCCTCTGGATTGGTTGCGTAGAGGTCAGGTGTCTCTTTTCCTGGGAAGCATCCTAGGGTTCAGGTCCACTCGGCAGAGGCAGAATGGAAATGTTGGGCATGTGTAGCTGAAGAGGAAAGTCAAGACTTCATTAATCCAGAGGTGGAGGGGATATGGGAAGTCACTTAAGAAATCCATAGTGAAAAAGACCCAAGAGAAGTTTGGCAGAGGACAGAGAGCCCAAGGAAGAGGATGAAGTGTTTAGGTGGCAGGGGCTACACCTTGGGTGGCCATGGCAGATCAAGGAGGCAGGAGTTGGGCTACAGACAAGAAGGACAGGGCGAGGCTACAAGAACACCTTGTGGGATACTAGCCCACGTTAGCACCGAGGCTGCATTCCCAGCCTAGAGGGAACCAACTGGCTTGCCCCAGGGCAAGAGTCCTCCAGCTGAGCAAGAAGCTAGGATGGCTGGAGTAGTCTGGACTTTCAAAGTGTTCCTCTTACACATAGAGGAGAAAGGATGCTGGGTAGAGCAGCAACCCTCTGTCAGAGCACTTACTCCTTGATCCTGCTCCACTACGCCAATTGGTGGAGCACAGGTCCTCTGATGCCGGGGATTGGATGAAGACATGAGAAGTTGCAGGCATATACTTTATTGTAGACCGTGTAGCCATTGCTACTACAGGAGCCATCAGGCAGAGTAGTTCCTTAAAGTAGCCCCACAAAAGCAGCCGCACAAAGTGGCCACACAAAGCAGCCTCGCACCGGCTGGTCAGTAGTAACATATACAGACTCAAACAGAAGAGGCCTCGTGCCAATTAGTGACACTCATGCTATCCTATATAATAAAAGGGTAATATGCAAATAGAAAGGCGGAATGACCAGTCGCTATCACCCACACTCAACACAGGAGCTGTCCCCTGGTGGTCAGTGTGCTCCCACAGGGGGAGCGCTGCTCAGCCACAAGCTGAGCTGACAGCTGGCGAGCGCAGCAGCCCGCCTCCACGGCGGGGCTAAGGATGTCCCACTGTGGCTTAGGCCCGCTCCCCATGGGCCTAAGTCATCAGTTGGACTTCCTCTGAGGGCTCCCGGACTGTGAAAGGGCACAGGCTGGGCTGAGGGACCCCTCCCTGGCCCCCCAGTGCATGAATGTCATGCACAAGGCCTCTAGTACTAACATAAACAGGTTCCATAAGAGTGCACTTGTGCAGTACATATATTGCTACTACTGAATCATTGCCCTCACACTGCGTCGGACAAAGGGGCCTTGCACCTAATAATACTGCTGTGTTCTCGCTGGCACTCATGCGTACGGCTAATTGGCCTTGATCATCCAGCGTGCTCTGATTAGGGTTCCCACACTCTCAAAATTCAGAGTCTGGAAATCTCTTTGAAAAGCTGAACTAAGGCAAAACAAGAAGTCAGTTGTCTTCACAGTGTGAAGTGGCAAGTCAGTTGTTGGTTCTTGGTGATGATGCTCACGTGTTCAGAGGTTTAAGCTCATTGAAGCTGCACACTCAGAAGTCCCCAGGCCAGGTTGCTCCAGCCACAGCCAGCTGGCTGTTCAGCACTCCTGCTGCTAACAGGCCCGCCTTTCTCAGGGCCTGAGGCTACTTATGGTGTGGCTGCTGTTCCACAGAGTTATTGCTTCCAAACATCAACATAGAAACAGAATGGGATATGTGGGGGCAGAGGTAAGAGAGGGAGGGGCGCACTGGTGATAAAACGTGGCATGTGGAAGGAATGAGGAGAGAAGCACCAGAAGGAACTGCCACAGCAGGCTGGAAAACGAGCAAGAACAAGCACACGGTTACCAAAGCACTGTCCACTTCCCACTACAAGGAACCCAGAGCTCCTTCTGGGAGCACAGAAGGGATGAAATAAGCTCTGAATGTTTTGTTGTGCCAGAAAGCAAGGAAGTGATCAAAGAATGATGGGGACATGTCCAAAAGACACAGAGTCAGGCTGAGTGGGCTCCTGCTAGCCATATGTTGCACAATTTGAACATCAAAATAATGATCATAACAGATCATAACCTCTTGAATAAAATAGGAACTCATGAGCCCGTTCAGATATAAATAAACCCAGTAATAAATTGAGAGTTGGTGAAGAATAGGATATTTACATAGTGTCAAGATTCTCCCTACAAAATACTTACTAATTACAAGGGGAAGGAGAGTTGCCTGATAGATACACCTTAATCAGGCGATTGAAGTCTTCATTGCCAGTGATTCCACAAATTGAGAGCACATGGTACCTGATGCAATGAGAACACAGCAATACTTTGGGAGTAGTCCTGAGAAAGATGCATAACCTGAATCTGATCATAAGGAAATACCAGGCATGTCCAAACTGAAGAACATTCTACCAAGTAACAAATTCTCAGTCTTCAAAGTGTTAGCACGTTAAGCGCCCAGTCAGTCACCGGTGACTGACACTATACTTTCTGTCCAGAAGACAAAACAGGCTGGGCGCTTAACGTGTTAAGGAGTTAAATCTCAAGGAAAGACTGAGAATTCGTCTCAGAGTGGAGAAAGCTGAAGGGACATGACTGCATGCTCTGTGTGATTCTGAAGTAAACACTTTGACTACAGAAACAGTTGGAGGAACTCGAATGGGATTCCTGAGCTGGAGCGGGGAGGATGCTCTGCGTCCGAGGAATGTCCTTGTTTGCAGGGAACATACACTGAAAGGCGAGGGGGTCATGGGGCAGCACGTCAGCAACTAAATCTCAAAAAGGAAAAAAAAATGGGGTTTTGGACTACACTTCTAACTTTTCTGTAAATTTTTGTTGTTTTCAAATGTTTAAAAAAACATAAAATATAAAAATATTAGTCTCTGTGTTTTAAAAAATGTATGTAATGGGTTGAAAGTATGTCCACATCCTGGCACCTGTAATGTGACCTTATTTAGAAAAAGGGTATTTGCGGATGTGATTAAGAATCTCAAGATGAGAGCATCCTGGATCATGCGGGTGGGCCCTAAGTCCACTGACAAGTGTCCTTATAAGAGACACACAGAGGAAAGACACACAGAGGGGAAGGCCATGGGAGGCCTGGAGCTACCAGAAACAGGAACAGGCAAGGAAGGCTCCTCCCCTAGAATCTTTGGGAGTGAGCACAGCCCCGCCGACACCTTGATTTTGAACTTCCTGCCGCCAGAACTGTGAGAGAATAAGTTTCTGTTGTTCTAAGCCATGTACTTCATGGTAATTTGTTACTGCAGCCCTAGGAAACTCACACAGAGCACTATTCTCCTTTCATTTTGTTTTAACTAGGTAAAGACTGAAACCAACTTGTACTCTGGATGTCCTCACCAATTTAGGCTGCGTAAGCCCAAAGTGGGGTTGGACATTCATCCTCTGAATGGACTAGGCTGCACTCCTGAGAAAATGGCCGCCAAATATTGCATTTGACCTTCACCACTGACGCCTTGGGTGCCAACGTGCTAGGCTTGTTGGGATTCTTCCTAAGGCAGTGGTTCTCAACCAGGACATTTGACAATTTCTGGACACATTTTTGGTTGTTATAACTGTGGGGTGGGAGTTGCTCCTCAGATCCAATAGGTAAAGGCTGGGGATGCTGCTAAGTATTCTAACGCCCAGGACAATTCCTCACCGCAAAGAACTGTCTGGCCTAAAATGTCACAGTGATGAGGATGAGAAACCCTGTTCTAAGGGAACAGTTTTCTTTTTCATTCTACAAAGAAATGGGATTGTTGGGTCATGTGGTAGGACTATTTTAATTTTTTCACCTTTTTCCATAGTGGCTCTACTATTTTACATGCCCACCCACAGTATACAAAGGTTCTAATTTTTCCACATGCTTGATAACATCAGTTATCTTTTTTTTTAAATAATGGTGATCTTAACAGGTGTGAAATGATATATTGTTGTGGGTTTTATTTGTTGTTTATTTTATTGTTTTTGTGTGTTTTTTTCCCATTGGTTTTGAATCATATTTCCTTGATGATTAGTGATGTTAAGCATCTTTTCATATACCTGTTTACTATTTGCTTATCTTCTTTAGAGAAATGTCTATTCAAGTCTTTTGCCCATTTTTCAATCAAGCTACGTGTGTGTGTGTGTGTGTGTGTGTGTGTGTGTGTGTGTGTGTGTTTTGTTTTGGGGTTTTTTTTTTGCTACTAAGTTGTTATGTTACCCTTTCCTGGTTATATGGTTTGTAAACATTTCCTACCATTCCGTAGGTTACTGTTCTACTATGCTGATTGTTTACTTTTCAGAATGAAAGCTTTTAGTTTGATGTAGTCCCACTTGTCTATTTCTGCTTTTGTTGCTTATGCACTTGGTGTCATACCCAAGAAATTGTTGCCAAGAGCAATGTCATGAAGCTTTTTCCTATGTTATCTTGTAGGAGTTTTGTAGTTTCAAGTCTTATTTTTAAGTCTTTAATCCATCTTGAGTTGATTATTATGTCTGGGGTAAGATAGGGTCCAATTTCATTTTTTCATGTGTATATCCAGTTTTTCCAACACCATTTTGAAGAAACTACTCTTTCCTCAGTGTGTATTGTTGGTACCCTTGTAGAAGCTCAACTGACTGAATATGCACAGGTTGATTTCTGGGCTCTTTGTTCAAGTCAATTGATTTATTTCTCTGTTTTTATAGACCATACTGTTTTTATTACTGTGTTTTATAATATATTTTGATATAAGAAAGTGTGATGACTCCAACTTTGTTCTTCTTTCTCAAGATTGTTTTGACTACATGGGAGTCCTTTGTGATTCCATGAGTTTGAGGATTTAAAAAGAATGTTTGTAAAAATTGTCATTGAAATTTTGACAGGAATTGCATGGAATCTGTAGATCACGTTGGGTAGTACGGACATTAACAATATTGTCTTCCAGTTTATGAACATGGGATGTCTTTCCAGTTTATTTGTCTTCTTTAATTTTTTCATCATTATTTTGTCATTTTCAGTGCATGAGTCTTCATCTCTTGGTTAAGTTTATTCCTAAGTATTTTATTGCCTTTCACTTTTGTTTGCCTTCCAAACTCTTTACTAGTATATGTCTCCCAGTGCCAGAAGCCTGTGGTTTACAGTAGGCCATGGGCTATGTGTAAGATGTGAGAAATGAGCAAAGGATCTGGGATTTTTGAAGAGTCCCAGCCTCACACCTTTCTTTAAGCTGGTCTTGCTCTTTACCACTCACATGTGGAAAAAATCTTCAGGTGACTGCTATAAATTGGCTCTGAATACATCTAATAAAATATTTCCATCTCAATGACCAAACAACATTGCACAAAGGGTGCCAGAACCCAAGCCGCAAACCCCAGGAGCTTAAGCTCCCACATGAGACACCATGGGAGGAAAACACTTCTCTGACCCAACCACCCTTCTACCCTCCCCCCTTTCTTCTGCTCAGTATTTACTGGCCACCACCAACGCAAACCTTGTGCTAAACACTGGGAATACAAAAATAAATAAGTTCAAAATCTGATCAGAGGATAGAAAGAGACATTAACATGTGAAGTTTGAGTGCTGTTATAATGGTATCAACAGAGAGAACATTTTAAAAAATGTTTTTATTGATTTTTTTTTTATAGAGAGAGAAAGGAAGGGAGGGAGCGAGGGGGAGGGGAACATTGATTGGTTGCTTCCGCACGCACCCCGACCAGGGTATGTGCCCTGACTGGGAATTGAATCAGTGACTTCGTGGTGCACAGGATGATGCTCAACCAACAGAGCCACGCCAGCCAGGGCTAGAGAGAGAATTTTTGAAAAAGCTTCCTTCACCTGACAGGGCAAATAAATCAGTATCCAGGCATTTCATAGGCAAGATGGAGAAAGCATTCTTCAGAGATAAAACTGAAAAAATATCTCAGTTCTTCCAAACACAGGCTGCGAGGTGTGTGGGGCGCCTAATTCTTATGATCCAGTGTGCTCTTTAACTATCAGGTGAGCCCTTTCTGAACTAAAAGACACCGAGAGGGCTATTTTTGAAGGTAAATATTCTTGTGAGGGCTGAAAAATTGCATTTATGAAAACATTTCTTACTGATATCCAAACAGAACTGGTTAGTCTTGCTGGGAACGCCGTAGGCCCCTTGGGTTTGAGGCTGTCAGTGGATATCATCGCAGTGGAGCGAGGCAGAGAAGTGAGCGCCTGGGGCATCTTCATGACTCCCCTTCTCTGTTCTCATTTGAACTGCACAGGCAAAGCAGGTAGATTACCTGAGTGACCCTCTGAAGACATGTCTTTGGCTCTGGTGACCAGTGATTATTGGGCAATCTCTTTTGATACTTTGATTGAAGCAGGTGATTAAAACACCTACTTGCCTTTAGCTTGGCTATTTTTGGACTATTTCCTGGCGTCCAAGACCCTGTGCAAATAGGGCGAAGATGCTTAAAGAAGTGAGGAAAGAGAAAGGAGCCCTGTGCAGCCCTTGCATATGAAATCACAGCAGGGCCATTTGAATCGTCGATATCCCTCCTGGTGACAGCTGCAGACACGAGAAAGCCGAGCCAGGGACTGCTCAGCCAATTGAAGTGCCCTGTAGGTTCCCGTTGCCTTCAAGAACCTTTCTGATAAATAGCTCTTGGCCAGCTCCTTATATGGCTACAGACGGCCCCAAGAGGTTGTGATGTATTTGGACACAATCTGATCCTTACTTCTCACGGGTCTCAGGCCTTCGCTTCTGCAGCTGAGGGCGACAGCAGTGGGCTCCAGAGGCTCTCGTACCCTGGCCCCATGCAGTCACTTTTCCACTGAAGACTCTCCCTTATCTTGAAGAAGAGAGGTGCCTGGCGCTTGTCACACTGTGTAGGGCAGCGGCTAAGATAGTTTGAAAGGAGCTTTGCGGGGAGATCAGAACCTGCACAGGAGAGAAGTGGCTCTTCACTTGTTCACCTTGGAGTCCTTGGGACCCACTGAGAATAATTTCATCAGCCCCCATGGGTGTGACAGGCTGGCTATCCAATGTTGTTTGTTTATTCCTCAGAAGAGCCACACCAGAGCGGGGAGGTCACTGGTGTTGCCTGGCATCCACTGCTACAACCCAGACACTTCCCCTCAAAGGCTGTGGCCCTTGCATGTTAGATTTTTTTCTTGTGTATAGATGGAACTCAATGCATAATATATGTTGAGTGAATCAATGCCTGGAGCAAAGACAGAAGCTGGTGGCTCATTAGAGTTTTGTTCTTGGATCTTGAAGCAGACAGGATGAAAAATATGTTGTCATTATGGATTTTAGTGAAGTGACAAAAAAGATTAGATCATGTGGCATTCCTAAAACTGTCTATTAATAATGCTACAACACCGGTGCTTATGAGCATGTCAGAAGACAAAAACCCTATCACAAAAGAGGACAAAACTCATTCTGATGTTCGTGTGGCTGTTGGTCAGTGGTCTTGATGGATGCTGGCAC
Source organism: Myotis myotis (assembly GCF_014108235.1). Taxonomy (NCBI): domain Eukaryota; kingdom Metazoa; phylum Chordata; class Mammalia; order Chiroptera; family Vespertilionidae; genus Myotis; species Myotis myotis. The sequence continues at coordinate 72,633,808 of NW_023416315.1, forward strand.
GCCCATCCCCTGCCTCTGGAATCAGTGTGGCCACCCACGCTCCAGTTGCTGGCTCCATGGATGCACCAAGCCCGCTGCCCCAAACAGCTGCCCCTTTCTAACCTCACCTACAGAAAACCTAAGAGAAAAATACTTTCCGCCTTCTCCAGGTAGACTGTTCTTACTAGAGGCCACATCTTCCCTGAAGAGTATAAAGGAGAGGGGGAAGAAAACTCCCGGGAAAACCAGGAGCCAGAAACGAACAGACAACCTTCTTGGCAGCCCGTATTTAACGTGGAACTGGAACTGTGGAGTGAGCGCTGTTCAGAAATGTATACCCAGGAGTGTAACGACCTGTAATATATGAACTGACTTTGGAGTAACCTGTAATATGCTGAACTAACATTGCAACCAGGGGAGCCATTTTTTAAGAATAAAACAACGAGGAAGAATAAATATCACTAATACAGCATGAGTGATATGGGAGTTCCAGCGAACGGGCAATTTTCTCACTCTGACATTAGATTCTAGTCACAGAGGGACCATTTTAGCTGTCACTAATCAGCTTTTGAAAAATAATGTAAAATATAATTTGTTATCTATAAGATCCGGAGGCTTGGGTTGGTGAAAAACCCCACTTGGTGGGGCCCCCGGAGTGTGATAGTAATTAACTGGTCACCGTAGCCAATAAATCAGCTCTTAACAGGCTCTCTCAGACACCATCACTGGGAAGTGCTTGAGTGACTGGAGAAAGAACAGGACACTTGCACGGCTGCACCAGTCCTTAATTTCTCTATTTTGTTCAGCCGTGTTGGTATCCATGGACAATTACAAGGTCCCAGGACTCTCTTGAGAGTCCATGACCAGTCCCAAGGGTAGGCAGGCCAGGAGTGGGAGCAGAGCACATGATGCCCAGCTGGGGAGCATGACATCATCTCACAGCTGGATGCAGCCTGGATTCCTCCTGAAATTGTCTGGAAGGACCCACCTGGTCAGGACGGACAAGATGCTCAGAGACCACACATCTTGTTCATGGGTCTTTTCATTCCGCATTGGCCTTCTCCAATGTCTTCCAAAATAAATGTGTGAGATGTTCATAAGTGACCTTTATAAAAGAGAAGGAGGCCGACTGTCTGTCCGAGCTGCCAGTTGCACAGACTTCTTTATTCTCAGGGCTTCCTGACGCTGTGACTTCCAAGAGAACGATAAGAGGTGCAATGTTTCCCAAAAGAGCATTTCACTGGGCTAACGTTTCTCACACCCATTGTGGGAAACATGGTCTGTGTTGGTTACAGGAGTCCTCTTCCTGTTTCAAATCCACACAGCATTCCACTTGTTCCTGTGCTACTATTGTGTTTTCTAGAAACATCAGCTCCCTATCTCCTATCATAACACACGTGGTGAAGAACAATGCGAAGTCACCTTGCCTGTTGAGATCTGCTCAGGCTCGCACCTTTCCCAGGTCCTTGAGAAGCAGTGTCCCTGCGGTGCTTTCCATAGCGCCACAGATGAGTTGGCAAGTAATCAGCTCACAGCCGTGAAACCAGCCGGGCAGGGAGGCAGAGGCTGCGTCCTGGCCAGTGTCCAGCTGTTCAGGCTCAAACCAGCTCCTTACTTCCGAAGCTGTGCAGTGGGGGTGGCATTAGCACCGACCCCACAGAGGGGTCTGGAGCACTGAAAGCCATCGTGCCCATGAGGACCTGATGCTCATAAACAAGAACAATGATGATTCGGGGAACACGGGATAAGAAGAAATAACATGTCCCCAATAAAATTATGATTTGGCAAAGTTTTTTACAAAAGCTCCTCATTACAAGCGGCTGTTCCAAAATAGAATAAGTGTTATTTCATTGTAATATTCCCCCTAGGCTTCCGTAAAACAATGCTCACTTCTGTTTTCACATCACCCTCTCCTCTACCCCACCTGTCCTTCCTTCCTGCAGACATTTGTTTAGCTTTACTATTCTAGAATAGAGGATAGCTCGTTCTAGATCACGAGGGTGTGAAGATGAATACCATAATGTGGAACTCAGATTCCTTGGGGTCCGGTGGGGGAGGCAGGAATGTACAAGTAAAACACGGTGCCGTCGAGAGAACGTGACGACACCCCTGGCACAAAGTGGGTCCTAGTCCACTTGAACTGAGTAAAGGAAAGAGTGAACAAATGGATGAATTTATGCTGACGGGCAGGAGGTTATCACTGATTTGAGGGGCAAAATATCTTTGTGATGTTCACTCATATTTTATCCTTGAATTCTTCCTTTTATCATTTCCAGTTAAATGTACAGATTTTGCAGTTCTTTGCCCCAGATAACTATCAAGAAAGGACCTGCTCCCACTGTACAGACGGTCCTGGGTGTGCAAGAGGGAGAGCGGAGAAGCCGAGAGGCATGGAGCACGGTGTGTGAGTTTGCGAGCAGCACCTAGATCTCAGAAAGGGAGGCTCAGGTACACACGGGGGCGCCTGGCGCAGGGGGTCCCCAGGTCCCACAGCCCATGCGTGCCGCAGAGGCGAGAGCCAGCAGACTTTAGGGGAGTGCCGGCTCGGATAACGGCACTGTCACAGGCCAGCGGGACCCAGTGTTGTTTACAATTCTATTCCTTGTACACTCTCTAAAATTGTAACTCACTGCCTCTTCCTTAGACAAACACACACAGTGAGTTTCTGTTGCCTTTTGATGGTGGTCAGTTAAGGTTTTCAATTCCAGAGTTTTCTGCCTAAGGCTGGTCGCACACAAACGTCAAGGCCGAGGCCCCAGGAGACTGCAATCGGCTAAGGCTGGATATAAGAGACAAGCTGGGGAGAGAGGGGGAGAGAGATGGCGTCCTTTCTGCCCTTTCGCTCCTGCTAGAGAATTACAGCCACCACTCAAAAGACAGACACACCTGAAGGCCGCCTGGTCATTTCCTCTCTGCAGACATTTCTTGTCTGTTTGACCTCAGCCATTCTTGACTCTCAAAAGGCAGAAATGCGAGACCAGTTCCTTCAAACCCTTGTCTAGGCCCTGCCTGCCTGCCCCACCCCGGTCAGTTCCTAGCACAGCCCATGCTGTCACTACTGCAGAGCAGAAGCCTAAATATGTGATGGGAAAGTCTTCGAGGCACCTCTTCTCCCTCATTTTCAGCACCTGCTCTGGGGGCCGCTTACTGTGTCTGCTCAGCAGGCAGGTTTGGTTCAGCCGGCTGGAGTGAGCATGGCCACGGGGCAAGGAGAACACAGCACGGACTGTGCATGGAACACAAACATGTTTTAAACATTTTAACAATGTCCCTGAAGTTGCACATGAAAGAAAGATGTATTTTTTAAGAGTGATTGAAAGAGGGATCCAAAGTTTCCTTAGACGTAATCCCTGGGTGTGAGCTATCAAGGTTTACTATATTTGGGGAGAGGCAGTTGAACACATTTAATGTTTTCATTAGACATTGCAAAGTAATATTAAAAATAAATTCCTTGAAGGCAGTAATGGATGCCAATTATTAGGAAAGGATCACTTCTAGATGAGAAGAAACCAAAACAGAAGTTTCTAGAAAAGAAAGAGAAGAATACTTCATAGCAAAATCTATCGGACAAGAAAGCTACACACATAGAAAAATGTATAGCCTTAAATATTTTCTTTCTTAAAAATAAAAGTGAATCAAGTGCTCATCTAAGGAAATTAGAAAATTTATAATTCTTACAAATAAGAGAAGCCAGGAAGAGCAAATAGATAAAAGCTGAAAGTAACAAAAGATAAAGCAAAAAATATGGTGGAATGCATCTGAAAGTCCAAAACTTGTTTTTTTTTTGAAAGAATAAATTTGTGAGGTTGTTTAAAGAAGGAAAAAAGACAGGGATGGCAAAAATATACAAAATTAGTTATGAGAAAAGAGAAATTATCACAAATATTGAAGAGATTAAATATGTGTATAAATGATATACCCAAGTAACTCTGTGGTAACAATTTTTTCTTTTTTCAGTTTCCAAGTAATTTTACTCAGAATTTTGTGTTTGTTTCCTAAATCAATAAATACTATACAAAACAATGTAAAAATGGCTACAGTTTTTCTCTTTCTCCCTCCCCGCCCCCCCCCCCCCACACACACACTTGGGGACAATCCCCTGGGCCATCTAATTGAGGGCTTCTCCCTCCAGGTTTGTGACACTCTAGCCCCCACGAATCATCTTCAGAGGAATGTGGCTGAAGTGGGGAGGACCTCCTAGGGTTTGGAGGCTGACTAAGGACATGGATTTGTGTATTTTTTGGAGATGAGACAGCGCTTGGGACAAGAGCTTATCCCAAAGAAAATGGTATCTAAGATGTTCATTTTTATACCCTTCAGAAAGTGGCATTTATTCAGAAGAAAACAACAAAAGAAATGACAAGAGGTCCATCCCTTGGCTCCCTTCCCTCTTCCCTCCTGCTCCTCCTCAGCCCCCTGAGGACTGAGCCCTGGCTCAGCTGAGATGGCAGATATGCCCCTCTCAGATGAGGTCAGCAACACTGAAGGTCTCAAAGCCTTGAAGAGTCCTCTTTTCTTCCGTCACCCTGTTAATAGCCACACCCTACGGCCAACATGCCCAGCCTGACAGACTCTGTGGGTACGGTTCTTCCCGCTGGTGGAAGGTCACAGTTAACGGCTAAAGAAACCTGTGGCACTTCCCTGCCTCTGGCCAGCAGTCAGTGTGGGTCAATACTCTGCTAGAGCCCAAGTGGACTCCCTCCCGATCACATCTCACTCCTCTGGTTCGCATCTCCGTGCAGGGCAGAGACAGCGAAGTCTCGGGCGTGCATCTGCCCAGTGAGATAGCCTTTCTGCGAGTGCCCAGGAGATGACTACCTGGGTGATGGGGAGGGTTTCATCGAAGGCACAAGGCACGTCCAGCTTCCACTCCCCTCCTTCTACGCTGATGTAGAATTGGCAGATACCCTCCAGAGTCAACTCTTCCTTCCCGCCAAGAACTCGAATGGGGTCCCTCAGGAACGTCTGGGTCACCTCAAGCACTTGGGGCGTCACGGCACCGTAGCTGGCAGCAAATTACCCGGGAGTTGCTGGTGAGCTTTTGGAATATGTCATAGATGTGGTCCCTAAATCATGGCTTCACATTTCATCAGCATCATCCATACAAACCTCTTGATGTGTTTGGGAGACAGGTATTGTAGGGCGCGGCTATAGGGTTAAGCCTCGGACTGACCTGTTGGCAAAGCCACAAATAAATCCCAGCTTAGAGGGCACAGTCCTCTTAGCATAATTAGGCTTGACCTTATGACGCTCCCTAGATCTTATCTGGGAAGCTAATGGGCTGTGGGAGGTGCAGCAAGTGCTGCCAAAACAAGTGAAACTCACAAGAACATTATAACTATGGTGACCACTACCTTGTTTACCTCTGGCTATAAAATAAAGGCTCAGCTTGACTCTGATCTCTCTCTGTGGCCTCAGCCAGGCACAGGAAGATCCACCTAGACCAGTGATGGCGAACCTATGACACGCATGTCAGAGGTGACACGTGAACTCATTTTTTTGGTTGATTTTTCTTTGTTAAATGGCATTTAAATATATAAAATAAATATCAAAAATAAGTCTTTGCTTTACTATGGTTGCAAATATCAAAAAATTTCTATATATGACACAGCACCAGAGTTAAGTTAGGGTTTTTCAAAATGCTGACACACCGAGCTCAAAAGGTTCGCCATCACTGACCTAGACCCCGCTTATTCTCTCTGTCATTTCTTCATCCTTCACCGCCCTCACTCAGGCTTGTGGAACCCTTGGCTGAGCTGGCTCGGCACAGGTATCTATAGGTGAGCATGTCAAACACATGGTCTGAGGCACCCACGATGATATGGGGAGCACCATCTGCAGCGTCTGCACCTCAGCATGCACCCTGGTATCCCCAAGGCAGGAGACACTCATGCAATGTCCTAGAGCCATGGCTACCTTCTGTGTCTGCAGTGCCAATTCCCTAGTGGGTGCCAGGACCAAGACCTGGGTGGCCTGTTGAGCCAATGCAACCTGTTGCAGAACCGATATGGAAAACATGGCCATTTTTCCTGTCCCAGATTGGTCTTGAGTGATCACATCATGACCCTTGATACAGGAGGATGGCTCGCTGCTGGATGGCAGGGGCTTCTCAAAGCCACAGGCGCAGATGCCACACAGGAGGGACCCATAGGCTCATGTCTTCAAAGCTGTCAACAATCTCATTCCAGTTACTCTCAGTGCCGCCTTCAGGCTCCATTTCCCGGGGGCATTGTCTCTGGATGTGGTTTAAAGTCTGAGTCTGCTGACTGAGGCCCGATGGCTGGCTCTTCCTACCAGCAGCTGGCCAAGCACGATGCCATCGCCATTCCCTGACCCAACCCCCTCCCCCCTCCACATAGCCCCCAGTTCCGGGAACCCTGACTCACAGACATGATCCTTAGACACTCCTGTGGTAGCACATTTGAATGGCTAGAGAAAAAGGCTATTTCCTAGAAAAACTATACTAGCTAAACATTAGAAATAAAAATGTTTGCAGAGACCACAGTAGATAGTAAAAACATGATCAAAGGTCTATCATTAACAATCCAAAAATCAGATATTTCCTATCTGAATTTTTTCAAATCCTTGAAGAGAAGGTCATTTCAGTGTTTATCCTGGGCCATATAAAAACATGGAGAATTCTGCAGTTCTCTTTACAAAGGCAGAATGACCTTCCTACTAAGTATTGATAAGAAAGTTAAAAACAAACAAACCGATCATTCCCTGTATAAGATTCAAAGTGCCAATTGTTAATTTAGAATGCCTGCATTTGTATCCCAATACATAGGAGTTGAGACTAAGGGACACTTACTGCCCAGGGGGAGGTCTTCATAGAGAAAAGCCCGTCTGAATGGCTTTCGATGTCCCCTCATCTAGAAATAAACCCAGAAGGCAGGAATGCAGCTTGGATTCCAGCTGCCATTTCCGAAAGAAGTCAGAAACTGTGGGCCTTGGGTGAGCAGTGTGAGCAGGACTCCGCTCAAGAGCTGAGCAGAGGAGAAGAAAATGGCAGCTGCAGAGGCAGACCTGTCAGGCACCTGTCCCAGGGCCAGACTAAAATACAACTAAAATGAAAATATCTACCTGGAATTACCAACTGAGGCCCAGCTGAGGAGACTTGTATCACGGGAGGACAGAAAACACATGGAGACAGGTAGGGAGGGCGAGGTCCCGGGAAGAGCTGCCCCAGATCTCAGGGGCCGTGGGCCAAGAGGGAGGAGGAACTCTCTGCCATGGGAGGGCCTGTTCCCTCAGAAGACAGAGGCCTGGAGCCCAGAGACCCACGCCCAGGTAGCATCCAGCCCTGAAGGCAGCAGGGCTGCTGGCTCCGGAGACCAGAGCTGGTAGGAGAGAGAGTGGCGGATTCATTTATGTTTTTCTCTAAACCGAGAGCCCAGGAGTTTTCACTTGTAACTTACTCACCGAGGCTTTGGTGCAGCGAGAGAGACGTGGACTCAGGTGCCTGGGGAGAGGCTGGGCTGGGAGGCATTGTGGGGGACTTGGTGGGACAGCAGCCAGGAGCATTTGGTCCTAGGCCCCCAAACTGAAGCGGCCATTTTTCCAGAGAGGAGCTGGCAGGGGGCTCCCAGCAGCCAGAGGGCAGGTAAAGGAAAAAACCCACCCCGGTGACACAGCCAGCCCCACCCCCAGGGCCCAGCCTGCCACACCCTGCATTTTAAGCTTTTCAGAGGAAACAAATGTAGAGGCCACGTTTACGGGTTTCTACAGTCTCAGGAGCCTCAGTGACTGGGCTGGGGAAGGGGAAATCCGCCCCACTATCCTGGGAACCAGACTGGTACATTCCCCGCACTGGAGAACTGATTAAAAACTCCACGTTTCCAGCTGACACCGTTGGTCCCCATACAAAGATCTCTGTCCAGCCGAGGGCAGAGTAATACTTTGGGCCACTGGCAGAGGAGTAGCTCTGGGACAGGGAGACACACCCACCACATTCCCTGAAAGCTCAACAGCACCTCCCCGCCCCGCCCGACCCCCCCTCTGCCTAAAGCCCTGTTAGAAACAGACTATTGAATGATTAGGATTGACAGCTGGCTGGCAGGCAAAGGTGGGCAGAGGTGGAGCCTGAGAAACTAGGGCCAGTGTGCTGACTCAGCCCTGGGTCCCTGCTGCTAACCACGCAAAAGCATACAGGACACTGAAAAGAGATACAGAGGAAGATATAAACAAATGGAAGAATATACCGTGCTCATGGATTGGTAGAATCTACTTCATTTACCCATGGACACAGACAATAGGTGAAGGCCTGGGGCTAGAAGAGATCAATGGGGGTAAGGGGGAGGGGGGCATATGTAATACTTTCAACAATAAAGATTAAAATAATAATCCTATATAATAAAAGCCTAATATGCAAATTGTCCCCTCAACCAGGAGTTCGACCAGGGGGTGAAGCCGGCCAGCCAACCAAGGGAAGGGAGGCCCCGGCCAGCTGCTAGCAGCTGCTAGGGACCCTACGCCTGCACGAATTTCATGCACTGGGCCTCTAGTAATAATAATAAAAGAGCTGAGCAGAGTACTGGAAGAGGCAGAGGGAAGGGAGCACTGGGGTCACAGCTTGGCCTGAAGAGCGACTCTGGGTTTTAAGGTGAAAGGGCTGTTAAGTTCACACAAGTTTAGAAACGTCTCCCTCCTCCTCACGTGATTAGCTCCTCAGGGATCATGGACCCATTTTCTTCAACAGTTCCATACCCAGGCTGGTGTCTTCATTCTGCCACCACCTTCCTCCACCTTCACCTCCCCCATTCATCCCTTTACGCCTCACAGTCTAACTTCTGCCTCCCCTACTCATGAAACTGCTCTAAAGTCCTATTGACGTGCGCTTTTCCATCCTGTGTTACATTTCTTTGCTGCGTTTCCTGGAATGAGGGCTCCTGATATGTACTCACGTTGGGCCGTTTCCACTTGCCTTTGCCTCCAGGCTCTTGAACATTTCTGTAAAGTCTTGTCACAGTCGAGTCCCCAACTCAGGCAGGTGGACATCACTGTGGACTTGTTTGTATTCCAACACATATAAGTTGAGGCAAAGGGACACTTAATCACTCATTCCAGGTCAAGGGTTGTGCTGGGGGAATAAGTGGTAAAGAGGCAAATAAAGGCAGATATGGCCCCGCCCTCAGGAGCAGCCCTGCTGGTGTGCATTTAGGAGTTCAACCTCTTCCAAGAAAATTTCCAAAGGGCAGGAGGCAGGTGCATGACCCCATCAGGGCTTTGCACAGAGGCGGAACAAAGACAAGCTTGCTGAAAGCATGAACAACCCATGGGCGTGTGAACATTACCTGCCCACTTGGCTTTGCTCTGGGATGGAGACCGGGAGCCTGCAGGGTCCGGTTGTGGCCCTTTCCCCACACGCTGCTATTTGAAGGCTCCTGGGGAAAAATACTGGATTCTAAATAAAAGCGAAACAAAGTACATAAAGGACAACCCCCACCTCCCCTTTTTAAAGCACTGGATTGAGATTTTAAATAGAGGATTCAAGGTTGATTATTTTTCTTCTTTTGCTAAAGCCAGATGCTGTTGGGGTCCATCCCCAGCAGGTCCAGGGGTTCCCAAAGGTGTGGACGGAGTTGGCGAAGAAGGAATGACATGGAGACAGTGTTCAGATGATCATCATAGCCAGGTTCTGTAGCCAGATTCTCCAGCCAGGTTCTGTGTTTTATTGTCTTGTTACATCTGTATTTATACCAGTTGATTTTAATCCTATCAATTTATATTCCAAAGGTTAGGGCGTTTCTTATCTCCATTCCAGGGAGTAAAGATTATGTAGCTTAAGCGTGATTGTTCGTAAAGTGATTAAACTACCCGCCTGGCACTTAGTTAAGGGGTTTTATTCCCTCCCTAACTTCAGGGGAAAATCCCTATCTGCCATATATGCCAGGTCCCTTGAAACATATGCTGTGCAGATGTTTCTTCCCTGCAACGACTGTGTCAAGCAGCAAGGGTGGACCGGCTTCCGGCAAGATGCTCTAGCAGTTGTAAATCATGTAGATAGCTTTTGAAAGTGGTGAGAACAAACGATCACTAAAAGGCTCAAAGAATGCTCATATTCCAAGCAATGCACACATGACATAAAAAAATACCCTTCTGACGCCACGGCTCTTTCCACTGCCAGAGAATATACAGAATCCTGGAGCCTATGATACCATGGAGATAGCACATCCAGAGAGCTTCAACGAGATTTTCTAGCCTGTCCAGAAGTCTTGTTCTAGAACCACTCAGAGGACATGTGATCACTCCCTACTTCCACCAAGAGCAATTGCTTCTACAGAATTCAAGGAAGCCAACAACCAAGCAAAATTATCCATCCTGATCCCAGCCATTTGCTATCCAACCTTCTTGCTTGCGGGTACAAAACATCTACTCAGAGGAGAGCTGAAGGAACCCCAAGCCATCAACCTCTATCCCAAAAGGGAAGCAAAGCTCTCCAATGACATTCGCTCACAGAATGTCCTGCCAGAGAGAGGAAAGGAGAGATGAGAAAGAGAGAAAGACCTCAGTCAGTTGCTTTTTCCCCCAACCTGGGATCAAACCAGAAACCTAGGTATTACCCTGACCAGGAATCAAACCCAACACCTTTCAGTGCAAGGAATGATGCTGCAACCAACTGAGCTACACCAGCCAGGGCCTCTCTGACCTTTGTGCTCAATTTTTCTGTAAATATTAAACAGCTCTAAAAATAAAGTACCCTTCTGAGAAAACATTTTCAAATGGCAATGTAGGTGAAGTGGTCAGGTTCTACAACAAAGTGTTGAGTCTATAGCCCCTCATCAAAAGTTTTCTTCTCACAAGCTGGCAGAAAGCAAAACAAAATGATTCTGAGAACTGAAGTGTTGAGTTCAGTCAATGAGTAGAGTCTGAACTGGAACAACCTGTTATAGCGCATCCATGTCATCTCACTTGCACTTCCTGTCATTCATTTTGAAGCTTGTTTTGTGCATTTGGTCCGTGAGGACACTCAGTTTGGGGCTGCAAAAGATGGTGCTCTTGAGCCAAAGAGGTTTCATTTTCTAAGCTACTGATGGCAGGAGTTCTAAGGGCCTGCTGGGTTTCATAAGCAAAGTAAACCTGCAGGTTTACTGGGGACACACAAACGTTTAGGATTGGAAGACACAGAAAGGTCACAACTGGTTACTGCAATACACAAAAGTTTATTTTTGACTTTTTTCTTTTTTGAAGGAAATAATAGAAATAAACATTAATAAATTTTGTACAACAAAAACAGCTTTTAATATGGAACAGACAGCCCATGAATGTTCTAAATCTCCAAATGGCTTCCCTTTTTCAAAGTCATGCTTTCTTGTGCTCTGGGAGGAATCAGCATGGAAACGTTGGTGCAGTCCACCGGGCGCAGAGAGTGGGAGGACGAAGGGCTTCCCTAGATTCGAGTCAGCTGGTGCCACAGGCTGGACGGCAGAATGCTTTCCACTTTCTCCATGACAAAGTTTAAGGGGGCAAACAAAGTGCTGAGGAACTGCAGAGAGAGCAGAAAGGCGCAGCTGTCAGGAGAGATCTCATTCAAGATTATAAAATATATCCCTACAACCCAGGTTTGCATTTAAAGTTCTGTGTTATAAAAGCCTCAAAAGGCTGCAACTTCCTATTTATTCTACAGGAAACACTGGTTGATGTTCAAACCTACATTCCAGTCCCCACCCCTTAACTCTGAGAGGTAAAGGTAGAAGTATCTCCTGGCAGCCCCCTTTGAGAGCCGCCCCAAAATTCTGAGTCCTCCCGTTAGCTTTTAGGATCTCCTAGCTGCCCATGCAGATGACCATCAAAAGGGATTTATAGGTAGCAAGTGGGCAAAGGAGTTAACATGGTGACAAGAGTTAAAAATGGTGACCATCTGCTTACCAAGCTGGGTATGGAACTCACTAAGTGAAAAAGGGAATTTTTAAAGTCAATGTTGTATGGCTGTGAACTGCTTTGGATCCTACAGTCTCTCAAACACCTGTGCAGCCCATGCTCATTTCTGAACCACCTGCATCATGGCAACCTGCATCACGATGTGCATCATGGGAGCCTGAGGAGGGCAGCCAACCGGTCAGCCTGCCAACAGCATGTCCTTGTTCAAGAGGTGCTGCTCGGAGACCTTGGGGAGCTATTTCATTTGGTTACTAAACTTCCTGCTTTACATGCAGAGAATAATTTAGAACATTAACTGTGCCTTTTAAGAAACCCAAGTGCTTCGCCGGAGACTCATTTAACGTAATCTCAAAACTGTCCTGATTGTGTCCTTGTGAAGAACCGCCTTCACTTCATGAACCATCTAATATTTGGCAGAAGAGGGGCCCAACCTAGCCGGAACGAGGGGCATTTGGAGGTTCCTTTGCCCTTTGTCTCTTCAGAACCCAGTTATCATCTCACTAGGGTCCAATACCTGGTCTGAGTACTGGGGAGTCCTTTGTCCTAATCCCTTGTCCATAGCACATCATTGTCTATATTACCAAGAACTTCCCATAGAAGTGACGCGAGTATATATGCAGAGGGGGGACTTGGTTCTTAGGTCAAAAAATGAGTGGACAGTACACTTCATGAAGTCAGAACAGGCCTCTCTACGGGTCGTGTGTTCTATAGACTGTGGGTCTTCAAGGAAGGGTATGGTAGGCGAGTTTCCCAGATTCATTTGACCTCAGAATCTTTCCTCCTCCTTTTTAAAAAGAACCAGTAGAGTACAAACTGGGAAGGCCTGTGACACATTACAGCTGGATCATCAAGTGTGAGGATGTAAAGAAAACCCAAGGTAGTGTAAGACTTGGAGCCTTTCTCGTGCTGTCTTTTACATCCATTATATATATTTGCTCAGTGAGGCTCTTAAGCGCTGGGTGAGATATAAAGGAGTGTAGGACGAGCTGCTACTGTCAGGAACCTCAAAGCCTGAGACTGGAGGAGCGGCACTAGCCTGTACCCAGCAGAGTAACAATGCCAGGTAGACCAGGATGGAACAGGGGCACCAGGAGGACTCAGAAAGGGAGAATGCTTCCTGGTGAAAGGATCGGAACATCTTAAAGTGAGGCAGCTGAAACAGACCCCAATGGGGGGTTGGATATCAAAAGGAGAGATGGGGAAGGATGATAAGGAAAGAAAGAGAAGTAAGTGGACCCTCCAGGCCCAATAGACAACTGGAAGAGAATGGGAAAACGACTGGTATGACCAGCAGATGGTAAGTGGTCGAGTTTAGCTGGATGAGTTACAGGCAGAGCTTAAAAGTAGTTAGAAGGATGCTAGGGAGGGCCTAAAAGCCAGGCTGGATTTGTGGTTAAGAAACAGGCACTTGAGCAAAGATGGATGGCTCTTTCCTTCTTCAAGTGCATGCTAGATACAGTATAAGGCAATCTCCAGTCACCCTCTGAAACTAGCCTTTGAGTGCACAGAACCACTTTAGATGCTCGCCCTACAGAATGACTCCCTATGCCTACCCTTTTCAGTTTAGAGTTGAACAAAGTTGTAAGGCATCACGAGAGATATTGGCCCAGAAAGGAGTAATTACTTCCTCTGAAAGAGTTTGTAAAATCCTGGTTATGAAAGGATAATATGGAACAAGTCTACTGATTGCATTAACCTAACAGGATAACATTATACAATTAAAAATATATACACATTTTAAACTTACTTTTATGTGTTCAGAGACTACCATGCTTCCTAAATCACGGCATTTACCTATAATGCTCATTTCCATAAAGAGGAGCTGGGTGCTAAAGAGGTCTGGATAAACCAGAGATTCCGACAGGGGTTGGAAGACGGGCTAGTGAACAGGCGATGTTGCTGGTGAGATGATCAGATCCTAAAGAGTGGACCAGAAACGATTTAGAACTGCTGACAGTGTGCCTGAGGGGGAGGGACTACCGAAGTACTAGCATGTGCCGTGCGTGTGTCAGAGGAAAGGCGCGCTCAGGTCTGCACTTGGGCTGTTCCCCGCTCTGTAACGTGGAGACTTCAGGGAGCCTTAGCTTGGGCAGCAGAATGAATGGGGATGTTGTTACACAGTTGCTTTGTTTTGGGCACTGACCTGACTTGGGTAACAAGTGCAAACGGCAAGGCCTCTGGAAATCAAGAGGTGAGCCTCTCTCCCCGTTTGATGTCTGTAATTACTCCTCTTCCCCAACGTGCACTAAGACCATGGGCCTGCCTCCCCGGGCCCCACCTGCCTTCTCACCAAGGCTCCACAGAGATTTAAGTCCCCCTGCCTCCGAGGTATATGATAATTGAATGCTCTCGCTCGCATCTAGAATGTTCCATCCTGAGGAAATTGAGAAAAGAGACCCCAGTTTTCTTACAGCTCCCAGTTGTGATGCGCTCACTTTATTACTAAGCTGCCTTCCTCCTTAGCGCCCTGCCCCCCAGCCTCCTTCCCACACCCCACCCTCAGGGAGAAGCTGCTGAGCCCTCTCATTTAGAAACGAAATGAAGGTCAGCAGCTTTCATTGGAGGCACTAGAAAAAAGTTTGATAGAACCCATCTTGCTTGGGATGCTCATTTATATTTCTTTGCATGTTTGAAGATCAGTCCTTTTTTATTTTTATGTTTTGGCCAGAGACACAACCAATGCACATAGAGGGACAGCAGCTTCACTCGCAGACTTGGGAAGTTTACCGCGCGGAGAGGTAAGTCTGAGTGCGCAGCACCAGGCAACCCTGGAACGGCTCCTCTCTTTCAATGTCCAAAACCTCTGTCCAGAGGGCAGAGATATACGGTCAGATGCGCCGTGAGTCAATCAGTGTTTGGTGGCGAGAAAATGCAACTGAACAAATGAAAAAGGGAGAGTGACACTGCAATCGCCTGACCCTCCTTTTCCTGAAGCACCGTCACTCAGAAGGTGGTGGCGCCCAACATGCTCAGTGACCGTTGGAAACGCCTCTGCTTATCTGAATAAGTTCCAGGTGCCCCCTGCAATCAGACAATTGACATTTCACTGTAATCAATATCAGACTTCAAAGAGGGCAGGGCCTGTAAGGGAAGACAAGAGTCAGTAGCCGGCAGGCTCATCTCGGGAAGGAGAAAGACTGCGGGGTAGACAGGGCCCTTCAAAGCAGAGGGGTCAGAAGGCTGACCTTCCCACGTCCTCTCAGGGGCTGGGCTGGAACGTAACTTATTTATATGGGCACCTTATCTTGGGAGCCAAACATTCTAGGAGGAGTGAGTCCTAAGTCATTGAGGTAGATTAGATAGGGGAGCCAGCTGAAGCCTCTCGTTCACTACTACCAGGGGCTCCCATAGGCTGGGCTCCTTATTGGCTGCACATCAACATGTAAACACACGACAGAGCCCCCACACTGCATGTGGCCTGGGGTGGCAGGGCCATCTCTGCATCTACTAAAAGTCATTATCCCAGGGACGTATCGCAGGCGAGGGCTGGGAAAGTCCATTTCACGAGCAGCAGATGGTTGCAGGCAGCCTGTAGGGCAGCTGTGATAACCTGCAGGAGGCTTCGTGAGGGGCCCTGTGGAGTGACAAGGGTGAAAATGTGATGTGGGGAAGACTACAGGGGCGGCGTGGGGAGGAGGAGGGCGACACGGCTCATCTCTTTCAGGCCATCCATCTTCCTTCCTCACAAAGTCTCTCCAGACATTTTGGAAACTGTTAAACCTTAATGAAGGGCAAGATGAATGTGATCCTCCAGACAGAGCTTTAAAAGCAGAAGCAAATTGATCTGAGTCATATTGGAATATTACAAGGAGCTGACCAAACGCCCACACCTTGGTAGGGTATAAAATATGATGAGCCCCGCAAAGCAAACTTATATTTTGTTCAATCATTTGATCAAAATCAAAACTTGAAAACATTAAATAAGGAGAGTGCCCCTTGTCTGGCACCACAATGAACGCATCTCGGACACTCGGGGGCTGCACAGCTTTCCCGGAGAACACCCACTCCTCTATTTACTGTCCCCATCCTCCCAATCCCATCCTACTTAACGCAGTGTCCGGAGATGAGTCATTTCATTCAATGCCGTGGCTGGCTCCATACCTGAGTCACCTCGGAGTGTCTGAGAACTCAGATGCCCAAACTGCATCCCTAACCAATCAAGCCAGATTCCCTTGGGGATTGGTGAGGGCAGGCATAGTAACTGTCAATCTCCCTAGATCCGTGGTCGGCAAACCGCGGCTCGGGAGCCACATGCGGCTCTTTGGCCCCTTCAGTGTGGCTCTTCCACAAAATACCGGCTCTTCCACAAAATAGTGACTTCTGCGCATGGGCCACGAAGTTTCAATCGCACTGTACGTGAGTGCCCGCACATGGTATTTTGTGGAAGAGCCACACTGAAGGGGCCAAAGAGCCGCATGTGGTTCCCGAGCCGTGCTTTGCCGACCACGGCCCTAGATGGTTCCCAGGTGCAGCCTAGGGGAACCACTGATTCCTAGAGTGTTCGCCTCAATCGCTCTGACAGCACCCCACACAGCCATAACGTTCTTGAAAGGAAATGTGGTCCTCAACCCGTCATCAGCATCTGGGGTCCTCGTTAAAAAGATTCCTGGTGCTAGGCCTCACAATTCTGAATTCCTGGTGGGACCAGGTGAATGTTATGCATCTAGAGGCTGAAAATCTCTATTCTAATCCAAAACTCCCACCAAGTGCTAGTTTTTAGTTTAATGGAGAATACGGGGCCAATAACATACTTTTACAAAAATGCCTTAAAAATGTTTAAGAGAGTATGAACAAAGGAGGAACAGTAATTATCTAATGTTGTAAATATATTCTCACTGGGTACAGAAATCATGCCATGTACAGAAGACATAAGGAAATTTAAGATACTCTGCTTGGAGAAAAGAGGAGATAGTCAGAAGTTCCAGGTGGCCATCAATGCATTATTTATCTTAAGAATTTGTAAGAGGAAATAGGCTTGTTTACTATAGTTTTGGAGGGCGGAGTAGGAACAATAGTGGGAATTAAAGGGAGGCCAATTTTATCAGGATAAAGAAAAGTTCTGAGTGACCCAACAATGAAATGGGCTTTGATGTTAAATAGGTGAGCTCCCCATTGCTGAAAGGATTCAAGATGAGTCTACATGATCTCCATCATGTTTCTGTTGAAGGCATTTTGTTTAAGGTCCCTTTCAACCCTAAGAGTCGATAATTACAAGTATAAAAGAAGAGAAGAAATGCTAGGCTGCATCTGATTTTTACACTGATTCTTTCTGCAGAAACCACTACCATTTATTTATTTAATAATCATTTATTGGAAAGCTACTATGTGCAAGGCACTATGCATAGCTTTGGGGATACAGAGATGAGGAAGACACAGTCCTGCTCTCAAGGAGCTCCCATTCTAAAAGGGCAACAGGCAAGTTTTCAACAATTATATAATACAATAAATGTGATCATATAGGTATGCATGAAATACTGTGGGATCATAGAGGAGAGATCTAACTCAGCTTAAGAGAAATTTAGAAAGCTGAGTATAAAGGAATAAAGAGGCACCAGTAGGGTGGACAAGTGGGGGTGGTGATGGGAAAGACCATGCCACGCAGAGAAAATAGCATGTGCAAAGGTACTGAGGTAACAAGACTCTGGTGCATCTGGGAAGGCTGAGCAATTCACTCTGGCCCTGAGCAGTGTCTGTGAAAGAGCTGGGAGAGATGAGGCTGAAGAGGCAAACAAGGGCCAGATCACAAGGGACCTTACATGCCATGCTAAAGAGCTGGGGTTTTATCTTAAAGGTGGTGGGAAACCACTGGAGAAATTCAAGCAAGGAAGTAACATGCTCTGACTTGCAATTTAGGAAGCACATTTTTGTGTCAGTATGAAAGAAAGACTGGCGAAGAATAAGACAGGAAGCAAGGAGACTGCTTAAGACTTGTAGGATTCCAGGCAAGAAATAATGAAGACCTAAACTAAGAGAGAGGCGATGGCAGTAGGAGGAGAAGATGTGAATTACATTGACTGATGTCTAGTGGCTTAGGAGGTTACACCCAACAGGTTTTGGAGACTGGACAGATGGGATTTGGGGAGTGAGAGCGGGAACAGTAAGGAGGACTGCTGGGTCCCTGGCTTGAGTGACAGGATGCTACTGTGGAGGTCAGAGATACAGGAGGGGAGCGATTTTGGAGGTGAGGAAGAAGGGTGATGAGTTCAGTTTTGGAAATGTTGAGATTGAGGTCCCGGTGGGAAATCCAGTTCATCTTCAAAACACATGAAAGTACTCTTGCAATTCCAGTCCCTGACCTCTGCCGAGCAGAAAATGTCAATCATCTGGAAAGGGATGAAATCAACCCAGCTACGTTAAAAATCATCCTTTCTGACTCCATTCGCCTTGAAATCAGAAAGGAGTTCCAGGAAAACAATGGACATGCTTTTCCTTATTTCTTCTATTTGAAACTCATCTGTGGCAAAGTCATTTAACTTATCCTGTGTGTGCAGGCCGAAATGGTCAGTTTCAACATGGAAACAGTGGTTCTTGATGGTCAATTGCTGGTGCCTTTTCTGATTAAAGCTCCTCTCCACAATCCTCCTTAAAGATTCTTACTGGACTTACATATTTCTAAATGTCATATCTGTGCACTTCTTACTACTACAAGCTCTTCACACCCTCTCAGTTCATTTCCCAAATAAGCCAAAGCAGTGGTCGCCAACCTTTTGGACCTCACAGACCACCAGTGGTCCGCTGACCACCGGTTGGCGACTGCTGAGCCCAACGTTTGTAATCATTTAAAAATTTTTAATTTAAACCATCTTTGAAAATGTAAATTTCATATTTCTTGAAAAAAGACTCTTAATATCTAAAGATTGAAAATAATGTCATTCAATTATACAAAACTAAATAACCTCCCAGACATATTTCATTTTGCTAAGAATCCCTTCGTTATTTATTTAATCCTTTTAGACCTTATGCATTTGGGGGAAACTGCTGAGTACTCTTTGTGTAGGAAACAAAGTAAGGCACACATTAACGAACAATCTACACTTTCTAGTTTGAGCCTGAGCCCTTAGATTCCACTGATGATAAGGAAATTAAATAGTGAGCAAATGATTAATACAGGCATATCCTTTTCTATGCAACTGCACCCCATTTCTCTTATGTTGCTTCTCTTGCTTTCTCCTCCCCTTCCCTGAGGCCTCCCTCTTGGCAAATACTCACAGCTTTTGCGAAGACCCCCATAAGTTCCGGAAACTGATGTGTCAAGAGGGCCAGCATGGCTGTGAAGGAACACAATCCGGCAGTAAAGAGAATAAAGAAGGGAAGCTCCTTCTTTGGGTAAACTGAGACCTCATGGAAAGCTGTGGAGAAGATCAGAGGGAATATCAAGGCTGGAACACCAAGCATTCTCAGGGAATTTCTACATGTGGGATGGACTCTTCAGAGCTGTGGTTGAAGGCTGTTGCAAATGAAAAAGGCAGGGCACTTGAACAAACCATGGTCAACATTGCAGCCAGCCTTTGGCTGCCTAACTGCTTCTCCCAAGTCCATGTTCAGCTGTCAGTGCTCTATAGGAGCATGACAGAGCTCATGTGGGGATATCACACATTCATGGGCAGGGACAGCAACACCATCTATGCCTAATGTATAATATTCCTTTCTCGAAAGTGAACACAAAGGCAACAAAACTTTATTCAAATTATAAAACACATGTTCATTGTATACAACCTGGAAAATCCAAAGTCAGTACACTGAGAAAAGAGCCTGTCTCTAGCTTTTCGCCTGCCTGTAATTTTTAACCATCATATGGCAGCGATATCAGTTCATCTGGTACTTTTTCCTGGTGCGCGCTAGGTATGTTGGTGGAGGGGCCGCCCAGACAGAGAGACGTTCAGCAGGACCTCTTTCGCTGGCCAGGGCTTTGGAGATGAGGGTCATCTGACACAATTGTGGGAGACTTGTGATGATGAATATACCGCCAAAATACATAAATAAATAAATAACTGGTGCACTTTAGAGCATCTCCCATAACTTTTAAATTTCAAATGCTGGGTTTGGGGAAACCAAAAAGCTGTACCACTGAGAAAATGGACTCCCTGCTTCCTGTGGCTCTGTGGCTGCCTGTGACCTGGTTGGAGGGGGTGCTGACCAGGGGAGGTGGAGGCTGGCCTCCCTGAGAGGCCAGCACCAGCTGCCCGAGGCCCTGGTAAAGGGAAACCATGCAACTGCATGTGGACAATATTGTCACTTGAACCAAAAGGATCCAAGCGCTCCACTTCCGTCGGGAAATCCAAGATGTAAAGGCCTTTCCTTGACTGCTCAGCTCTCATTACTTAGATCCCTAAGAGTCATCCACTCTGCTGAAACTAAGAGTGGATAGGGGCCGAGAGGGAGAGAGGGGCAAAGCTAACCAACCACACACCTGAACCAGGGAAGTCAACCTGCTAGGGTTCAGACGTGGGTGGAAGTGTACTCGGGGCCACTGTGGCAACAGCGACTTTCTCCATATCCTCACTCTCAAAACCCAGCCCCCCCAAACTTTTGAGGGGAGATCAGACTTGGGCCACTGCATTCAATTAAATAAATGTGAGCAATAATTTCCTACTTCAGGCTTATAAAAATTATTCCTGTAAAGTTTCTTTTAAGAACTGTAATCTTGTCGTAACAGTGAATCTACCCCCATGGAAACTTAGTTGGACTCAACTAAAACATTTAAAATAGTGTACTTTTCAGAAAACTGTCTCTCATACCAGAAAACTGAAACTTTAACAAGGATCTCCCTGAAGGGGAAGTCAAAAGGTAAAGTATGGCCCATAAGAGGGGTTTCTGAAATCAAATCTAATGTAGTGTGAGACACCAGACCCTTGTCACAATCGGACTCGGCCAGCGAGGAACAACATGTCACTGAGGCCTCCCAGCTCCCTCAGTAACAAAGTGCACACTGGGGCTAGCTAGCAAGGAGACAAGTGAGCCACCTCCTGCCACTGCAATTTAAGACAGAGATTCGTTTTGCACCCAGACCCCACCATGTTGGAGATTTATGACTGGCTCAATAATGCTGGTGTTGGACAATTTACTATGCACTCAGGGCTCCAACGTTACACAATTCCTCTGGGCAAAGTATTTAAATATGTTACAGTTATGAGGTATGATATAACTGGGGCTGGTAAGAGGGAGGGGTGGCAGGAGAGAGATGGAAAGAAGGACTAGCCAAAATTTGGAGCTCATTATCTGAGGGAGAAAAATAGGTCCTAAGTCAGGGCCACATGAAGAGCCTGGACCTGATCCTCATGCACAGTATAATTTGATAATAACTAGTTACCCCAAATTGTCAGAACGGTGTCGTGTTACAGTCAACCAAATCGTATTTTCCACACGTGGTATGGGCAGACCCCGGCTGGTACGGCACTTGAGGGCAGAGGCCCGCTCATACCGCGCGGAGGCTGCACATGGGCTCCGCACGTGGTGTGCAACTCACTACGTGTAGCTCTTAGGTGCTCGCGGGAATCCCTCTGGCCAAGAGTACTGCAGCACCACAGAGAACACACCTCCCGCCCCACAACTCCACCTCTGGCAAAGGTGCCAGGGTCCTGTGCTGCTCTCCCATCAGTGACTCATCAGCTCCCCTGAAGTCTGTGCGAACTGCCTGTGGCCAGAGGAGAGGCCAGGCAGCACTGCACACTAGACCAGCCCAATCAACATCAGCCCCAAACTAGGGGTCTCTGCTCTCAGGCCAACACGATGCCTCTTCATATAAATTTCAGTCCTGGCTTGGGGGGGGGGGGGGGTGGTGTCTTTGTCTTTGACAAGTCTGAAGAGATTTAGAGGAGCAGGAAGCCAAACCCACTCACGTAGCTCACTTTAATGCATATGCTATCAAATAAGGACAGGGTTTGGGAGAAAAGTAGTAAAAGACAAGGAACATTATAGACATTTATCATTCCCACCCCCCCTCAGGCACCCTGCTCAAAGGCTGGAAGACAAAGAGAGGGGAGACTTACACGGGAGCAGTTCTCGGTCTGCTGTTTCTGTGCAGATCGGGTAAGGATAAAAGAGATGCCCCTTTTCTAGGGGATAAGGGATCATCCGAAAAGCTGAAAGGAGAGACAGTATGTTAGAGGTTCAATATTCGTCTCAGAACTTCTCAACTTTTGAGCATTTTCATAATGGGGAACACTTCTACAAATAACTCCTAGAAAGGATGCAAGATTTCCCCAAACTCTGAGTCATTGCCAGATAAGCTGTCAGAGGTGCATTATGATGTATGACTCACACATTAATCTCACTATATATTCTGGGCAAACCTCACAAAACTGGGTGGGGATGGGGTGCAAAGGAGTAGGGAAGCCATCAATTCCGATGCCCAGAATTTCCTCATCTACAAAATATTATTAAAATGCCATAAGCACTAATCCAATATAGTTCAACTAATGGGAACAGCACAAACCTGCATTGAAATGCTTCCCCAAGAAAAAAATGTGGATTGACTTGTTGGAGCCTGTTGTAGATGCACAAATATGAAAGGCATTTTAAAATCTATCTAGGTGGATTAGAATTCCAACCAAGACGGATAAAAACAAAAATCTAAAAATGCATGACTTGGGAGGTATTTCTAAACATTATGAAACATTTAAACCTTCAACATCATGTGGGAAAGAATGGATCCAGAGAGATTGTGTTTTGATGCTGGGCCACCTCAATTCTGCGTTTGTGGCATCATATGACATGAGGTCTCACACTGAATCCTGGCTTTCCAATCAATCCGTCCCTTCCTATATCACCTGTGTTCCTCTCCCTGTGACCATGTCATCAGCATGTTAGTCTCACATTTCCTATGAACAGTGCTCATGGAGGTGATTTTTCTTCAGCAGATGTCCTTTAACTACAGAGTGCTGTAGATATAAAATATAAAAACTGAGCCCCACACTGGGAAATGTTGGATATCAATCCTTGCCTTCATGCCTGTCAAAGAGGGGTGGTGGCAACACAGGATTCTTTTTAGTTTTAATGCAACATTTCAAGGAATTGTAGCTACACCCTTAGCTGTGTGATTACCTAAACCTTCTCAAAATGCGGTCAATGTATGTATTTATTTTTAGCATACTTATTTCAAACAGGAATCAGAAACAAAGAATGTTCTCCCTCACAAGAAATGACAAGGTTCCATTGTAACCAGCATCGGTGCACATATGGTATTTATTCTGGTGTCTGAATATTATTTAAAAGTAAAAACATTATGTATGTGATTCCAGCATTTGGAATGCAGTCAATCTACACCACAGTGGTATCACTCTGAGGTTACAGCACATTGCCACGGAGAATATAAATCACTAGAAACGCGGATTAGGGCAGAGCCAGTTTGCTGGCAGTTTGCTGAGTTAAAAATGTTATCAATTTTCCTCTCGTAACAGAAACCTCTTAAGCAGAGATTAAAACATTAAGAACACCCCAGTCTCTAACTGTTCTTAAATGAAAGGCTCACCCTGGCTCAGTCAGACCTTAACTTTCTTGCAAACAAAGATGACTTTTGCCCGCGACCAGCCAAGAGAGCTCTCCATACGGGTTGTGAACACAGAGATCACTCCAAGAAACCGCATCTCTCTTAACAGAACTAAGCTTGCAAGAGGAGGAAAAAACTACAAAACTGAACAAATCATTTGAGTCCTTTGTAGGATACACCAAAATCTTTTCTGGGAAGTAGCACCTTTAAATTTAAACTGCGATATGGCAGGATTTTAATACTATTTCCCATAAATGATGGCTCCTTTAAAAATATCCCAAATATGTAGAAAAATGTATGTGAAAGTTTTTCTTTCTGCTTCTTCTTCTTCTTTGTTTTTAAAATCCAGATTCTCCATGTACACCTGGGCTGCTGTAGTTAAGAATCTGTTCAGGTTTAATGATATAAATAAACCCTCAGTTTTCAAAGTGACTATAAATTTGAATGCTAGATTTTATTCAAAATTTGAAGTCAGTTTGTACTTCAGGGAGTAATTCTTAAAATGAAATACAGGAGCACAAGATCTTGAGAGTTGTCAACCATGGAAATCAAATGGTTAGTTGGTATCTTTTCAATCAGATGCCAAATGTATTTTTACATGCATTAAGGTAGCTTTTTTTCTTCTAATCAGTTCTGGTCTTTTTGGAGAGGGTGGAGACATTGCTTATATACAGCTTAAAAAGGCACACACACACACACACACACACACACCTTGCACTGCCCCCTGGCCCCCACCGCCATGACTGTAAAGATGTGTATTAAGGTGCTCTTCAAAATCATGCTCTTTCTCATGTCAGTTGTTATTTACATCGAGTTCATAAAATAATAGTAAGACTTTTGGCTTCACTGAACAAAAGCAAATGCAGTTTCTGTTTGTCTAATTCTATCCTTCAGCCACCCTGCTGTGCAGGGTCAGGAAAGTGCAGCTGTGAGATAAGCAGAGTGAGCCTGGAGCGGGAAGAGGCGCTGCTCACGCCGCCCCAGCCTCGCCTCCACCTCCTGGGCCTTTCCCTGCAAACACGTGCCTCAACTGCCCCGCGAGAACCTCGTGGCTTTAATGTCCAGAAATTTTGCAAGAGCAGATATGAGCACACTGATATGGCAGTGCAAACATGAAGGAAAATAAGGTCATTTAATCTATTTTATGAATTTGATTTATTTTATGTGCGATCCCAAACCTCCTAAAAATCTTTTCTGAGAAAACACTCATTTCCAAGAAATTAAAGATATATATGTATTTGCTTAAAAACAAAACAAAAAAGCTAGGCTACTTCGTATACTACATGGCACACAAATGGCAGCTGTCTGTTCCTTTGTGTGCATCGCTTCCTACCTTGATCTGTGCTGTGCCCCTGTTGGGGGTGACAGGAACCGGGAACCAGTTAATGAACACACCAGGCCCCCCCACAGTGAGTCTGAGGGGTTGCACTGCTGCCTTCTACACCGGACCAGACACATTTTCTGGGCTCCTAGCCTGTAAGTGAGGTGCACAGCAAACAGTCTCCACCAATACTGGAGGAAAACATCAACAGAACCAAAGAGTGGACAGAAGGATGGTGCGGGATTCATGCCTGATTTCCCCAGTGAAACAGACAAGGATAGAAGGTAATGCTTTGTCTATGCTGTCTTTCCAAAGAGGATCCAGAGACCCCATACAGACAGATTACTTGTACCAGTGAGAACTGAATTTGAGTCCCAGCTCTACCTCCTGAACATGTGAACGTCCTCCTCAGCAAGGATCTTAGAGAAGTGGTCCCTGCACTGACAGAGCTCACTGCCCAGGGCAGAAAGTGGATGCACCAATAATCATGAAAATATGTGTGAACGTTCCCACTGTGACAGCTCCTGATGGGAGAGATCCGTGGGGCTGTTTATCTGGAGGAGGAGGAGGGGGGTGACAGCTAAAAGAGCTGAACTCGACCAAGCTAACAACTGCATGTCTTTGGGTGGGTCATTAATCTGTGTCGAGTCTCTTGGTCTGTAAATGGGAACATCACAGACCTGGCGAGGCTGTCAAAGGGACTACGTGTGACAGCAGAGGTCAAGGTGTCTATACACAGTGCCTGGCTGCTCAATACAAGGTAGTTTCCTCTTTCCCCTCCCTTTCTACTAACCCTCAGGTTCATGGTCTCTCTATTAGGTCATACTCTAGCTTACAAATAAAAACGCTACTTGTTTGTAAACAATTAGAAGTACAAATGATAGAATAGAAAATTATCATCAAAATACAAATTTTATATTCTCACCTTTTACTGCATTGTAGGAAACTGCCCACGAGCGCTATGCCTTTTGTGAGACATTTGGGTATGACAATAGAGAAAGTACAAAAGTCAAAAGCCCGGGATCTGGTCCACATTCTTTCAGTATCTAGTTAGTGGCCTTGAGAAATCAGTTTCCTTTGGTTAGATTAAATGATGTTCCACTCTAATTCTGAAGAGAAATTCTAGAGATTTACAGCAGATTCATAACTTTTTAGGAACTCTGGCACTCTGCTCCTACTTCCATGACAGTACTGCTCACACACACACACACACACACACACACACACACACACGTATGTGCATGTGAGTATATCTGTACATATGTATTCACCTACACATGTTTCTCCCAAAGCATTTCAGAGTCTTACTCATCTTGGTATCCCCAACACAATGCCCAACACAGGAGAGACTCAATAAATTTTTGTTGAGTAAAGGAATGAACAAATTAATGTACAATCAGAAAGAGCGAATTTCCTTTTTAAAAATTTTTAAAAACTCAGGTGGATCCAAATTGTGGTCAGTCAGCAAGACTAAATAACATGAAGGAGCAAGCTGGGCTCAGTGGGCAGAAGGTGGGAACACATTGCCCTGGATCTGGACACTGGCTATTCGTAAATGGTAACTATCACCAGGGACTTTAGCAGACCACTGCTTCTCCCAAGAAACAAAACCTGAGCTGTCAGGGATGGTGCCGTGGGGGTGGGGATCTCTCCTCCGCAGCCCCAAAGGTGCCAGCCTTTTGGAGGAAAGGTTTAGCTAGAGGAAATGCCCCAAGGCCCACATCTTATAGCAAGTAGCATTTACCATTAGGTTCAAAGAGAATAAATTAGAATCAGAATTTCATCCTTTGCTTTAACAATGGGCTACTTTCTCCTCTCAAAGGAAATACTCTGCCTTAGTCCTCCTAAAAACCACCACCTTCAAATCTTATACATTATTTAGTGAATTCTTGGGGGGTGGGGGGAATCTCCAGAAAGAAAATAAAGAGTCTTACTTGGTAAAGTGGAATAAATGGAAACAAAGAAAGGCTAAGTGATGTACCCCATGGCATACTAGTCTTCTGATATATAGAATTATAAAGTTAAATATTAAAGTTCACAGTTGAAGTTAGCAGACTACCTTGCTTTATAAAATAAATGCAACCAAAACAGCTTTGAAAAGATATAGGTAGGAAGGAGATAAGGCCGCATCAGTATTTAATAAAGGTAAGACAGAAGATGTGCCATTTAAAATAGGGCCCCAAAAGGCACAATACCATTGTAAATAAGACCCAGTTCAGGCAAAATCCTGCATTTATATGTGATTTTTATATTCAACTCATACTTGCAGTGGTGTGTGTGTGTGTGTGTGTGTGTGTGTGTGAGAGAGAGAGAGAGAATAACCAGAACCTACAGTGTTTAAAATAAGTATAATTCAGATAAGATGGCAGCTGTGTAATGAACTAAGAAACATATTTTTAAATCTTGTAAATTAAAACTTTCCCCCTTTCTTGATTATCCTGAATTTAAGGAACATATTGTGTAATTTCAAGGGCTGGGACAGTGATGAATCAAACATTTTAGAAACCTTTGAAATGCTGATGGTTTGAGGACTCTTTTTTTTTTTTTTTTTAACCACCATATGTTTCAAACCCAAACAATCTCTGCCATGCATCAGCTGGATTTGGGGGTTTTATAAAAAAAAAAAAAAAATTGAGTTATTTCAGCCTAATTGTTGAGAAACTCACTTAATCCCACAAGATGACTAATGCTCCAGCATTTTAAAAAAAACACACAACATTAAAGAGGAAAGCAAAATAAACCTCCATCCCGGCCCCTAAACACTTCTGACAGAATTTTTTTTTAATCTCCAAATTAAAATTTGACCAAAAAAATACTCATTTTTAACATGGACACTAGTGATATTAGGTGCTGCTACCTTTCTCCCTGAATTCCCTATTAATGAAAAGGGGACACTGAAAGAAAATTGGGGGATGCCCTAAACTTTCAGAAGGAAGACAAACCTGATTTAAAGAAGAAAACCTACATTGGGAGGCTGGAGATGTCAAAAGGCACCACCATGTGGTGCACTGGAGGAAGTGCAGTGGCCTTCGCTCAGGCAAGACCCAGGGGAAGCCCACCACCTACTCCAGGAGGGAGAGGGAACAGCTCAGGTGCTACAATCATCCTCTGCTCAACTGCGTGGAAGCCCACCGATGGGGTGGGGGTGGGGGGGCTTTCAATATCAGGAGTGCTTCACAGTGCTTAAAAATTGGGTAAATTAAGTAAATACCACTGTAAGCAGGCAAGTCAGAATTCTGATCCAGGTCCTCAGATTTAAAATCCAGAGATCATCCTAAATACAGAGAACAGTTTGGTGGTTACCATAGGAGTTTGGGAGTGCAACGGGTGAAGGAGGTCAAAAGGTAAAAACATCCAGTTATAAAATAAATAAGTGACAGGGATGTAATGTACAATGGTGACTACAGTCAATAACACTGTGTTGCATATTTGAAAGCTGCTAAGAGAGTAGATCTTAAATATATACAAACTAGAGGCCTGGTGCACCAAATTCATGCACAGGAGAGGGGGGTCCCTCAGCCTGGTCTGCATCCTCTCCAATCCCAGGCAGGCAGGGATCAGGCCTAAACCGGCAGACTGACATCCCTCTCACAATCTGGGACCACTGGATCCTAACCGCTCACCTGCCTGCTTGCCTGATTACCCCTACCTGCTCTGCCTGCCTGCCTGATCACCCCTAACCACTCTGCCTGCCTGCCTGATCGCCCCTAACTGCCTCTGCCTCGGCCCCCAGCCTAAGCCGCAGTCTGGCCTCCCTCTGCCGGAGGCAACCCGGCTGATCAGGGGAAGGCACCGCCCCCATCACCCCGCTGCTGCTGCCACTGGCGGCCACTATGGCTGCCTGAGCCTCAGGTCTTGCAGTCAGACGTGGCTTGCCTGAGCCTCAGGCTGGCCCTGGGCAGCAGTAGCCGCCATCCACGGCTTGCCTGAGCCTCGGGCAGCTGCTGAGGCTTTGTCCGGAAGGACGTCCGAAAGACGTCTGCCCTAATTAGCATATTACCCTTTTATTACTATAGATTATGAAATCATCGCATTGTATACCTGAAACTAATACCTTAGATGTCGATTACACCTCACTAAAAAATAAATTAAAATGAAACAAAACCCAGAGCTCTGATGTTTCCATTTAACTTTGGACACTGATCTAGAAGTAATGGCAAAGGATTGCACACAATTGTGTGGAGTTGGAATGGTATTCTTTCATCTAAATTGCATGACTGATTTATAGCTTTGTTTGTAAAAAAGACCAAGTTGCTTGTAATGAAAGATTATTTTTTAAAATTAACATATATGTGTATATACACACACATACCCTAATATATAAAACCCTGGGTCATAACGACCAGTAACGACTGAGGCTCCACCAACTGGAAGTCAGTCCTGCAGCCAGTGCTGGGTTGCCACGGCTGACTGCAGGCATGGTGCCCCAGCACTGACTGCTGAGGGGGCTGTGAATCAGGGCCAGAGAGAGGCCTGAAGGGAGAAGCATGGACTGATCCATTGCTTCTGTGGCAGCTTTTGATCAGCACTTGCCTCTCTCTTTCTCTCACAGTCTGACCAGCAGCCGTGCCTCCATTTCTCTCCAAGCCTCCACTGGGCTGCTGATCAGCCCCGCCCTTCTGATCATGCCCTGTTGATAGGCCCAGAGACGCTGACTGGCATAGAAACTGACCAATCAGAACCAAATCTGGGCCAACTGTGAGGAGCCAATGGCTGCCTAGGAGGCGGAGCTTTTGACACTGATTGGCACAGAAAACGACCAAACAGAACCAAATCTGAGAGAAGTGTTTGTTTGTTTGTTTTTGGGGGTGAGATCAGGCTGGCATGGGAGAGCAGTTGGAGGCAAGATCAGGCCGGCAGGGGAGGGCAGTTAGGGGCAATCAGGCAGGCAGGCAGGTGAGTGGTTAGGAGCCAGTGGTCCCAGATTGTGAGAGGGATGTCCAACTGCCGGTTTAGGCCCGATCCCACAGTGTCAGGCCTAAACCAGCAGTTGGACATCACCCAAAGGGTCTCCGATCAGAGAGAGTGCAGGCTGGGCTGAGGGACGCCCCCCTTCATGCACGAATTTCATGCACCAGGCCACTAATATATACATATTTATGCTTGTAGAAAATATATATCCTTGCATAAAATTTGAAAAATACAAATATGAAGGGAAAAACACTTAAAATTTATTTAAAGATGTCTTAATTTCCAGTCTCTTTCCTTTGTTTACAATTGGATTTCTTTATTTTTTTAATAAAAATGGGCTCATTCTACATTTAAAATATTTAAGTCAGTATTCAACAACAAAAAATTTGGTTTTATATAAAACTAGAGGCCCGGTGCACAAAAATTTGTGTACTCGGGGGTGGGGGGTCCCCCTCAGCCCGGACTGTGCCCTCTCGCAGTCTGGGACCCCTCAGGGGATGACCACCTGCTGGCTTAGGCCTGCTCCCTGGGGGATTGGGCCTAAGATGGCAATCAGACATCCCTCTGGCAGCCCGGCAGCCCTCGGGGGATGTCCATTTGCCAGCGGGGAGCAGACCTAAGCTGCAGTCGGACATCCTTAGCACTGCTGAGGCAGGAGAGGCTCCCACCACCACCACTGTACTGGCAGCCATCAGCCTGGCTTGTGGCTGAGCAGAGCTCCCCCATGTGGGAGCGCACTGACCACCAGGGGGAAGCTCCTGCATTGAGCATCTGCCCCCTGGTGGTCAGTGTGTGTCATAGTGACCAGTCATTCTCAGTCTTTCTGCTGTTAGGGTCAGTTTTCATATTACCCTTTTACTATATAGGATAGAGGCCTGGTGCACGGGTGTGGGCCGGCTGGTTTGCCCTGAAGGGTGTCCCGGATCAGGGTGGGGGTCCCGCTTGGGGTGCCTGGCCAGCCTGGGTGAGGGGCTGATGGCTATTTGCAGCTAGTCACATCCCCTTCAGGGTGGTGGTCCCCACTGGGGTGCCTGGCCAGCCTGGATGAGGGGCTGATGGCTGTTTTCAGGCTGGCCACACCCTCTTTAGGGTGGGGGTCCCCACTGGGGTGCCTGGCCAGCCTGGGTGAGGGGCTGAGGGCCATTTTCAGACTAGCCAGCAACTGAAGCTCCCAGCCTCTCCTATTTTTCTTTTTTTTTTTTTTAATTCTGGGATTTATTTACCTTCTATAATTAAAACTTCGTTGCTGTCACTGGAGCTGAGAGCCGGCTCCAGCTCTGAGGCCACGGCCTGCTGAAAGCAGTTATCTGGGGTTTGTTTAGCTTCTATAATTGAATCTTTGTTGCTTTCGGAGCTTAGAGCAGGGCTGCGGCAGGCGGGGAACCTTGGCTTCCTCCATCACTGGAGCAAGCAAGCCTCCTGCTCCCTTCAGCTGTGTGGCTGCTGGCCGCCATCTTGGTTGGCGGTTAATTTGCATATCACCCTGATTAGCCAATGGGAAGAGTAGCGAAGGTATGGTCAATTACCCTTTTTGTCTTTTATTAGATAGGATGATTAACCTTATAAACACTAGGAAGGGAGTAAGTATACAGCCTGTAAGTAGTTAAGTAGAAGTTGAGGGCTTATGCAAATGTTTCAAAGATAACTGGTCCGCTTATCCTTTTTCTATGTAGGAAGGCATAACTAGCTGATATTATAGAAAAGAGGAGTGAAGGTAAAGTGAACTTAGGTTTATATCATGACTCCACCAACAATGGCTGCATGACATTCAACAAGTCATTCTACTCAATTTATCTGTTCCTCTCTCTCTTTTTTTTTTTTAAAAAAATATATTTTATTGATTTTTTACAGAGAGGAAGGGAGAGGGATAGAGAGTTAGAAACATCGATGAGAAAGAAACATCGATCAGCTGCCTCCTGCACACCCCCTACTGGGTATGTGCCTGCAACCAAGGTACATTCCCTTGACCAGAATCGAACCTGGGACCCTTGAGTCCGCAAGCCGACACCCTATCCACTGAGCCAAACTGGTTAGGGCTCTGTTCCTCTCTCTTATTTTTTTGTTTTTGTTAATCCTCACCAAGGAATATTTTCCACTGATTTTTTTTTAATAAAGAATGGGAAGGAGAGGAGAGACAGAGAAATGTTTGACATGAGAGAGACACAGCAATTGGTTGCCTCCCGCATGCGCCCCAAGCAGGGCTGGGGATTGAGCCTGCAACAGAGGTACATGCCCTTGACTGGAATTGAACCTGGGACCCTTCATTCCACAGGCCAACACTATCCACTGAGCAAAACTGGCTAGGGTTGTTCCTCTCTTGAGCAACCAAGATGGACAACTCTGCCCTGCCTGACTCAGAACTTTACCAGAAAGAATGCATGACATGATGGAATTGCAAACCCTCTGTAGAATTACCCAGTTCTACAAACACTCTTTAAGGTCTTGGTGCTCCACAGGCATTTGGTAGCTAGTAGCACTCTCACAGGTCTCTTTTGGAAAACTGAAATGCAGTGTAACTTCCCTGGAGTGGTTCCTATTGGTCGGTAAGAACCAGGAGCAGAATTTCCCTTTCCTATAGGTCTCTCGTTGCCTTGCCATACTGTTTTACGTATAAAAATTCATCTTTTTTTTACGCTAATAATTACATTCCCTTGTTTGATTTTGGAACTCACTATGTCACATCACATTTCTTGAAATCTCATTGTCCTTCCTGTTGATTCAAAGCATCTGTCCATTGTTAAATGCTAATATGGGTAAATAATTTCCAAACAGAATTTCCAGTTAGTTCTCATAGAATTTCTTTTAGTTATGCCATTCCTAACAGCATCTCTCTCACTTCTTGCCCCTGTGCACCCTTTTTGATCTTTTCTATAGAACTGACAACTTTTTTTCAATTGGATCCAATTGATAAGCTTCTATTACTATGTTTCCAAAATGCCGATGTAGGAATATGTTCTTGTTTGGTAAGTCAATCTGTGCATTTAATTTATCCACAACTAGGTTGAGGCTTCTCATGTTCAATCTTGCTGGGATTTTTCTGTTTGTTTGTTTTTTGGTGTGTGTGTGTGTGTGTGTGTGTGTGTGTGTGTATGTGTGTAAATAGAAATTCCTTTTGTCTTATTTGGGTAGAACATCTTAAATGCAACAATGACCGAAGCCAAGGGGGACTGTACATGTGTCCACACATGCCTGAGTAGAGTGTGCTGTCCTAACACATCCAAATACCAGCCCACAACACCTGGAATATGTTAATGCACTTACAGAGTGGGTGGGGGTAGAAGCATCAATCAAATCAACACCCCTTATGCTATAAATGGTAAATTATCTAGGTAGACCAACTATTAATTCTCTAAAGAAATATTTTCAAAACAACTAAACAAACAACTTTCAATCAACTTGAGTCCCATCCATTCCTATAAACTCACTTTTACTCCATCCCATTTGGCTCCTCCCACTGCTGCCCTCTTCCTGCTCTAATTTAGATTCCTATTAGGTTAGGGAAGGACAGGAAGAGGGAAGAGCAGATTATAAAAATAAAAATGGAAGCAGCTAAGACAAACAGAGTTAAAGGGATTAAAGAGACATTCAAGTTTAATAAAGCTGATAAGAGTAGGGAGGAACTACGAAAAAATTAACAGAAGACTCTAATATTTGTTTTGTTTCCCCAGGAAAGGAGGAAAAAAACCTCATTCTACATGTCAAACTTGTTTTGCTTAAATTAGTGATAACAGAGTGTCAAAACACATGTCCAGTAATCCACAGTCTTGGGTTTTTCCCTTTAATTTGCATTCTCCCAGTGTCCTTGCTGGCCCAGTTCTTCAAGGCTTGGTTCAATCTCACATGATCCGTAAGGTTACACATGACCACTCCACCCCAAAGACTTTCTCCCTTCTCAAGAACCACTGGGCAGCTGCTACTGGTTACTAAACCGAATTAGACAAGAACTTCTCCAGGGCACGGGCACATCTCACCCACATCAGAGCCTCTTCTTACACAGAATGATGGGAGCTAATCACAGCCATCCTATATAATAAAAGCCTAATATGCTCAGTGTCCGACCGTTCAACTTGTTCAACTGTTCAACCAGTTGCTATGATGCACACTGACCACCAGGGGGCAGATGCTACAACTGGTAGGTTAGCTTGCTGCTGGGATCCGGCCCATCAGGACTGGGCGAGATGGGCCGGACACATCCTGGAGCCTTCCTGCAGTCCCTCCCCAGCTCGGATCGTGCACTGGTGGGGTCCTTCGGCCCTCTTGCAATCCGGGATCTCTTTGGGGATGTTGAAGAGCTGATTTCGGCCTGATCCCCGCAGGCCAGGCCAAGGGACTCCACTGGTGTACGAATCCATTACTGGGACTCCACTGGTGCACCAGGACTCTAGTCTAACATAATCTGCCACTGAACACCAGGGTCCAATGGCCGTTGCTCTTGTTCTGAAGCAGAACTGCTGCTCATTTGTGTTTGGCCACCTGACTCTAGTAAAGGAGAACTGTGGCTCATTAGCTAACCCATCCAGAAAGTCCATTGAGAAGTGGTAATAAGAGTCCAGCACAAGACCTAACACCAGGCCAAAGATTCCCACAATGGCATGGGGTTGTCCAAGTCTCCAAAGAGGGTTTTCAGCTGGTAGGATGCTCCTATGCTGGAGCATCCAAACTCATCGCATATGCTGTAGAAACTTGCCTTTTTGAGCTGCTGAGATGGCACCACCATAGTAACACCCACCACCACCAAGGAAATGGAGAGCCTGAGTAATTAACCATCTCACAGTGATGAATACACAAAGAGGAACAGCTATTGATGTGCAAATCATTATTCATCATAGACAATCAGGGTAAAAACAGTTTTAGCATCTTTTCATGCTCTTAAAAAATGTTTCAAAAAAAGAAAATTACTTACTGCCTTCCCACGTACAATGCAAAAGATTCAAAGCCCCTTCCACCCTCTTCCAGTGTGCCAGGTGAAAGAACGCATATGCTATTGCTTCACTGTCCCCTCTCTTCAGGATATGTTCTGGGGGTAGAATTAAGCTTTTCATTTCTAGTAGGTACTGAAATAAAAAAGCGGGAGACAGATGCATTAATACACAGTCATTTGGAATTCAATACTGAAAACAGAAAGCTTGATTTTCCTAAAGCCACCACTCATAAGCATTTCATCAAACCTGCAACCCCATTACTACATTTGAAGGCAACAACTAAAACATCCAGCAATCCAAAGTTTGCTAATAGGTAATTAGACTTGTACTAGTTTACCACAGTGAAGATCAGAGGCTTTAAGGCTCTGATACTGCAAACAAACAGATAAATATAGACAAACAACAAAAAGGAAAATTTAGAAGATGCAATAATTTGGCATGCTAGTATAATTTTTTACCAAAAAATGATGATGGAGAGATGTGCACCAGAATGAAAATATATAAAGTGGACACATGAAAGTTAAGAAACTATATAACTAAGCCAGCTGAGCTAGAGAGATTTAAGATTGACTAGCACTGCCCATTACTTTTTCTATACTGGTCTATCAAGGAGAAGGACCCAGTCCTGTGAAAAGCACCATCCATCACTGCTCAGATGCTGGAGGGAAGAGGGGTAGCAGCCAGAGCATAGGAAGACCCAAGGCAGGGGAGCAGTATACTAGTAGACTCCAAAGTACAATGTTCTTTTAGGTCCTTTCCCAAAGACTGGAGGGTTCCCAGCTTACACCTCTTCACTCCTATCTTCTACAAAGGAGGTGGTACAGGGCAAGAATGAATATTCTTCCTGGAGGCTCAAAAAACACTAATTGCCCATTTGTAGTTTTTTGTGTTTAGGACAGAAAGGGAAACAAATTTAGGATGCTATTTTATATTTGAAAATAGTAACTTCTTCCTGCTTCCTGACCTTCCATTTATTACTCATTAGCTCCCTTCCCCATTTGTTCCCAACACACATACACATACACAACTACCACCAACCACCATCACATGAACCTATGCATTGCCTTTAAAGTGGAGATTAACAAAAATTACAACTAAACCACAGAACAACCATCATTCAGAACCACCTAAATCTAGCTGAATGGAAGCCCTTCAAAGGGATTTAAAGAAGAAGCCACACTGAGACTGGTAGGAGGGGCAGAGATATGGAATGAGCTGGTGCTACAACCATTGTGTGGCAGATAAAAATTAGGAGGGATATCTTGGCTGTGGAGGGCCCCCTGAGGAGCAAGGGGTCCCAGGCCTACACCAGGCCTCCCAGCCCAGGGTTCAAGTGCCAGGAAGAGAAGGCCCCATAACTTCTGGCTGTAAAAACCAGCGGAGATCGAGGCTGAGGGAGATAAAGGGCTGCTGGAGTCCCAGGAAGTCCCTCTTAAAGGGCCTGTGCACAGATTACTCGAACTCTCTTCCTCAAAGCTCCAGCA
This sequence comes from Myotis myotis, assembly GCF_014108235.1. NCBI lineage: Eukaryota > Metazoa > Chordata > Mammalia > Chiroptera > Vespertilionidae > Myotis > Myotis myotis. The sequence continues at coordinate 72,669,793 of NW_023416315.1, forward strand.
CCAGGGCAGCACCTTAAAATGAATCAGGGACATATGGGGAGAAACTGGATTGTCTGGCAACAGGGCAAGAGCTGGGTGGAGACAGTGCAGCTTTCTGCCAGAGAAAAGTGCAGGTAGAAGCCATTGTTCCTTTGCTAAGTTTCTCCCCACTATCCCCCAGAGCAAAGAGCTAACAGGCAGGTGCCATATCTGAGTCTCCATCAATCTGGCTCACAATATTCATCCCATCATGGTGAGTCCCTCAGACTGAGCCCCATGCAACTTGTGGGCCCATCCAAGCTGTTTTCAGAGGCGCTTCCATACAACTGGCCTTTATTGCCTCATGCTTCAGACTTCCCTAAAATCACACAAATAAGCAGCATCTGGCCTTTGTGTACACCATACCTCTTGCTAAGTGGCCCCAGACATGACTCTAGTAGCATCTGGCCTTGGTTTACAGCTTAGCCTCTCTTGGGCAGCTTTAAGTCCAGCACAAGTAGCCCCACCCTGTGACCAATAATCTGAGGCTAATCAAGCCTGAATACAATCAGATTGCAGGCAGAGTGGGTCTCTGGAGGCTTTGAGTTTGCCTTATTTCCTTCTGGGGCCACGTCTAGGAAAAGCAGACCACAGTGCACATCTTGGTCCTTCCCAAAGATACCCAGCCTCAGCACAGAGAGCTACAAGCTGTGGATTGCTGATAGCTCTAATCAGGGTACTCAGGGCCAGTCACAAACAGCATCTAACATTGTCCAGCACTAGAGATTGGTAGTATTAGCAGATCTACCTAACACACAGACATAAACCCAAAGAGGCAGCCAAAATGGGTTGACAAAAAAGAAAGAAAAGAAAGCCCCAAATGAAAGAACAAGAGAATTATCCAGAAGAAGAGCTAAATGAAATGGAGATAAGAAATTTGTCAGACATAGAGTTCAGAATAATAATGGCAAAGATGCTCAATAGCATTTGAAAAGATATAGTAACTATGAAGAATGACACAGCGCTAATATGGAATGCAGTTGAAGGAATACAGGCAGATAAGGAGAAGCTGAGGATCAGATCACTGAATTAGGCAGATAGGTTATAAAAAATCAGTCAATCAGAGAACCAAAAAAAAAAAAACAATTATAAAACAGGAGGGCAGCTTAAGGGAGCTGTGGGACTGCATAAAACATAACATTCACATCATAGGAATACTTGAGGAAAAGAAAGTGAGCAAGGGAGAGAGGATGTCTTTGAAGAAATAATAGCAGAAAAGTTCCCTAACCTGCTGAAGGAAAGAGTCACATAAGGTCAGGAGGCACAAAGAGTACCAAGAAAGAAGAACCCAGGCCCATGCTCAGACACATCAAATATTAAAATGCCAAAAATTAAAGAAAAGAGAGAATCTTAAAGGCAGCAAGAGAAAAACAATTTGTTACCTACAAAGGAGTACCCATAAGGCTGTCAGCTGATTTCTCATCAGAAACTTTACAAACCAGAAGGGAATGGCATGAAGTGGTCAAGGTAATGGAAAGCAAGGATCTGAAACCAAGATTACTATATCCAGCAAGGCTATCATTTAAAATAGATGGTGAAATAAAGAGCTTCCCAGACAAAAAAAAAAGACTAAACAAGTTTATCACCAAAGGCTAAAGGAGTTTATCATGGCCAAACCAGCATTGCAAGAAATGCTAAAAGAACTGCTACAATGAGAAGAAGAAATAGACAAACATAAAGAATTTAAATGGTAATAAATAAATATCAATAATTACCTTAAAAGTAAATGGATTAAATGCTCCAATCAAAAGATATAGGATGACTGAGTGGATACAAAAACATGACCCAACTATATGCTGTCTACAAAAGACCCACGTCAGAACAAAAGACTAAAACAGGATGAGAGGAAAGGGTTGGAAAAATTTTTCCGTGCAAATGGAAACAAAAAGATAAGCTGGAGAAGCAATAGTCATATCTGACAAAATAGACTTCACAATGAAGGCCATCACAAGAGACAATAAAGGTCACTACATAATACTAAAGGGATCGATCCAACAAGAGACTATAACCCTGTAAAACATATATGCACTCAATTTAGGAGCACCTAAGGAGAAAAAAAAATATATATATATATATATATATATAAACTTCTAGCCCTAACCGGTTTGGCTCAGTGGATAGAGCATCGGCCTATGGACTGAAAGGTCCCAGGTTCGATTCTGGTCAAGGGCATGTACCTTAATTGCAGGCACATCCCCAGTGGGAGATGTGCAAGAGGCAGCTGATAGATGTTTCTCTCTCATTGATGTTTCTAACTCTCTATCTCTCTCCCTTCCTCTCTATAAAAAAATCAATAAAATATATTTTTTAAAAAATTCTAAAGGATTTTAAGGGAGAGATCCACAGCAATACAGTCATAGCAGGGGACTTTAACACCCCGCTGACTTTGCTGGATAGATCTTTCAGACAAAAAGTTAATAAGGAAACAGATACTCTAAATGCCACACCAGATCAGATGGCTTTAATTGACATTTATAGAACATTTCACACCAAAGCGGCAGAATATACATTCTTCTCAAGTTCACATAGGTCATTCTCAAAGACAGACCACATGTTAGCACACAAAACAAATCTCTACAGGTTCAAGAAGACTGCAATTATATCAAGCATCTTCTCAGATCACAATGGAATGAAATTAGAAACTAACTACAGTAAAAATATTTAAAAACATTCAAACACAAGGAGGTTAAATAGCATGTTATTAAACAATGAATGGGTTACCGAGATCAGGAAATAAATAAAAAAACTTCCTGGAAACAAATGAAAATGAACACACAACAACCCCAAATCTCAGGGACACAGGAAAAGCAGTCTTGAGAGGGAAGTTCATAGCTTTACAGGCCTACCTCAAAAAACAAGAAAAATTAATAATAAACTATTTCATCCTACAACTTAAAGAATTAGAGAGAGAAGAATAACAAAAGCCTAGAGTAAGTAGAAGGAAAAAAAATAATAAAGATTACAGCAGAAATAAATGACACAGAGGCTAAAACAACAATACAAAAAAATCAATGAAACTAAGAGCTGATTCTTTGAAAAGTAAACAAGATTGATGAACCTTTAGCAAGACTCATCAAAAACCAAAAAGAGAAGACCTAAAATAAATAAAATCAGAAATGAAAGTGGTGAAGTAACAACTGAGACCACAGAAATACAAAGGATTCTAAGAAAATACTATGAACAATTATATGCCAACAAGCTGGACAATGTGGATGAAATGGACAAATTCCTAAGAAAATACAATCTTTCAAAACTGAATCAGGAAGAATCAGAAAACCTGAATAAGCCAATAACAACTGGTAACATAGAAGGATTAATAAAAAAAAAAAACTTCCAGCAAACAAAAGCTCTGGTCCAGATGGCTTCACAGAGTTGGTTTCTTGAACCTTCAAAGAACAACTAACACCTATCCTCCTCAAACTATTCCAAAAAACCCAAGAGGAAGGAACACTTCCAAGCTCTTTTTATGAAGCCAGCATTATCCTAATTCCAAAACCAGATAAGGACACTACAAAGAAAATTATAGGCCAATATCCCTTATGGACATAGTTGATAAAATCCTTATCAAAATATTAGCAAATCAGATTCCGCAATATAGTAAAAGGATCACACACCATGACCAAGCTGGATTTATTCCAGGTTTGTAAGGCAGGCACAATATTTGAAAATCAATACCTGTGATACATCACATAAACAAAGTGAAAGACAAAAATCACATGATCCTATCAATTAGACGACACAGAAAAGGCACTCAAAAAAATCTAACCCCATTTTTTATAAACACTCTCAGCAAAGTGGGAATAGAGGAATCATACCACAACATAATAAAGGCCATGTATGACAAAGCTACAGCCAACATCATACTCAATGGGCAAAAACTAAAACCATTTTCCCTAAGAACAGAAACAAGACAGGGATGTTCACTTTCGCCACTTTTATTTAACACTAGACATATCTTATAGCAACGTTTACAGGTACATCTCCTAGGACAAAGGAAATTAAAAAGAAAATAAACAAATGGGACTACATGAAAATAAAAAGCTTCTGAACAGCAAAGGAAACCATCAATAAAATGAAAAGGAAGCTCACTGTATGGGAGAACATGTTTGGCAATGATACATCCGATAAAGGTTAATATCCAAACTATATAAGGAACTCATACAACTTAATAAAAGAAAGATAAACAATTCAATTTAAAAATTTGCAAAGAACCTAAATAGACACTTCTCCAAAGTGGACACATTGATGGCCCAGAGACATATGCAAAAATGCTCTAAGTCACTGATCATCAGAGAAATGCAAATTAAAACGACAATGAGGTCTTACCTCACACTTGTCAAAATGGCTATCATCAACAAATCAACAAATGACAAGTATTGGCAAGGATGTTGAGAAAAGGGAACCCTAGTACACTGCTGGTGGGAATGCAGCTTGGTGCAGCCACTGTGGAAAACAGTATGGAATTTCCTCAAAAAATTAAATATGGAACTGCCATTTGACCCAGTGATCCCACTTCTAGGAATATATCCTAAGAAATCAGAAACACCAATCAGAAGGAATGAACGCACCCCTATGTTCATAGAAGCATAATTTACAATAGCTAAGGTCTGGAAACAGCCCAAGTGCCCATCAGCAGATGAGTGGATAAAAAAGCTGTGGTCCATGTACACCATGGAGTACTATGCAGTAATAAAAAAGAAGGATCTCTTACCCTTTGAGACAGCATGGAGGGACTTAGAGAGTATTATGCTAAGTGAAATAAGCCAGTCAGAAAAAGACAAGTATCACATGATCTCACTCATATGTGGAAACTAATGAACAAAATAAACTGATGAAGAAAACAGATCCAGTCCATAGAACAGACTATGGAATCTCAGAGGGAGGGCAGGGGTAGGTGGGTGGGTTGGAAGAGATCAACCAAAGAACTTGTATGCATAAACCCTGGACACAGACAATAGGCTGGTGAAGGCAGGTGGGCAGAGCGGGGCTGGGCTAGAAGGGGTCAATGGGGGGAAAAAGGGGACATATGTTATAATTTAAACAATAGAGATTTAATTAAAAACAACAACTATGTATGATGTCAGATGGGTAGGAGATTTATCACTGTGATCATTTAGTAAGTTATATAATTTCTAATCACTGGGGTGTGCATCTGAAACTAATATAATAGTATATGTCCACTATAATTGAAAAATAAAAAGTGACTAAAAAACAAAAATAAAATAAAATGGAGATTAATAGATGATGGAGGAATATAGAATTAAAATGGGACAAACACAGCAAGGAAGTGCTATAAGAGATGTTCAACAATTTTAACACCACAAACAATTGTCTGTGGATTTAACTATTGGTGGGAATTTATGAAAGAGGGTGAAGAATGGGAGAGCCCCCATATACAGAATGGAGATTACGATCCCCCTATCAGTGTTTCATTATCATCTCACTGTGGACTTAGGCACTTTGGGCCTGCTGGGTGCAGTGGCCTTGAGCTTCCTCTCTTGTTGGCACAGGTGGTGTCAGGGTGTACTGCTCAGCAGGAGTTGGAAGCAAGTCTGGCCTCTTGCTTCAGCAAATAAAACTTTCCTCATTTGGGGTCTGCTATGTGAAGAAGCCTCAAAGCAGGAAGAGTGAGGAAGTGAGAGAGCCTACCCACAGTGCAGCAGAAAGCAGGAACACACAGCCATCAGTTGGGGGATAGGAAGGAAAGAAGGCCTCCTTCCAGAGAAAGACCGCTTCCCAGGGCAGTTCATGAAAGGTGTTCACTATTTTGATGGGATTTCCTCAAGTATGAGTTCCAAAAGAATTTTTTGTTTATATACCTTTTTAAATTCTACAAGTTACTGCTTTCCTTCTCCATCTTGTTTTAAAACAGTACAGGCAAAAATCTTTCGGAAAAAAATAACAATTTTGAATTACCTAGCAATCCAACTAGCACCCTATTTATCATGAATACAAGCCATAATATAAATATAAAGGTGAGTTTTATGTTTAGAGATATTTGACTATCCTCTCGTGATTTTGTCACCATAATAGAAGTCATTAGACTATATGTTGCTACTACCCAGAATGATCTTAAAAGACCCCAAAGGCTATGAGTCATGAGAAAGATATATAATTTGTAAAATGCTACAAACTGTACTAATTGTTTCAGAGTACATTAGAGAAGACCAATTGGTTACTATTAATAATCATCCAGAGAACAAAGAAAAGAAAAATTTCTTACCTAATAACAGCCCTAGAGTAAGATTTTCATTTCTGAATTCTCTAATAATTTACAGCCACCTTGTCTACTAAATAGTCAATTTTTAAAAGAGGATGATGCTGAGTGAACCTTGAAACAAACTAAATATGAAAACCACTAGCTCACGTGTCCCACATATACAGAAATATCTTGAAGTCCCTGATAACCAAAAAATGGCTGAAAGAAAAGTGTGAGCTATTATTTTTTTTATTTCCATTATGAGGGAAAGCTTTCCAAGTAATTTCATTAAGCATTTATGAGAAAACTCTTCTCTTGGCCCAAGCAACCTTCAGGTACAGAGACACCTGAGAAGAACTGAGCCTGGTAGCCACCCATTTTTGTAGGCAGATGTTGAAACAAACTAGAAGGGGGTGGGGCTACAATAGATATCATAAGACAAGAATTCATTTAAAAGCATTGCTGGATTTACAATTTGGAAAATAGCAGTGCACGTGTGTGAGACGCATGGCTTACCCAGCCTGCAGGTTGAATGTGGTGCATATGGCTTCAAGGACATCATTCACAGCCCCAAATGCGGGCTGTGAGGTAATGTTCTGTTTATCCCCTAAGCTCCCTCTGAGCTTAGCATAGGTAAAATTTTCACATACTGCCTTGTATTATTTATCCACATGTCTTCCCCCTCAGCTTAATCATAAGATCCTCAAGAGCATGAATCTCACTTCCTAAGAAGTCTCTCAATGAGCATCCTTGGCCTGATCAGCTGACGAGAGCAACTTACCAAGGAAACGTAGCTGCCTTCTCATCACATCTACTTTATGGCAGAAATAGGTTATGCTATAAAGGAGATTTATATTCCTATACAGTTCCATACAACATGTTGGCTCTAACCAGATGATGAAGGCTAATAACAATGTGTAATGTTTTTGGTCAGGCTTAAAGTGGCTGGCAAGGTCAGTTCTCAACATGTGTAACATTTAAATTAGAAAGGCATGGAACATTTCATATCTTACTTGTCAAGTGAAAAATAAATGGAAAAGGGCAGATCCCTATCCACAAGTATGCAGAAATCAATTAGAATAACTGTATCTTGTAAATCAGAGAACTCTCTCGGCCTGTCTATAATAAGTAGAGGCCTGATGCACGAAATTCGTGCAAGAGTAGGCCTTCCTTTCCCCGGCTGCCGGCACCGGCTTCCCTCTGGCATCTGGGACCCAGGCTTCCCTCTGGCCGCTGGCAGGCACTGGGTACCCAGCTTCCCTTGCAGCTCCGGCTTCGTCTGGAAGGATGTCCGGTCTAATTAGCATATTACATTTTTATTATTATAGATTACTTGGCTTCTATTCGCTAAGTCTGCACTCCGTGCTATCTTGCCTGCCAACCTGTCTCTAACTTCCTTCCCAGATTCTCAAATCGGGCTACTAAACGTTTCGGAAGCAAGTTTTCAAAATCTATTTTTCAGAATCTAGCTTCTTATGCCCAATATAGGAACACAGAAAGAGGAGCTGAGTCGTGCCAAGTTATGGAGGTATTTGAGCAGAGGGTGGTTTACCTGTCAGAAAAGCCCCAGGAGAAATTTGGTCCATCAGAGTCCAGTCTAGATGAATGATCAGATCTTTTCTGTTAAGGTCTTAAAATTCTGTAATAATTTGAGTGAAAATGATCCCAAAGTTATTCTTCATATTCAGGGGAGGGGAATGTCTGGCCCGCAGGCCGTATAAGACCTGTGAATTCATTTGGTCTGGCCCTCCCAAGGCATTAAGGGGTGAGTTAACTAAATGTTTGACCAAATATAGCAGGCTAATTTTTTTAAGAGTCATTTATAATTTTATTGAGGTAGCCAAATAACTAAGCAACTCTTAATAGCAGGCTAATGTTTAAGTTGATAATTTTGTATGGCCCTCAAATAATGTTATAAATATCCAAATGGCCCTTGGCAGAAAAAAAGGTTCCCACCCCTGATATAGATATTAATGCCAAGGAGTTAATTTATAGCCAATTATTGAATTTTCATACCAACAAGAGCAGAAGCCATATTAAAGTCATTAGCAAAAAATATGGGAATAAACAAAATGGGAAAGAACAGGTTAATTAAATTACAGCATAATTAGATGATGGCTATCAAGTTGTTCCCCAAAAGCAGTTAATAGAATATTTTTATGTGTGTATGCGTGTGTGTTTATGAGGTGTGGTTTTTTAAACTTATGTTTTAAAAATTAAAAAAATATTACATAGGTCCTCCTTTTCCCCTCATTAACCTCTTCCAGCCCGCTCCCGTCTCCCCCCACCCCTCCCCTCCCCGGCCCTCACCACCCAATTGTCTGTGTCCATGGGTTATGCCTAAATGCATACAAGTTCATTGGTTGATCGCTTCGCACCCACCCTCCCCTGCCTTCCCTCTGAGGTTCAATAGTCTGTTCATGCTTCTATGTCTCTGGTCTATTAGATCATCAGTTTATTTGGTTTGTTAGATTCCACATATGAGTGAGATCAAATGATACTTATCTTTCTCTGACTGGCTTATTTTGATCAGCATAATATTCTCCAGGTTCATGCATACTGCTGCAAATGGTAAGAGTTCTTTTTTATTTATTTATTTATTTTTATTGTGGTGTAGTATTCCATTGTGTAAATGTACCATAATTTTTTTATCCCCTCATCTGCTGAGGGGCACTTAGGCTGTTTCCAAATCTTAAGATATTGTAAATTGCACTCCTATGAACACAGGGGTGCATACATTCTTTCTGATTGGTGTTTCAGATTTCTTAGGATATATTCCTAGAATGGGATCACTGGGTAAAATGGCAGTTCTATTTTTAATTTTTTGAGGAAACTCCATAATGTTTTCCATAGTAGCTGCACAAGGCTGCATTCCCACCGGCAGTGCACTAGGGTTCCCTTTCTCCACAACCTCACTGACACTTGTTGTTTGTTGACTTGTTGATGATACCCATTCTGACAGGTGTGAGGTGGTATCTCATTGTCCTTGTGATTTGCATCTCTTGGATGATTAGTGACTGAGCATTTTCTCTTGGCTTTCTGTATGTCCACTTTGGAGAAGTTTCTATTTAGGTCCTTTGCCCATTTTTAAATTGGACTGTTTGTCTTCCTTTTATTAAGTTGTATGAGTTGCTTATATATTTTGGAGATTAAGCCCTTATCGGATTTGTCATTGGCAAATATGTTTTTCCGTGCAGTGGGCTCTCGTTATTTTGTTGATTGTTTCATTTGCAGTGCAGAAGCTTTTTATTTAATGTAGTCCCATTAGTTTATTTTCTCCTTAGTTTCCATTATCCTAGGAGATGTATTGGTAAACATATTACTACAAGAGATGTCTGAGATTTTGGTGCCTATGGTTTCTTCTAGGACTTTTATGGTTTCATGTTATACATTTAAGGCTTTTATCCATTTTGAGTTTATTCTTGTGTATGGTGTAAGTTGGTGGTCTAGCTTCATTGTTTTGCATGTTCCTGTCCAATTTTCCCCAACACCATTTATTGAAGAGACTGTCTTGACCCCATTTTATGTTCTTGCCTCCTTTGTCAAATATTAATTGAGCATAGTGGCTTGGGTCGATTTCTGGGTTCTCTGCTCTGTTCCATTGATCTATATGCCTGTTCTTGTGCCAGTACCAGGATGTTTTGATTACAGTGGCTTTGTAGTGTAACTTGATATCTGGTATTATGATTCCTCCAACTTTGTTCTTCTTTCTCAAGATTGCTGCGGCTATTTGGGGTCTTTTTGGTTCCATGTAAATTTTTGGAGTGTTTGTTCTAGATCTGTGAAATATGCCCTTGGTATTTTAGTAGGAATTGCACTGAATTTATAGATTGCTTTGGGTAATATGGACATTTTAATGAGGTTGATTTTACCAATCCATGTACATGGTATAGTCTTCCACTTGTTTATATTTTCCTCTATCTCTTTTTTCAACATCCTGTAGTTTTCAGAGTACAGGTCTTTTACCTCCTTGGTTAAGTTTATTCCTAAGTATCTTAATTTTTTTTTGTTGTTGCAATGGTAAATGGGACTGTGTGTTTTGTTTTGTTTTTAATTTCTCTTTCTGAGAGTTCACTGTTGGTACATAAAAATGCTATAGATTTTGGGGTGTTAATTTCATACTCTGCTTCGTTTCCGAATTCATTTATTAAAAAAAAAAAAAAAAGAAGAAGGAATTCTTTCTTACCATTTGCAACAGCATGGATGGAACTAGTAGTTTTTTGATGGATTCTTTAGGGTTTTCTATGTACAGTTTCATGTTATCTGCAAATAATGAAAGTTTTACTTCTTCCTTTCCAATTGGGATGCCTTTTATTTCTTCTTCTTGGTAGAAGAATATTTTTAGCATAATGTTTTCATGATATATTACTAAATAAATAAAGTGTACATAGAGAATATGATGTTTGTAATAAAAATGTATTTGTAGGCACTAAAAACATTGCAAGGTAATAGACTGAATACTAACAGTGGCTAAATATCTGATTTTATGGGAGATTAACTTCTTTTGCACTTTTCCTATGCTTCCCAAGTTTTCTGTAATAAGCATTTCTTTCTCTCTCTCTCTCTCTCTCTCTATATATATATATATATACTAGTGGCCTGGTGCATGAAATTCATGCAGGGAGGGGGCCGGTGTCCCTCAGCCCAGCCTGCACCCTCTCCAATCTGGGACCCCTCGAAGGATGTCCTACTGCTGGTTTACAGGGATCGGGCCTAAACCCGATCAGACATCCCTCTCGCAATCCGGGACTGCTGGCTCCTAACCGCTCACCTGCCTGCCTGCCTGATTGCCCCTAACAACTCTGCCTGCTGGCTTGCTCACCCCCAGCTGCCCCCCGTGCTGTGTGCTCACCCCTAACTGCTCCCCCCCTGCTGGCCTGCTTGCCCCCTCCTCCCCTCCCCACTGGCCTGCTCGCCCCCAACTGCCTCCCTGCTCACTCCAAACTGTCCCCCCCCACAGTCCTGATCACCCCAACTGACCCCCACTGATAGCCTGCTTGCCCCTAACTGGCCCCCCTGCTGGTCTGCTCACCCCCAACTGCCCCCCCCCCAATGGCCTGATCACCCACAACTGCCCTCCCCTCTTGGCCTCTAACCGCCTCTACCTTGGCTCTGCCACCATGGCTTTGTCCAGAAGAACGTCCATAAGGTCTCCTGGAAGGTCTCCCAGTCTAATTAGCATATTGACCTTTTATTAGTATAGAGGCCTGGTGCACGGGTGGGGACCAGTTGGTTTGCCCTGAAGGGTGTCCTGGATCAGGGTGGGGGTTTCCTTGGGGCATGAAGCGGCCTGGGTGAGGGGCCTGTGGTGGTTTGCAGGCCAGCCACACCCCCATGGGGTGACGGTCCCCGCTGGGGGGGCATGGCAAGCCTGGGTGAGGGGATGATGGCTGTTTGCAGGCTGGCCAGGCCCCCCAGCGGGGACTCTTACTCCATGGGGGTGTGGCTAGCCTGGGTAAGGGGCTGAGGGCCGTTTTCAGGCTTGCCAGAGCCCCTTCAGGGTGGGGGGTCCCGTTGGGGTGCCTGGCCAGACTGGGTGAGGGCTGAGGGCAGTTTTCAGGCTTGCCACGCCCCCCAGTGACCCAGGCTCCCAGTCTCTCCTTCAGTGGCAGCCAGGGCGGGTGGGAAGCTTGGCTTCCTCCGTTTCTGGGGGCAACCCAAGCCTCCAGTACCGTGGCTGCTGCCATCTTTGTTGGGTTAATTTGTATACTCGCTCTGATTGGCTGGTGGGTATAGTGGAGGGATGGTTAATTTGCATGTTTCTCTTTTATTAGTGTGAATATATATATGCATGTGTGTGTATGTATATATGTAATACAAACCTATTTCATAAACTTGCATCAAACACCAAGGAAGTGAAAGACCTGTACTCAGAAAACTATAGGACATTGAAGAAAGAAACTGAGAAAGATACAAATAAGTGGAAGCATATATTCTGTTCATGGGTTAGAAGAATTAACATAATTAAAATGTCCATACTACCCAAAGCAATCTATACATTCAATGTAATTCTTATTAAAATACCAACTGCATATTTACCAGATCTAGAAATATTCCAAAAATTTATATGAAACCAAAAAAGACTACGAATAGCCTCAGCAATCTTAAAAAAGAAGAACAAAGTTGGAGATATCACTACACCAGACATCAAACTATACTACAGCCATTTTAATAAAAGCAGTCTGATACTGGCATAAAAGCAGGCATATAGATCAATGGAATAGAACAATGAGCCCAGAAATCAACCTATGCTATATGGTCGATTAATATTTGACAAAGGAGGTAATAGGCTAAAGATGGTCTCTTCAATAAATGGTGTTGGGAAAATTGGACAGGTATATGCATAAAAATGAAACGAGACCACCAACTTACACCATATACAAGAATAAACTCAAAATGGATAAAAGAATTAAATTTAAGTAACAAAACCATAAAAATCCTAGAAGAAAATGTAGGCAGTAAATCTCAGCCCTCGTAGCAATACTTTTGCTGATATATCTCCTGGGACAAGGGAAATAAAGGAAAAATAAACAAATGGAACTCTATCAAACTAAAAGTTTTGTACAGCAAAAGATACCAGTATCAAAATAAAAAGGAAGCCCAGTGTATGGGAGATCATATTTGCCAGTGTTACATCTGATAAGGGGTTAATTTCCAAAATATATAAAGAACTTATATAACTCAACACCAGGAAGACAAACTGCAGGGAGCGGCTATAGGGTTAAGCCTCAGACTGACCTGTTGGCAAAGCCACAAACAAGTCCCAGCTTAGAGGGCACAGCCCTCTTAGCATAATTAAGCTTGACCTTATGATGCTCTCTAGATCCTATCTGGGTAGCTAATGGGTTGTGGGAGATGCAGCAAGTGCTGCCAAAACAAGTGAAACTCACAAGAACATTGTAACTATGGTGACCACTACCTTGTTTACCTCTGGCTATAAAATAAAGGCTCAGCTTGCCTCTGGATCTCTCTCTGTGGCCTCAGCCAGACACAGGAGATCCACCTAGACCAGTGATGGCGAACCTTTTGAGCTCAGTGTGTCAGCATTTTGAAAAACCCTAACTTAACTCTGGTGTCACATATAGAAGTTTTTTGATATTTGCAAACATAGTAAAACAAAGACTTATATTTTTGATATGTTTTTTATATATTTAAATGCCATTTAACAAAGAAAAATCAACCAAAAAAATGAGTTCGCGTGTCACCTCTGACACGCGTGTCATAGGTTCGCCATCACTGATCTAGACCCAGCTTATTCTCTTTGTCTTTTCTTTAATCCTTTGCCAAGCCCCCTCAGGCTCACTGAACCCTTGGCTGTGCTGGCTCTGCACAACAAACAATCCAATAAAAAAAATGGGCAAAGGACCTGAATAGATACTTCTCAAAAAAGGACATGCAGATGGCCAACAGACATGTGAAAAAATGCTCAATGTCACTGATCATCAGAGAGATGCAAATTTAAATTAAAATGGGATATCTCTTCACACCTGCCAGAATGTCTACCATCAATAAATCAACAAATAAGTGCTGGCCAGGATATGGAGAAAGGGAACCATATTGCACTGTTGGTGAGAATGCAGACTGGTACAACCACTATGGAAAACAGTGTGGAATTGCTCAAAAAAATTAAAAATGGAACTCCTGTTTGATTCAGCAGTCCCACTTCTGGGAATATATCCTAAGAATCCCGCAACACCAATTTGAAAAAATATACACACCCCTATGTTCATAGCAGCGTTATTTACAATAGACAAGTAAATAAGTGCCCATCAGTAGAAGAATGAATAAAAAAGCTGTGGTACATTTACACAATGGAAGAAAATGATACCTTTTGTGACAGTATGGATGGACCTGGAGATTATTATGCTAAGTGAAATAAGCCAGTCAGAGAAAGACAAATACTGTGTGCTCTCACTTATATGTGGAATCTAATGGACAAAATAAACTAATTAATAAAACAGAGACATAGATACATAGAATAGACTGACAGCTGTCAGAGGGGAGGCAGGAAAGGGGAACTGGATGAAACAAGGTGAAGGGATTAGCCAAACAACATGTATACGCAAACCATACACGTAGACAACTGTGTGGTGATGATTAGAGGGAACCGGGGGTGGGGTGGAAGTGGGCAAAGTGAGGAAAAATGTGGACATTTGTAATAATGTCAACAATAAAAATAAAGGAAAAATAAGAAATATTCATTTATAATTTTTAGTATTTTTCTGTTGACAAAGTAATGCAATAATTATTAAAAGCTTAGAAAACATAGGCAAGTTGAAGAAAGAAAAAGAATTTACATGCAAAAACACAGGAAAAGGTGAAAGCGATTAAGTACAAATTGCTTGTTATAAAAATAATCATGGGAATGTAAAGTACAGCATAAGGAAAATGGAGTCAGTAATATTGTAATAACTACACTTATTGGGGTAATCACTTTGTAAGGTATATAAATGTCTATTTGCTATGCTGTATACCTGAAAGTAATATAATACTGTATGATAACTGAAAAAAAAGTGAACCGCACTAACAGCCAAACCAAAAAAAAAAAGCCAAAGATGGAAATTTTTTGTACATCTATAGTGCTTTGGTGCAGCTGGCTCTGAAGAGTCTGTAAGCCCAGGAAGGAAGTTTTGAGCCCATTGGTAAAGAGAATAAAACTAGTGCTGTTTGGAAAACATGATACATATTCTAGATTTCAATGCTGCCTGCTCCCTGGACTCAGTATGACACACTGGAACAGGGCAAAATCACGCAGTAACCATGGCTCGCTCAGGTCAGTCTGTGATAGGGGATGAGCTACTTAAAATCACGGCCCATTTCCTTCCCTCGCCTGTCCTCTGTCACTTTGAAGCACTGCTTGTATCTTGTCTCTACTATGCCACTATGAGAACTTGGACAAGCTATTTACTTTATTTCAACCTCAGCTTGCTTATCTGTTAAAATAAAATAAAAATACACATCCTGTCAGTTGTAACATTTGAAGATTATATCGGATAATACATGTAAAGCATTCACACATCACCTGGAATATAAATGTTCACAAACAAATAAAATCAGAAATAAAAGAGGCAAAGTAACAACTGACACCACAGAAATACAAAGAGTTGTAAGAAAATACTATAATTAGCTTTATGCCAACAAAATGGACAACCTAAGCAAAATGGACAAATTCCTAGAAATATACAACCTTCCAAAACTCAATTAGGAAGAATCAGAAAATCTGAACAGTCAAATAACAACTAATGAAAAATTCCCAGGAAACAAAAGTCTTGGGCCAGACAAATGTACAGGTGAGTTTTATCAAATGTTCAAAGAAGAACTAACACCTATCCTCCTCAAATTATTCCAAAAAATCAAAAGAAGAGAAGACTTCCAAGCTCTTTTTACAAGGCTAGCATTATCCTAGTTCCCAAATGAGATAAAGACACTACAAAGAAAGAAAATTATAGGCCAATATCCATGATGAACATAGATGCTAAAATCCTCAACAAAATATTGGCAAATTGGATCCAGCAATACACTAAAAAGATTATACATCAAGACCAAGTGGGATTTATTCCAGGGATGCAAGGATGGTACAATATTTGCAAATCAATATGTGCGAAGCATCACATAAACAAAATGAAGGATAAAAATCACATAATCATATCAATAGATGCAGAAAAAACATTCAACAAAATCCAGCATCCATTTTTGATAAATACTCTCAGAAAAGTGGGGACATACCTCAATAAAGGCCATATATGACAAACCTACAGCCAACATTGTACTCAATGGGCAAAAACTAAAAGTGTTTCCTGTAAGAACAGGAATGAGACAGGGTTCTCTGTTTTCACCATTCTTATTCAGCATAGTACTGAAGTACTAGCCACAGCGATCAGAAGACAAGAAAAAATAAAAGGCATAGAAATTGCAAAGGAGGAAGTAAAAGTGTGATTATTCACAGATGATATGATATTGTACATAGAAAACCCTTAAGGCTCCACCAGAACGCTACAGTAAAACCTCGAAATAACAGAATAATTCAGGCAAGGGGGTGTCTGTTAAAGCTGAAAGTGTGTTATATAATAAGGTAGGTTATCCACTTGTGTATATTAAAAAAATTGACAAATTAGTTTAATGTTTTCACTTATGTAGACATGTTTGTGTAATTAAAATTAAGTACGCATGAAAAGTTTAATTTCACATAAAATCTTTCTTTGTGCATTACTATAATTTTAAATTAATACTGAATAGGTCTAGTAAATGCTTGTATTCACCAGTCACTGCGAGTAAACAAATGCACATAGCTGGGGCCTGGTTTAGTGTGCATTAGATTATTGGCCGACAGGAATTAAAGCAGAAAGTCATGCCACGTGACAACAGAACTAATTACCACATGTAATATGGTGTGACCATGTGCTAAACATTCACTGAACGCTGTTTACCAGAGGTGACTCTTGGATTTAAATGTGTAGACTACAGTAGTATATGTAATATTTATTTATGTTGGTGAAATTACTACAGTGTTTTATTCAACATATTGCCTATTCACTATAATTTGTTAAAAATAATAAATTAATAACAAAAAATAACTTGTTAATTTAATTATAAGTAAATCTTGGTTAAAAGCATTTTAAGTTTAACATGATATTAATTTTCTCATATAGTATATGGACCCGGAATTTTTTCCATTAAAATCTGAATATTAAATCAAGGTCCACAAAATTGAGGGCTCACTGTATTAGATTTAATAAATGAATTGGCCAAGTAGCAAGATACAAAATTAACATCCAGAAATCGATAGCATTTTTTATACACCAAAGAGAAATTTTTAAAAAAATCCCATTTACCACTGCAGTGAAAAAAATAAGATACCTAGGAATAAACTTAACTAAGAAGATAAAAGACCTATACTAAGACAACTATAGGACATTGAAAAAAGAAATAGAGGAAGATATAAACAAGTGGGAGAATATAATGTATTCATGAATTGGTAGAATTAACATAATTAAAATGTCCATATTACCCAAAGCAATCTACAGATTCAATGCAATTCCTATTAAAATACCAATGGCATATTTCAAAGATCTAGAACAAATACACCAAAAATTTATATGGGACCAAAAAGACCTCAAGTAGCCGCAGCAATCTTGAAGAAAAAAAAAAAAAGAACAAAGTTGGAAGAATCGCAATGCTGGATATCAAACTATACTACAAAGTCAATCTAATCAAAACAGCCTGGTACTGGCACAAGTAGCAAGATACAAAATTAACCCTTAAGGCTCCACCAGAACACTACAGATCAATGGGACAAACAGAGACCCCAGAAATAGACCCACATATTATGGTGAATTAATATTTGACAAAGGAAGCATGTATATACAATGGAGTAAAGACAGTCTCTTCAATAAATGGTGTTTGGAAAATTAGACAGGTACATGCAAAAAAAAAAAAAAAGAAAGAAAGAAAAAGAAAAAAGAAAAGAAACGGAACCACCAACATACACCATACACAAGAATAAACTCTAAATGGATAAAAGACTTAAATGTAAGTCGAAAAACCAATAAAATCCCAGAAGAATTTTAAAAAGTTGTAGAATTTTCACCAATACATCTCCTAGGGTGAAACAAGAATACAGGGTGGTTTAAAAGTAGGTTTGCAGTTGTGAATACAATAAACAGTTTATTCTTGTATTATTTTCCATATGAACAACTGTAAAGCTACTTTTGCCCCACCCTGTACAAGACAGAGTTCAGAAATGGATAACTTTAATCTGCCACAAGAAAGGCCTTACTAAAAAGTTACAAACTGGGAATTCATGAAGATAATAGGTGCAGCCAGGACATGTTAGAGCCTCTCCTATTACACTGTCTGATTGTGCTTCTTCAGACTATGGTGGCCCAAGAAATACCAGTTAATGCATATTTCTAGTTAGTCTATTTTACCTAGCCTGAAAGAACAGAAATAGAGCTGAAGTTATAAGGGAAGAGATGATGAAAGGCCAACAGGAATTGAGCACCTACTATGTACTGGATGAATTACACAATGTAATTCCACTTACTTTTCATCAACCTTATTTTTTTTTTTTCCGTTAATCCTCACCTGAGGATAATTTTACATTGATTTTTAGAGAGAGTGGAAAGGAGGGGGAAGAGACAGAAAAACATCGATATGAGAGACACACATCAATTGGTTGCCTCCCACACACACCTCGACCGGGTCAGGGATCAAGCCTGCAACCGAGGCATGTGCCCTTGACCAGAATCGAAACCTGCAACCCTTCAATCCATGGGCCGATGCTCTATCCACTGAGCCAAACCAGCTAGGGCAACCTTAATTTTTATCCCCATTTTATTAAAAAGGAAATGGACAAGGAGATAATTAATTCCCCCTTCCCATAGTTCCCTTGATGCACAGGCAGGAAGTAGTAGGAATCCTTGTTTCACGTACCTTGGAATGCTTTCAATAATACTTCACAGGTCTGCCTACCTTTATGTTGCTACCCCTTGCTCCATTGTTATATTTTCCCACTAGAGGCCCAGTGCATGAAATTCGTGTGTGTGTGGGGGGTGTCCCTCAGCCTGACCTGCACCCTCTCCAATCTGGGAGCCATCAGGGGATGTCCTACTGACAGCTTAGACCTGCTCCCCGTGGTTCTCTGCAGGGCCTGCCTGCTCCACACCGCAGTGACTGCCAAGCAGGTTGTGCTGGGTGCTGCCTGCAGGCGGTGCTTGCCTAGTCCTGGGTAACCATGGCAACGGCCAAGCAGGCCATGCTGGGAGCTGCCTGTGGGTTGTGCTTGCCTGCTCCCGAGTTGCCAAGGCAACGGCCAAGCAGGCTGTTCTGGGAGCTGCTGCTGGGAGCTGCCTGTGGGCTATGCTCGCCTGCTCCCAAGTTGCCAAGGCGATGGCCAAGCAGGCCACGCTGGGAGCTGCTAATGGGAGCTGCCTGCAGGCTGTGCTTGACTGCTCCCAGGTCACCGAGGCGACGGTCAAGCAGGCCGTGCTGAGAGCTCCCTGTGGGCCGGGTTTGCCTGCTCCCCGGTCACCACGACGACGGCCAAGCAGGCTGTGCTGGGAGCTGCCTGCCGGCCATGCTTGCCTGCTCCCGGGTAGCTGTGGCAACGGCCAACCAGGCCGTGCTGGGAGCTGCCTGACAGCTGGGCTTGCCTGCTCCCTGGTTGCCATGGCAACGGCCAAGCAGGCCATGCTGGGAGCTGCCTGCGGTCCCGCTTGCCTGCTCCCCAGTCGCCATGGTGATGGCCAAGCAGGCCTTGCTGGGAGCTGCCTCCTCCCTGCTGTCAGTCTCCACAGAGGCGATGAGGTTAATTTGCATACTCACTCCTGATTGGCTGGTGGGCATCATGAAGGTATGGTCAATTTGCATCTTTCTCTTTTATTAGAGTAGATAATAGGTAGTCTACATAATTTGCTTACTAGTAGTAGCAAATGAAAAGAATAGAATAAAAAAGAATAGAATAAAAGAATAAAAAAGCAAACTAAGAGAATAGAATTCCACTTGTACCTATTAAAAGCATAAATATTTTTTGTTTTCCTTCTTTCTGTTTTAAACAAACTGCTCAATGTTGGTGAAGATGTGATGAAATGGTAAAGGAGTAGCCTGCTGATGGGAGTGCAAACTGCTACCATCTTTTTTGGTAAGCAATTTGGCAATAAGTATCAAGAGCCCTAAAGTACTCCTATATGTTACTCAGTAATTCCCATTCTGTTTATCTATCCTAAATATAAAAAAATCTTTAGCCCAAAATAGTGCTCTATTGAGGTGGACAAAAACCTGATGTCTACAATAGAAGACACAAGAATTAAATCATTTTCTTCAACAAATGGTGCCGGAAAAATTGGATGTCCATATGCAAAACACATTGAACCTTAATATTACACCATACACAAAAATCAACTCAAAATGCATTAAGGACTTAAATGTATGACCTAAAACTATAAGCTTCTAGAAGAATACATAGGATAAAAATTTCATAACATTTGTCTTAACAATAATTTCTTGAACACTGCACAAGCAACAAAAGCAAAAAATAGACAAGTGGGACTACATCAAAATAAAAAGCTTCTGTGCTGCAAAAACAATCACCAGAATGAAACAATCAATAGAGTGAAAAGGCAACTTATGCAATGGGAGAAAAATCTGTGAACTACATATGTATATATATTTATAATGTATTATATTTAAAAATGGGAAAAGACTTGAATAAAAAGTGGGCAAAAGACGTGAACAGCCATTTCTCCAAAGACAGAGAGATGGCCAACAGGTACATGAAAAGATGCTCACCATCACTAACAATGAGGGAAATGCAAATCAAAACCACAATAAGATATTACCTCACACATGTTAGGATGGCTACTATTTTTTAAAAAAAAGAATATAAAAATTGCTAGCAAGGAAGTGGAGAAATTGGAACCCCTGTGCACTGTAAAACGATGCAGCCACTATGGAAAGCAGTATGGAATTTCTTCAAAAACTTAACAATAGTACTACCATATGATTCAGCAATCCCACTTCTGGACATTCACCCAAAAGAACTGAAAAACGGACCTTGAAGAGATATTTGCACTCCCATGTTCATTGTAGCATTATTCAAAACTAGAGGCCCAGTGCACGAAATTAGTGCACAGGTAGGGTCCTTAGGCCTGGCTGGCGATCAGGGCTGATTGGGGTTTTTCTTCTGGCTGCCGCCGAGGCCTTCCTTCCCTGGCTGCCAGCTGCTGGCCAGGGCATTCCTTCGTTCTGTGCTGCCCCCTGGTGGTCAGTGCACATCATAGTGAGAGATCGAACTCCTGGCCTCTTGGTTGAACTCCTGAGGGGACACTTTGCATATTAGCATTATATATGCTGTGTTCCGGAGCCGCATGTCCATGAAGGAGGTGGATGAGCAGATGCTCAATGTGCAGAACAAGAACAGCAGCTACTTCATGGAGTGGATCCCCAACAACGTGAAGACGGCCGTGTGCGACATCCCGCCCCGGGGGCTGAAGATGTCGGCCACCTTCATCGGCAACAGCACAGCCATCCAGGAGCTGTTCAAGTGCATCTCTGAGCAGTTCACGGCCATGTTCCGGCGCAAGGCCTTCCTGCACTGGTACACGGGCGAGGGCATGGATGAGATGGAGTTCACCGAGGCCGAGAGAAACATGAACGACCTGGTGTCCGAGTACCAGCAGTACCAGGATGCCACGGCCGAGGAGGAGGGGGAGTTTGAAGAGGAGGCCGAGGAGGAGGTGGCCTAGAGCACCTGCTACCGGAAGCGTGAGAACTCTTTATTCACTCTCAGTCTGTCCTCATGATCCTGTCTCACTGTGTGCACTGCTCTTCTTCCTGTCTTGACATCTGAGTTGTACAGACACCATTAAAGCATTTTCATAGTGAATATATATATATATATATATATATATATATATATATGTATATATGTATGTATATATAGATAACCAAGAAGTAGGAACAACTTATATCTCCATCAATAAATGAATGAACACACATACACACACAATGGAATGTTAATCAGGCTTTAAAGAGGAAGAAAATCCTGTCCTATGCTGTGATGTGGATGAACTTGGAGTAAGTACAAGCTACCAGTAGAGCTTCAGAAATCCTCGTATTCAGAATCCAAAAAGAGCCAGTCACAGAAGGACCAATACGGCATGACTCCATGTATAGGAGGTGTCTAAAGCAGCCACCTTTACAGACACAGAAAGTGGATGGTGGTTACCATGATTGGGGGAGGGATGAATGGAAAGTTGCTGTGCAATGACACAGAGTTCAGTGATGAAAGAGGAGAAGGTTCTAGAGATCTGCTGCACACGATGTGAATATAATTAACACTGTACTGTATACTTAAAAATTTGTTATGGTAGATTTCATGATTTGTGTTTCTTATGACATAACATATTACAGTAAATCATCCAGAAAATAGTTACTGAGAATACAGCATTTTAAAGTGTTTAAAGGCACATGACTAAAAGACTTGGACTTTAATGTTAGAGGATAGCCTTTTTAAAGTCAAAGAACCAGAAAATTTGATGATCCTCCCCAAGAAAAGAATAGATATATTCCTAATACCCAACCATAAAGTCCAATTTAAGTGGCCCATGTTTTTTAAAAATACAAATATGCTGTGTGACTATGATTCCTTAGTATTAAAAATGTGCAGAATGAAATAGTCTTAAGTATGACTATATGATGGTAATATATTTATATAATTTTCTCTGATATAAAAAATTAAGATCCTAACACCCCTAGTCATCCTCAGAAAAAGAGTATGCAGTAAGTACATAATCAATGCACTATAGAGAGAGATCACACAGGGAGTGACTGACTCTGGGATGAGGAAGGTACAGTTTTCCTGGTGGAGGCTTTTAATGGTGGGGTGAAGGATGAGTAGGATTTCCACAGAAGCAGCGAAGAGGGAAGGGGAAGAGAATGTTTCTGGAACAATTAACAGTCCGCTAGAAGGAGCTGGGAAAATGAAAAACAAGTGGGGGCAGGTGATGAAGGGACCTGCAGGGCTGGAGACACTGCTGCAGTTCCTCAGGAAGGGAACTGATTTGTAATGATGAGTCTAAGGGCTGCTTCCTCCTTATAATGTGCTGCAGGCCAGAGCTTCAGAAATCCTCATATTTAGAATCCAGCTGACTCTTAAGAGGGTTCTGCAGAATAGAGACCCACGGCTTTTTACTGCTTTTATTTATTTCCCATTCCTGTGATGTGGTTAAGAGAGATACTCCTACTTCTCATGTTCGCAGGTTACTCTTCATTCCTAAGAGTAAACCTCCTGGAGTAAATAATATTTTTCACTGAATGCTAAAATATTAACTGTGTACCTTTGCTTAATGGAATACCTAATGGAACTAAGCTAAAAATGCATGAAAGGCAGTTCTCAGCCACTATATTTGGTATTTTTTTCTCCTAAGAAGACTGTAATTGGGTAAAACAGTGTGAAGGTACTGGAAATTCCTGTGGTAGGCCATTGACAACTTCCTGAGAGAGAGGAAAAGAGCCAGGGAAGTGTTTAAGACATGATAATATCTTGAAGAAGTAGGAACTGTCCACAAGGAATTGAGGGCCTACGAAAGGATGTGCTTGTCATCATTTGAAATGTCAAGCCTAGGCTGTCTGCAACCAGTGGAGAGTGACGTTTAAGAGCTAGTGAACCCAGATCAGTTCAGGCTCTGTCATTTGTTTACTGTGTGACCATGAACAGGTTACTTAACCTCTCAAACCGGCAGTGCCCTCCTCTGTGAAGCAGAGACAATAACATGATATACTTTACAATGTTGTTATGAAAAATAAATGAGATAACATACGTAGTTCAGTTAGCATTGTGCTTGGCACATAGTAAACATCCAATAGAAGCCAATAATAAAATAACTATCATAATATCACTATAAGGAGAGAGTCAAGCTTAGGATGGAAAAGTGTCCTAGGTAACCATTAAGGCCCCTTCTTATACCAAGAGTCTAAGAGTTTATACAGGGCGAAGCAAAAGTAAGTTAACAGTTGTTTGTATAAACAATAATGCAATCCTATCCAATAAAGAGGGAATATGCTAATTGACCCTCACACTATCGCAAAGGATGGCGGCACCCACAGCTAATAAGGAGGGAATATGCTAACTGACTGCCCCACCCTCAAAGATGGCGGCACCCACAGCCACAAGATAGCCAGCAGGGGAGGGCAGTTAGGGGGGACCAGGCCAGCAGGGGAGGGCAGTTGGGGGGGACCAGGCTTGCAGGGGAGGGCAGTTAGGGGCGACCAGGCCAGCAGGGGAGGGCAGTTGGTTGTGACTGGGCCAGCAGGGGAGCAGTTAGGCATTGATCAGGCTGGCAGGGGAGTGGTTAGGGGGTGATCAGGCTGGCAGGCAGAAGCGGTTAGGGGCAATCAGGCAGGCAGGCAGGTGAGCAGCTGGGAGCCAGCAGTCCCGGATTGTGAGAGGGATGTCCCAGATTAGAGAGGGTGCAGGCTGGGCTGAGGGACACACTCTTCCCCCCCGACCCTCCAAGTGCACAAATTTCGTGCACCAGGCCTCTAGTAATTAATAGTTAGTAATACAAGAATATACTTTGTGCTTCTCATGGTGCTCACAGCTGTAAACATACTTTTGCCCCACCCAATGTTCTTCATTGATATCATTGATATCTCATTACAATTAAGGCTATTCTCTGTCTTAAAAGGCACCAATGTGTGTGTATGTATGCATGTGCGTGGGTGTGTTTACTGAAGTATTAGCAAGCAGTGCAATAAACTGCAGAACATGTATAAAAGATGTTTACAGCAGCCTGCATATAATATACATGAACCAGAGATTTGCACTTAATTCCGGATATATGAGGCCAGTATTCATAGGACCTTTTCTTCATGGAAACGTTGAAAGAAGAAGATCTGGAAACAAGTTTCCCTTCGGCACAATCGCCAACAAAAAAAAGTGGTAGACAATCATTTTACCTGAATAGCCTATCTTTTCTCCATTTAATGATTAGAAAATAGAGTGAAATCAAATACTTAAAATGTTTCCACTTTTACAAGAATTCTGTTTGGCAGGGAGAGTGCTAGTTGACTGAGTCATATTCTTCCATGGTAGCTAGACTGTTTCTTAGGGCTTTTAATACTCTTTCTAGAGGCTGAACTAACCATTTAAGACCATTACCAAGAATTAAACAACAGTTTCAATTAAAATACCAACAGGTATTACACCAGTTTTCTAGCTTGAGGCCCAGGGTTATAAGGCTGTGGTTGGCATAACTAGAAAAGTTAAGACATGATTCTGAGACTTTAATGCGCCACCATCAACAAGTAAAACATTAACAATTTTAATAATTTACAAACATATAGTGCTCAAGTATTTTTAAAAACTTTGACTGTATTATCTCACCTTATCTTTATCTTTATATTTTTATCTTCATTTGAAATTCTGAGTTCAGAGATGCTAAGCCCAAGTAACAGAGCAGGACTTGAATGCAAGTTCTTGTCTCAGCGTCTAGGACTCTACTGTCCAATACTATTTCTAAAAGAGCCTTATTTATTTTCATAGGTAGCTCTGTAGTTAGTGAATGGCATTTAACAAATATTAGTTAATGACTTCAGTTTACTGTAATTCAGTATGAAGTTTTCCTAACTAGTTTTACATTTTAATAAAATTTGAGTGAACATTTTTAACTTAGCTGAAAAAGATGAAATAAAGAGAAGTATTTTATCCTACTCTACACACAATACCTAAGCCTACAGATGCTAGGCTGGTCATCACGCACTGGGCCTAGGGTGGATGGATAGCCCTCCCGTAACTGCGGCAACTGCGGCACTTTCACCACAGACTTCTTTTGTCACTTTTCACAATAAAGTCTTCACAAGACATTTTGCCAAGAAAATTCTGCCCTGATACGCACAGCAGGAATAGTTTCCTAGAGGTCAAAATGTGCTGCATAATATTAAAAAACTGAAAATGCTAAGTGATGGCCTATCACATAGTAGGAACTCAAATACAGGTCAATCATAAACAAACATCCATCCCCGGAACAAAAGGTTATAGAAATATCTGTATATTTCTACCGTGACTGACTCCCTTAAAATAAAGCTCAGAAAAAATACATTAGAAATATTAAATTTGTATTTATAATGGGTAATTATAGTTATAAATTGGTTAATCATGTGGTTAAATATTTCCTACTACACAGACTTACTGAAATGGCACTCACAAGTCAAAAGAATAATACTTCTTCATACTTGGAGGTTTTCCCTATTAACTTCTTGCCACTGCTAATTACTTATCATTTATTTAGAAAGACATAGAAGGTCATATTGGTAAGTATTTTTTACCACTTTTGTTCACAACAAGGTTCGTTTCCCGAGTTGGGTCTAAGTAAGACTAAAAACTTGTGTGAAATTCCTGTCAAATACATCAACGCCCTTGAGATCTCCACAGTTTGCCAATTTTAGACTTTCTTGACCTGGACTGCCTAAGCCAGGTCTGTCAATTTACCCTGATTACTAGTATACAAAGGCTGAAAACCAGCCCCAAAGCCTCTTGAATGTAGCTTTTGCTTAAAAATGAAGTTAATAATCATAGATTATACAGGACCTCAACGTTTGTTGGATGCAATTCATTTTTTTTATTACTGTTTGCATTCAAGGCATGATACTGTGGTCATGGAACATTTTCTCTGCTATCATAACGAGTTCCTGTGGGGATTCCACATACTCACTTTTGGCACGTGAGGATTGAACTCAACAGCTCTATGAATGGCCTCGACTGCATTCATCTCTGCTGTGCTCAGCCCCCGTCGAGATGCAGCCTCGGGAGAGAATCTGAAAAGCAGAAAGACAAACACCACCCAGTTGGGACCACTGCTTGGGCATCAACCCAGAGTGGCATCTACATATGAAGGGCCCATAAAACCACAGCAAGCCAATGGCATGACCTTTCCAAACCTCCACTACATGGAACCTCTGAGTGACACCTCAGACCAAGGCCAACAAAAACCCCCACTGAAGCAGAAAGTGTGTTTGCATCTAATCGTGGCAGAAATTAAATTCAGCTGTCAAGTCTCTCTAAATAGCTATCTAAATTTTCTCTGGGGCACCTGCTTAGGTCAGGGGAGGGGATAGGACTGATGAGGGCCGACAGTGTAGGAAAAGAGAAAACTAGGTTACAGGAGAGCACACTTGGTTAAAAACAAAACTGGGGAGAATTTTCAAGGAGCTCCCAACCCAGCATCAGTGCTGCCCTGGAGGGTAAGTCGTGCAGCCTCAGCGGCAGCAGGAGAACCTGCCTGCGACCGGGCTGGCAGGGGGGTGTGCATGCCCCAACTGCGGGCCAGACACCTGTCCAAGTGGATGAAAAAAAACCAGACCATGCAATCTCTTTCTCACCTCACACCCAGGGCTAACTCCAGAGCTGTGCTTGGCAGGCAGACACCACAGGGGAAGCTGTGACAACCCTGGCCCTGCCCTCCCAAGCTGGAGTCGCTGTGTAGGGAGAAAAGATGTTGCAGTAGGTACTGGCGATCTACAGGACAAAAAAGAATGAAAGACAATTACTTCGGTCTTGAAGTGCACACACACTTAACAGCAAACCTGTCTGACACGGCAGAGGCTATTTTCTTTCCCTGTGATCTGATTTTCAATGGGACCAAGGGAGTGCATGGGAAGTGTGTTTCTGACTGAAAAACAGTTAAGCCATCTATTCTTTCTCACCTGCCAGTCGTCTTGGATGTTTATGGAAATTCTCTATGCCACAGTCACTTGCCTGAGTAAAATGGGCAAATATCCCATTGAGATGGCCACTCAAAGTAAACAGACCCTGGGCGGGGGGTTGGTTGGGAGTAGATGAGACAAAGAATGGAGATGACCACCCCCTCTGCCATATTACTACCCAGTCTTGGACTGCTGAAGAAACAGGAATATGCAAAAAATGAATAAAAGAAAGGCATTTTGTGTTAAGTACTAAGCAGGCCTTTTGGTATGAATTATCTGGCAAAAAAAAGAAAAAAAGTCACTTCAGAGGCATGGAATTGTATATAAATCCCTCTTTAGGGATTCTTACACCCCTGCAATACTTCAGGGTGTACTTCCCCTCCTCCTGGCAGTGAAAGAAAAGATCAGCAGATTCTGGAAAATGCATGCTCATAAGCAGGGGCTCATAGAATAGGAGACTTCCAGGGAAACTCTCAGAAGCAGCATCTCCTGGAGTCGGTAGGGCACTTAGCACACACGTTGTTACTCACTTACTTGTCAGAGACAGCTCTTGCTTTGAGCAAGGCAGCTGTGTAGCATATTGTTGCCGACTTTGGTAAGCTTATATCTGTTAAAAAAGAAAAAGAAAAGAAAGAAAGTAGGAACTCCTGTAAGTTTGCAAAAACAAGGAGCAATGGTTTTTAACATGCTAGTATTTTAAACATGTAAGTCTAATAAAGCATAAATTAAGAATATTATAATGTCCATAGTACACAGCTATTCCTTATGCATCAGGGTGGTATGTGCAACTAGGAGTAATTTATATTTTTGTAAATAATTCATGTTTAAAATCTATCAGACTGACTTTAGCAATCATCTTCTACTTTAAAATATGTATTTTCATCTGTTGAGTTTACTCAAGCAGAGAATAGCTAAAAATATATCAATTTAATGTTATGTGAATACCCTTGATATCATGAAAGGCAAATACTATCTCTTTGTTACTTATAAAAATTATCAACAGGCATATGAAATACCAATGTGAAGGAAAATTTATTACCTTTATTTAAAAAACAAACAAAAACACACCACAGCTTAAACTATATATGTTTTGAATTACATGTTAAGAAGTTCATGTTTAGTTTTTTTGTTAAAATGTAACATATATATTGTATATATAAAATTATATAATAAATCTTTATATATAAGGATATACATATGAAATTGTTAGAAAACTATACAGTTTTTGTTCATTCAATCCCTTTTCATATAAACCCTAATTTGTTTCCCAGAACAACTTCCTCTTAGTTTGTGTAGAAAATCTCAGATGAAGGGTAGAGTGAGTAATAGGTTCAGATAATGAGTTTGCAGGGAAGTAAAAGTACAGGGTACAACTAAGAGTAGATAAACTCAAAGAGAGTAGTCCTTTGGGGGAAAACATCTGTTTTTAAATTATGATTCTATTTCTTTATTTTTTTTAATGTTTTTATTGATTTCAGAGAGAGGAAGGGAAAGAGAGAGAGATAGAAACATCAATGATGAGAGAGAATCATTGAACAACTGCTTTCTGCACACTCCCTACTGGGGATCCAAGGGCATGTGCCCTGACCAGGAATTGAACTGTGATCTCCTGGTTCATAGGTCAATACTCAACCACCGAGCCACACTGACCAGGATGAATATATTTCTTACTAGAATAGTATTTCTTTAATACTTAACCAAATGTATACTATGACATAGAAATGCGTTCTAATTCAGACCAGGTAAAAATATGTCATTCCCGTTGCTGCCAAATTCATTCTGGGCTAGAGGAATACAACACCTGGAATCCTTGTTTCTTTACAGATCTGTTTTCAACTTAGAATTGTATTACAGTAGAAATGGAAAGGGAAGTCCCACAACTAGCCAATAGACGAAGTAGAAGAAAATATTTTCATAAAAGAAAATCAATCCCTCATCCAATAACAAGTATTTACCATCAATTCCAGCATAAGGAATTTCTCTTTGAGAGAAATTTTGATGACATTGAGAAAATACAAATAATTATAGAAAATACCAACACAGAATTGAAAGGGAGAGAGAGTCTTTGCAACCCTGATCTCAGATATATACAAACAAAATTTCACCACCATATGTATACTATAAAATGGTATGTTTATGATTAAGAAGAAAAAAATGTTAGACACTCACAGATTTTTCATTGCTTTTCTAATATCTAAACATTTAACCATTTCCCGGTGTGGGAAATCAATCTAGGAATCAAATATCTTGTTTGCTAGAATCCACTCATTGATTGTCACTGGAAGATAATTTTTTAAAACTGCAGATAATACATATTTTACTTACTTAATGTTCAGATCTTTTATTTAAAAATTATCCAAGCCTTGTTTCCACCCTTCCTGGTGGAAACCCACAGTATACCATGGTCGGCAAACCGTGGCTCGCGAGCCACATGCGGCTCTTTGGCCCCTTCAGTGTGGCTCTTCCACAAAATACCATGTGCCGGCGCACACGTACAGTGCGATTGAAACTTTGTGGCCCATGCGCGGAAGTCGGTATTTTGTGGATGAGCCAGTATTTTGTGGAAGAGCCACACTCAGGGGGCCAAAGAGCCGCATGTGGCTCGCGAGCTGCGGTTTGCCAAGCCGTAGTTTGCCGACCACTGGTATGGGAGAACATATTTGCCAATGATACATCTGTTAAAGGGTTAATATACAAAATATAGAAGGAACTCATACAACTTAACAGAAGAAAGATAAACAACCCAATTTAAAAATGGGCAAAGGACCTAAATAAACACTTCTCCAAAGTGGACATACAGATGGCAAACTCACATATGAAAAAATGCTCAAAGTCACTGATCATCAGAGAGATGCAAATTAAAACAACAATGAGGTATCACCTCACACCTGTCAGAATGGCTACCATCAACAAAAAAACAAATGACAAGTGCTGGAGAGAATGTGGAGAAAAGGGAACCCTACTACACTGCTGGTGGGAATGCAGACTGGTGCACTCATGAAAAACAGTACGGAATTTCCTTAGAAAATTAAATATGGAACTGCCATTTGACCCAGTGATCCTACTTCTAGGAATATATCCTAAGAAACCTGAAACACCAATCAGAAAAAATGTATGTACCCCTATGTTCAGAGCAGCACAATTTACAATAGCTAAGATCTAGAAACCACCCAAGTGCCCATTAGTAGATGAGTGAATAAAAAAGCTGTGGCACATTTATATCAGGGAATACTAAGTAGCAGTGAAAAAAAGGAATCTCTTACACTTTGAGACAACATGGAAAGACCTGGGAAGTATCATGCTAAGTGAAATACGGCAGTCAAAGACAGGTATCACGTGATCTCAGTAACAAAATAAACTGATGAATGGAGTGGGTCCAGAAACATGAAAGCATGGAACAGAGTACAGAATCGCAGAGGGAAAGTGGGGAAGGGTGGTGGTAATGAATCAAAGACCATGTATGCATATATGCATGGCCCACGGACACAGACAATGGGGCAATGAGGGCCTGGGACTGGGGGTAATACTTTCAACAATAAAGAATTTTAAAAAAAGAACTACTCAGAATGAAGAATAACTGAAATGAAAAATACATTAGATGAAATCAATAGTAGATTAGATGAAGGAGAAGATCAAATTAGTGATTTGGTAGAAGAAAACACCCAAGCAGAAGAGCAAAAAGAAAAGAAATTCAAAAAAATTGAGGATAGTATAAGGAGCCTCTGGGACAACTTCAAGCATACCAACATTTGCATCATGGAGATGCCAGAAGGAGAAGAGAGAGAGCACGGAATTGAAAACCTTTTAAAGAAATAGTGATGGAAAACTTCCATAACCTGGTGAAGGAAATAGACACACAAGTCCAGGAAGTGCAAAGAGTCCCAAACAAGGACGGCACCAAGAAACATCATAATTAAAATGTCAAAGATTAACTATAAAGAAAGAATCTTAAAAGCAGCAAGGGAAAAGCAGTTAGCTATCCACAAGAGAGATCCCATAAGACTTTCAGGTGATTTCTCAACAGAAACTATGCAGACCAAAAACAATTGACATGAACTATTCAAAGTGATAAAAAGCTATGACCTATATAACCAAGTTTATTCTACCCAGCAAAGCTATCATTTAGAATCAAAAGACAGGTAAAGGTCTTCTCAGACAATAAAAAGCTAAAGGGGGTGTGACCAGCTGCAAACAGCCATCATCCCCTCATCCAGGCTGGCCAGGCACCCAAGCGGGACCCCCACCCTGATCCGGGACACTAGTCAGGACAAACCAGCTGGCCCCCACCTGTGCACCAGGCCTCTATCCTATATAGTAAAAGGGTAATATGCAAACTGACCCTAACAGCAGAAGGACTGGAAAGGACTGGTCACTATGACACACACTGACCACCAGGGGGCAGATGCTCAATGCAGGAGCTGCCCCCTGGTGGTCAGGGCACTCTCACATGGGAGGAGCTCTGTTCAGCCACAAGCCAGGCTGATGGCTGCCAGTACAGCGGTGGTGGTGGGAGCCTCTCCTGCCTCCTCAGCAGCGCTAAGGATGTCTGACTGCAGCTTAGGTCTGCTCCCCGCTGGCAAGTGGGCATCCCCCGAGGGCTGCTGGGCTGCCAGAGGGATGTCTGATTGCCATCTTAGGCCCAATCCCCTGGGGAGCGGGCCTAAGCCAGCAGGTGGTCATCCCCTGAGGGGTTCCAGACTGCAAGAGGGCACAGGCTGGGCTGAGGGACCTCCCCTTCCCCCCCGAGTGCACAAATTTTTGTGCACCGGGCCTCTAGTATTGTAATAACGATGTATGGTGTCAGATGAGTACTAGATTTATTTGGGTGATCACTTATTAAGTTATAATCTAATCACTGGGTTGTACACCTGAAACTAATATTGTATGTCAATGGTAATAAAAAAAATAAAAAATGTTTTAAAGTAAAAACAGTTTTTTGAGCAGGAAATAACAAATCAGGTGCTTTCCAGTATTGCCTGTAATTTATTCATAAATTTTATTCAAGGGAAGGGATTCTCAAAATCATCCTTAGTCCAATTTTGTGTGAAAAGACTCTATGCAGTGCCTTTCTGTCTTTTCTAAGTGACATGTAGCTGCCATTATTACCAAAAAGTTCTCTTAACAATTAGAATCCAAGGAGGAAAGAAAAAAAGAGTCATCACATAATTCCATTACTGTCTGCAGAAACAAGGAATGCTAAATAAACATTTCTCACTTAAGCCAGACTGGCGCTTGTTTAATTTTCCTTCTGCTTCTTTGACATCTTGTGTTTCATACAGGTCTTTTTCTGAAAAGGGAGGAACCTTCTCCAGTGTCTTAGGCATGCAAAATCAAATGGTCATGAGAGTCTTTTATTAAAATCTAAAATCCTGAATGTAATGCAATTGGAATCGTAGAGTATGTACTGTGTTGTGTCTGGCTTCTTTCACTCGACATGATGTTTCCGAGTTCCTTCCATGTTGTTGCATGTATCAGTACTTCATTATTTATTGCGGAATACTACTTTATTGTATGGATATACTACAATATGCTTATTCTCCTGCTAGTGGCTATCTGGACTGTTTTCTAGTTTGGGACTGTTATAAATAAAGCGTTTGTGACTATTCTTGTGTAAGATTTTTTTCTGAAAACAAAACAAAACAAACAAACACAAACAAAAAACCTCATTTCTGTTGGATATGTAATTAGAAATGAAATTGCTGAGTCAGAGGTTAGATGTAAAGTTTAATCTGGTAAGTAGTGCTTCAAAGTAGTTATATAAAGTTTATAAAACTAATATATGGTTGATAGATGTCAGAAAAATAGTTACTTTTGAGTTGAGGGCAGTTTGGGGACAGAAAGGGGTCTGAGGCAACCTTCTAAGGCGGTGGAAAGTTTTATAATCCTGAGTGGTCATCACACGGGGTAAACCTAAGTGAAAAGTCATCCAGTTCTACACGTAAGATTTGTGCAAGTTACTACATGTAACTTATCTCTCAATAAAAGATTAAAAACAAAACTACAATCCTGTGCCACATGAAGCTGTCTTCTCTTCAATCTATAACATTTTACTTGCCTTTTATCATTCTGGCCCCCTCCATTCGTGCTAGAAATCATTATCTAAAAATTACTTACTAGTTTTACCTTCCATTAAAAAACAGAATCTGGTTATTTCTCAAGTCAGCCTTTCAAATATTAAGATGGTTAAAACATCTCTTCTAAACCAATTATTTCCTGAATAAATACTTCTAGTTCCTCAACTGTTATATTCCTCAGAATTTCTCACTTATTTTTGTTACAGAGCCACAGGTGGTTTCAAAATATGAGAATTACAAGTGGCAAAAACCCTCTGAGTCCCTGAAACCTGACCAGGACAAAGCCCAGTGAGACGTGCAGTCTGAGGCGCAGGACCACCACACTCTGAGGACCAGCTAGGACAGCCTGGTGTAGAGCGGTGGGACTCCTTGTTTGCCCCAATGACTGGATAGGCAACAACACCTAGATTCTATTCAGATTCACTGCAGCCAAACCCAGGTCCTTTCTTTTTTTGAAAATTTTGGAACCTAGAAGTAGGATTTTCCATTTGACTCCATTAAATTTTAAATCTTAAAAAGAAATAGAAACTATTAAATATTAATCATATCATTCCAGCCTACCAGTCACTGTTCTGACTCAAGCTACCACCCAAATGTGCTCCATACACTTCGTAAGTATGTGACCTTCCTCTCCATATGATCATTATCATTATCAAAATTACTGATAACATTTTTCAAGGACTTATTAAGTGCTAGGCACTGGTATTAATCACTTACTCACATTATCTATTTATTCTTCACAGCAACCCTATGAGACAGGACCTACAGTTAGCCCTGTTTCATAGATGGGGAAGGTGAGGCATAGAATGGTCAAGATATAAAGTAATATCAGGTATTTAGAACAAGTATCAGCTGTCCCCAGAGCACATGATTTTTAACTGTGTTATGTTGTCTATAAGGTCTGATTTTAAAAATATTGACCATGGCAATACCAAGAGAGAATTCAGAAATCATATTCCAGAGATCACCCTAAATTTGCAATGGTCTCAATGATATATGTGCAACCCTTTATTATATCTATTGGTAGAAGAGGTATTAATTACGTAATTATTACTAGTAGCCCGGTGCACGAAATTCGTGCACATTAAAAGGGAATTAATTGCCCTAACCGGTTTGGCTCAGTGAATAGAGCATCGGCCTGCAAACTCAAGGGTCCCAGGTTCGATTCTGGTCAAGGGCATGTACCTTGGTTGCAGGCACATCCCCAGTGGGGAGTGTGCAGGAGGCAGCTGATCGATGTTTCTCTCTCATCAATGTTTCTAACTCTCTATCCCTCTCCCTTCCTCTCTGTAAAAACTCAATAAAATATATTTTTTTATAAAAAGGGAATTAGTTAGCAGAGATATTTTAATATCGCTATTTGCCCTTTCTCTAGAAATAGAAGTGTGAGAGATGAAAGGACATTAATAAAATGTATATGAAAATCATATATAAATTTATTAATAAATAAACAGTAACAAAAGGATGTAACATCAACAGAGGCATGATATATAAAAATGACAAAAACATAATATAAAAACAACAAAAACATGATATAAAAACAACAGTGATGCAAACGACTGATAAAGTGATTAAACTTATTCTAATATCTCCCTGTACACCACATTAAGAGTGAACACTTTCAGAGTGCTTGACTAATTTCCCTTGTGATGAAGTACTTAGAACTTTAACTGTAACATCACATGCTCTTCAAACTCAAGAGAAAGCAACATATAACTGACCATGTGCAAAAACCGGTTCAGGTAGGAACATGCCTACTCTGTCTAGAGTTTGCCCTTGTGATTTATTAATAGTCATCACAAATGCTGGCATCACGGGAAACAGTTGTCGAATCAATTTAAATGGGAGGCCAGTGTCAGATGGGGACAAATTAATTCTTGGAATCAGAAGAGCCTGTCCCTCTGCAGATCCTGTTAATACTTCAGCTTTGATAATGTTAGGTTGTAATCTTTTGATAATAAATCTGGTACCATTACAAAGACCCCATTTACTATTGAGATTTCTCAATAGCATGATGATTGCACCCACTTTCAATTTTAATTTATGACACGGCATTCCCGAAGAAGTAATACTATTCAGAAATTCGATGGGGAAATTTTCCTTTGTTTCTTTGTTATGGGGTAGGGCCACAACATTAGTAACAGAGAAACAGAATTAAAACTTTATTGTGGGGAGCCGCTATAGTGTTTTGGACAGGTTCAAGCCTTGGACTGATGAGAGGGCACAGTCCTCTCATTGCCACGTGCAAGTCCCAGCTTGGAGGGCAGGGCCCTCCCAGCACAATTATAGCCACCAGCTGTAGTTGTAAGCTTGAACCTATGGTCTGAACACATGGCCCCACGTGCCTGAGTGATGTGGGCTTGATAGAGTTCAGGTGCATGCAGTTGAGTAGGATTGAAACCCAGGAGAATGTTTGTAAACATCTCGGTCACGCCCTTACTTTGCCTCGTAGCATCTGCTATAAAATAAAGGCATGGCTGTGGGGGTGGTCGTTGTCTCTCAGAGAAGCGGTGTCCCACCGAGACCCAGCTTTCATTCTCTTGTCTGTCTTTTCTAAGCCTCTAAGCCACCCCACTCAGGTTCACCCCGTGCTGGCACGGCACACTTTAGAAAGATCTGCCTCCACGCTCTCAGGGTGGGTTCCTGCCTCAAACTCCGCCCTTAAGGGAAACAGCTCCAGAAACAGCTTGGAGGAGGGCTCAGCCACTGCCAAGACAACCCCTGTAGGACTGACTTCCTTCCGCTCGGTCTCAGCTGTTTGTCTGTATGTGATGAACACCACCTATGGTTTTTATATAAGTAGATAGTACTAGTGACCCAGTGCACAGATTCATGCACATTGAAAGAAAACTAATTAGAAGGTGGCCGGTGGGGTGGGACTGGGTGAGAAGGGCCGGACATGCCCTGGAGCCAACCTCCCATGGTCCCTCCCTGGCTGGCAGCACCTGGGGCAGCGCTGTGGCTCGAAGGGCATCTGCAGAGTGAGTGGGGTCCCTTCCGCAGGTGGGGTCTCTTGGCTTGGCCTGTGGGGATCAGGCCGAAACCGGCTCTCCAACATCCCCCAACGGGTCCCAGAGTGCAGAAGGGCACTCTGCAAAGTTGCTGTCATACAGGGTGTGGAATGCAAGTGTGTGTAAACCAGATCAGGGGTCAACTGTGCCCCAGCAACAACATAACCCACAGCCGAAGATGGAATCATGTGGCCCCGCGAGGACTTGGGCTCCCTCCTCTCTGGTTCCAGGGTGCATCACCTGAGAACCGCCGCTGCCAAGTCACCGCAGCTCAGCACTAAACCATATTCAGGGCCAACAGTGCCTCAGCGACAACATAACCCACAGCTGACGGTGGAATCACGCAGCCCCGCGAGGACTTGGGCTCCCTCCTCTCTGGTTCCAGGGTGCGTCACCCGAGAACCACCACTGCCAAGTCACCGCAGCTTGGCAGCACTTGCATTGAGCTTCTGCCCCCTGGTGGTCAGTGCACACCATACTTACCAGCCAGTTGGCCAAATGGTCGCTTAGCCTTTTATATATATATAGATACTAGAGGCCCAGAGCATGAAATTCATGCACTTGGGGGGGGGGCCCTCAGCCCAGCCTGTACCCTCTTGCAGTCTGGAACCCCTCGGGGGATGTCCGCCTGTCAGCTTAGGCCCAATCCCCCTGGGATCTCGCAATCCGGGATCCCTCACTCCTTACTGCTCGCCTGCTCACTCTTTACCACTTAGCTAGCTGCTCCTTAGTGCTGCTGTGGAGGCAGAGGGGCCCTTGCCACCGCCACTGCCCATGCAAGCCGTGAGCCCAGCTTCTGGCTAAGCGGCCCACTTCCCCTGTGGGAGCACACTGATCAACAGGGGGAAGCTCCTGCATAGAGCATCTGGCCCCTGGTAGTCAGTGTGCATCATAGTGACTGATCATTCTGGTTGTTCCATTTAATGGTAGCTTAGGCTTTTACTATATAGATTGATTATTTATATTACTGGTATAATAGGTTTTATGACCCATCATTCCACATTATCTAAAAAGATAGCATTAAAAACATTACCAATGTTTTATTTAAATAAAGATATAAATACAGTTGACCCTTGAACAATGGGAGGGTTAGGGATGCCTACCCCCAGGCAGATGCCCCTCAATATGCAGGGAGGATTGGTTCCAGGATCTCCTCTGCAGTTACCAAAATCTGCAGATGCTCAAGTCCCATACATAAAATGGCATAAAACAGTGCATACAGTCAGCTGTCAGCATCTGAGGGATCCACAGCTGGTTAAAAATGAAGATGTAAAACTCTGGGACATGGAGGGCCAACAACATCTTTACTGGGGGGAAAATATGCATATATTTATTGAAAAAAATCTGCATATAAATGGACCAATGAAGTTCAAACCTGAGTTGTTCAGGGTCAATTGTACTTCTACAGCATTCCTCTAATTCAGAAATATGGCCATTTACATTAATAAGAAACATTGAAATACTATTGTATGGAGTCCAAAGCTTTCATATCCACTACCTCATCTGTTTTTATTTGGAAAAACTTCCTTAGTAAATCCATGTTGGATCTTTAATCACCTCTTTCTTTCCTAAGTGTTCATAAACAACATAATCATCACTTTTAGAATTTTCCTGGGATTGACTTATTTGCTTAAATTCTTTTTAAAAAAAGAATAAAAATCATTGAGGGGAAATATAAACTAGAAATAAATAGTTGTGTGTTCTTATCATCTTATTAGCACATTGCTTTCTTCTCCAAATCGTATTACTAGTAGATAGATCAAAGCGTTGGACAAGAGCACACAACTGTGAAGATCATCCTCAAAAATCTTTTCTTTAAAGATGAAGAAATACAGGTCCAAAGAAGCTAAATGATACACTTAAGAGCTGCTTACCTAATTAGTGACAGAATTGGTCCTGCAATACCACGTCCTCGTCACCATCCCATACTGCAAGCGTGGTACTTGCTTTTATCATTATTCTCTTATGCTTTCTTTATCATTTTACTTGGAAAATATGTTTACAATTAAAATCTTGAGACTTTTGCTTCCTCTGGACTTTAGCCACCCTGAACAACTACTTATAGGTTTCTACCTCACTTATTTAGCTATTTGTCATTCTGATCTTTTCATATACTTTAAATCACTTGTGTTTCTTTTACATTTATCCCATTGGAAACAACTATAATTTCATCTTTTAGAATCTCCCATCTTTTTTTTTAAGTATATCTTTATTGAATTCAGAGGGGAAGAGAGAGGGAAAGAGAGACAGAAACATCAATGATGAGAGAGAATCATTGATTGGCTGCCTCCTGCACGCCCCCTACTGGGTATTGAGACCGCAACCTAGGCATGTGCCCTTGACTGGAATTGGACCTGGGACCCTTCAGTCCGCAGGCTGACGCTCTATCCACTGAGCCATACCAGCTAGGGCTCTCCCATCCTTCTTGAATCAATTCCCACCACACACACACACACACACAACTGTATCTCCTATACCAAATACTGTCATCCCAAAGTTAAGTCATTTATTGACTCCATTTCTGGATTTATAATTGCCTTTCCTCTGAATTAAAAAAAGAGTCAAAGTTTGTTTTCTTGTGGTTGCTATTTGTTCGTTGACTTTTAGATTTGGGGAATATGTTTATAACTAATGTTCCATTCTTTTACTATTATGAGCTATAAGATAACATGGTCTCCTTTTCTTAAGATTCTTTCTTTTTGGTAAGAATTAAATCCAGGGAATCAATTACTCTCAGGCCTTGTTTAGTAGTAACTGAAGTGTTACTAAGGCAAGAATTTATCAGATACTTTGCTTTTAGCAAATGAAACTTCTTGTAGATCTACACACACAGCCATTCACACCATGTCTACAAATTCACAACCTACGAATACTAGGTGGACACTGCACCTGTTCCCACATTCCACTTTTGTTTTCCTCATGTCACTGTTCTGACTCAACAGAAGTAGGTAGGTGTCACTGGGTTATATGAGTTCTAGCAGGCTCTTAATCACTTCTTAGTTACATTCCCCCAAAAGACAAAGTATCTAAGGGTTATGCTGGGTCTACAGAAGCCTCAATTTCCTGTAGTTAAGAGATCACCAGAGAGCAAAAGAAATTAAGTGGTTATGGTGTAAAACAGGAAGTTTTTTGTTACTGTTTTACATATATATTTATTGATTTCAGAGGGGAAGGGAGAGGTAGAAAGAGATAGAAACATCAATGATGAGACAGAATCATTGATCAGCTGCCTCCTGCACGCCCCACTCTGGGGATTGAGCCCACAACCCAGGCGTGTGCCCTGACCGGGAATCAAACCCGTGACCTCCTGTTTCACAGGTCGATGCTCAACCACTGAGATATCACAGCTGGGCTAAAACAGAAAGTTTTGATCATGACCCAGGAAATAAAGTTTCTGCACTGGAATTATTTAAAGAAGGAAAATCAAACTGCAATAACTCCTTTATATTTACTGGTTGGAAAACTAGCAATGTCTCCCTAAAGGATAGAATTCTGCTTCTTCCCAGTGTCTGAAATAATTTCACTGGTCCTCTTCAGTGGCATTCCACTCCTTCATGTCTTAGTGATTTTGCACTGTGTTCATTTCTCAACCACTTCAAGTCAAAAAAAGGGCTGAGCATGAATCCATCGTGCCACTCTCTTCACTTCATGATCACATGGAAGTCCTTCCTCTGCTGAAATGGCCTCCAGGTTCCTCCATGGGCTTCAGAATAAAATCCAAGTTAGAGCCAAAGCCCTACCTAATTCACCCTAAACATTTTTGGCTCTTTGCTGCAGCCCTCCTCCATCCCTCTGTTCCGTGAGCTACACAGAGTTCTCCACACAGTGATGTCAATCTTGCCTGGAACCTTTCAATATGCTCTCTTTGCTTCCAGCACCTTCACTCTCTGGCTCCGCTCAGATTCCATCTCCACAAGGAAGGCTTCTCTCACTGCCCCTGGGTGAGGTGTCTCTTCCATCTTGGGTTGAACTATCACAATCTTTACACTTTACAGCATTGTCTGTAGTCTTATTTCCCTCTCCTACTTACATGGTGTGCTTTAGGGATAAAAGCTGTTTCTTCAACACTGTGTCCCCACAACACAAAACAAAGTCTGAAACGTAATTGGTGGTCCATGTTTGCTAAGTGAAACCATAAATTAATATACTAACATCTCAAATTACTTTATATTATTTTCTTCATATATGCAAACATCTACATATAATTTAGCTTCTGGGAGCCAAAGTGATGGTGTTGATGTTTGTTTTAAGAGGGAGTAACTTGTTATTTCTCAACATGTGTATTGTATTTATCTTTCCTTAAGGCACTTAGAAGAATGCAGGAAAGTGTATTAGATGTCTATTTGAAACAGCAGTGGAATGAAAAAGTGGGGCAGGAAGAAAGCAAGAATAAACACTAAAACATGGTTGAAGAAAAGTAGAAGAATTTGGGGCCAGAAACAAGGAAAGCAAACAACACCACTTCTGGCTCCCAAAGACCCTTTATGGGAATGATGCCGCTAAAAGAATAGATCATCTCAGGGAGAATGACTCTTGACTTTTCAAAAGTCATAAATGGCTCATAATAATAAATTTGAAATTTAATGTAATAATCTTGGGGAAAATTTTATGTAATTATGAGTTAAGCTGTCAATTTGATGTGTCTTGGAAAACCCATGAGGCAAAATTTTAGATAGGAGAGACCAATTTTTTCAGTGATAATCTTTTGTACCTAATTTCCTTTGTCCATCTACAATAATAACAATCAAGATGTAATTTTAAAAGGATTATTACTGTTTCCATTCATGAGATAGGTCAACTGAGGGTCAATTTCATATCTAAAATTCTAAAAGTGTTTTAGGGGTAGAAGCTAGAAGATAAATAAGTCCCAAAGTACCTCCGAAGTGAGGACACTATGTCTAATGCATCTTCATCTAACAAGTCATGTATTCACTACAGATGCTCTGAATGTCCACGCTAGTACCTGAGTGTTGGAGAAGAAAACAGCACAGGGCTTGCTCTCAAGAGATTTCTTTCTCTGCACTCCCCACAGCACATTTCCAACAGTCATGGATCATTGATTCAACCTGCCTCAACTTACTGTGGGGTTTTTTGTTTGTTTTTTAAAAAACATCTTTCTTCACTAAACTGAAAGCTTCTTGGAAATACATATTCATCTCTAAATCTAGAAGGACCTAAAAGTTAGTATCTTCAAAACAAGGGTTTGAAAAAAAAAAAAAAAGAAGCAAAACAAGGGTCTGATAGATCCTTGCTGAATTAATTTCAAAAATTAACCTAATTACTCTCTATAATCATTTAAGAGTATGGAGTATCATGTATCCCTTTTCTTAGTCAGGCAACAAACTCATATATTTGAAATTTGTATTAATTAAGCACATGCTTTAGGAGCCACTAATTGATCAACCAAACAAACAAAAATGCAGCCATTTCTTCTTCCTAATCTGTTATGGATATATGATGTATTAGTACTGTTCCATTAGGTGATGGTTGTCTTCCATGTGGCTATCTTTAATAAAATTTCTATTTTCTCCTGTTTATAATATGATACAAAGAAAACAAAAGAAATTTAGATACTTTTTGGTTCCAGAAATATGAGGTAATTTTGTCCCACCTTCAAAAAGCCAATCCAAACCCCTTTTTAACCAAAGCATAAAACTTCACTAAAGAAATAAAGAGGATGAATATAGCAGAATCTCAAAAAGTTGTGCCACCTAGCAGTTCAATGATTTAACAGGGAAATACTATAAGACTTTAGTAATGTAGGGTAGGGGTAAAGGGAGGGGCAGGGAACATGGACTGAACTACACCTAAAAAAATTCATCTTATGCTACAAAGTCAAACATCAGATATGATTTGCATTGGATTACTCCAGAATGTCTGTGTCAGAGTGTCCTTCTGTGGCTGGTGCCCTGAAGCCAAACACTGCAATTTATGTTATGGTAATGGTTGGCTGAAAAGGGATGTCACCTTGGTAAATTATGATAACTAGGCAATAAGGATTACCAAAGACAACATAAATTTGGAGGGTTTGTCCATGTGCCAACTATCTACATTACAGATGTATGTATTCATAAAATGTCTTCCATCATGGGAGACAGGAGAAGTTTCTCATGTATAGTCTTTACTGAAATAACATCTATTACCAGAACTCCTACTCATGTTTGGATAGTAGGACAGTCAATCATTTTGCACCCTCAGAGCCCTAATCCTCTTGACAGATCTATCTTAGTTACTTGCAGGACACCCAGTGCACAGCTATGCATGCAGGTCATAGTTTCTCAGTGACTTGTGCTTACTGGCCTGAAGCCATAGTGATGATAATTATTTTCCTTTTATTTGTTAAATTAATTTTTATTTTGAATATTTTATTTCTCAATTACACTTTACTTTCAATATTATTTTGTATGAGTTTCAGGTGTACAGCTTAGCGGTTAGATAATCACATACTTTGTATAGTGTTCCCCTCGTATGTCCAGTATCCAACTGGGACCATACATCGTTACCACATTATTATTAACTGTATTCCCTATGTTTTACCTTATATCCCCATGACTTTTGTGACTACCAATTTGTACGTCTTAACACCTTTACCTATTTATCCAGTACCCCAAGCCCTCTGTCCTCTGGCAACTAGCAGTCTGCTCTCTGTATCTATGAGTTTGTTTCAATTTTGTCTTTTGTTTACTTTGTTCTTTAGATTCCACATATAAATGAATTCATATGGTATTTGACTTTCTCTGACTGACTTATTTCACTGAGCATAATACCTCCAGATCCATCCATATTTTACAAATGGTAAGATTTCATTATTTTTATGGTCAAATATAATCCCATTCTATATATGTCCCACTACTTTTTTAATCCACTTGTCCATTGATGGGTATGCAGGAGGCAGCCGATTGGTGATTCTCTCTCATCACTGATGTCTCTATTTCTCTCTCTTTCTCCCTTCTTCTCTGAAATCAATAAAAACATAGTTTAGAAGAAAAAAAATAAACAATCCAGGAGAGAGAGAAAATGGCGGCCGAACAGGCAGATGTGTTCTGAGCCCTACTCCGGAGCAGACAGAAGAAGCATCTAAATCAAATAGCATCCACCTGGAATAAACGACATAGACACAGCTGTGAGACAATTCACAGCTGGGAAGGGCAGAG
This sequence comes from Myotis myotis, assembly GCF_014108235.1. Taxonomy (NCBI): domain Eukaryota; kingdom Metazoa; phylum Chordata; class Mammalia; order Chiroptera; family Vespertilionidae; genus Myotis; species Myotis myotis. The sequence continues at coordinate 72,713,450 of NW_023416315.1, forward strand.
GACGCCTGGAGAATGGTAGGATTAGGAGAGAGTTGCGAGACCATTGAGCTGAGAGGGTCAGAAAGAAGCTGTATGGCACCAAGTCCACGTCCCTTGGGGATAGGCTTAACATCCAACTGTGGAAAGGAAGTCCACAGGGCTGCTGGTGACAGGGGGTTCTAGATCTAAGTTCACAGCTGTGAGAGGCTGAGCCCAGAGGGGCGGCCTTGAGAACTGCCCAAATCGTGCAGTGCCAGGGAGAGAAACTAGCAGTTGCATGGTTGTTTTGCCTGTTTGGTCTTTGCTTTTATTCGCTAAAACCAGTTCATCGGACCTTTTAAATACAAACACTCACCCGTGGCTGAGGTGCAGGTGGAGATGCGGACATGTGGAGTCTGGGAAGTGGCTGTGGAGGAGAGCGGTTTGGGGAGAGGTGACCAGGAGCCAGGCACTGAGACATTCCTGACCCTCCTGACCAGCAGCCATTTTTCTCCTGAAGGGCCAGCCCCTCCCAGCAGCCTCAAGGCAGCTAACACAGCCACACCCAGAGCAGTACAAAGGACAATAAATCTGAATAGCCCCAAAGAGCACTCAGGGATTGGGATGAAGAGAGGCCATTCAGTCCCAGAAAGTGATGCAGCACCCTTCCTAACTATAGCCCTGTCAGAAACAGCCGCCTGAGAGATTAAGATTGACAGCAGGCAAGGAGGAGCAACTAAGATGGCGGCATAAGTAAACACCGGGAAATTGTCGCCTCACACAACAATTGAAAATTACCGCAAAGGACTGAGCAAACATCATCCAGAACAACAGGAAGGCTGGCTGAGTGTAAATTCTACAACTAGAAGGAAAGAAAAGCACGCTGAGAGCCAGAGGCGCTGCGGAGGTGAAGTGCAGAGGTACGGCGCGCGCGCGAGGAAAGGGGGTGGCGCCTGAGGATGCGGCTGACTTTTTGAGTCACAAGCTCCTGACTGCTCTGAACTCCGGTTCCCGGAAGTCTCTGGGGACCCAGGACTCATACGGGGAGAGGCTGGTCTGTCCGGCAGCGAGCGAACTTGAGGGCGGCTTTCCCTCAGAGGTGCTTGCAGCCGTTACCGGGACACTGAGACGCGCGACTCCGGGCGGAGAATCGGCCATGGCTGCTTTCTCCGCCCTTTGACTCCCTGAGACCCCGCCCCACCCAGGCTGCAGCAGAGGCTTTTGCATGTGAATGTACCTAACTGCAGCCTAACCAGGCAGACCCTGAACTTCCAAGAGAAGGCCCAAGGCCCCGCAGCGGCTTGCATTGCTTCACAGCTGAGCCTCTTCGTGGCTCCTGCTGTGTGGCCTCAGGCAGAGGCTGAATTAGCACCTCCTTAGATCCAGGAGCCACTGTACCCAGTGGTCAGAGGGGGTCCATCCAGACTGCAACTCCTCAGATCCATAAGGGACACACTCAGGGAGCAGACTCAGTGAGCACCAAAGCCCCACTGAAGCAAGTCTTGCCCCAGAAGGGTGTCTTCAGCACAGAAGTTCTCCCACTTTAAACACAGCTGATTCTCACAGCCAATTGGCCTGGAGGTCAATTCCTCCCAGTGATTCTACAACAACCAAGGCACCAAGAGTGTCCACCCCAGGTAACTGGGGAGGCTGAGCTACTGGGCCCTACAGGACACCTGGCGCACAGGGCCACTCTATCAACACCGGGAAGCTGCCAAAATGCGGAGACAAAGAAACAGGTCACAAATGGCAGAAATGGAGGAAAGCAAACGATTGGATATAGAGTTCAAGGCCACGTTTATAAGGTTTTTCAAGAATTTTATGGAAACCGCCGATAAATTTAATGAATCCCTCAATAAGTATAGTGAGACCATGGAGGACATGAAAAAGGACCAACTAGAAATTAAGCATACACTGACTGAAATAAAGAATAATTTACAGAGATCCAGCAGCAGAAAAGAGGATCCCAAGAATCAAGTCAAAGATTTGAAATACAAAGAAACAAAAAATACCCAACCGAAAAAGAAAAAAGAAAAGAGATTCCAAAAATATGAAGATAGTGTAAGGAACCTCTGGGACAACTTCAAGCGTACCAACATCAGAATTATAGGGGTACCAGAAGGAGAGAGAGGGCAAGATATTGAAAACCTTTTTGAAGAAATAATGACAGAAAACTTCCCCTACCTGGTGAAAGAAATGGACTTACAAGTCCAGGAAGCACAGAGAACCCCAAACAAAAGGAATCCAAGGAGGACCACACCAAGACACATCATAATTAAAATGCCAAGAGCAAAAGATAAAGAGAGAATCTTAAAAGCAGCAAGAGAAAGACAGTCAGTTACCTACAAGGGAGTACCCATACGACTGTCAGCTGATTTCTCAACAGAAACCATGCAGGCCAGAAGAGAGTGGCAAGAAATATTCAAAGTGATGAATAGCAAGAACCTGCAACCAAGATTACTTTATCCAGCAAAGCTATCATTCAGAATAGAAGGTCAGATAAAGAGCTTCACGGATAAGAAAAAGCTAAAGGAGTTCATCACCACCAAACCAGCATTATATGAAATGCTGAAAGGTATTCTTTAAGAAGAGGAAGAAGAAAAAGGAACTCTTACCATTTGCCACAGCATGGATGGAACTGGAGAGCGGATAAATACCACATGATCTCACTCATTTGTGGAATATAATGAACAACATAAGCTGATGAACAAGGACTGATCCAGAGACGGAGAGGCATTGATTGGACTGTCGGGACTTGGAGGGAAGGTAGGGGAGGGTGGGGGTAAGGGGGAAAGATCAACCAAAGGACTTATATGCAAGCATATAGGCCTAATCAATGGACATGGACAACGGGGGGGTGAGGGCATGAGCGGGGGTGGGGGGGTGGGGGGTAGAGGGTAACGTGGGGACAAGGACACATATGTAATATCTTAATCAATAAAAAATATATTAAAAATAAATAAATAAATAAATAAATAATAAATAAAATAAAAAAAAAAAGATTGACAGCAGGCAGACAGGTTCAGTGGGAAGATTGGTCCCACCTGCTGGCAGTCAAGGCTGTGGAGACAGACACAAACAGAGGAGCAGTGGATCGCTTGGAACTTCAAAACAGTGCTGACTACCTAACAGGAAACTGAGAAGTGGCAGCTGGAACAGAAGAGTGGGATCTTAAACCAGCCCCCATGAGGCATTAAGACTCAGCTGATGCGTGACTCACAGCATGAGACATCAGGAGGTGAGCCAGCAGGGATGCAGCTCTGAGGAGGAACCTGTCTGTGGTGTCAGCCAGGATACTCTTTAGGGCCCAAGTGTCACAACCTGGGCTTTAGAGTCTGAGTTCAAGTCTTGACCCCACGCCCTTGCCAGCTGTGTGAGCTTGAGCAAGTCACTAACCCTCCCTGAGCTTTTGTTTCCACATTAGGGCACTGGTGATAGTTTCAAGGTGGAGGATTGGCCTGGGGAAGTGCAGCTGACTTCTCTGACAGATCCTTGAGGAGGGCAGTCCATGGGTGTGGCTACCGATTTCCAGAAACTAATCCTTGATTTCCCTCAGAAATTTAGTGGTTGGCACTTTGGCAAACTTGGACAATATCTAGTGAACTCCCTATATTGGTTTCTTTAAAAATATATATTTTATTGATTTCAGAGAGAAAGGGAGAGAGAGAGAGAGAGAGAGAGAGAGAGAGAGAGAGAGAGAGAGAGAGAGAAACATCAATGATGAGAGAATCACTGATCGCCTGTCTCCTGCACACCCCATATTGGGGATTGAGCCCACAACCTGGGCATGTGCCCTGACCAGGAATCGAACCGTAATCTCCTGGTTCATATGTTGATATTCAACCACTGAATCATGCCGGCCAGGCTGTATCGGTTTCCTAGGACTGTCATAACAAAGTACCACAAACTAGGTGGCTTAAAGCAACAGAAATTATTTCACAGTCCTGGAAGCCAGAAGTCTGAAATCAAGGAGTCAGCTGATCCATGCTCTCTCTAAGGGTGTGTCTTTCTATTGGGGGGCTGCCACTGCCCCCTGCCAAAGTGCTAACTTTTCTGTAGAGGCCAGAGGCAGTGTGTGACAATGCATTTGTCAGTTCTCATTGCAGGAAGAAAGGAGGGAACATTATGGAGCCTAGGCTAATTGGAGAGGATATTTGGGGATCCTCATATCTCCTCCTGATCCCTTGAGATAGCCCAGGGTCCTCAGCATCCTGGTGAGATCACCAGGAGTAGGTGGGAACAATGAATTCAGGTAAGTGCTGCTCCCTTTAGATCTCCCTCTCCCTTTTCTGAGGACTCATGCCTCCCCCATGTCTCTGAGGGGTGAGGTGGGGAGAAGCTGGAGGCAGGGCTGGCGGAGATGCCTGGGGAGTGGTGTGCCTGCCTGAAGAGGTTGCAGTGGATGCCAAGCAGGGCAGAGATGGCCCAGGGTCCTCAGCATCCTGGTGAGATCACCAGGAGTAGGTGGGAACAATGAATTCTGGCAAGTGCTGCTCCCTTTAGATCTCCCTCTCCCTTTTCTGAGGGCTCATGAGTGCCTCTATCTTGATTTCCAAAAATTCAGGAGTGCCTTGAAATTCCAACAAATATGATTGCATGGCAATAGGGACATGCCCTTAGGATAGTGTCATTGAGCCCTGGACTGCCTACCTCCTGCTCTCCTTTCTGTTTGTATGTGTGTGTGTGTGTGTGTGTGTGTGTGTGTGTGTGTGTGTGAGAGAGAGAGAGAGAGAGAGAGAGAGAGAGAGAGAGAGAGAGAGAGAGAGGGAGAGATTGAGATTGATTTTAAAGAATTGACTCACAATTATAGAAGCTGATAAGTACAAAATCTACAGAGTGAGCTACCACCAGGCTGGAGACTCAAAGAATTAATGTTATAGTTCAAGTCTAAAAGCCATTTGTTTGCAGAATTTCCTTTTGCTTCGGGGAGGTCAGGCTCTTTCTCTAGTCAGGCCTTCAACTGATTAAATGAGACCTACTCACAGTAAAGAGAACAATCTGCTTTACACAAAGTCCACTGATTTGAATGTATTGTCATCCAAAAACACCCTCACAGCAATATCCAGAATAATGTTTGATCAAATGTCTGGGCACCCATGGCCCAGCCAACTTGACACACAGAATTAACCTCCTCGCTAAAATGACTTCAACAAGCAATAGGAATGGTAGCTTCCCATCACTGAGGACTTACCTTATCTTATGTTGGGGGCCTTAGGCTCACTTCCCAACACACCTGTGTGGTAAGTTTTATGCTCGTTTTATAACAGCATAGTAAGAAGCCAGAAAAATTCCTGGGCAAGTGGAATAGGGAAACCAAGACAAGAAAGTTAAATAATTCATGGATAATAAAGACCATTATAAACTTATGAACAATAATAGATACAGAGGCGGAGCTGCCTCAAACAGACTGTCAAACTGCAGCGGGAAGGCCGGGGAGGGTTGGGGGGCAGGAGGGAGGGGGGTAAGAGATCAACCGAAGGACTTGTATGCATGCATATAAGCATAACCAATGGACATAGGCACTGGGGGGTAGGGGAGGCCAGGGGATTGTCAAGGGCGGGGAAAAAAAAGACACATATGTAATACTCTTCATAATACTTTAAGCAATAAAACAATAAAAAAAAAAAAAAAAAGAAAGGGATCAAAGGACAGCATCTAAATAAATGGTTCTCAGCATAGTTGGCCAAAAAAAAGTCCTACAATTGGCGCCTCTCTGAGGGGGCGTGGCTAGGCCCTGGGGGCGTGGCTGGACTCTAGGGCGGATTGAGCCAGTTTAAAGCCCCGGCTGTGGTGGCGGTTACGTGTGGAGGCATGGAGGAGTGCGCTGGCCTCTGCGGCGTGGGCTCTTCGCAGGGACACCGGTGTCGTCAGAAGCGCCAGCGCCCAGCTGAGATGGCAGCGGCCCACAGCAAGCCGTCCCCGGCAGAAAAGCACGTCGAGGTGGACGAGGCAGCGCGGTGCTGTGCGGGGAGGGGAGGAATCGCGAGTCCCATGCCGCCCCCGCCCCCGCCGTCCCCGCACTGCTCGCTGCAGGACCTGCCGGTGGAGATCCTGGTGGAGATCTTCGCCTCGCTCCCCGGCACCGACCTGCGCAGCCTGGCCCAGGCCTGCACCAAATTCCAAGACATCCTGCACACCGACAGCATCTGGAGACGGCGCTGCCGCGAGGAGTTTGGCGTTCGTGAAAACCTGCAGAACCCGGAGACGATCGGTATGTCTTACCGAGAATTCTACGCGAAGCTGTTCCCATACAGACACACTTTGGGACTGTGGCAGCTGCATTACAGCTGTAGAACACTGCTGAATGTCACGGTGGACGGCTTAGGCATTACTGGCGGGAGGTACCGGCCTCCCCTTAAGGCCCATGTGCGTGGCCCAATACGTTTCAAGCCCTCGTTCAGAATTCGCCTGACGGAGGGGACATCGGCCGCGGTGGAGTGCCTGGAAGGCCTCCTCGGCAGCCCCCACCACGGCCACATGCAGATCCAGGGGGACAGGCTCACCATCCAGTGCAAGAGGACCGACCACCGAACGGATTCACCAACGCGGCTCAGGGGAGAACGGGGGCGGGTGCAGGAGGGCGGACAGCGGTATGACTGCCTGACCTACCGCCGCCTCTACCTCCCGCCTTGCCGCCCGGACGACCTCATCCGGCCAGGCCTCTTCTACGTCAAATACAACGCCTTCGGCCCCACGACCGTCATGCTCAGCTTCCACGGGAAGTACGCCAGGGTCACGAGGCTCATGGGGATCGGCTCGAAGGCGTTAGAGATCCACCTCCTGCGCCGCATCCAGCTGCGAAGTGGCGAGATCTTCCGCAACTTCGAGGAGCTCTCCCGCGTGGTCCAGGAGATTCACGAGCAGGTGACCCGGGAGCAGCGGCAGCAGCAGCAGCAAGAAGACGGGACCGAGGAAAGCCAGGGCCATGGCTGGCAGAGCCCTGCCCAGCCCAGCGCCGGGGCGTCCGGGGCCGCAGCTTCGGAGGAGCAGCCTGTCCCGTTTGTTCTGCCTGTGGGCGTGCGCTCAAGTGACCAGAACTACCCCCGAACCTGCAGGATGTGTTTCTACGGCGTGGACATTGAGTCCTTCGCCTACCCCAGGCACTGCTGCCCCGGAGTCTTCATCCTGTTCGATGAGGACCACTTCGGGTTCATCTGGCTGGAGGAGAAATACTTCTTCTGGTACGACAGAGTCCAGGACACCTTCCAGAATGTGGAGGCGCCATCCCCGCAGGCCTTCCTGGAGATGCTCAAGGACATTCAGTCTAGTTTTATATTTTAATCTGAATAATTCTTTTTTGGTTTTTTAATAATTCTTTACTGGCAATTTTTTCAATAGTTTTTCTTCATTTATAAATCTTAAGTGGTTTCCCATTGCTTATAAAATTAAAACAAAATCTTTTCAAAAAAAAAAAAGACTCAGCTGAAATGAATGATGCTTCACTTTTTAATTTAATTTTATCTTTTATTTATAAAGAAAATTTTTTCCTTTATTTTGTTTTGCATTATATTTTCTTCGTTCTATTTTTATTTTTTATGATTTATTTTATCTTTTAAATTTTTTTCTTTCTTTCCTTTTTATGCACTCATTCTCTTTCTACTTCCTATATACTGAACCAAGGTCCTCCCCTTATTCATTCAATTCCTTAATCTTACTTTCTGTATATAAGCTCTGCCTCTAAAGATTCTGCCCCCCCCCCCTTTTTTTCTGGATGTTTGTTGTTTGAATTTTTTGGTTTATCTGTTTGTTCTGTGGTGTTTTCTCCCCATATACATATTTTTCTTCCTTTTTCTTCTTTTGCTTTTCTCTCTTACCTTTCTTTTTCTTTTCTTGATATCACTTTTGCTCTTTTTACTTTCTCCTAATTCTCTTTACTCTGGTGGTCACTTATATTGGGGTTATCAGTGTCATGAGTGCATTTGTGTTTTGTTCCCTTTGTGTCGTGTCTTGTAGAGTTGTATTTTGTGCTGTTTGGCCAACAGTAGAAATTGAGCCACATAACCACACACCCTGAGAGGAGACTCCATCCATGAACAGGACAGTAACACTCAAGACCCAACTACACCAAGAGAACCCAAATAGCCCAAGTAGGGGACATCCCTACATTACCCAGCCCAGAAGACTAGAGAGATTGTACCACTGGGTCCCACATAACATTATATATATATATCTGGGTGGCATAGCAATTTGATCTAATACATAGAAACAATCACATAGGAACAACAAAAATGGGGAGACAAAGAAGTAACCCCCATTGGAAAGAAAAGGAGCAATCACCAGAAAAGGAAATAAACAAAACGGAGGCAATTTGTCAGAGAAAGAATTTAGAGCAATGATTATAAGGATACTGAAAAGGATGGAAGACAAATTTAACATGTGTAAGAATCAAGAGGAAACGAAGAATGACACAGATGCAATAAAGAACACAATGGAAAGTTTCAACAGTAGACTAGAAGCTGAGGACTGTATCAGTGAGTTAGAAGATAAGGTAGAAAAACCACCCAAGCACAGCAGCAACTGGAAAGAAAACTTAAAAGCAGGAGGAGAGCCTAAGGGAGCTTTGGGACAACATGAAACAAAACAACATCCACATAACAGGGTGCCAGAGGAGAGGAAGCAGAGCAAGTAGTAGAAAATCTGTTTGAAGAAATAATGACAGAAAACTTGCCTGATATTGGGAAGAAAAAAAGCCACACAAGTCCAAGAAGCACCAGAGTCCCAAACAAGAGGAACCCAACAAGACACACACCAAGACAAATTATAATTAAATTGGCAAACATCAACGACAAAGTAAGAATCTTAAAGGCTGCTAGAGAGAGATAGAAAGTCACCTATAAGGGATATCCCATTAGACTATCAACTGATTTCTCAACAGAAACACATCAGGCCAGAAGGGAGTGGAATGAAATATACTACAAATTCAGGGACTGAATCCAATAATATTATACCCAGCAAGACTATCATTCAAAATTGAAGGTGAAATAAGGAGCTTCACAGACAAAAAAGGACTAAGGGAGTTTATTACCACCAAGTCAGCATTTCTTGCATAAAGGGACTGTTATAAAAAGTAGAAATAGAAAGCGAAGAAGGAACACAGGCATAAAGAATAAAAATGACAACAAACAAGTACCTATCAATAATAACCTCATGTAATGGAGGATTAAATGTAAATGGATTAAATGCTCCAGTCAAAAGACATAGGGTAGCTGAATGGATAAGAAAACATGCCCCATATATTTTCTGTCTACAAAAGACCCACCTCAAAACAAAGGACTCACACAGACTGATAGTAAAGGGATGAAAAATATTTTTCAGGCAAATGAAAATGAGAAAAAAGCTGGGGTAGCTATACTTATATCTAAAACACAGACTTCAAAGTGAAGGCCATAACAGGAGATAAGGAGGGCCACTTCATAATACTAAATGGAACAATTCAACAAGAGGAGATAACTCTGGTAAACATATATGCACCCAATACAGGAGCACCCAAATACATAAAAAAAAATTTCTGGAAGATATGAAGGGAGAGAGTGACAGCAATACAACCATAGTAGGAGACTTTGATACCCCATTGACACCACTGGATAAATCCTCTAAACAAAAAATCAGCAAAGCAGCAGCAATACTAAATGACTCACTAGATCAGATGGAACTAACTAACATCTTCAAAACATTTCACCACAAAGCTACAGGACATACATTCCTCTCAAGTGCACACGGGACATTTTCAAAGACAGACCACATATTAGGACACAGGCAAAGCCTCTTCAAAATCAAGAAAATAGAAATCACAACAAGCATCTTCTCAGATCACAATGGCATAAAATTAGAAATCAACTACAATAAAAACAATGAAAAATAATCGAACACTTGGAAGCTAAATAGCATGCTATTAAACAATGACTGGGTTTCCAGAGAGATCAAAGAATAAATAAAAAGCATCCTGGAAACAAATGACAATGAAAACACAACAAATCAAAATCTATGGGACACAGAGAAATCAGCTCTGAGAGGGAAGTTCATAGCTCTACAGACCTACCTCAAAAAACAAAAAAATATGGTAATATATTAACCCTACAAATTAATGAATTAGAAAGAGAGCAGCATGAAAAGCCAAGAGTAAGCAGAAGGAAGGTAATAATAAAGATCAGAGTGGAAATAAACGACATATAGGCCCCCCCAAAAATACAAAAGATCAAAAAAACCAAGAGCTGGTTCTATGAAATGATAAATAAGATTGATGAACCTCTAGCCAGTCTCACCAAGAAGCAAAGTGAGAAGATCCAAATAAACAAAATCAGAAATGAAAGAGGTGAAGTAACAACTGACACCACAGACATACAAAGGATTATATAAAAAAAAAAATACTACAAACAATTCTACTCCAATAAACTGCACAACCTAGACAAAATGGACATATTCCTAGAAAAATACAAGCTTCCAAATCTCAATCAGTTAAAATAAAAAAACCTGAATAGGCCGATAACTACTGATGAAATTGAAACAGTAATAAAAAAAATTTTCAGCAAACAAAAGCCCTGTACAGGATGGCTTCACAGGAGAGTTTTATCAAACATTCAAAGAAGAAATAAAACCTATACTTCTCAGACTATTTCAAAAATTCAAGAGGAAGGCACACTTCCAAGCTCTTTCTATGAAGTCAGCATTACCCCAACCCCCAAACCAGATAAAGACACTACAAAGAAAGAGAATTACAGGCCAATATACCTGATGAACATAGATGCTAAAATCCTCAACAAAATTCTAGCAAATTAGATCCAGCATTACATTGGAAAGATCATACACCATGACCAAGAGGAATTTATTCCGGGGATGCAAGGCTGGTACAATATTTGTAAATCAATAAATGTGATACATCACATAAACAAACTGAGAGACAAAAATCAAATAATATGTCAATTGATACAGAAAACGCATTTGACAAAATCCAACAACCTTTCCTGATAAAAACTCTCAGGAAAGTGGGAATAGAGGGATCATATCTCAATATAATAAAAGCTTTATATGACAAACATACAGCCAACATCATATTCAATGAGCAAAAACTAAAACCATTTCCCATAAGAACAGGAACAAGACAGGGATGCCCACTTTCACCGCTCCTGTTTGACACAGTACTAGAAGAAACAACAAGAAAGCTCACTGTATGGGAGAACATATTTGCCAATGTTATCTCCGATAAGAGTTTAATCTCCAAAATTTATAGGGAACTCATACAACTTAACAAAAGGAAGTGCTAGCCATAGCAATCAGACAAGAAGAAATAAAAGGCATCCAAATTGGAAAAGAAGTAAAACTGACATTAATCGCAGATGACATGATATTGCACATAGAAAACCCCAAAGACTCCATCAAAAAACTACTAGACTTAATAAGTGAATTTGGCAATATGTAGGAGACAAAATTAATACCCAGAAATCTATGGCTTTTTATACACCAATAATGAACTCACAGAAAGAGAAACTAAAAACCAAACAAAAACGATCCCATTTACTACTAGAGGCTCAGTGCACATGAAATTCATGCACGGGGGGAGGGGGAGGGCCCTCACCAAGCCTGCAGCCTCTCCAATCTGAGACCCCTTGGGGGATGTCTGACTGCTGGATGTCCCGGGGATGAGGCCTAAATCGGCAGTCGGACATCCCTCTCACAATCCTGGACCGCTGGCTCCTAATCATTCACCTACCTGCCTGCCTGGTCGCCCCCAACTGCCCCCTCCCTGCTGGCCTGGTGACTCCTAACTGCCCCCACACTGGCTTGGTCACCCCTTACTGCCCCCTCCCCTGCCAGCTTGGTCATCCCCAACTGCCCCTCTTGCCGGTCTGGTTGCCCCACGCAGCCTGCTTGTTCAGTCGTTTGGTCGTCCCTCACTAACCCCCCTGCCGCCTGGTCGCTCCAAGCAGCCTGCTTGTTCAGTTGTTTGGTCGTCCCTCACTAACCCCCTGCCAGCCTGCTTGTCCAGTCGTTTGGTTGTCCTTCACTAAACCCCCTGCAGGCCTGGCCATAGGCAGCCATCTTTGTGAGGGCATATTACTTCTTTATTATATAGGTTTGCAACAACAACAAAAATTAAGATACTTAGGAATAAACTTAACTAAGGAGGTAAAAGACCAGTACTCAGAAAACTATAGGATGTTGAAAAAAGATATAGAGGAAGACAAAGCAAATGGAAGAATATATTGTGTTCATGGATTGGTAGAATCAACGTCATTAAAAATGTCCATACTACCCAAAGCAATCTATAGATTCAATGCAATCCCCATTAAAATACCAAAAGCATATTTCACAGACTTAGAACAAACTCTCCAAAACTTCATATGGAACTGAAAAAGACCTCCAATAGCCTTAACAATCCTGAGAAGGAAAAATAAATTTGGAGTGATCACAATACCAGATATCAAGCTATATTGCAAAGCCACTATTCTCAAAACTGCCTGGTACTGGCACAAGAACAGGCATATAGACCAATGGAACAGAACAGAGAACCCAGAAATTGACCCTAGCCATTATGCTCAATTCGTATTTGACAAAGGAGGCAAGAGCATACAATGGAGTCAAGACAGTCTCTTAAATAAATGGTGTTGGGAAAATTGGATAGATACATGCAAAAAAAAATGAAACTAGACCACCAACTGACACCATACACAAAAATAAACTCAAAATAGAAAAAGGACTTACACATAAGTTGGGAAACCATAAAAATCTTAGAAGAATCCATAGACAGCAAAGTATGAGACATATATCATAGCAATATCTTTACAGACACAGCTCTTAGGGCAATGGGACCTAAGGAGAAAATAAACACATGGGACTACATAAAAATAAAAAACTTCTGCAAAAGCAAAAGAAACTATCAATAAAACAACAAGAAAGCATGGGAGAACATATTTGCCAATGTTATCTCTGATAAGGGCTTAATCTCTAAAATTTATAGGGAACTCACACAACTTAACAAAAGGAAGATAAACAATCCAAACAAAAAATGGGCAATGGACCTAAGTAGACACTTTCTGAAAGAGGACATACAGAAGGCCAAGAGACATATGAAAAAATGCTCAAAGTCACTAATCATCCGAGAGATGCAAATCAAAATGACAATGAGATACCATCTCACACCTGTCAGAATGGCTAGCATCAACAAATCTATAAAGGACAAATATTGGTGAGGATGTGTGCCGGGAGCCGGTCCATCCTTGCTGTTTCAAAGGACCTGGCATATATGGCATACTGTTCTTAAAATGTTTGCTCACCTTCTTGGCACTATGTGTTTTAACCAAGGTCTCCTCTCTGAGAAAGGTTGTTTCCCCAGTTAGGGATTTTCCCCTGAAGTTAGGGAGGGAATAAAGCCCCTCAACTAAGTGCCAGGCGGGTAATTAATCACTTTAACTACGAACAATCATGCTTAAGCTACATAATCTTTACTCCCTGGAATGGAGATAAGAAATGCCCTAACCTTTGGAATAGAGATTGATAGGATTGGAATCAACTGGTATAAATACAGATGTAACAAGACAACAGGACACAGAACCTACACACAGAACCTACACAGAACCTAGAGACAGAAGAACTTCGCTGGAGAGAACATGGCAAAAGATCCTGGACAGAACCTGGCTACAGAACTTGGCTGGAGAAACTAGACAGAACCCAGCTGAAGATCCTGGACAGAACCTGGCTGGAGAACCTAGCGAGGGAACATGGCTACAGAACCTGGCTGGAGAACCTGGAGAACCTGGCTGGAGAACCTAGCAAGAGAACATGGACCCAGAACCTGGCTGGAGATCCTAACCAGAACTTCGCTGGAGATCCTGACCAGAACTTGGCTAGAGATCCTGGCTAGGCTGCTGATCAACTGAACGCTGCCTCTGTTTCGTTCCTCGCCGACTCCATCCACACCTTTAGGGACCCCTGGACCTGCTGGGGTTGGACCCCAGCAGATGTGGAGGAAAAGGAACCCTTGTGCACTGCTGGTGGGAATGCAGACGGGTGCAGCCACTGTGGAAAAAGTATGGAGTTTCCTCAAAAAATTAGAAATGGAACTTCCATTTGACCCTGTGATCCCACTTCTAGGAATATATCCCAAGAAACCAGAAACACCAATCAGAAAGGATATATGCACCCCTAAGTTCATAGCAGCACAATTTACAATAGCTAACATCTGGAAACAGCCTACGTGCCCATCAGCAGATGAGTGGATTAAAAAACGGTGGTACATCTACACGATGGAATGCTAGCCTATATAATAAAAGACAAAAAGGGTAATTGACCGTACCTTCACTACGCCTCCCATTGGCTAATCAGGGTGATATGCAAATTAACTGCCAAGAAAGGTGGCGACTAATTTGATACTGCAGGCAGGGTGGGACAGCGCCGCCATCCAGGGTAGGCTGGCCGCCAGGGCGTGCCTTGCCACCGGGAGGACCCGAGATCAAGTCGCTGAGTCCCTGGCCATAACTTGGTGTATTTCCTCACGTGTCTTCTAACGACTTTCTATCCCCCTGAAGGTGCGGTCCAACACTCCGGTTGAGTGAGACGCACTGTGTGCAGTTTTCCTTTTTAATGAAGCGCGCATGTCCCGCTCACACGCTTGCGAGCGCTCCCTGTCCAGTTCTGCCCCCCGCGTGTCTGCCTCTGCTCCTGCCGTGACCTCCCTTCTCATTATAAACCACCGTGTAGCCACGGCGCCGAGTTGGTGGCTCAGGTGACTGTGCTGCAGACACAGCGGCTCGGGCGTTTGGAATTGCTGCGGGAATGTCCCCAATTCCGCCCTCGGGGGGGCCTGTGCCATATGAGCTGCTGATGAGTCTGCTCGGCAGGCTCCCTTGGGCCCAGAGGGCACCGGCTTCTGTTAGGGAAGTTTTCGGGATCTCATGACCAGATCCGATGCGTCTCTTTCCCAACGTGAAGAGGGCATCGGGGGTGTTTCTGGGAAGAGCGGTCACACCCCTTTCCTGAAGTGACCCCGGGCCTGGCCTTGCGGGGTCAGACAGTGGGCAGTGTTCAAGTCCAGCTGAGATTTCCTCTCTAATGGGAGAGACACACAGTGCAGCTCAAGTGGCAGCTGTGGATTGGTTTTCCCGAGCTCAGTGTTTCTAACTCTGACTATTCCCAGATCAAAGAAAAAACAAAAAAACAAAAAGGCCATCTTTCCCCCAGGAGCTGGTGGGCGTGGTTTTCCTGGGAACTCTGACTGGGAAGCCTTCATCTCCCCCACCCCTCACCCCCCACCACAGTCATGGGCAGAGGGCCGGGAGCTTCTATGCCTCTGGCCCCATTTCAACTTCCAAAGTTCCCCAAACCCCGGGAAAGGTAAGTGTGTGATTAGTACTCTGTAGTCTGTTTCTTCATTTATAATAAAAGCGCACACTCTCCTTCCCCCTTGTGTGTCCTCGAGTTGAAAGCCCTGGGCTTGGAGTCAGATGCCCCGACTCCAGTCCCTCTCCACCTCTGAGCATGTAACCTCCTCATCCCAAGGCGGGTACCACTTAGGCGGCGACGTCTGTCCGCTCACAGAGCCTGCAGAGGGGCTGACCTGAGAGAACACACCCAGAGCGAGCAGCAGCAGGCCAGGCACACGCCCTCCCATTAGTGAAAAGTGTGTCGTTTTGTGCTTTGTCCGTGTTGTGCTGCCTCTGAGGCCACGGAGGAGAGGACACAGGACAAGGGTTGAAAGTTCTCACCCGATTCTGGGTCACGCCTGCCTCGGGAACGTGCCAGCCCCGTGTCCTAGGACACGCCCTTTGCTCTTGAACGTGGCTTCTTCCCCCACAAGGTAGGGGCTGAACCACAGCATCGCGATGGCAACTTGGGCTCTGAGACTCCAGACTTCTTTCTTTCCCCACAAAGCGCCCCCTTCACTGACCGTGGAGCCCCAGACGAAGACCCGAACCAAAGGTCAGAGGCAGAGACGCCTCCGTGTAGGTAGGGCGACACCTCAGGGAGAGCCCGGGCCAGCAGCCGGGACCCACCCGAAGGGAAGCAGTCCCATCTGGAAGCTGGAGTTGGGTTGTCATGGATCACTTCTCTCGGTGAAATTTAAAAAGCAGCCAGGCGTGCCCTGCCGCTGCGGGACCCGAGGGTGAATCAAAAACAAAACCCACTTTAAATATAAAGACACATACAGATTAAAAGTAAATGAATTAAGCTGCAGCCTGTTTTTCTCAGTGGATAGAGCATTAGCCTGTGGACTGAACAGTCCCAGGTTTGATTCCAGTCAAGGGCATGTACCTCAGTTGCTGGCTTGATCCCCAGTCCCTATCAAAGCATGTGCAGGAGGCAACCAATCAATGTGTCTCTCCCTTTCCCTTCACTCTCTCTAAAATTCAATGGAAAAATATCCTTGGGTGAAGATTAACAAAAACAAAGTAAATGGATTAAGTAACATTAAAGAGATTATAAGAAAAATATATTCCAAATTTTGTTAGTTGTATAATGGTTATGTTTAAGTTATTAACACCTAAGAAATTGGGTGAAGGGTACATATAATATGCTGTAGTATTTTATAGTTTTTTTTACATGTATGAGATTTCAAATTAAAATATTAAAAAATTAAAAATTAAAAAAATATTAATTGAAATGTATCTGCATTACATGAAAAATCTCCTAATTGCTTCTAGCATAATTTATTAAATTGTGCTAAAATTTACAAGGGTTCAACTAAAAAATATCTTAATTCTAAATGATATAATAGAAAATATATAATAGTGCAATTATAAGCACTTATCTGAAAATACAAATTTAAAGAAGTGAATTTAAAGAAGGGATTAGCCAAAGAAAATATATGCACAAACCATGGACACAGACAACAGTATGGTGATGGCCAGAGAGAAGTGGGGGGCAAGAGCTGGGTAGAAGGGGCAAAAGGGGGGAAATAGGGACATCCTATATAATAATAATAAAAGGACTTGTATGCATGCATATGAGCATAAGCAATGGACACAGACAGTAGGGGGGTGAGAGCATGTGCTGGGGGGGGGCGGCTGGGGAGAGGTCAATGATGAAAAAGTAGACTTATATAATACTTTAAACAATAAAGAATTTAAATAAAAATTAAAATAAATGAATAAACAATCCAGTTTAAAAAATGGGCAGAGGCCCTAAATAGACACTCTCCAAAGAGCACATACAGTCCAATAGATATGTAAAAAGATACTCAAGGTCAGAACCACCAGAGAAATGTAAGTTAAAACCACAATGAGCTATCACCTCACACCTGGCAGAATGGCTATGAATAATAAATCAACAAATTTTTACTTATAACTACATGCTGATTCTACAAGGGCTAGTGAGGATGTGGAAAAGAGGGAACCCTCGTGCATGCTGGTGGGAATGCAGATTGCTGCAGCCACTGTGGAAAGCAAGCAGTATGGAGGTTCCTCAACAAATTAAAAATGGAACTGCCTCATGACCTAGTGATCCATTTCTGGGGATTTATCCAAAGAAACTCAAAACACTAATTTGGTAGAATATATTCACCCTTATGAATATATTCTGCAGTGTTATTTACAATTACTTTTCTTTTTTGAAGCAGCAACGTGATTCATTTGCCCATTTTTTTAATACAAGAATTTGCTACACTGTCTTCCTGGCATCCTTGATCTTTTCCATAAGAGCCAGCCCAGGGAAGGGCACTGGACTAGGCTGAGAGTCTATTACTAGAGACTGGCAGCATTTCAATCCTTCTTCTCAAATGCAGCCTAATTTTGTAGTGGATATGTCTCAAGCTGCTTGTGCCTATGGCACCAATGATCTGAAAAGCACTGTTTTGTTGGTCTGAACAGCCTGATGCTGACAGCCTGAATACAGATTTTACTCACTGGTAGTCCTGGCATCTCAAATCCCTCTTATTCTGCCTATTCCTCACAAAAAAAGAAAAGAAAAGGAAAGAAAACAGCCTAACCAAAACACAGGGTATCCAGTGACCATATCAAAGGAACTGTGATGATAGTTGAATAAGTTATGCTATTTATAAGGCCTTAGGCAATGAGCAAGGTTTACAGAATTTTTACTTTTAACTACATGCTGATTCTATAAAACAATATCAGCAAAAAGCTTATTCTCCAAACAGTCTCCTTATAGAGTGACTAGAGGCCCGGTGCATGAAATTTGTGCACAGGAGGAGGAGATCCCTCACCCCAGCCTGCACCCTCTCCAATCTGGGACCCTTCAGGGGACATCCCTCTTGCAATTGGGACCACTGGCTCCTATCCACTCACCTGCCTGCAGGCCTGATTGCCCCTAACTGCTCTCCCCTGCCGGCCTGATCACCCCTAACTGCTCTCCCCTGATGGCCTGATCACCCCTAACTGCTCTCCCCTGCTGGCCTGATTGCCCCTAACTGCTCTCCCCTGCCGGCCTGATCTCCCCTAACCGCCTCTGCCTCGGCCCCTGCCACTGTGGCTTTGTCCAGAAGGACATCCAGAAGATGTCCGGTCTATCTGGTCTAATTAGCATATTACCCTTTTATTAGTACAGATTCCCTAATGTGTTCTTTAGTACTTTGGTTTTCAACCTACGGAGATGAAAGTATTTCCCCCAATATTAGCAATATGTCCTGTTCTTAAAAGTATACCCTTTGCACATTACCAGATGGCAAATAAGAATGCTAATTTAGGATGGGCTTGATGGCATTAGTAAAAATGGTCTTGATATAATTATTGCATTCATATAACAGTTGTGACTACAAAGAGTCCAGCTATCCTTCACAAAAAAGTTTCTGCCCCCACATTTAAGACAATTACTAAATGGCCTACTGAAGTAAATATAATAAAAGAGCTTGGATTTGTAGTTCCACTGGTACAAATTGTCCCAAGGCTGAAACAATTTGTCCTTTGATCAGGAGTTAAAATCCTGGAATTTTTCTGTCACCTTTCCAAAAGTTTGGGAATTACTTATAGATAAAACTAAGTATTTCTGTTTTATCAATTATCTATTTACTAGAGGCCCAATGCATGAAATTTGTGCAAGAGTAGGCCTTCACAGCTACGGCTGCCTCGATCCCTCCCTTGCAGCTGTGGCGTCTGCAGCCCTGGCTTTGTCCCGGAAAGACGTCCAGAAGGCTGTCCGGTCTAATTAGCATATTACACTTTTATTATTACAGATATGTCCTTTTAGATCCAAAATTAATTTTTTTTTAAAAATATATTTTATTGATTTTTTACAGAGAGGAAGGGAGAGAGATAGAGAGTCAGAAACATCGACGAGAGAGAAACATCGATCAGCCGCGACCTGCACATCTCCCACTGGGGATATGCCCGCAACCCAGGCACATGCCCCCGACCGGAATCGAACCCGGGACCCCTCAGTCTGCAGGCCGACGCTCTATCCACTGAGCCAAACCGGTTTCGGCGATCCAAAATTAATTTGATTGATTAAAGGCCATGGCACTGCCTTTTGGCCTTTTGGGGGGCATAAGACTGGACTCTTATTCTCTTATTTTAACTATCATTTTATTTATGGTTTTCCATTTGAACAAAATTGATTTGAGAACAATGATAAAGTTAAGAAGTGGTAATCTTGGCTCTTTTTAATAGTCAATAGTTGCTGAACTCTTACTCTGTGCTCCACACTGTTCTAAACACTTAACATGGATTAACTATTTTAGTCCTCACAACAAATTCGCAGCTGCGTGATCTTGGGCAAGTTACTTAGCCTTTCTAAGCCTCCATTCATTTCCAGAAGAAGAAACCTGGAAGGTTAAGTAATTTGCTGAATTCACTCAGCTAGTCGGGTGGAGCTGGGTTTAATCTCACCATCACCAGTGACTGCCTTTGTATCCCAGGGAGACAGACAAAAACAGATGCTCCCAAAGGTAGCTTATAGCATTCACATTCACATTCTTACTTGTTCTCTGAGATTCTTCTAAAATCGAAATGTGCAAATAATAACAAATAAGAAATGCATGAATTCTTTTCCACATTACCACCCTAATCTTTGAGGTTTAAGCTTTCAACTGAGGTGGCCTATAAAGGGAATCCAAAGATTGTAACAACGTTCATAATGGCTTCTGAAAGAAGGTCAATGACAATAATCTTAAAAACATTTCTGTCCTTATAACAAATGTATGACTGGGGGGGAAAAAGATGATAAGTCTCAAATTAAATGAACACCATACATCAAATCCCCTTTGTGACTAAAAATATCAGACACAAGTTGATTGAAGATAGAAAGCCATATTGTGAAGATAGTTTCAGAAAGACAAGCAAACACAGACATACCTCTTTCCTAAGGAATGGTTAAAAAGGTATCTTAAAAGACAATTTGGCACCAATCATATTTTGCACCATGGCTGCAGCCTGCCTACTCCATGCCTTCGTAAGAGGAGTGAGAGAGGCAGAGGAAGTCACCTCAGTAAGGCTCATGTTTATGAAAGCACATGGGCTCTTAAAGCCAGAGAGACCTGGGTTTGAATCCCAGTTCTGCAGTTTTCAAGGAATGTGGTCTTGAAAATTACTTAAACTCACAAGCCTCAGTTTCTGCATCTGCTAAAATGGAATAACCACCTCCTTGCAAGGTTATTGTGAGGGTTAAAGGTAATGTGTATAACATGTTTGGCACATGATAGTTTCTCAATAAATTGTAGCTAATTAATAACAACAAGAACCATGTTAATAAAAATAATTAAAAAAAATATTGCCAACAGCAGAGACGGTGGAAGTGTGATGGCTGAGACCATGGGCCTGGAGTCAGACCATCTCAGTTTTTACTCTGGCTTTCCTTTCCTTGTAGAATTCACCTCTTACTGAAAAAAGAATGTTCTCAGTTTATCTCTTTTCTCTCATAACATATCTTCATGGCTTTACTTTCACATCTGAGGCCCTTAATTTGAGCAAGTTACTTAACTTGTCTTGGCACCAGTTACCACAGTTGTAAAGGGGAGCTAAGAATAACATCTACTTCATATGCTTGTGGTGAGAATAAATGAGTTCAACCATGTAGGGCTTAGAATCATGTCTGACCCTGACACATCATAAGAATGAATAAGTACTAGCTATTGCTGCTGCTGTTAGTTTACTCATTGTGTAAAGGACACTCCAAATCCAGGACCAACCACCCTGATAAAAATGATCCACCCAAATTGAAAATGAAAGAGTATGAAAACTCCTGAGGATGGCAAGACAGCATTTCAGACTAATGGCTGGAATAGCATAACATAACATGAGAAGTTACCTCAAGGGCAAAATCAAAATTAGACTGCAGATTACAAAGATGTGTGACCAAATAACTGGTAATCCTACTAGGGATGCATAGCTTCCAAAGTACTTCACTACAAAAGGAGTTTGTGAATATCACTTTTAAAACTCAAAGCCAAACACATACACTCACATATACAACCCCCAGAAAACAGTGAAGAGGCAAAGGGAATACATGTTGCCTTCCTCCTTTCCTCAGAACATGATGTTTCCACACACACCCACCCTGTGTCTTGCCATATTTCTGAATCCTTTTTGTAAAGGTCAAAAAAGAAGCACTAATCTCATTGTGTCACTTCCCAGCGTACCACTTAAAAACATTCAGCCACCTAGCAAAAGTAATAAAGAAGGATTGCTGTACCCATAAACCATGCAAGAAAGTTATCCAATGAGAACATTCCAATTTGCAAACATAACATATAATCCCGCTGCTTTAGATGTGGCTCTACGGAGAGGGATGGAGAGTCTGGGATTCAAAGTGCTGTGTCCAGCATGGCATGGATTAGAATGATGGCATCTGAACCAGGGTCAGGGCACCCCTACTTGCTGTCTATACTCCAAGCCCTCCAAAGCACCAACACAGGGCCAGAAAATGGGACAACTCAGTAGAGTTCCTTTGGGTCTCCAGGGAAAGCAGTGGGGATACACTTGAAGAAGCCCACTTTATGGTATGGTGTGAGAAACAAGAGGCAGGTTTTTAATAATCGTGTGTGGTTGCAGCTCACTCCTCAAGAACAGTAACTTCAGCAGCCACTTCATTATATTTCTACTGTAAGTGACACAGGTCTGAGCCAAGTCCGCACCAAAACAGAATTCAGCCGGGATTAGGTCAGCTGCAGTCTATTGACAACTGTTGAACTAACAACCCCAAAGGAGGCATCTCAGCAACAGTGTGTGTCTGCCACTAATGAGGCTCTTTTTCCATGAATAATGAATAAGAACATCATCTCAGTTGCCAGGTACACAACATAAACAAAGCTCAACACAAGGGCCTTGGTATCGTAAGTTTGACCATTTGCAACAAAGGAATTTTGCAACGTGCGAGCCAAATTCTAGAAGAGGGTGGGACAGCTGTTGTAACAAATAATGTGAACATATGTTATCAGAATCTAATAAATCAGCTTTCCGCTGTTGTGGAACAGAGGCGAGGCAATGGGATAGATAGAGATGACAGAAAGCTCCAAATGAGTTCATTTCTTTATTTTACAATCTGTCTTATAACACAAAGCTGATGACTTATCTAATGAACTGAGATCTTCATGAAAAGAACCTTAAGAGATTTGAGATCGCAAAGGCTCTATTGGTTAAATCTTTTTTTCTTAAGCCTTGATGTATCAGGCTGAGCACAGGTTGGCATGGGATGAGAACACTGGAAACTTGCTATGTCACTGGTGGCTAAAGAGTGGCATTTGGAAAAATTCATGGTCACCTGAACCAAATGCATGGGGTTGGGTTTCTTTGGTATCAAAAGACCCTCACATTGCCGAAACCGGTTTAGCTCAGTGGATAGAGCGTCGGCCTGCGGACTGAAAGGTCCCAGGTTCGATTCCAGTCAAGGGCATGTACCTGGGTTGCGGGCACATCCCCAGTAGGGGGTATGCAGGAGGCGGCTGATCGATGTTTCTCTCTCATCGATGTTTCTAACTATCTCTCTCCCTTCCTCTCTGTAAAAAGTCAATAAAATATATTTTAAAAAAAAAAAGACCCTCACTGTATAAGCATTATGCCTATAAGGTAGACTCGTGACTTAGACTTCTAAAGTCAGCCAAACAGTGAGATTCCAGCATATAAACAGAACAAAAGAGCTGATGTGAAGGCCAAAGAGTCTTTAGTTTGCTTACTATAAAGTGTACCACAAACACTTTTCTCCTTTTCTAAAACTGCTTCCATGCTTGGTAGTGTGTACCTTGTCCCCCAGGGTGCTCATGTTTGCACAGGCCAGGAGACGCCATCACTCCTGGCAGAGTGCTTATAGTATCCATCAGTGTGATTAAGAATTAACAATAAAAGAAAACAAATGCAGTCTTACAATGCCTCTGTTTCCCTAACTGTAGGATCTAACTACAAGCTATTTCAGAGATTCCTGATAAAGAATTGTGTGTCAAAAATAAGACTCAAATGCCTGGCTGGCATGAACCAGGAGGTCACGTTTCGATTCCCAGTCAGGGTACATGCCGGGTTGCGGGCTCGATCCCCAGTGTGGGGCATGCAGGAGGCAGCCAATCAATGATTCTATCTCATCAGTGATGTTTTCATCTCTCTCTCCCACTCCCTTCCTCTTATCAATAAAAATATATTAAAAATAAAAATATAAGCCTCAAAAATATAGTTTGCTGTACATGGTGGATGATATGCTGGAAAGTTTTACCTGAATAATTCATTAAATGCACTAAAAATACTTACTAAAGAAAGAATATCTTATAAAGTACAAAATATAATCATATAAGTAATCACTCCCTAATATCCACTTTATAAGCAAACATGTTTATTTTGGACAAAGAGTTAATGAAATGAAGCAGAACAGTATGAAATTATGCAGAGATTTCAGTAAACCAGGTCATGGCGGGTAATATGTGGATAATGTTTGTAAAATTATTCAAAAAGTGATTCACAGACAATGGCAATATAAATATAATATAATCCTATCTAATAATAGAGAAACATGGTAATTAATTGTAACTTCGCTACCCTTCCCATTGGCTAATCAGCGAGATATGCAAATTAACTGCCAACCAAGATGGTGGCCGGAAGCCAGGCAGCTGAAGCGAACAGGAGGCTTGCTTGCTCCAGTGATAGAGGAAGCCAAGGTTCCACGCCTGCCGCTGCTGGCCTCTGAGCTTGCACTCTAAGCAACTATGTTGCAATTATAGAAGTTAAACAATCTCCAGAAACCTGCTTTCAGCCATCAGAGCTGGAGCGAGCAGGACCGCAACAGTGTTACAATTATAGAACCCAAACAAACCCAGATACCTGCTTTCAGCAGCGGAGGTCTCAGAGTTGGAGCCAAGCCTCAGAGCTAAAGCCGGCTCTCAGCTCCAGTGACAGCCATAGAAGGTAAATAAATTCCAGGATAAAAAAAAAAACAAAGAAAAGAAAGGAGAGGTTGGGAGCTTCAGTCACCTGCCAGCCTGAAAACGGCCATCAGCCCCTCACCCAGACTGGCCAAGCACCCCAGGGGGGACACCCACCCTGAAGAGGGTGTGACCAGCTGCAAACAGCCATCAGCCCCTCATCCAGGCTGGCCAGGCACCCAAGCGGGACCCCCACCCTGATCTGGGACACCCTTCAGGGCAAACCAGCCGGCCCCCACCAATGCACCAGGCCTCTATCCTATATAGTAAAAGGGTAATGTGAAAACTGACCCTAAGAGCAGAAAGACTGGGAATGACTGGTCACTATGACACACACTGACCACCAGGGGGCAGACGCTCAATGCAGGAGCTGCCCCCTGGTGGTCAGGGCACTCTCACATGGGAGGAGCTCTGCTCAGCCACAAGCCAGGCTGATGGCTGCCAGTACAGCGGTGGTGGTGGGAGCCTCTCCTGCCTCCTCAGCAGCGCTAAGGATGTCCGACTGCAGTTTAGGCCTGCTCCCCGCTGGCAAGTGGACTTCCCCCAAGTGCTGCCAGGCTGCCAGAGGGATGTCTGATTGCCATCTTAGGCCCAATCCTCCCGGGAGCGGGCCTAAGCCAGCAGGTGGTCATCCCCTGAGGGGTCCCAGACTGCGAGAGGACACAGGCCAGGCTGAGGGACCCCCCTCCTCCCGAGTGCACAAATTTTTGTACACTGGGCCTCTAGTATAATAATATAATATAATTAATATAATATAATAAATATAATATAATATTAATATGGCTATTGTGGCTGCAAAGCACCCCCCACCCTGTGAGGAGTAAGGAGTTCTGCCATACCAGACCCCCAACTCAGGGTTACAGAGCTGGGAAGAGAAGTCTCCATAATTTGGGGCTGTAAAAACCAGTAGAGATTGTGGCCAAGTGACACAGAGGCTGCTAGAGACCCAAGTGTTCCTTTTAAAGGGCCAAAATACAAACTTACTCAGACTCGATCCTGCTGAGCTCCAGCCCTTGGTGGCTTTGGGGGACTCTGGGACATACGGGGAGGAACTGGATTGTCTGGCATCGGAGCAGGAACTCGAGGATGGCTTTCTCCCAGACAGGGGTGCTTCCTGGGGTCATTATTCATGTGCTGAAACCTCCCCCAGCACAGGGCTGACTGACAACCATATCTGAGTCTCCATCAGCCTGGCTCACACATTTTGCTCCACCCTGGTGATTCCCAAGCCCTACCTCTTCCCATTTACAGCCCCACCTAAGCTGCTTGCAGCAGCTTTTCCACATGAATGGCTTGTCCTGGCTCAGGCTTCAGACTTTGTTAAAATCTCTCAAACAGCTGGTGTCAGCATATTCCAAATCTATTAATAAGAGGCCCAAGACCCAGCACTAGCACCAGCCTGCCTTGCTTCACAGCCAGGCCTTGCTTGGGCACTTCCAAACCCAATACAAGTAGCAGCCATCTATAGACCTCTCTGTAGCCAGGTGGCCCCAGGCAGTGGTTAACTTCACACCTGCCTGGAGGCCCCAGAGCCAGTGCACCAATGGACAGTTTCAGACAATGCCAGATTACAACTCTACACATCCACAAGTGACACACTCAAGGGGTAGACGCAGTGAGCACCAAAGCCCCATTGAAGCAAGTCCTGCTCCATAGAGTGTCTCCTGCACAGCAGCTCTTCCACTGTAGTCACAGCAGGTCCTCACAACCACCTGGCCCGCAGGTCAAATCCTCCCAATGATACCAACAGAAAAAAAAGGCTCAACTACAAGACTGTACACACAGTCCATACAGGGGCATACCTAGAGTGCTCAGCTCAGGTGACTGGGGAGGCTGAGCCACTGGGCCCTATAGGACACCTACTACACAAGGCCACTCTACCAATTCCAGGAGACAAAGCAGCTCTACCTAATACAAAGAAACAAACACAGGCAAGAGCCAAAATGCAGAGACAAAGAAACATGTCACAAATGAAAGAGATGGAAGCAAGCAAACTACTGGATACAAAGTTCAAAACCATGGTTATAGGGCTACTCAAGAATCTTAATGAGAGCTTCAAGGGACTTAGTGATACTTTCAAGGATCTTAGTGAGAATTTCAAAGACATAAAAAAAGGACCAATCAGAAATTAAGCATACACTAACTGAAATAAAGAATAATTTACAAGGATTCAACAGTAGAGTAGAGGATTCCAGGAATCAAATCAACGATTTGGAAGATGAGGAAGCAAAAAACACCCAATCAGAAGAGCAAAAAGAAAAAGGAATCAAAAAATATGAAGACAGTGTAAGGAGCCTCTGGGATAACTTCAAGCATACCAAAGTTCACATTATAGGGGTGCTGAAGGAGGAGAGAGAGCACGATATTGAAAACCTATTTGAAGAAATAATGACAGAAAACTTCCCCTATCTGGTGAAAAAAAAAATAGACTTATAAATCCAGGAAGCACAGAGAGTACCACACAAGAGAAACCCAAAGAGGCCCACACAAAGACAGCCAAAAGGCAGAGACAAAGAGAGAATCTTAAAAGCAGCAAGATAAAAAAGTTACAAGGGAGCGCCCATATGACTGTCAGTTGATTTCTCAACAGAAACTTTGCAGACCAGAAAGGAGTGTAAGAAATATTCAAAGTGATTAATAGCAAGGACCTACAACCAAGATTACTATACCCAGCAAAGCTATCAGTTATAATGGAAGGTCAGATAAAGAGCTTCACAGACAAGAAAAAGCTAGAGGAGTTCATCACCACCAAACCAGTATTACATGAAATGTTGAAGGGTATTCATTAAGAAGAGAAAGAAGAAGGAAAAAATATATAAAAAATATGAACAATAAAATGTCAAATACATATCTATTAACAATGTAATATAAAAATCAAAATAAACGAACAAGAAATCTAATGAAAAACTAAACTGGTGAATAAAAAGAATCAGAGATATGGAAACATGGAACAGATGACTAATCTCAGAAGGAAGGGGAGATTAACCAAAGATCTTATATGCATACTAGTGGCCCAGTGCGGGAGGGCGCAGGCCAAGCCGAGGGACCCCACTGGTGCACGGGGCCAGGGAGGGATGGGAGGTTGGCCAGCCAGGGAGGGACCACAGGAAGGCTCCAGGGTGTGTCTGGCCCATCTTGCTCAGTCCCGATCGGCTGGACCCTAGCAGCAAGCTAACCTTACCAGTCAGAGTGTCTGCCCCCTGGTGGTCAGTGCACATCATAGCGACTGGTTAACCAGTTGACTGTCCCCTGGTGGTCAGTGCACGTCATAGCAAGCAGTTGAGTGGTCTTAGCATATCATTAGCATATTATACTTTTTTTTAGCATATTACACTTTGATTGGTTGAACGGATGACCAGACACTTAGCATATTAGGCTTTTATTATATAGAATATGCATTACTTATGGACACAGACAATAGGGTGGTGAAGGCCTGGGGCAGGGTGGAAACCAGGTTGGGGGGCGGGAGGCAATGGGCGAAAAATGGGGACATCTATAATATTCTCAACAATAAAGATTTTTTAAATAATAAAAATTAAAAGAACAGGCAAACTGGAATAAGCTCATGGATGAGTACCCAGAAAGGATAAGAGACTTCAAAGTCTCTCATGTGAAGAAATGGAGATTTCTGCTAATGAGAAAAAGACCTGGTATGAAGGGGACATAATTTTATCTTCAAATATTTACTGAGTTGTCACAAGGGCTGTAGCAAGGGCTCAACATGACCAACAGGTAGTGGTCATAGTCAACTAATGTGGGAGCATAACAGGAGCTTCAGCAATCAGCGCTGTCCCAGTAGGGTATGTGCTGCCTACAGAGGTGCTGAGTGTTTTCTGGCCATGGAGCTAATAAAGCAGAACATTGACAGGAAGAGTATGAGGGGAATCTGCTGGGAGGGAAGGAGAGGATGTGGCACAGGGCACTCAACATTTCTGGCCCCTACTAACCATTAAATTGTAAGATTCTGTAAAAGCCATCATAAAACTGTTAACAAAAATTATCTAAGAGGATAGTTAACAAAATGCTGTGCTATTTAAAATGATCCTTCCAACCTAATCTTTTTTTAATCCTCACCTGAGGACATGCTTAAAGAGAGGGAGAGAGGGAGAGAAAGAGAGAGCGAGAGAGAAAGAAACACCGATGTGAGAGAGAAACATCAATCGGTTGGTTGCCTTCCATATGTCCCCTGACCAGGGATTGAACCACAACCCAGGTATGTGTCCTGACCAGGAAATTGAAACAGTAACCTTTTGGTGCACAGGACAATGCTCAACCAATTGAGTCACTCCAGCCAATCTAATCACTTAAATACATCACAAAGAGGAATACTCAAGTAGATTTAAAAAAAACACAAGGACTTACCATCATACTTTGCTAAGACTGCCTGAACATCAGCATATGCTTGTAGCTCCAGAAGGGCCTCTAAAAGGTTTTCGTGGATGTTGAACATACTTAACAAAGGGAACTCCTTCATTAACTAGGAAAGAAAAAACAAGGAATAATTAATATATCCATCTCATTTTTAAAAGTATAACTAACACTGAATTGTAATATATTTATGTAATATAAATGTGCAATATAATTTTAGAAGTATAGTTAATACTGAATCATACGCATTCACACTCATTATTATTTTGTAAAGCATTAAATGCTTAATTTTTTTCCTGTTATTTTAGGAAAATGGCAACTTTGAATTTGTGAGACTCTAAGATGGGAGAATATTCAAAAGAGTGGGGGTTTCATAAAAACTGAGAAAGAAAGGTGCTTAGAGGTAGTGCTCAATAATGCTGAAATACCAGAGCAGAGCGACCCAATAAAGTGAAGGGTGAAAACTCTCTCTCAGGTGTTAACATTTAAACCTCATCAAAAACAGTTTGTATGGAAGCCAGAGAACAGAAGGGGAAGCAAGCAGGCACTACTCTTTCAAGTGGAGCAGCCTGGTGACAAAGGAGAAAAAGTAGGAAAATAATGAAGGTGCTATGGACTGAGAAAATACATAAGTAGTGACAGTGAGTGGTAGTAAAGGGGGTGGATGTTTAGCAGCCCTACCTCAATGAAACAAGAGTCATGATCATTTTCTGAGACTGAGGGAACAGGTGGCAGGGAGAAAGTTGAAAGATGGGGGGGCAGAATAGTCACAAAGGGGAGAATTGCTTAAGGAAATACTCAAGCATTCCTAAGGCTATCTTGAGGGCCTAAAAAATTGGAGATGATGAATTTATAGAGGGTACAATGGGCATAATTGTCAAGTTTTAGCTGACAACTACCCAGGATCAGTAGCAAAGATGATGAGTTAGGCCAGTGGTCAGCAAACTGCAGCTCGTGAGCCACATGCGGCTCTTTGGCCCCTTGAGTGTGGCTCTTCCACAAAATACCGACTCTGCACATGGGCCACGAAATTTCAATTGCACTGTATGTGCATGCCCGCACGTGGTATTTTGTGGAAGAGCCACACTGAAGGGGCCAAAGAGCCGCATGTGGCTCGCGAGCCGCGGTTTGCCAACCACGGAGTTAGGCTGAAACTAAGCACACTGATTTAGATTTAATGAATAGTCAAGGGTAAGAGTTGACAAGAATGTTTTGGTTTCTTTTCTAATAAAGATGCAACGATTGAAAAATAGAAGAGTTGACAAGAATGATGAAAGAATAATTAAAGTAGTGGTTCTCAACCTTCTGGCCCTTTAAATACAGTTCCTCATGTTGTGACCCAACCATAAAATTATTTTCGTTGCTACTTCATAACTGTAATGTTGCTACTGTTATGAATCGTAATGTAAATATCTGATATGTAGGATGGTCTTAGGCAACCCCTGTGAAAGGGTCGTTCGATCGCCAAAGGGGTCACAACCCACAGGTTGAGAACCGCTGGTCTAAAGGTTCTAGGCAGAATGGCCGGAAGGAAGGTCCAATGAGAGTTAAAAATAGTATATTGAACTTCACTGGAAAACAAAGAGAAATGAGAAAGGACAAAGATTTCAGCGTAAAATCCTTATCTTAAAGAAAGGTAAATCTCATCTTAAGGGAAAAATAACCAGGTTCTTTATAAAGAAAAAAATATATAAATGTATATGTAAATATCCTCTATTTTATCTCCTACACGAATAACTATTTTATTATAACACAATGACCTGTAAAAAAGTGGTAACTTTTTGACATCAACATCGTTAAAGCAATTGTACTGAGAGAAATTATACTAAAAAATAGGCTAATTCACCCTTATGCAAGAAATCAGTGGATCCAGTGCATTATCTATGCACTTCTTACATTAGAAACATTTACCATATTGTTTTGTGTTTTTTTAAGCCGAGAATAATTTAGCATCTCTCAAAAAATAATTTTCCGCAACCCCAAAGAGCATTACATTACCAACGAAAAACACCTACAAACTGATTATGCATTCAATAGGACTGTCTGAAGCCCCCAGAGACAGCGTGTTATGTTTTTATTGCTAGTAAGGAAACGAATAAGACTATCACACATTGTTGATGTTCTGTAACCAATAAAAGTACTTCTTGTTCTGGTTCACTTTGATTCTGGTTGGCATCAGCCTTTGATTTTTTTCTCTTTCTAATTAGAGCTTGTTAGGGTTAAAGCTCTCTGTTATTCAGCATTTGGCAATACAATAAAAACATTCTCTAAACTGTAAATTTAAACATTTACAATTTTTTTTTACCAATACCTCAGGTCAAACTTCAAGGACACAAGTCATATTCTGCAATTTTAAAACTGAAATTCCAAATATGAGTATGCTGAAGCTTAAAAACTGAGAGGAGTCTTATTAAAATCCAGTGAGACTATATGAACCAACATGGGGGCCATGGCTTGCGGAAACAGAACTTGAAGTAAGGTCCTAGGAGCTTGGGCAGTAGTGCTTTCATTGGAAGTTTGGACAGAATATATCATGTCAAAAAAATCATCAATAAAAGGACTTTCATCATGGCAAACAGCAAATGTTGGAGAGGTAACTGAAGTCATATGACAATTTGGAAATCTAGCTTTGCTTGTTTAATAAGAACAAGAAGAAAAAGTGATCTTTCCGTTGCCTCCCCTCACTCCAGCTATCACCTTGTCCTCTCTCACTCTTCACAAGCTATCTTACTTAGTAAAAGCCATCAGCTATACTCCCCCAGCTCCCTTTACTCCTCACCACATAGCTACAATCTGGCTGCCAGCCCACAGTTCCTCTGAATCTGTTCATCCCACGTGGAGAGGTGACTCAAATTGCTCCCGTGGACACCCTCCTATCCTCTTCCTGCTTGACCTCTGCAACATCTGACAGCTTGATGACTTTTTCCTTGAAACTCGTCTCTCGTGGCTTCCTCAGCACCATTATCTTCTGGCTTTCTTCTGACTTATCTCCCAGCTCCCTCTCCATTTCCCACTTGTCTGCTACTTAGGAGTAAGTACTCCCCCGGTTGTGTCCCAAGTACTCTTCTCATGAACACCCTGATCTCAGAAGCACTCTCCTGTCCAGAGTCTCAACACCACCATCTTTGTGGGCATGGCTCCCCCATCCTCACATCCTCTCTGACCTCTCTCCTAAGTGATTATATTAGGTCAGTTTATAAACGATCTCCTGACAGTTTTACCTGATAAACTTAATACCAGGTTCATAAATTCCTCCTCCCCAAGCCAACCCTTCAAACCTGCTCTTCCCCTTGGTATTTCCTGCCGTGGAGAAGAGAACCATTAGCTCCCGTTACCTGCTTCACCCTACCCACTACGGTCACCTTAGAGGTCCCAAAACCCCCGAATTAATATGTAAAAACTGCCAATAGGGTCACAGAAAGCTGTTATGCAAACAAACAATAACAAGCAAACATGATGGTCAGAATCATTAGCATCTCCTCTTTTTTTGGGCCTTGCTGCTAATACCTTAGGTTATGCCCTCATACTTCGCCTAAATTGCTCTGCTTGCCTCTGGATCACCTCTTTCTAATCCACCCTGCACATTGCTGTCATAACGCTTTTCAAACATACACAGTGGAGTCCAGCATGCCCCTGCTTAAAAGGCAACCACGGGCACGGCTGGACCTACCCCAAGGAAATAGGCACATGTGAATATAAGTTACAAACAAGGCTGCTTATCACAACATTATTTATAACTAGAGGCCCGATGCACAAAATTCGTGCAAGAGTAGGCTTTCCTTCCCCCGGCTGCCGGCACCAGCTTCCCTCTGGCACCCGGGACCTGGACTTCCCTCACAGCCCAGCTTCTTCTGGAAGGACATCCGGTCTAATTAGCATATTATGTTTTCATTATTATAGATAGTGAACAATGCAAGCAACTTAAATTTTATTCCATTATGAGGCATCTAAGTATAAGACATAGTCATCTTTTGGGCTATTTATTATATGTAGTCTTTAGTAATTAAATTCTCAAATAAGTTTTAATGGCATGGCCTGGGAAATGCTGACATACAGTTACATTAGAAAAAGCAGGCTACAGACTATATTTTGCAATAAGACTATGCTTTCCTTCTATATCTATGCATAGAAACACACTTGGTAAGAAATGAGCCAAAGGTTTTAACAGTTAGTGAGATTAAAGGTGAGTTTTATTTCTTCCTTCATATCTTCCATATGTTCTAATATTTTTAAAGGAGTATATGTACATTCTATAAATTGGGGAGGAAAGACTACATATCAGAATATTGGCTTCTCATCAAATTTTGGATATAAAACGCTTAGCCTGGCAAACACAGCCCCTTATGACAAGCCCTTGCCCACTGCGCCAGCCTCATGTGGAGCCACTTTACTGCCTACACACCACGCTCCCACCACAGAACAGCTTTCAGTTCCTTAAATAGGCCACGTTCACTGGTATTTCTATCCACACTCCCTCTCCCCTGGGTGCTCTCCCTTCCCTCCTTGATCACCTGGTCAGGTCCTCAACATCCAGAACGCTTACCTGCCCTCTGACTCCTGACCTCTTGCCTCCATCTGCCAGGTTAAGTACTCCTGCCCCAAACTCCCAGAGTCCTGGTCATCATGGTCTATTGCTCCATCCTCCCATGAGCCTGGGACGTGAGGGAGCAGGACCTCTTTCTTAGCAATAGACTCTTGGCTACTAACTGACCCATCATAGATGCTCAACACATATGTCACGAATAAAATGCTTTTTAAAGTTTCTTCCTTTGGGGTACATATTATATGTGTGCTGCCACAGGGCTACTTCAGGCCTTTGCGTTATATATCCCTGAACTTGTTCCTCTACCCTTTAAAACCTTCCAATGACCTTCTACTATCTACACCTTGGAAAAGGTCCAGCTGGAACCCATAAGCTTTGACTTCATGGAAGGAAAATTTTTTTTACACTGAGAGCTGTCTGAACATGGACGAGATGGTCTAGAGAAGGCTCCACCACTGTGACTATTCATATAGAGAGAAGCTAGTCACTGAACAGGGATGCTCACAAAAAGACCCAGCATGCTTCCTGTTCAGTAATTCCAGGTGACATTTCCCCAGCTCCCGAGCTTACCTCTCAGGCCCTCCCTAGTTTAACACCACACTCCTCCTACCTCTCCTGTCTTCTACAGGATTAAAACTGTAGCTTTGTCAGACTAGACTCTTACCCACCATTCCTGGAATTCTTTCTCCAGTTACTAGCCACTATATTTTTGCTCAATCTGTTCTAACCACCTGGAATACCTTTTCCCTTCATTTTCAAGGCAGCCTGTCAAAATCACCCCACCCTCCAAAGCCCAGATCAAATGCCACCTCCTAAAATCACAGAAAGTGAGAGCCAGCAGAGCCCATGGAGGTCATCCAAACACCCTCCTCAGTTTACAGACTCGGCCCCTCCCACCCCCACCCCACCAAAAACAATGAAGTCTGAAAATTTAAGTGATTCAGCCAAAATTAGTTACAGGACTATGATTCAAATCCAGTCATCAGTACTGATGCCAAATTTCAGCACATGAGAACCTAGTTTCTGGCCTGCCAAGTCCTGGAGAACTAAACCATTTTGCTTATGCTTCTCTGCTACACTTACATCTCTGCTTTGTATAGTGTTTACAAGACTATATGAAGACAGCTGAGGAAAGAGCCATACAGTTGGAGTTATTCCTGCCACTTACCACTTGTGACCCTTTGTACGACTTATTTAACTTCTCTGAACCTTGCTTTCTTCATTTCCTGGGTCTCAGCTCATATGACATCCTTTCAGACTCTCTCTACCACCCACCTACCTAACAGCATCACTCCACTCACCATTTTCCACTGTTTCTATCACTTTCTGAAACCATCTTGTTTATTTATGTTGCTTAATATTAGGTAATATAATAAACAAAATAAAAAAGAATTAAAAAGAGTGATAGTAGGTGGCACTATTATTACAGGGGTCAGCAAACTTTTTTTCTTTAAAAAGCCAGAGAGTAATATTTTGGGCTTTGCAAGCCAGACGGTCTGTTTTGCAGCTACTCAGATCTGACATTGTAGCATGAACACAGCCATGAACAATATATAACAGAGAGTGGGACTATGTTCCAATAAAACTTAACTTCAAAAACAGGAACCCAGATTTGGCTTGCAAGCCTTAGTCTGCCAACTTCTGGTTAACAGGATAATTTTTTAAAGGGAGTTTTATAAAAAGTTTCATAGTGATATTATATTTGAAAAACATAGTATCTCTTATACGCATTTGGTTTGGCACTCCATGGTAAAAACTGAGAAAGATGGACCCTCTAACCTAACACTTCTCCAGCTCTCTTCCTAGAGACACTCCCACGGGCTTCTGAAGGGACATATCGGGGCAGCCACCTGAGATGGGGAGCACTGCCACAGACAGTGGGATGGAGAGATCAATGAGGTACACTCGTATGACAAAAGCGACTTAGTAGGCAAAAGGACTAAGCTAAGCTTTGTATATCTTAATGTGGACAAATATCAAGCAGTTTTGAGTGGGAAAAAAACCACTATAGAGAAATACATTGTAGAATGTGATCCAATTTAATTAAATTTTAAAATGCACACAAAACAATTTTACATATCATTTATGAGTGTTTATTGTAGAAACGTATGAAAACAAACTAAACACACCAACCTACTGGTACCTCAAGGGAAGTGAATAGTGAATGGTGGTCACATGGGGGCTATGGCTTTATATTGTTTTCTTTTCAGTAAAGAAGGTGAACATGACAAAATTTTTTATTTAAGTTATTTTTATATATTAATTCTGGGTAGTGAGGCTGTTTTTAATATATTATTCTTTATTTTTATGTATATATTTAAAGTTACTTCCTGAAACATAGGGAGTTCATTAAATGTACTTTTCATTTGTAATTCCTCAAATCATGAAAAATTCTATTTCTTATCACTTTAATTTTTATTTGTTTTCCTATTTTCTAAATGCCTTGAAACAAAATTCTTTTTTTTCCATTGGGGCTTTGACTCTGCAGCTCCTTAAAGTATTGCTGGAGTCTAAAAAAGATCCAAGTCTGACTAAACAACATTTAGAGAATTTCTTCAAAAAATAATTTGATCTAATAGATTTTAATACACTGCACTTGAATTCTGTAATGATATCAAGATAATAATTGCTAATTTCAGATGCACTACAGCTTAGCCACTCCTTAGTACTTCTCTGAGTTCCAGAGAGCAGGTCCACTGACACATGTGGTGTGAGGAATTATAAGAACTGTTATTTCACCTTGAAGGAACCTTTAGAGTTAAATGGACTATAAGGTAAGTTCCTTCCCTCTCTATCCCTTTGCATTGGGGTAAGGGTTAGGCTTAGACAAGACGACTTAATAAGAAACCTCTTCTGTCATAAAGTTCCTTCCTGATTCTTTCCAGAACCACTTCAAAGATTCCCAATGGCATATCTTTTTCAAAATAAAAGAGAAGGCATTGGGGCAGCTGGAGAGGTGGCACATACAGGAGTCAAGAGCACTTACCGCCTTTGGGATCAGATATATGTGAGTTCACATCCAGGGACAGTGGAGTTTCTTAGCACCAGGTGAACTGATTTTTCTTATCTGCAAACAAGGATAACTCCCAGCTCACAGTGCACCCAGATATAATGTGGGGGCTTCATAAAGGGGGGGCCAATATTCTTACACAACATTCATATAGGTATTCTACATTTTCAAAATGCTATTTGTTTTTCTCTGTGCAACCAATTTCCCTTTTTAGTTTTGGTTGTACAGTATAGCATATTTCAATTTATCTACTTATGCTAAACACATAAAATGCCTTGGTGACATAATTGGCCTTTCTATTAAGGAACTTGAATGAAGGCATATGATAAATATAAAGGTCTGTTTTCTATAAGCCAAGTCATTCTAAATGTACGTTTAAACTCGTTCACTATCTAGCATAGTTCTGTTTATTTATTGCCAGTTATCTTCTCCACACTGGTAATTGCTTTCTCCTGGCAGTAAGAAATTTATATGCCCCATTTGTCTAAATATGACAGTTCACATACAACGAAACACTATGATTCCTTTAATACCTATGGGGAAGAACATGGGATGGGCCAAGGATAGAATTTCGGTTTCAATTTTACATCATCTGGCTATTGTCAGTTCAAGTTTATTTCAATGGAAGAATTTGAGGCACTTCTGAGGTTAACATTTATGAGCTCAATTTTTTTTTAAAGGAGAATTAATTCACTGGTTTTGAAATACTCTATGGACATAATTTAGAACTACAGTATGCATGCTTTTTCTCAGCTGACTTACAGGATGAAAACAACTGTTTAAACCTTTCACGTTTGATCTATATCTATTTAAACATTTTATTAGTTTAGCTGTCCATGCACTGTTCCTTGAGTGAGAAAAGCAATGTGAAAATTTTTACATATTTTAAGGAAGGGGTAATTAAAAGAGATCCTCAACCAGATTCCTACTGAGGTCAGTGCAAGCTTGGCCTAATTAAGTGCATAGAATTTGGCCTGTGTTTTATTCAAACAGCAGATACTATTTTGTTACAGTTGTAAGCTTGACATTATTTAATTATAGTTCAAATAAAATTATAAACACAATAGAAAAGACACTCTGTACTGCATGGTATTATTTTGGCAGTGATTTTTACTGACACTAAGGGCCATGAAAGGAAAAAAGGAATTGTTTATCCAAGTCCTCAAAGCCCATGAGAGTTTCATTTACACAGACCACTATAAAATGCAGTCCTGAAAGGTTTAGGTACACATTAATAAGAAAATGTCATTTTTCAGAGCTAACCTAAACAAAAATAATAAGCTACATCTATTGAAAAGTAATATGATCTCTATGGACAGTTAGTTAAATCACAAGTTAACTAGTTCTTCACTGGACTGAGCGCATGACGTAAATACATCCATCACTGAGAACTAACAGTTGTAGGCACCACAATGAATCAAACAATGCCAGCATCACTTGAAGAATCAAAGGGCTGGAAGCTTACCTAAATAATCACCTACTTTTCCTGTCAAAATTATGCTCATTTCATTCCAGAAAGAGAAATTTTCCTGAAAAATTCTAGTGAATGAGACACGTTTTGCATTTATACAGATTCTGTGTAAATATATTTTCAGTATAAAATGAGGCTCCTCTTCTATTTGGTACAATTCCTTAATCAGTTTATCTGTTCCTAATCAGATAAAACAAGCACAACCCCCCCGTCAGAACTTAGAAATCTTCAAAGATTCTCTTCTTCAACCTCTACCATCCTCAGGGGCAATTCTTTACCTCATTTCAAGATATCAAAAACTTTCCTCTGATAAAGCAAGGGTCTCATAGCACCACTGTTTTTCCTGTTATTATATGTGGGTACAATTTCCCCAACTCTCAACTGCAGCTTCCAGAACCTCAAGGGTGAAGGTGGAGAAGAGGTCAGGGAAGAAATCAGCCTCATTCTGTCTTGGGAACAGAATGATTTATACCCTCCTCAAAACTGACAGGTAATACTTTGAGTATAATATTTGCTTTATCACCTTAAAAAGCTTCAACTGTGGCTGTGCCCTAGCTCTGAGATCGAGAACAAATTGACAATTTGATGCATTTCAAATGGCCCGGAGCCAGGATGGTAATGGAACACCCAACAATAAGCACCCTTCCCTCTGGTGACACGGCGTTGCTCTCCTGTTCTCGAAGTTGCCTCAATCAGCACAGGCTGAACATACCAGCCAACAATTACTGTCAGAAGGACTTTTTATGCCCAAACTACAGTAACTGTGTTTGGCATACACCCTTCCACATTCACATGAGTTATGGTAAATAATTCTATTCAAAAGATTAACTCATTTGGTTAACTGGGGCACAGTCAATAAATGCTCGCCCTGGCAGGCATTTTACAATAGGGTCATGCTAAAAGTTAGGTATTATGAAAGATGCTTTAAGAGCAACAGGCAGAAGTTCAGTACTTTGTTCTACCTGTGACATTCATCACGACACTGCTCTGTAATCCTTTGCCTTCCAATATTCTCTTTCCTCCCCCAGTCTTTGCGCTGAACCTCCTTGAACCCGACTCCATGATACACAATTCACGGACACACCCATAAGCTATTTACAGAACACGAGTGTGAGTTCACTGGTTGTGCTGTCACTCTTAAATCCACCCACAAAACTTGTGCCTGCCAGGCAAGATGCAGGGCTGGCTTCTCCCAGTTCTCCAAGCAAGTCCAAACCCTTACTGCTCAGCACTTGGGAGGCAGTCCCTTCTCTCTGAGGCTCATGCCATAATGTTCCAACACCTGCCACCATCTATTGACCATGTTTTCTACCAAGTAACAGACCTACATAACACTGACAGCTTCACACAGTCTTACTCTTTAACCTCAAGTGCTACCCTCACTGTAGATGATCACAGTCATGTAAACATCCCATCTGATATCCTAGACTCTTGATTGTCTTACTGTCTCAAAGCAAAACACTGTCCCTCAGCTACAACAAAGTAACCCAAGGACCAAGACAAATCCTGGACCTTGACATCCAGACATGTTCCATCTAAAATACACAACTCTCTGACCATAATGTGCCAACCTCCAGCTACCTTACATCACTACTCACACTAAATTCACTCTGTAGCTACACTAAGACCACCAGTGTCTTATCCTTTCCACTTATTTTTGTCTTTCTCTCTCTCAGGCCCCTTCCACTACTCTCAATTTTGTTGTTGTTGTTGTTCATTCAGCTTCCATGATATCACATTCTCTTGGTGTTCCTCCTACCTTTCCTAGTGCTCATTCTCAAAGCCACCGGATGTTTCTTACCTACCCAGCCTGCCAGTGCTGGAGACCACTGGGGATCACTTCCTAACCTTCTTTCTTCTGTATCTACATCTCTATATACATGATCTCACTCAACACATGACATTAAACCCTACACATATACGGATAACTCCCAAACTCCTCACTCCTGAGTTCTAAACACATAGCAAGTGTCTTTATGAAATCTCCACCTCAAGGTAAAATAGGCATCTCAAACATGATGGCCAAAACAGAATCCCTGCTTTACAATGAAAATCTGCTCCCTCCTTGTTCTCCTTTTAGAAAACGGTATGACCATTGCCAAGAAGCTTAGGCTAGAAACCAGTGGACTCTTAGGTTTCCTTGATTATATAATTTTTATTTTGTGTTTTTTTTAATATTATGTATATATTTTTTAAAATTTATCTTTATTGTTGAAAGTATTGCAGATGATCCCTTTATTTGTTTGGGGTTTTTTTTTCTGCCAGGGACTCCCCCCAACCCCACACCCAACCCTTCCAGGCCTTAATCACTCTATTGTCTGTGTCCATGGGCTATGCACATATACATATGTTTCCCAGTTAATCACTCCATGCCCACCCACCAACCCCCACCTTCCCTCTGAAATTCATCAGCCTGTTAAATGTTTCTACTTCTCTAGATCTATTTTGTTCATTAGATTCCACATGAATGTGATCATGTGATACTTATCTTTCTCCAACTGGCCCATTGCATTTAACATAATACTCACCATGTCCATCCATGTTGTTGCAAATGGTAAGAGTACTTTCATTTTTACAGCTACATATTTCATTGTGTAAATGTACCACTGTTTTATTTTTATCCAATCATCTATTGATGGGCACTTAGGCTGTTTCCAGATCTTAGCTATGGTAAATTGTGCTGCTATGAACATAGGGATGCATATATCCTTTCTGATTGGTGTTTCTTAGGATATATTCCTAGAAGTGGGATTACTGGGTCAATGGGAGTTCCATTTTTAATTTTTTGAGGAAACTCCATATTGTTTTCTATAGTGGCTGTTCCAGTCTGCATTCCCACCAGCCATGTACTAGGTTTCCCTTTTCTCCACATCCTCACCAACACTTGTCATTTGATGATTTGTTGATGATAGCCATTCTAACAGGTGAGGATGTTTTAAACCTCACTGTTGTTTTAATATGCACCTCTCGGATGATTAGTGACTTTGAGCATTTTTCATATGTCTCTTGGAGTAGTGTTTATTTAGGGCCTTTGCCCAGTTTTTAATTAGATTGTCTTCCTTTTGTTAAGTTCTATGAGTTCCTTTTATACATTGGAAATTAACCCCTTATTGGATGTATCATTGGCAAATGTGTTCTCCCATACAGTGGGCTCTCTTTTCATTTTGTTGATGGTTTGTTTTGCTGTGCAGAAGCTTTTTATTTTTATGTCGTCCAGTCTGCTTATTTTCTCCTTAGTTTCCTTTGCCCTAGATGTATTGGCAAACATATTGCTACGAGAGATGTCTGAGATTTTGCTGCCTATGGTTTCTTCTAAGATTTTTATGGTTTCACGACTTAAACAATTAAGTCTTTTATACATTTTGAGTTTATTCTTGTGTGCGGTATGAGTTGGTGGTCTAGTTTAAATTTTTGCATGTACCTATCCAATCTTCCCAACACCATTTATTGAAGAGACTGTCAGTACTCCATTGTATGCCCTTGTCTCCATGTCCAATATTAATTGAACATAATGGCTTGGGTTGATTTCAGGGTTCTCTGTTCTGTTCCATTGATCTACTAGTATATGCCTATTCTTGTGCCAATACCAGACTGTTTTGAGTACAGTGGCTTTGGTATAACTTGGTATCTGGTATTGTGATTCCTCCAACTTTGTTCTTCTTTCTCACGATTGCTGTAACTATATGGGGTCTTTTTTGGTTCCATATAAATTTTTGGAGTGTTTGTTCTAGGTCTGTGAAATATGCTGTTGGTATTTTAATAGGGATTGCACTGAATCTTGTAGATTGCTTTGGGTAGTATGGACATTTTAATGACATTGATTCTACCAATCCATGTACACAGGATAGTCTTCCAATTGTTTATATCTTCTTCTATTTTTTCAATATTCTGTAGTGTTCCGAATACAAGTCTTTTACCTCCTTGGTTAAGTTTATTCCTAAGTACCTTAATTTTTTTTGTTGCAATGTAAATGGGATTGTTTTTTTAGTTTCGCTTTCTGTTAGTTCATTATTGGTGTATAAAAATGCCACCCATTTCTGGGTGTTTTGTATTCGGCTACATTACCGAATTCATTTATTAAATATAGTAGTTTTTATGGAATCTTTAGGATTTTTCTATATACAATATCATGCAATCTGCACAAAATGAGTTTTATTTACACCTTGTCCGCTTGCTATGGCTAGGACTGGAGTACTATGTTAAGTAAGAGTGGTGAAAGTAGACATCCCTGTCTTATTCCTGTTCTTAGGGAAAATGGTTTTAGTTTTTGCCAATTGAGTATTGTGTTGGCTATAGGTTTGTCATATACGGCCTTTATTATGGTGAGGTATGATCCCTTTATTCCCACTTTACTGAGAGTTTTTATCATAAAAGGGTGTTGGATTTTGTCAAATGCTTTTTCTGCATCAATTAATATAATCATGAATTTTTGTTTTGCAATCTGTTTATGTGATGTATCACATTTATTGATTTGTGAGTATCGTACCAGCCGTTCCTCTCCAGAATAAATCCCACTTGGTCATGGTGTATGAACTTTTTAAGATATTGATGGATCTGATTTGTTAATATTTTGTTCGGGATTTTAGAATCTATGTTCATCAGGAATATTGGCCTATAATTCTCTTTCTTTGTAGTGTTTTTATATGGTTTTGGAATTAGGATAATGCTGGTCTCATAAAAAAAATTGGAAGTATTCCTCCCTTTTGAATTCTCTGGAGTAGTTTGAGGAGAGTAGGTGTTAGTTCTTCTTTGAATGTTTGGTAAAACTCCCCCGTGAAGCTGTCTGGACCAAGGTTTTTGTTTGCAGCTAGTTTTTTTTTTTTTTTTTTTTTTTTTTTTTTTTTTTTTATTACCGCTTCAATTGCATAAGTAGTTATTGGCCTATTCTTGTTTTCTGATTCTTCCTGACTTTTGGAAGACTGTATTTTTCTAGGAATATGAACATTTTGTCCAGTTTGTTGGAATATAGTTGTTCATAGTCTTTTTTACAAACCTTTGTATTTCTATGGTGTGAGTTATTACTTCACCTCTTTCATTTGTGATTTATTGGGTCCTCTCTCTTTGTTTCTTGATGAGTTTGGCTAATGGTTCATCAATCTTGTTTATCTTTTCAAAGAACCAGCTCTTGGTTTTATTGATCGTTTATATTGGTGGTGGTTTTTTAAGCCTCTATGTCATTTATTTCCACTGTGATCTTTGTTATTTTCGTTCTTCTTCATACTCTGGGCTTTTCTTATTGTTCTTTTTCTAATTCTTTAAGTTTAGTATTAGATAGCTCATTAAAATTTTTACTTGTTTTTTTTTTTGTTTTTTTTTTTTGAGGTAGGCTTCCCTCTCAGGACTGGCTTTCACTGTGTCCCATAGGCTTTGGATTGTTGTGTGTTCATTTTCATTTGTTTCAGGATGTTTTATTTCTTCCTTGATCTCTCTGGTAACCCATTCATTGTTTAATAGCAGGCTATTTAGCCTCCATGTTGTGTTTGAATATTTTTAGTGTTTTTATTGTAGTTGATTTCTAATTTCACACCATTATGAACCAAGAAGATGCTTGATATGATTTCAGTCTTCTTGAACTTGTAGAGACTTAGCTTGTGTCTTAAAATGTGGTCTGACTTTGAAAATGTCCCATGTGCACTTGAGAAGAATGTA
The DNA here is from genome assembly GCF_014108235.1 of Myotis myotis. NCBI lineage: Eukaryota > Metazoa > Chordata > Mammalia > Chiroptera > Vespertilionidae > Myotis > Myotis myotis. Next base: position 72,756,729 of record NW_023416315.1, read on the forward strand.
TATTCTGTAGCTTTGGGGTAAAATGTTAGGAAATGTCAATTAAATCCATCTGATCTAGTGTGTCATTTAGGATTGCTGTTTTCTTCTTGATGTTTTGTCTGGATACTAATATCCAGTGATATTAGTAGGGCGTTAAAGTCCCCTACTACGATTTTGTCAATTTCTCCCTTAAAATCTTCCAGAAGTTTTTAAAAATATATTTGGATGTTCCAGATTGGATGCATATGTTTACTGGAGTTATATCCTCTTGTTTTATCTATCCCTTACTATTATGAAGTGGCTTTCATTATATCTTGTTACGGCCTTCACTTTGAAGTCTATTTTGTCAGATATGAGTATTGCTACCCCAGATTTTGTTTCATTTCCATTTGTTTGGAAAAATTTTTTTTCCATCCCTTCATTTTCATTTTGTGTGAGTCCTTTGTGCTGAAGTGGGTCTCTTGTAGACAGCACATATATGGGTAATGTTTTCTTATCCATTCAGCTAACCTATGTATTTTGATTGGAGCATTTAATCCATTTACAATTCAGGTTATTATTGATAAGTACTTCTTTATTGCCATTCTTATCTTTATACCTGTGTTCTTCTCTTTCTCTCTACTTCTTCTTCTTACAACACTCCCTTTAGTGTTTCTTGCAGTGCTGATGTGGTGTGTTAATAAACTCTTTTAACCTTTTCTTTTTTATCTGCTAAGCTCTTTATTTCATCCTCCATTTTGAATGCTAATCTTGATGAATGTAGTAATCTTGGGTTCAGTCCCTGGGTTTTCATTCCCTTCTGGCCTGAAGTGTTTTTATTGAGAAGTCAGCTGACAGTCTAATGCAGTGGTGCTCAACCTTCTAGCACTTTAAATACAGTTCCTCATGTTGTGACCCAACCATAAAATTATTTTCGTTACTACTTCATAACTGTAATGTTGCTACTGTTATGAATCGTAATGTAAATATCTGATATGCAGGGTGGTCTTAGGCGACCCCTGTGAAAGGGTCTCGACCCACAGGTTGAGAACCGCTGATAATGGGAGCTCCCTTGTCGGCAACTTTCTGTCTATCTCTTGCAGCCTTTAAGATTCTTCATTTGGCCCTAACCGGTTTGGCTCAGTGGATAGAGCGTCGGCCTACGGACTGAAGGGTCCCAGGTTCGATTCCAGTCAAGGGTATGTACCTTGGTTGCCGGCACATCCCTAGTTGTGGGTGTGCAGGAGGCAGATGATCGACGTTTCTCTCTCATCGATGCTTCTAACTCTCTATCCCTCTCCCTTCCCTCTCTGTAAAAAAAATCAATAAAATATATATTTTTTTAAAAAGATTCTTCATTTGTCTTTAGTGTTTGCCATTTTAATTATTATGTGCCTAGATGTTGGTCTTTTGGGGTTCATCTTGATTGGGACTCTGTTTCCTGAACTTGAGTAACTTTTTCCTTCACCAGGTTAGGGAAATTTTCTGCCATTATTTCTTCAAACAGGTTCTCTATTCCTTGCTTGGATTCTTCTCTTTCTGGTACCCCTCTTTGTGAATGTTGTTATGTTTCATGTTGTCCCAAAGCTCCCTTAGACTCTCTTCCTGCTTTTTAATTTTTTTCCCATTTTCTGCTCTGAATGGGTGTTTTTTCCTACCTTGTCTTCTAATTTGCTGATTCAGTCCTCAGCTTTTTCTAGTCTACTGTTGAATCCTTCCAGGGTGTTTTTTATTTCAGCTATGTCATTCCTCATTTCCAATGGATTCCTATTTATTGTTTCAAGCTCTCTTTTCATGTTCGTGTGGCTCTCACTGAGACTCCTATAATTCTCATTAAGTTGCTTGAAGTTCTCACTGAATTGTTTGAGCACCCTTATCACCATTACTTTGAATTCTTTATCTGACAAATCCTTTACCTCTATTTCATGTAGTTCCTTTCCTGGCGATTCCTCCTTTTTTTTCATTTGGAGGTTGTTTCATTGTCTTCCCCTTTATGCTGTCTCTTTGTTTTTGTTTCTGTATATTAGATCAAACTGCGATGCCTCCTGGACTTTGTGGAGTGGTCTTATGCAGTAGGTGTTTTAGGGGACCCAGTGGTGCAATCTTAGGTCTCCTGAGCTGGGTTCTCTAGCAAAACCCCTTACTTGAGTTATTTGGGTTCTTCTGGTGTAGTTGGGTGTTGAATGGTATTGTCCCATTCATGGAAGGAGTCTTCTCTCAGGCTGGCTGACTACGTGGCTTACTCCTGACTACGTCATGCATGCTTTTGTGGAGGTGCTGACTGAAGGGAACAAAATACAACACAGCAAAATAAAAAACAAAAGAAACAAAGGAAAAACATACACAAGACCCCTACAGCACCAACAAAGGTAATCCTAGAGAAGAGAGAATTAGGAAAGAGAAAAGAGAGCAAGAATGATAGATAAAAGAAAGAAATATGAGAAAACAAAACAAACAAAAAAATAAAAGTACAAACAAAAAAAAACACAAAAAGGGGGGAGGAATATGTAGATGCAGAGCTGAAATAAAGAAAATAAGAATAAAGAATTAGGGAAGGAAAATGGTTTAAAATAAAAGAGGAAGAAAAGAATTAAATAAAAAGAAATTTTTGAAAAGGAAAAAAGATGAGAAAGCAGAAGAAAAAGTAAAGAGAAAGAAAAGAGAAAATAAAATTGTGTAGTGAAAAAAAATTAAACAAAATTGGTAGGAAAAAGGCACAGGAAAATTAGATATATGAACAAAACAATAGAGACTAGCATAATAACAAATCAATAAAGCAGATAGATAAAGAAGATTTAAAACGGGAAAAAGAAAGGAAAATCAAATAAATAAAGAAAAAAGAGGAAAAAAAAAGTGAAGTGGCATTCATTTCAGCAGATTTTAGTATCCCATGGGGCTCCCTTTCAGTCCTACTCTTCTGTTCTGTCTGCCAATTCTGGGATTCCTGTGAGGTACTTAAGCGCTAACCACTGTCAGGAACTGTTCTCCTTTGGCTTTCAGCAATCTGCCTGAAGCTCCAAGTGATCCACCATTTGTGTCTGTCTCCACAGGCGTTGGCTGCAAGCAGGAGGGGCCATCTGCCCTGTAAAGTAGGTTTGTTAACAGCATGGGGCCCAGGGCTGGGTCAGCAAAGTTCCCAGTCCCCCAGGCTTCACCTCTGCCCGCCTTTGCCTGCTATCCAGCTGTCAATCACTCAAAAGTCTGTTTCTGAAAGGGCTTGGGGGGGGGGGGGGGGGGGGGTCGGTTATTATTTAGCCTTTAGGAAAGTGGTGGGTGTGTTTCCCTGTCCTAGGGCTACTCCTCTGCAAGGGGCTCAAAATATTACTCTGCCCTCGGCTGAAAGAGATCCTTGTATGAAGACCAGGGGGACAGCTGGAAACCTGGAGTTTTCATTAGCTCTCCAGTGCGGGCAATGTGCCAGTCTGGTTCCCAGGATAGTGGGGTGGACAGCCCTCTGCCAATCCAGTCATTGAAGCGCGTGAGACTGTTCAAACCTGTAGGCTTGGCCTCTGCTTTTGTTTCCCATGAAAAGGCCAAAACGCAGGGTGTGACATGCAGAGATCCCGAGGTAGGACAGGCTGTATCACCTAAGGCGGGTTTTTCCTTTTCCTGCCCTCGGGCTACTGGGAGCAGCTCCCTCCTCTCAGGAAAAAATGGCCATTTTGGTTTGGGGGCCTAGGACCAAATACTCCTGGCTGCTGCTTTTCCACATCTCTCCACAATGCTTCCCACCCTAGCCTCTCCTTAGGCACCTCAAGTCCACACCTCCCTCCCTGCACCAAATCCTTGGGTGAGTAGCTGCAAATGAAAACTACTGTGCTCTGGGTTTCAAAAAAGAAAGAATGAAAACTGTGCTGGCTTTCTCTACAGCAGGCTTCAATCTACCAGCTCCAGACTCCACCGTGGCCAGCAGTCCTGCGGCCTTTCATGCTGGATGTTATGTGGGCACTGGTCTCGGCTGCGGTGCTCCCAGCTGTGGAGCCCAGCCTGGGTTCCAGGCCTCTATCTTCTGAGGGAACAGACCCGCCCGCAGCTGGGATCTCCCTCCTCATTCTCGGCCTGGCACTCCTGGAAGCTGGATCAGTTCCAACCTCACCCTTCCTACCGTTCTCCAGGTGTTTTCTGTCCTTTCTTGATATAAGTCTCCTCCTCAGCTGGACCTCAGTTAGTAAGCCCAGGTGAATGTTCTCTAATTTAGTTTTATTTCCAGTCTGGCCTTGGCAGGAGGTCTGCCTCTTCGGCTGCCATTTTTTCTCCTTCTCTATAATTTCTATTTCTTTTCACATCCAATCCATTCCATAATTCATTATTCAATTGGTTCTTGAGAAGCTAATATGTGCCTGGCACTGTTCTTCTGAGATAAAAATAGTAAACAGATTTCTTAAAAATTCTTTCCCACCTGAAAGTGACATTCTAGTGAAGGGAGAAAATAAGCAGGTAAGTAAATACAGACTGTCAGGTGGTGACTAGCTCCAAGGAGAATAAATAAAGAGGAAAGGATATTAGAGAATATAGATGTGGCAGGCAGATGCAATTTTAAACAGATGCAATTTTAGTGAAGGTGGGATAGGGAAGGCATATCGTCAAGATAACATTTAAGCAGAAACTGAAGCAGATCAGGGAGTGTGTCCCCAGAATGTCTGGAAGAAAAACACTCACGGAAGGGTTCCAGCGAGTGCAAAGATCCTGAGGTGGGAGTGAGTCTAGCAGGTTCAATGAACAGCAAGGCCAGTGAACACGTGGCAGAAACAAGGGCTGGTCTGCCTAGAGCAGTATAGGCCACTTTTAGTTTAAATTGTGAGACGAGAGACTACTGGACAGTTTTAAGCCAAAGAAGACATGATCTAACTTATGCTTTAAATGGCTCACTCTTGCTCCTTTGGGGAGAGTAGATGCTAGGGGACAAGAGTAGAAGTGTCAGACCAGTTGGAAGGTTATTACAACCCATGTTGAGATAATGATGGTTTTAGATCAAGAGACTGGCTGTGTACACAGTAAGAAGTGGTAGGATTTTAAATACACATTTAAAGGTAAAGCCAATATAATTTACAATAGTCAAATCCTATTAATTCTATGTCCAAATATGTCTCAAATCCATCCACTTATGACCACCACCCCCAATTCCACACCCGCATCAGTTCCTGCCTGCATTACTATTATAATTGCTTACCTGTTGCAGTTCTTGTTCTCCATTCTCAACAATGTACCCAATAATCTTACAAAATGTAAGTTAGATCACATCCCTCCTCTGTTTTACATCAATGGCTTCCCCTGTACTTAGAATGAAATATAGATGCCTCATTATTTCCTTCAAAGTCCTAAATGACACACTTCCCACCTGCCTTTTCAAATTCATTTCATTCTGATCTTCTCTTTACATACTAAATGTAAACTCTCCAGTTTCAGGGTTTCTGCATTAGCTCGTACTCTGTAAAATCATCCCCTGATATTCACACTTCAGGTCTCAGCAATAATGTTACCTCCTCATGGATACCCTCCTAGAGTAATTATCTAAATTGGCCCTGCTCCAGCTACCCTGTGTCATAACAGCCTTAATAGTTCCTTCACAGCACTTACCACAGTCTAAATATCGTCCAAGGCCCCTCTTCCCACTATAACCATTCCACTACAGCCACAATTGTTGTCTGTCTTGTTATCTACTATGCTTAGTGCCTAGAACTCAGTTTGGCACCTTGTAGGCATTCAAAAGATACTTGTTTTTAGAAAATAAATCCATCATTCCTTCTTCTCTTCCCTCCTCCCCTCCCCTCTCTAACCTAGCGTTCATGGCTCATCACCTTACCACTTCCTTGACTATCCCTCATGTTCCTGGCATTCCCGTCTTTCTATTTCACTCACCCAACAACACCTGACTTTGCATCAACCCAGATATCTATCATTTCAGGCCAAAGAACACAATGTTTGGTTTGGAGGAACAACTAAAATATAATTTTCTAAAAACAAGTATCAGATGCACTCAAAAGGGAAAAAACTACGGTATATATGCAACTTCAGTTTTTATAAACCTAATGGTAACCACACACAAAAACCCCCAAACCAAGACATAGCTTAAAAAAAGAGGAAACAGAGGAAAGATGTATGGAATACCACCAAACAAAAACAACTGACAGAAATATAAAGGAAAAGAACCAATGGAGGCACAGGCTACTGGAAAACAAAAGATAAAATGGCCATAGGAAGTCCTCATGCATCAATAATTACCCTAAATGTAAATGGTCTGAATTCACCAATAAAGCAGCACAGAGTAGCAGAGTGGATCAAAAACCAAAACTCAACCATATGATGCCTACAACATACACATCTAAGCTGCAAAGACAAAGGTAGATTCAAAGTAAAAGGGTGGAAAATGATTCTCCAAGCAAATAACATCCACAGAAAAGCAAGTGTAACCACACTTATATCTGACCAAATGGATTTCAAGATAACAAGAGACAAAGATGGACACTCTATAATGATAAAGGAAACACTACATCAAGAAAACATAACATATCTTAACATATATATGCACCCAATCAGGGAGCACCAAAATATATTAAACAGCTACTCACAGAACTAAAGGGAGAAACAGATCAAAACACAGTCATAGTTGGAGACCTTAATACTCCATTGACAGCTCTAGACAGATCAACCAAACAGAACATCAATAAAGACATATCGGCCTTAAATGAAACACTAGACCAAATGGACATAATTGACATTTACAGAACCTTTCATCCCAGAACATCAGATTATACATTCTTCTCCAGTGCACATGGAACATTCTCCAGGATAGACCATATGTTGGATCAAAAAACTAGCATGAACAAATTCAAGAAGATTGAATCCAAGCATATTCTTTGACCACGATGCCTTAAAATTAGAAATCAGTTGCAAAAAGGAAGTAAAGAAACCCACAAATACGTGGAGATTAAACAGCATACTACTAAAAAATGACTGGGTCTAAGAAGAAATAAAAGATGAGATAAAAAATATATAGAGACACAAATGAGAATGACAGTACAACATATTAAAACCTCTAGGATGCAGTGAAAGCAGTAATAAGAGGGAAGTTTTTATCATTACAGGCCTATCTCAAGAAACAAGAGAAATTCCAAGTAAACAACCTAACATCATATCTTAAAGTACTAGAAAAAGAAAAACAAAGGCAACCCAAAATCAGCAGAAGAAAGGAAATAATAAAAATTAGAGCAAAATTAATGAAATGTAGAACAAAAATACTATACAAAAAAATCAATAAAATAAAGAGCTGGTTCTTGAAAAGATTAATAAAATTGACAAACCCTTGGCTAGACTCACTAAGGAAAAAAGGAAAAAGATCCTATAAACAAAATAAAAAATGTGAGAGAAGTCACCATAGATATCATAGATATACAAAGTGTCATACTAGAATATTATGAAAGACTATATGTCACCAAATTCAATAACCTAGAAGAAATGGATAAGTTCCTAGAAATATAATCTTCCTAGACTAAATCATGAAGAATTGGAAGATCTAAATAGAATGATAAGCAGTGAAGAAATTGAAACAACCATAAAAAAAATTCCCCGAAAACAAAAGTCCAAGACCAGATGGCTTCACCAGTGCATTCTACCAGGTGTTCAAAGAAGATTTAAAACCCATCCTTGTCAAACTTTTCAAAAAAAATTTGAAGAAGAGGCAATACTTCCTAACACATTCTATGAGGCCAATGCAACTCTGATACCAAACCTGGTAATGATAACACAATAAAGAAACTACAGACCAAGATCTCTAATGAATACAGATGCAAAAATCCTAAACAAAATACTAGCAAATCAAATACAACAGCACATCCAAAAAAAAAAAATACATCATGATCAAGTGGGGTTCATTCCAGGGGCATAAGGATGGTTCAACATACACAAATCAACTACATAATTCACCACATTAACAAAAGAAAGGATAAAAATCATATGATCTTATCAGTAGATGCAGAAAAAGCATTTGATAAGATACAACATCCATTTATGATTAAAAGACTCAATAAAATAGGAATAGAAGGAAAGTACCTCAACATAATCAAGGCCATATATGATAAACCCTCAGCTAATATCATACTCAATGGTGAAAAACAGAAAGGCTCTTCTCTAAGATCAGGAACAAGAAAAGGATATTCACTCTCACCACTCTTAATACAGTGCTGGAAGTCCTAGCCAGAGCAATAAGACAAGAAAAAGAAATGAAAGGCATCCAATAGGGAAAGAATAAGTCAAACTGTCACTTTTTGCAGACCATGTGATTCTATATAGAGAAAACCCAAAGATTCCACCAAAAAACTTTTAGAAACATTAAACAAATACAGTCAAGTTGCAGGATACAAAATCTGTGCAAAAATCCATTGCCTCCCGGTATACTGACAACAAAACTTTAGAGAAAGAAATGAAAAAAAAATTCCTTTTGCAATTGCAACCAAAAGAATAAAATACCTAGGAATAAACTTAACAAAGAATTACAAAGCATTATTAAAAGAGACTGAAAAAGACACAACAAAATGGGAAAATACCCATGTTCATGGGTTGAAAGAACCAACATAGTTAAAATGGCCATATTACCTAAAACATTATACAGATTTAATGCAATCCCCCATCAAAATCCCAATGTCATTTTTTTTAAGAAAAAAGAATGAGAAATCATCAGATTTGTATGGAACCACAAAAGACCCCAAAGCAATCCTGAGAAAAAAGAATGAAGCTGGAGGTATCACATTACCTGACTTAAAATTATACTGCAGAGCTACAATAATCAAAATAGCATGGTATTGGCAGAGAAACAGACACACAGATCAATGGTACACAATAGAGAGCCCAGCTATAAAATCACATGTATATGGACAGATAATTTTCGACAAAGGAGCCAGAAACACACAATGAAGTAAAGATAATCTCTTCAATAAATGGTGCTGGGAAAACTGGAAAGCCACATGCAAACAAATGAAACTGGATTACAGTTTGTCCCCATGTACAAAAATTAATTCAAAATGGATCAAAGAACTAAATATAAGATCCAAGACAATAAGTTAAATAGAAGAAAATATAGGCACCAAACTTATGCATTGTGGTAGTAGAGAACATTTTGTGAAATTGACCCCAAAGGCAAGGTTAGTAAAGGCAAAAATAAATGAATGGGACTATATCAAACTAAAAAGCTTCTGCACAGCAAAAGAAACTCTCAGCAAAGCAAAGTAAACAATCCAATCAAAAAGTGGGCAGAGGCCCTAGCCAGTGTGGCTCAGTGGACAGAGCGTCAGCCTGTGGACTGAAGGGGCCCAGCTTTTCTTCCATTCAAGGACACATGCCCAGGTTGCACGCTCCATCTCCAGTTGGGGGCGTGCAGGAGGCAGCCGATTAATGATTCTCTCTCATCATTGATGTTTCTCTCTCTCTCTCCCTCTCCTTTCTTCTCTGAAATCAATAAAAATATATTTTTTTAAAGAAGTGGGCAGAGAGTGCTTGCTTTGGCAGCACATATACTAAAATTGGAACGATAGAGATAAGATTAGCATGGCCCCTGCGCAAGGATGACACACAAATTCGTGACGCGTTCCATATTTTTAAGAAGCTTCACAGACAAAAAAAAGTGAAGGGAGTTTATCACCACCAAGCCAGCAATGCAAGAAATCCTAAAGGGACTGTGTGAAGAGAAGAAATAAAAAGCTAAGAAAGAAAACAGGCACAAAAAATAGAAATGGCTACAAACAAGTACCTTTCAATAGTAACTTTAAACGAAAATGGACTAAATGCTCCAATCAAAAGACACTGAGTGGCTGAATGGATAAAACAACATGACCCATATATTTGCTGTCTACAAGAGGCCCACCTCAGAATAAGGGACTCACACAGACTGAAAGTGAAGGGATGGAAAAATATCTTTCAGGCAAATGGAAATGAAAAAAAAAGCTGGGGTAGCAATACTTATATCAGACAAAATAGACATCAAAGTGAAGTCCGTAACAAGAGATAAGGAAGGCCACTTCATAATACTAAAGGGATCGATACAACAAGAAGATATAACCCTGATAAACATATATGCACTCAATGCAGGAGCACCCAAATACATAAAAAAAAAAAACTCCTGGAAGATATCAAGGGAGAGATCGACAACAATACAATCATAGTAGGGGACTTTAATACAGCACTGACATCAATGGATAAATCCTCTAGACAAAAAATCAGCAAAGAAATAGCAATCCTAAATGACTCACTAGATCAGATGGACTTAATTGAGATCTACAGAACATTTCACCCCAAAGCCACGGAATATACGTTCTTCTCAAGTGCACATGGGACATTTTAAAAAATAGACCACATATTGGGTCACGAGCAAAGTCTCCCCAAATTCAAGAAGATTGAAATCATACCAAGCATCTTCTCAGATCACAATGGCATAATATTAGAAATAAACTACAATAAAAACAACCCAAAATACTCAAACACTTGGAAGCTGAATAGCATGTTATTAAATATTGATTGGGTTACCAATGAGATCAAAGAAGAAATTAAAAACATCCTGGAAACTAATGACAATGAAAACACAACAATCCAAAACCTATGAAAGCAGTCCTGAGAGGGAAGTTTATAGCGCTATGGGCCTATCTCAAAAAACAAGAAAAAATGGTAGTAAATCATCTAATTCTACAACTCAAAGAATTAGAAAGAGACCAACAAGAAAAGCCCAGAGTGAGCAGAAGGAAGGAGATAATAAAGATCAGAGCAGAAATAAATGACATAGAAACCCAAAAAACAATACATAAAATCAACAAAACCAAGAGCTGGTTCTTTGAAAGGATAAATGAGACTGATGAACCTCTAGCTAGGCTCACCAAGAAGCAAAGAGAGAAGACCCAAATAAACAAAATCAGAAATGATAGAGGCGAAATAACAGACCCCATAGAAATACAAATGATTGTTAAAAAATACTATGGACAACTCTACTCCAACCAACTAGACAACCTGGAGGAAATGGACATATTCCTAGAAAAATACAACATTCCAAAACTCAATCAGGAAGAATCTAAAAAGCTCAATAGGCCAATAACTATGGAAGAAATTGAAGCAGTCATCAAAAAGCTTCCAGCAAACAAAAGCCCGGGGCCAGACTGCTTCACAGGGGAGTTTTACCAAACATTCAAGGAAGAACTAAAACCTATCCTCCTCAGACTACTACAAAAAATTCAAGAGGAAGGAACACTTCCAAGCTCATTCTATGAAGCCAGAATCACCTTAATACCAAAACAAGGGAAAGACAACACAATGAAAGAGAATTACAGGCCAATATCCCTCATGAACATAGATGCCAAAATCCTCAACAAAATCTTAGCAAATCGGATCCAGCAGTACATCAGAAACAGCATACACCATGACCAAGTAGGATTTATCCCAGGGATGCAAGGATGGTACAATATCCACAAATCAATAAATGTGATACATCACATAAACAAATTGAAAGAAAAAAACCACATGGTCATATCAATTGATGCAGAAAAAGCATTTGACAAAATCCAACACCAATTTCTGATAAAAACTCTCAGCAAAGGTGGGAATAGAAGGATCATACCTCAACATAATAAAAGCCATATATGACAAGCCCATAGCCAACATCCTATTCAATGGACAAAAACTAAAATAATTTCCCCTAAGAACAGGAAGAAGACGGGGATGCCCACTCTCACCACTCCTGTTCAACACAGTACTGGAAGTATTAGCCATTGCAATTAAACAAGAAGAAGAAATAAAAGGCATCCAAATTGGAAAAGAAGAAGTAAAACTGTCCTTATTCGCAGATGACATGATATTATACATAAAAAACCCTAAAGACTCCATCAAAAAACTATTAGACTTAATAAATGAATTTGGCAATGTAGCAGGATACAAAATTTATGCCAAGAAATCTATGGCATTCCTATACACCAATAGTGAACTTACAGAAAGAGAGACTAAAAAAACAATCCCATTTACCATCGCACCAAAAAAATTAAGATACCTAGGAATAAAAGACCTCTACTCAGAAAACTACAGGATGTTGAAAAAAGAGATAGAGGAAGACATAAACAGATGGAAGAACATACCATGTTCTTGGATTGGTAGAACATCATTAAAATGTCCATACTACGCAAAGCAATCTATAAATTCAACGCACTTCCCATTAAAATACCAAGGCATATTTCACAGATCTAGAATGAACTCTCAAAAAATTCATCTGGAATAAAAAAAGACCCCGAATAGCTGCAGCAATCCTGAGAGAGAAGAACAAAGTAGGTGGGATCTCAATACCAGATATCAAGCTGTATTACAAAGCCACTGTTCTCAAAACTGCCTGGTACTGGCACAAGAACAGACATATAGATCAATGAAATAGAATAGAGAGCCCAGAAATTGACCGGAACCAATATGCTCAATTAATATTTGACAAAGGAGGCAAGAACATACAATGGAGTCAAGACAGTCTCTTCAATAAATGGTGTTGGGAAAATTGGACAGATACATGCAAGAAAATGAAACTAGACCACCAATTTACACCATACACAAAATAAACTCAAAATGGATAAAGGACTTAAATGTAAGACGGGACACAATACAAATACTAGAGGAATCCAAAGGCAACAAAATCTCAGACATATGCCGAAGCAATTTCTTCACTGATACAGCTCCTAGGGCATTGGAAACTAAAGAGAAAATAAACAAATGGGACTACATCAAAATAAAGAGCTTCTGCACAGCAAAAGAAACCATCAACAAAACAACAAGAAAGCCCACTGCATGGGAGAACATATTTGCCAATGTTATCACCGATAAGGGTTTAATCTCCACCATTTATAGGGAACTCATACAACTTAACAAAAGGAAGATAAACAATCCAATCAAAAAATGGGCAAAGGACCTAAATAGACACTTTTCAAAAGTGGACATTCAGAAAGCCAAGAGACATATGAAAACATGCTCAAAGTCACTAATCATCCGAGAAACACAAATCAAAACAATGAGGTACCATCTCACACCTGTCAGAATGGCTATCATCAACAAATCCACAAATGACAAGTGCTGGAGAGGATGTGGAGAAAAAGGAACACTCGTGCACTGCTGGTGGGAATGCAGACTGGTGCAGCCACTATGGAAGACAGTATGGAGTTTCCTCAAAAAGTTAAAAATGGAACTCCCATTTGACCCAGTGATCCTACTTCTAGGAATATATCCCAAGAAACCAGAAAGACCAATCAGAAAGGATATATGCACCCCTATGTTCATAGTAGCACAATTCACCATAGCTAAGATCTGGAAACAGCCTAAGTGCCCATCAGCAGATGAATGGATTAGAAAACTGTGGTACATCTACATGATGGAATACTATGCTGCTGTACAAAAGAAGGAATTCTTACCATTTGCGACCACATGGATGGAACTGAAGAGCATTATGCTAAGTGAAATAAGCCAGTCAATGAAAGAAAAATACCACATGATCTCACTCATTTATGGATAATTAAGACCATTATAAACTGATGAGCAAAAATAGATACAGAGGCAGAGAAACATCGAACAGACTGTCAAACTACAGCAGGAAGGCTGGGGAGGGTTGGGGGTGTGATGAGGGGAGGGTAAGAGATCAACTGAAGGACTTCTTTGCATGCATATAAGCATAACCAATGGACACAAGACACTGGGAGGCTAGGGGAGGGTCAAGGGGAGAAAAAAAATGAGACATATATAATACTCTTTGTAATACTTTAAGCAATAAAACAATTAAAAAATAAAAAAATTAAATTAAATTAAAAAAATAAAAAGTGGGCAGAGGACCTGAAAATATACCTCTCCCAAGAAGACATACAGGTATATGACAAGATGTTCAACCTCACTGACAATTAGGGAAATGCAAATCAAAACTATAATGAGATACCACCTCATACCTGTTAAGAGTGGCCATTATCAACAAGATAAGCAATAAAGAAGTGTTGGAGAGGTTGTAAAAAAAAGAGAACCCTCACTTACTGCTGATGGGAATGTAGACTACTACAACCACTATGGAAAGCAGCCTGGTGATTCCTCAAAATTAAGAATCGAGCTACCATATACCTCTCCTGGGTATATACCTGAAGAACTCGAAATCATGTATTCGCAAAAATTATGCACCTCTTCGTTCATGGCAGCATTATTCACAGTGGCCAAGACATGAAAACAACTTAAGTGTCCTGCAATAGAGGACTAGATAAAGAAGATATGGTCCATATACACAATGGAATAGTACTCAGCCATAAGAAAGGATAAAATAGCACTATTTGCAACAACATGTATGGCTCTTGAGAACATTATGCTATGTGAAATAAGTCAGTCAGAAAAATCTAAAAACCATATGATTTCACTCATATGTGGGATATAAAACTAACATCCATGAACACAAACAGCAGTGTGCTGTTGCCAGAGGGAAGTGGGTAGGAGGAAGCGGGGATCCTAAAATAAGGTGACAGGAGATTTGACTTTGGGTGGTGGGCAAATGGTACAATATACACATCTTGTAACATAAAACCCATACCTCAAACCTATATGTTCATGTAGACCAATGTCACCCCAATCAAGTTAATAAATAAATATTTTTTATAAATAAATAGGTTATATAAAGTTTGGTTATAAAATCTGGAAATTTATATACCAGGCAAATATCAATCCAAATAAGCTAGAGTAGCCCATCTTATTCATAAAGATTAAAAAGAAAATCTAGGCAGAAAAATATAAGGGTCAAAGGTTTCTATATATCATCAGAATAATCATCAGCATAAGTGCTTCTGACAATATACCCTCAAAATACATGCAGCAATAATTAATGAAACATGGAAAAAATCAGATAAATAAACCATTGAAAGTAAATGTTCTATCATATCCCTCTCAAATACTGAAAAAGCAAGCAGACAAAATAAGCTAAGATGCAGAAGATTTGAACAACATGGTTAATAAAGCTCAAACTAGCAAATAATACAAACTTTGATAACCAACAGGGACCGCATTACTTTCGAGCACAGATACAACTTTTATGAAAACTAACTATGTACTAGGCCTCAAAAATTCTCTCCATATAAAGATCTGATCTTTGTTCTCTAAGCATGATGTAAAAAATTATTGACAAGGGGAAAAATATAATATATAGGACAAGATGAAAATATAAGGCAATAAAGAAATACTTAGAATCAAATGGAGCTAACTGTTCAACTTAAGAAATTGGTAATTAAAAAAAAGCAAACAGAATAGAGGAGAAGGAGAAGAAACAAAACAGTACTATATGGGCAGAAAATGCTGGGGAAAAGTTGAGAATATAAATTAAACCAAATCCTAGCTCTTTTGAAAAGATTAATAAAATAGACATTCCTCTAGCAAGATTAATCAGAGAAAAATAAACAAAAAGGTAAATAAACAGAATATAAAATGAAAAGGGAGGAAAAAAATAACAGTATTTTTTAAATCATGGAATAACGTTATGAAAAGCTATATGCAACAAGTATAGTCTCAAAACAGCCTAATACAGAGCAACATGGGAATAGTCATGTATCACTGATGAAAATTTACACAATCATAAGAGCCATTCTGGAGAGTGTACTCTCCAGACATACTGAAATCAAACATGCACATGCTCTAATACCCAGCAATCTTACTCCCAGACATACACCATAGTGAAAGCCTCTCACATGTCTATAAAGATGTTCACTGTAGCACTGCTAGGATAATGGAAAATTGAAGGTAATTGGGTCCTTTTAATTTACATTATTTTAAAAATAAATGTTCCCATTTATAATGAAGGTAGAAAATCAGTATAATTAGACCAGTAACAAAGAAGTGTAATACTCAACAAGAAGCTGGGAATCAAAGGTCACAGGTACAAAGCTCTAACTGGGAATTTGTATGCCATACTTTTGATTCACCAATTCAAATATTTTTTGACTGTGTCTTTGTACAAGGTACTGTGCAGAAAAACAAATATCATACCAGCACTCAAGAAGCTCTAAATCTAGTGAACTTCAATTATACTTTTGTATGCTTTAAAAATTCAGCTCAAAAAACCTGTCTCTCTCTGTTCATTTAGCCCTAATCTTTCCTTAATGAAGGGATCACATGAGTAAGTGATTTGAGATAAACATTGAATATAGGAATAACTGTGAAAAAAGAGGTCAGGAGAAATGGTACTATATTATCTCAAAACTGACATGTTTTCTTTAGTGAGGGAGCCCCACAGAAGATGCTCGAATATTAAGCATCCCCATGAAAGCTTAGTTCTCGTATGGAAACTTGGGTAAGATACAAATCAACTCTGCTCAAAATCCTTACATGATTAGGTATGTATTTGTAGGAACAAAGAAAAGGGGGTAGAAAAATATATATTGAACGACGAGTGTTGGTTACTTCAATGAGAAAGCATGGTAGGAATGGAGGGGATATATATCATTACTTCCTTCTTTTTGACTTGTTACAATGAATATAAATTATTTCTGTAATTTAGTAGGACACCCATGGTGTGTGTAAATTAAATGAAATGGTCTATGTAAACTTCTTAATAAATGTCTGGCACTTGGTAATACTCATGTAACTTACTGATAGACAAAAGCTGAACTAGAGAAAATGCTGAGGATGCAGGAAGGATCCAAGCCCAGGGATGAGGTCATTGCAGTTTTCTCTGGCTATTTTTACAAAGAGCCATAACTGAGAACACAAGACGGATGATTAGATTATTACATTTTCAATTAAAAATAGCCTGGCCTGTGTGGTTCAGTGGTTGAGAGTTGACCTATAAACCAGGAGGTCACAGTTCAATTCCCAGTCAGGGCACATGTCTGAGTTACGGGCTTAATCCCCAGTGTGGGGCATGCAGGAGGCAGCCGATCAAAATGAATCTCTCTCATCATTGATGTTTCTATCTCTCTCTTCCTTCATCTTTGAAATCAATAAAAATATATTTTAAAAAAATAATAATAGATGTTGCCCTGGCCCAGTGGCTCAGTTGGTTGGAGAGTCATCCTGAAGAAAAACAAATATCATACCAGTAAAAAAAAAATTTGAATTGGTGAATCAGAGCTATGGCATATAGATTTATCATCTTTACCAGTGAGGCTGAGCATGGGTTTGACACCGTCAAAGGCATATAGAACATGCCTTTAGTTGATGCATGTAAGGAAGTTTTAGAAAAAGGGAAAGTTTATACAAAGAATCTATATTTTTATATAGGATCTGATGTTGTGGGTTGAATTGTGTCCTCTGAAAAGACATATTAACATCCTAACCCTTGGTGCCTGTGAATGTGACCTTATTTGGAAATAGGGTCTTTGTGGCCGTAATCAAGTTAAGAAGAGATCATAAGTCCAATTCTAAATCCAATAAGTGTGGTGTCCTTATGGAAAGATGAAAATCTGGACACCGAGATACAGGTACACGGGCAAGGGGGAACTGCCATGTGAAGTAATGCACCTGTAAGTCAAGGAGTGCCAAGGACTGCTGGCAAGAGAAGATGCTTTCCTAGACCCTTCAGAGGAAGGCTGTGTGGCCCAGCTCACCCTGCGCTCTGGACTACTGGTCCCCAGAACGGTGAGAGAACAAATTTCTGTTATTTAAGTCACCCAGTTTGTGATACCACAGCCCTAGGAAATGAATACACCTGGTCATAAACGAATCACAGGTTGGCTTTAAGCTAAATTTAGGTGGGTGGATTTTTGGACTCCCTGCCCAGCATTTATTCCACTGCATGAAGACTTTCCCTTAAGATCTATATTTGAATTAGGTCAGTAAATGGAATTGTAAGTATAAAATAATATTAAATAAAAATCAAACCATAGTAAAGATGTATTGGTTTTAATCATGTGAATTTTATATGCATATACTAAAAATGATGAAAACCCAAATGAGACTGATGGAAAACAACTGGAATTAAAATCTTCCACGTTTGTTTTTCCTATGAAATTGCTTGAACATATAATACAGAAAATCAACAAAATCTGCTCTTCCATGTGTGCCTGTACTAGGCTAATTAAGGGTTAAGAAAAAACAATAAATATAAAACACCTGTTCAAGGCTGAATGCAGCTGTGCCAGGTTAAGATAAAGACCCCGTCCTTCATAAAATTCTCAGCTCTTTCAGAGCTGGTGGAACTGGTTGAGTTTCTCTGCTGTATCAAGGGATGAAACTTCTGCAAGTTAAAAAGCTTGAGGGCAAGTTCATGTCTCTGCAGAAATCTTTTCTTAAAATTAGCACTTATACCTTATAACAAACATTATTTAAATTTTTCTGTCAACCACAAGAATTAAATCCTGAGAGATCCCTTTACAGTACATCTATCACCGTCAGTCCAATAAAACCACTTCAGAATCTCTCTCCTCTTGTTCCTATCCTCAGGTCTGGGGACGAGACTGCTACTGAAGGAGGAGCCGGATCCACGCACACACCTCACTTAGATGCTGTGACCTGCAGAAATCACCAGGCATGGGCGTGGAGTGCAGGCCTCGCCCCTACAGAGACTGGGGACTCGCAGGAACCACTTCCTTTCCAGAGACAACTTGAGAAAAGACTCACTAGGTCTACACAGTCTATACTCAAACCCAAAGCTGAGATTGGAGAAGATACCGCTTCTTCCTGGTCCCTCAGTTCTTTCATTTTTATAATGAACAGTTACCTAGTCTCCTAACCCAGAAGACAGCAAGCAGAAGGAAATGTTGATCAAGGTTTTCTGAAACTGTATTTAAAAAGGAAATGGTTTATAAATACAATTCACACTAGTGTTAGTTTCTTTATTTAAAGTGTTTATTTTTTTAAAATGTAGAAGAGTTTATCAACTGGTTTCTCTTAAAAGCACTGCTTTGATTTTAAATTACATAATAACAGCCTCCCTTGTTCTCTTTCATTTTGAAACTCTACTAATAAAGTATCCTGACTCAAGAATCTAGGAAAATACTTGAAATGACTACAATACAATCAGGTCATAATATTATTAAATTTAAGGGTAACAAATTGATCCATAGTTTATTCAAACCTTCCTAACTACTACACATAAAAAAAAGTCAGTTCGCTAAAATGGCTGATCTCATTCTTGGCTTCCAGCTGTCGTCTCAAGAGTTTAATAAGGACATCTATTGAGATTTCTTTAATATGCCAGTCACTCTATTAAATATTTTGGATGTATTATCTCATTTAATCTTTGCAACAATTCCAAGTAGTAGTTATTATTATTATTATTTTATTATGTTACTAGAGGCCCAGTGCATGGATTTGTGCATATTGAAAGAAAATTAATTAGAAGGTAGCCGGCAGGGCAGGACTGAGCGAGACGGGGCTGGGCACACCCTGGAGCCAACCTCCAGTGGTCCCTCCCCACTGGCCGCACCTGGGGTGGTGCCGGGGGTCGAAGGGTGTCTGTGGAGTGAGCAGGGTTCCTCCAGCAGATGGCGTCCCTTGTCCTGGCCTATGGGGATTGGGCCAAAACCAGCAGTCCGACATCCCTCACGGGGTCCCAGAGTGCAAGAGGGTACTCTGCGAAGTTGCTGTCTCTCAGCAGCTCCTGTGTTGAGCGTCTGTCCCCTGGTGGTCAGTGCATGTCATACCTACCAGCCGGTTGGCCGGTCGCTTAGCCTTTCATACATATAGATTATTGGATTGTTATTGTTATTCTCTTTTTTACAGATGAGGAAACAGGGCATAGAGAAGTTGAGTAACTTGCCCAAGATCATTCATTTAGTACGTGGAAAGCCAGAGCTGGACCCCAGACAGTCTGGCTCTAATGCCCATGGAACCACCATACCATGACTGGTATTCTCTGCTATAGCCACTCAGTGGGCTCCTCCTTCTCTCTCTGAGTAGGGTTCATTTTTATGTTCCCAAACCATAAATTCAAACTCACATCTCTCATCATTTTCACTGCTTCCCTGGTCCTCCCAAGTCTTCTGGCACACATTGCTAGCCTTCTTTTGATGTAGACCAAGACATTGGTGTCTCGTCCTGAAAAGGAAGATATAGAACACCAAAATTAAAAAAAAAAAAAGAAAAGAAACAAGAACTTTCAGCTGATCAGCAGGAA
This sequence comes from Myotis myotis, assembly GCF_014108235.1. Lineage (NCBI taxonomy): Eukaryota > Metazoa > Chordata > Mammalia > Chiroptera > Vespertilionidae > Myotis > Myotis myotis. The sequence continues at coordinate 72,776,758 of NW_023416315.1, forward strand.
GAAATACAGAGGCCCATTTGCCAGGCCTTTGAGGTAAAATCTCAGATAGAAAAGACTGCTTCTTAGTTTTTCCTTACTTCCAGGAAAACTGACAGCTCTGCTAACAGAGTAAAGTGAAAGTCCTTAGAACTTCCAAAGGTCAAATCACGTGACTGACTCTCTAATCCATGCTTTTGAGTTAGGATGTTCAGTATTTGATAAATAAAATCATCTGCCACCAAGTGCTGGGAAAACGAACATACCCACAATGCATGCGGTTTACAAGCAAGAATTCCACATTCTGCAAGTGTGCATACTTTTGGTAAAGAAGCAAGAGGTGAATCTCGGGTTGCATCCTAATGAATATTTTTTTTCCTTCTTGACATTAAGTCTGGAGAAGCCTCATTTTGAACTTCTGTTTTATATTATTCTTTCCCAAACATTAGTGACATCATAATCATCTCCAGGTCCCCAAAGCAGTCGATTTTAGATGGCAATGTAATACATTCCAGATATGACAACAGAGTATGCAACAAAATGAAAAACTTATCCTAGTGTTAGAGAAAGCACTGACAAGCTAAACAGTTATAATAATAGTCACCAAAATGGCTCTTAAAAAGTACATTAACAACTTCTTATCTTAATCTTTTATTTAATTATATGTCCTTTTGGGTATGTTTCCAGACCAGTGAGAACATACATGTGCTTAATCCTCAATAAAATTACCATGTTTGTGAAAAATATGACACACCTGTTATAGATTAAGTACATGTACAATATGCAGCTATTAAAAGATGTTAAGGCTAAAGTCCTAACTTCTCAAGTTTTAAACAATGAGAACAAGATGTGTGCTGAAAATCTGCCAAGTACCTACAAATTATTTTAAAGATGTGATTATATATTTTGGATATATTAAGGCAATAGGTTGAAAGGATTTAATATACAGAAGAAAAGAAATAAAGAAAATTTCTTAAATTATAGGCTATGTAATTTTATGTATTAATCCTCATTTAGTTCACAAAATGACACTAATATGTCTTCAAAATTTATTCTTATACATATCTTTTAAAAGCAAGATACATTTGGTGATTAGATACTTAATTTACATATACTTACTGCAAAATATAAATAAAAAACTATATATTAATGTGAAACTACTCATGTATACACAGGCCATAATGAGTAATTACTCAGTCACAGGGAGTAATGCACTCAGTTTCTGCACCAAATCCAAGTGTAACACTAATATTTAATTTTATAATCGCAAATATGAAGGAGATACACTCTTATGTTCCAAGTGGCACGAGGGAGAAATGAGGTGAGAGAAATTCCACCTTAAGGAAATAACCCAAAGTCAGGATGGACGATGAAAACACTCTCTCTCACGAGGATTACTAAATTTCAGTTTAAACAATCAAGAAACTGACAAGTTGGGGGGGAGGGGGCGGGTAGGGAGGGCTTCAGAAACGATTTTGTAGTCCTGTTTTTATACCATTCCATAAACATTACTGACTCTCAGTTCAGTGTACTGCAGTTAAAGGTCTCGTTTTAAAGTTATCTTAAATAAAAGAAGTCATCATTTTTAAAGTGAAAATAAGATAAATTAGGAACTCTTCCTCTTCCTCTTTCTCTCTGGAAGTCAACACCAATGCTCCCTAAATAAGAGCTAAATACTGAGATAATCACCAATAACTGTTATTTTCTTAATGGTCCTATTTCAGCCCATGCTATAAAAGACCCATAAAATAAAACCTTTGATAACATTAACACTAATTTAAGTGCTATTTCCCAATTAGGACTTAAAGTTATGGGGCAAAGAAGCACTTGGTAAACAGAAATATGAAAAAAAAATTCTAGGGAGAAAAAAAAGGTTACTACTAAACGTTATTACCATTTACTTTTAGAATTAGGAATCTATGGACAGAAAAGAGAATCTGAACATTAATCCAAACAGTAATGAAGCTATAAGTTAATTATGTACTGCACTTTTATGGGAAGGAAAAAACAAGAATAAAAAAGGCAAAAACCAATATTTATCCCCATCTAGGAGAATCATATTTTGAACTGGCCTGAAAATTTGCTCTGATTAATCATGTGACAATTCTGATCCCCAACACCTCAACCTGGAGGAAACCTTACTGTGTTGGGCTTCATACTGGGATCCATGATGCTGTAGCTGCTGAGAACGCCGGTAGCAGCCATCTCCAGCCTTTAGGGCCTGCTTAAATAGCTTTTCTGCTTCAGCAATGGTCGTTGCTTCCTCTTCAGCCAAGAGAATATAAGCAGTTGCACACCTGCCCATTCAGATAATAGCCACCGTTAATTACAAATTCAAGGACATTGTAATAACTGTAGGAGTGCATGCAGAAGGGCAAGGAGTTAACGCCAAAACATGCAGAGCGGCCAACTGGTTCATGCACCCATTTGTAGTTGCTGACACAAAGTAATGGTACAAAAGAAATGTATTTTAGCTTAAGAGATAGGATGCACAGTGTTAGGAGCATGGGGCTCACATGTGGACTCTGCCCCTTATTAGTGTGTCACTTTGGGAAAGTTATTACTCTGCCTCGCTGATGGAGAGAGAACAACATGGGATCTATTTGTTCACAATGTTGTTGTGAAGGTGAAGTAAGGGGATGCATGTAAAGTGCTCTCAGTACAGTAGCCAGCATGTGGTACATGCTCAATAATGTCAACTAACAATAGTGATAATAACAGCTGTTATTAAATATCTCCTTCCAACACTCAAAGTTAGAGGTACGATATATAAGTTTACTTCTGTTTACTAAATATAGAGTCTCTATTCTCAAACACAGATTCAGAAATCAAGTAAGTTACTCGCTGAAAAAAGCAGCACTCAACATCTCATTACTGTTAGCACTGATTTTCTATGTCAGAGAACACTAGAACCTCCAGGCATTGCTATTTCTGAAAAGCTCAAAATCTGATTCAGCCTCAGTAGCAAACAAGAGTTAAATCTCATGCCTTTAACAATAATAGCTACCACCTGTTGCTTAGTATACCTTAAGCCAGTGGTTCTCAACCTTGGCTGCACATTAGAATCAACTGGGAATCTTTTTAAAATCCTGATTTCTGGGCCTCATCCTCCAGAAATTCTGTTTCTTTGTTATGGGGTGGGGCCACAACATTAGTAATAAAGAAACAGAATCTAATGTTGTTCCTCTAAGGTAGGAAGCCAGAAAGGATAAGCAGGTAACTAATGAACAAGGGGAACTCTTGGAAATTTAAACCTTCTAAACCACATAAGAACAATCCAACTGCCAAAGAAAAAGAGTGTAATAGAGAAATGTGGAGGCCAGAGCCGACCACACAGGCCTTCATCTGCTCAGGTCCCTTTTGGTTCCATCCTCTCCAAGGTCTCTCTTGTGGTCATTTCCCTACTTAACGGAACCTCCATCCGACCACAAGAGAGAAAATTAACAGAAAATAAAACCAAATGCTACTTTTACTATTCATAAACTGCATTGGCCAGCTAGGAAAAGGAGGCTGAACTGATGGCTAATGTGAGGTTTTAGGTTACTACTAGTTCATCTTAGCCTTGAGGAGGGGTCTTACAAGTCCTTAGCCAGTCCATCCAGTTTCAGGCAGGACTGGTCAATGAAGCTTAAACAGAATGTGGTGCGATAGGGATGGAAACGCCCAGAAAAAAGCTGTAAACCAATTACTCTGGAGGGCAGTAGATATAACCTGGCAAGAGCAATGATGATACCGAAACTGCCCAATAATTCACTAGAGAAAAGAATGGTATAGACATTAGGAAGCAATACTTAAGGCTATATGGGTCAAAGGTAATGAAGTGAAAATTGAGATTATAATACAAGTGGTAGATACAGTATCTGAGGAATTAGCTGTAAGATTATAGTTGGTGGACTGCAAACTCAAGACAGGTTGGAGCTAGCTTGCTTGCTTTGGTCATTTATATTACAAACTAGTGCCCTGGTGCACGGATTCGTGCACATTGTAAGGAAATTAGTTAGAAGGTGGCCGGCAGGGCAGGACTGAGCAAGACAGACTAGACAGCCCTGGAGCCAACCTCCCACAGTCTCTCCCCACTGGCTGCACCTGGGGTGGTACCGCGGCTCGAAGGGTGGCTGCGGAGTAAGTAGGGATCCTCCGACAGGTGGGGTCCCTCGGCCTGACCTGCAGGGATCAGGCTGAAACCAGCTCTCTGGCATCCCCTAGGGGTCCAGGATTGTGAGAGGGCGGTTCTCAGGTGATGCACCCCCAAATCAGGCTCCCTCCTCTCTGGTTCCTGGGTGTGTCACCCGACAACTGATGCTGCCAAGTCACTGCAGCTCAGCAGCTCCTGTGTTGAGCGTCTGCCCCCTGGTGGTCAGTGCACGTCATAGCTACCTGTCGGAGCATCTGCTCCCTGGTGGTCACTGCACATCATAGCTACCGGTCAGACGGTCACTTAGCCTTTTATATATTACAAATAGTATTTTAGGAGGAGAGGCAGAGTAGCACTACTGGCCAAGAAAACACACATCTATGTGAAAATTTATGGGGTAGAAACATGCTAAGAGCTTGTGAGTGAAGGAGAAAAGAAAGAGCAATAGAAGTGCTAATGGTTGGGCAATACAGAACAGACTGCTCAGCTCAATGGAAGATACAGATGATGCATCCTTGTCACAACACAATACACATACAGATGTAAGAAAATGAGGTGATGGGGGTGTTGACCATCCAGATATCTGATAGAAGTCTCATTTGGTTAGAAGTAGAGCACCCGACAGGTTCTTGACTTACTTTGGTAACAATTTTATCTCCCAGATGGTAGAGGAAGCAATTAGGGGAACTTCAACTCTGGACCTAATTCTGACCAAGAAGAAAAAAATAGTTGGTGAAATGAAAATCGATAGGAACATTCAGAGAGAGTTACTGTGTCTTTTGGAGTTTGGGGTAATCAAGGAGGGTAAGGTGAACTTCAAAAAATTCAAAGAAAAGAGGTATGATTCAATGACATGAGACGCAGGAGGAAAATGGTTTAAGAAGGTTGGGTAGTGTCCAAATGTCCAACTGTAACTACAATCACTCTGATCCTCTCAGGAAGAAAAGAGGGGTGACAATTAAGTAACCAATATGGCTGCACAGAGATCTCCACAAGGTCAGATTTTTAAAGGACATGTAAAAAAAGATGGAAACAGGGTGTGTAATGAAGGACTATAAAAGAGTGAAATGAGCTTATAAGAATAATGTCAGGAGAGCTAAAAGTTCAAATTAGCTTAAGTTTACAGAACAAAATAAAGACAAAACAAAAAATGCTAAAGACAGCCATTTATTCCCTGTTTTTAAATTATGTTTAAGGCCTTGTTACCATCCCCATTTCTCCAAAATCATCACAAAAATAAATAAACAAAGTGACAAACAATAACACAACAACATTAAATCAAGGAAAGTTTATAATTAGGAGCAGCAGATAAAGAGAAAGCCGTATTTTCTAATTCCTATTTTGTTCCTGGCTTCTCCATTAAGGAGAATGATTGTCAGACTGAAAAAGGGAGAAGAAATTAAACTCTAAAATCGGTAAAAAGATGTCATAGCAAATAACTAATCTATCCTAAATCGACTACCATACTGGGATGGGCAAATCCCAGGAAGCCAACAAACATAGGCAGGCCAAGGAATAGTTAAGAACTCACAAAGAATGGGGAAGTACTAGAAGATGAGATGAACAATGTAGTATAAATGTTCAAAAGGGGGAAGAAGGCAGACTTCCCAAACTACAGAACAGTGATTTGGAAAGATATTCTAATGGATTATGAAAGGGGTAGTCTCCAAGCATTTTAAAAAGAAAGTGAACACTGGAGCTAGCTTAAGTTCACCAATACTACACCAATCAGTTTGCGCTAGCTAATTTACTCTAATAGATTTACTATCCATCAAAGATCCACAGCTACACTGGCATTCTTAAAATAAAAATGGAGGAGTATGGGCTGAATCATGGTGGCTTAGTAATTAACTGAACAATACCAAAGGATGATGATTTCTACATGTCATATCCCAGGGATCTAGCCCTGATGCTGCTATTTTTATCAGAAACATGGATGACACACAGAAGGCAGGCACATCAATTTTGTAGATGACAAGAAACTGGAAAATAAATATGTTGCACAACAGAATCAGAAACCACATAGATCAACAGGTTATAATGGCAGGATTTCCAACTCTCAAGTGAGTATTTTTTTCTGAGATCGCTGAAGAAGATTCTGTAACCTTCTTCAGAAAAAAAATCATAAAATAGTTTAACAATGACCACTTGGCTGGGCGAGTGTCGAGGTGATTCAAGCACCAGATGGGTGGCGGAGCTAAATGACCTTTAAGATCTCTGCCAACCCTGAGCTTTTATGACTCCAACTTCAAGAATCTTTCTCATTTTCTGAGATCTCCAGAAGAGATTTCCCAGTCTTCCTTGGTAACCCATAGATTGTTTAACAACACCAAGCACAGCCTTTCCTCTTATCTTTGCCTTGATCTTGAAGTATTTTTAAAAGTGTAATTTTCTCACCTTAGGTTTTTATTATGTTTTCCCCACTAGCAGAAGTTCTATCTAGAAATTGTGATGGCACAGATGAGCATTCTACACCTGTAAAAGTTTCCCTGTCAAAATGTTTTAGGTATGTAAAGAATAGTATTTATTTTATGTACTTACAATATCCCGTGGATAGCCCTTAAAGGATTTAATTTAGCATCACAGCAAACCACTGAATTGCTCTCTAAAATTACTAAAACCACCTTCACAAAAAGTCTTTTTATAAACTAATGTTCCCAAAATAATTCTCAAGTTCAAATGCATAGTTTAATATTAGTATCCTATCAATGGCAACTCTATACAGTCAGCAAAGAATAAGTTTTCCCTTTTAAAAGCAAGATTTTCCCCACTTACTCATTTATCTCCAATGCTTCGTGAGCTGCCGAAATCCTAGCTTGGGGGTTTCTCTCTCTCCAGGCTTTCTGCATTACTATTTTAGAAAAAGAAAAAGAAAAAAAAAGCAAGTCAATCAATACATATAATTAGGAAGACTCAGTACAGGACAACAGCTGAATCAGTAACATTAGGCTTGGATTACAGCGGAATTTTTCACTACCAAGAGGATCAGCCCAATCCTCCAAAGTCACACAAACACATTCTAACTTGCTATTCAACTGTCCTCCAATTGCTGATAACAAAACTTTCTTATGCTCACAAAACTACAGATCTAAATCTTATAAACCACTAGACTTGTCTCAATAGACTTTGGTAGTAGTTTGTAAATACTACTAATGCACATTGTCATAGACTAATATGTGCATTAGCTATTTGTAATATGTTTGTTTTTAATGGAATACAAAGGTGAACCTTATGTGTGGAATGCTGGTATCTTCCACAAAATATTATAATATCATGCGTTTACATGGGGACCATGTTGGAAAATTCATTTAGTGCTTACAGTTTGTGCTAAAAACAGTGTTTCCAAATTCACTTTGTATAAATTTTTCTATGAGTGTATACAGGTGTAAACAAAACAGAGCTACAGATGTAAACAATACAGAGCTAATTGAAACACTAACACTAGACTTGTCTCAACAGACTTTGCAAGGAAAATAAATAAAATAAACCTTAAAGGCTAATTTGTCTGTTATAATCTTAGAAAAAATCTTGATTAAGACTTCTTAATCAAGAAGAGGCACTCTAACAGACATTTAATATTTATTTTGATCATTAATGCTGCTTGTTGTTAAAGAACACATATTGTACACATTTTGAGATGACATTGCTCTAATTTCTTCCTTCTACACAGACACAACATAATTTCTATTAGTTATTTCCCCAAACACTTGTCACAGGCTCTGGATATTAGTACATTTTAAAAACATCTGAAGAATTATCAGTTGGGTCAGGAAAAAGTACATTAGGCTTTTGCTTAACATGTGTACCTGTTTCCAGTGTTTGCTGCTAACGTAGTTTTCATATATCAAAGTAGTTTGTGAGTATATCGTGGGAAGCTCAATGCTTGATTTAATTTGTTCTATAGTTTTTTATCTTCTAAGTTATTTTCTTAGGAGTATGTATGTATTCCTTTTCTTAAAGATTTTTTTCACCTATTTACTTTACGTTTGGTAATATCAAAAATATCAGTAGGATTATTTATAACTCAAGCAGTGTCAAATACATGCTCAACAAATTCTTTTCTAGGATGGAAAACAAATATGGATTCCAATTGAATGGGGATGCCCCCATTCAATTCTAATGAATCAATAAATAGACATATAAATCTCTATAATATACTCTTTAACCATTTGGATTCACTGACTCCCAATTTCTAACCAGAATATCATTAGGAAAACATGACCCTTCCTCCTATTTCAACCAAGGATTTAATTCACTTCATATAAGATTTATAAATATTTAAAACATGTAAATCCAACCTTGGAATATTTAAAAATAATATATTTTAAATTATAATGAGGGGACTTATTTCCACACCACTACCTCATTGTGATAAAGCCTTTATTTAGGTATCAGAATTCTGAGTTCCACTAGTCAATCTCCAATTTAATTTTTGTGTTATTAAATAATTTTTTCAATTACAATTGACATACATTAGTATTGTAGTTTCAGGTGTACACCTCCCTGATTAGACATTACATCATTTACTAAATGATCATCATGATACATCTCACACCCATCTGGCACCATACATAGTTATTAGAATATCATTGACTATCATATTCCCTATATTGTACTTTACATCCCCATGACAATTCTGTAACAACCAATTTGTACTTCTTTTTTTCTTTATTGATTAAGGTATTGCATATGTGTCCTTATCCCCCAATACCCCCCTACCCCCCGACTCATGCCCTCACCCCCCTGGTGTCTGTGTCCATTGGTTAGGCTTATATGCATGCATACAAGTCCTTTGGTGATCACTCCTCCCTACACCCACCCTCCCCTACCTTCCCTCTGAGGTTTGATGGTCTGATCAATGCTTCTGTGTCTCTGGATCTGTTTTTGTTCATCAGTTTATGTTGTTCATTATATTCCACAAATAAGTGAGATTATGTGGTATTTATCTATGACTGGCTTATTTTGCTTAGCATAATGCTCTCCACTTCCATCCATGCTGCTGCAAATGGTAAGAATTCCTTCTTTTTTACCGCAGCATAGTATTCCATTGTGTAGATATACCACAGTTTTTTAATCCACTCATTTGCTGATGGGCACTTAGGCTGTTTCCAAATCTTGGCTATGGTAAATTGTGCTGCTATGAACATAGGGGTGCATATATCCTTTCTGATTGGTGTTTCTAGTTTTTTGGGATATATCCCTAGAAGTGGGATCACTGGGTCAAAGGGGAGTTCCATTTTCAGTTTTTTGAGGACACTCCATACTGTTCTCCAGAGTGGCTACAATTTGTACCTCTTAATCCCTTCACCTTTTCACCTCTCCTCATCCCCCCAACCTCCTCCCATTTGGCAACCATAAAAATGTTCCCTGTAACTATGAGTCTGTTTCTGTTCTGCTTGTTTGTTTGTTTTGTTTTTAAGATTCAGTTGTTGGTAGATATGTATTTATTGCCATTTTAATGTTAATATTTTTCTTTTTTTTTCCTTCTTTTTTTAAATCCTCACCAGAGGATATGTTTTTATTGATTTTTTAGAGAGAGGAAGGGAGAGGGAGAGAAACATCGATGTGAGAGAAAAACACTGATTGGCTGCACCCTGACCAGGGATCAACTAGGGACTGAACTCAAAACCTGGTTATGTGTCCTAACCAGGAATTGACCCGAGAACCTTTGGTGCATTGGACGACGCTACAACCAACTGAGCTACACTAGCCTGGGCTGCTACTTCTTTTTAAAAAAACCCTTTAACATTTCATGTAATGAACTCCTTTAGTTTTGTCTTGGAAGCTCTTTATCTGTCCTTCAATTCTACATGATACCTTTGCCGGGTAGAGCAATCTTCATTGTAGGTCCTTGTTTTCATCACTTTGAATATTTCTCACCAATCCTCTCTGGTCTGCAAGGTTTCTGCTGAGAAATCAGCTGACAGTCCTACGGAAGCTCCCTTATAAGTAACAAATGGCTTTTCTCCTGTTGCTTTTAAGATTCTGTCTTTACCTGTTGGATTTTAATTATGATGTGTCTTGGTGTGGGTTCATCTTGTTTGGAACTCTGCACTTCCTGGGCTTGTATGTCTATTCTCCTCATCAAGTTAGGGAAGTTTTCTGTCATTATTTTTTCAAGTTTTCAATTTCTTTCTCTCTCCTCCTCCCAGCACCCCCATGATGTGAATGTTGGAATGCTTGAAGTTGTCCCAGAGACTCCTTAAACTTTTATATTTTTTAAATTCTTTTTTCTTTCTGCTGTTCTGATTGGATGTATTTTGATTCTTATCTTCCAAATCTCTGATTTGATCTTGGGCTTTTATCTACCCCACTGTTGATTCCCTGTAATTTATTCTTCATTTCAGTTAGTGTACTCTTCACTTTTGACTGGTTCTTTTTTATGTTTTCTATCTCCGTTTTTATGCTTCCTATTCCTTGGTTAAAGTTCATCTACTCTTCCCCTAAGTTCATTGAGCATTCTTATAACCAATGTTTTGAACTCTACGTCTAGTAGATTGCTTATCTCCATCTTGTTTAGTTCTTTTTCTGGAGTTTTGTTCTAGTCTTTCATTTGGGACGTGTTTCTTCGTTTCCTCATTTTGGCAGCCTCCTTTTGTTTGTTTCCATGTATTAGATAGAGCTGCTACACCTCCCATGGTTGGTAGATGTTCTGTAGGATTCAGTGGCACTCCCTCCCTAATCACCTAATCTGGGCACTTGAGGTGCACCCCCAATGTAGTCTGTGTACATCCTCCTCTGGTAGTTGAGCCTTGACTGCTGTTGGCACATCAATGAGAGGGATTTTCCCCAGTCCGATTAGCTACAAGGACTATCTACAACCACCAACCTGTGACCACTGTGGAGGAGCAGCTGTGCAGGGTTCAACCTCACAGAGCAGGACTTTCTTCAGCAAGGCTCTGATACCTGCTAAGTACACCCCTTGAGGTGTAGCTTGTGGAGGTGTTTGGGTGGTGATACTTTGATGTGTTCTGAGGCTGTCCATTGGGGCCTTCTGGGAGGTGTAGGCCAAGGTCAGCTGCTGCCCATGTTCTGCCCAGGGCCACCCGGCATGAGCTACAAAGGAGTCTTCAGAAGGCTGCTACTTGTGCTGGACTTAGGTGCCCTGATGAGGCCAAACTGTGAACCAAGGTCGGCTGCCACTAGTGCCAGGCCTGGGGCCACTTAATGAGAAGTATGGGGCTCGGTGAGGCCAGATACTGCTTTTTGGAGAGATTTTAGGAAACTCTGCAGCATGAGGCAAGACAGGCCATTGGTATGAAAAAGCCACTGGTAACAGCTTGGGTGGGCCCAAAAGTTGGGTGGTGTGGGGCTTCAGGGAATCACCAGGGAGGGACAAACAGTGTGAGCCAGGCTGAGGGAGTCTCATATATGGCACCTATCTGTTGGTTCTGTCGGGGAAGGGTTCAGAAAATTAACAATGGCCTCTGCCAGCACTTCTGTCTGTGAGAAAGCTGCTCCCTCCACCCCCAGCTCTTATCTCAATGCCATACGATTCAGTTCCTCCCTATATGTTATGTGCCTGGTGCCTTCCAAGCTGCTGCCCCAGCGCTGGAGGTCAGTAGGAATGAGTCTAAGTCCATGCACTGGCCCTTTAAGAGGAACTCTCTGGGGCTCCAGCAGCCTTCTGTCTCCCTCAGCTTCAATCCCCACTGGTTTTTATAGCCAGAAGTTATGGGAACTTCTCTGCCCAGCACTAGAACCCTGGGCTGGCAGGCCTGGTATGGGCTGGGACCCCTGGCTCCTCAGGAGGACCTCTGGAGCTGACATATCCCTCCTAATCTGCCACATATGGGTACAGGATCAGCCCATTCCATGCATCTCCACCCTTCCTCCCAGACTTGATGTGGCTTCTTATTTAATTCCCTAGCTGTAGGACTTCCATTCAGTCAGATTTCAGGCAGTTCTGAAGTTTAGTTGTAATTTTGATATAGTTGTAGGAGGAGGCAGTACTGTGTTTAACTATGCAGCCATCTTGACCGGAAGTACCTATTCCTTGGGGAGGTGTTTGGGTTTTATAGAGCAGATATTCTAAAAGTAATAAGCTTACTACTTAAATAAAAAAAACCCTCTCACTCAGCAACTAACTAAAGGATTTTCCGTACTTGCATCTGCAGGGCGCAGATGGTCCGAGTCACAAGTAAAGAACGTCTGGTGGTCCTGGGCAGAGAGATTCATGTCATAGTAAGTCAGGGGTTCTCGTCCTGTCACCCAAGTGTACCTGTAAAGGGGAAATAAAAGAGTCAAACACCTTTGAGAAAGAAAAGCATGGCTTACAAAATATTAATCTGCATAGGAAGTGAAATATAAACCATTAACTGAGTACTAAAACAGCTTTGCCAATGAATAAAAATATACATATTTTTTAATCATCTTATTCTTTCTTTAGGAAGAAAGGATAGAATCAGCGGAAACATTTTCCTATATTTGTAGGTTAACACTTTACTAGCACTAGCTAATGAAAACCTTCCCTAATTAATATTATAGGCAGATTTCCCCAAAGCTATGACAATTCTGGTTTGCCTAATTACTCTGCAAAATTAAATTTCAACATTACTTCTGTGGCATCTTTATAACCATGTTCCAGGTAAGCTTCAAAATATTTTGTCTGTATAATATATAATGAAAAGAATGACTATAATAAAAACTTTCCAAAAACTACATATTTTTGTACATTTCCCAATTTCAATGCTAAAATATTTATACAACAGAAAAATCAAAAGATTTGAGGACTGTATCAAAGAATAGAAGCCCTAAACAGACTCTTCCAATGACCCCTAAATGAACCAGCAAAAACATTTGCTGCTGTCTTCGCTCTCTGAATTACTCATTTGTTTCCCAAACTGTCAAAATGCTTACCGATTATATTCAGCGCCCCGAAATAAATTTAGTGGATTTCGCCACACTTTGCATTCTGCAATGAAGAGAAATATTAAAATGTTACACATAGTTCTGAGACACTACAGCTACAAGCTAATTAATTCAGCAAAACACCCTTCCTGGCATTGATAAGATAATTTTATTCTCTATCTTCTACAAGGGAAACAACATGGAAAAACGGGATGATTGATTAATCAGGAAATGTAGCTCAGGCACCAGGACTTTGGAAAATTTCACCTAATCTCTCTGAGCCCAAGTTTCTTCATTTATTAAATCAAGGAATGTGCCAAAATCAGCTAGTTTATAATTTCTACAATCATTTCAAGAGGTCTAAATAGATCCTATAAGTTTACTTCTAAAGTTATAGGTAGAAGTACTTTCTGTTACTCTAAAATATATCTTATAATAACTTTATATATAATAAACAAAACTGAAGCTCTATAGTATAATATGCAAAGAGCCCAGATTTCTAATTAGGGGTCTACGTCATACTGATTTTGTGGTAATTCACCAAAATGCTTTTACACTGTCATAAAGGATTGATAGGATAATACAGTTAACATTAATGTAGGGAGAAAGGCCATGAAATTAAATCGTTTTAAAGCATTTAACATTGCTTACCTAGGCAGATGCATTCATTATCATACTAACATCATTATGTTAGCATGTACTAATAGATTATACATCTTTATTATACAAGGACCATAAAAATTTAGAATCACAGGACTTAACTTAGGAAAGTCAATCATTAGCTCTTAGGACTGTGTAATAGTAAGTGCGAGGGTAACAAACTAACAGACAGCCTATGATTAAGACTTTCTACTGATTCAAAATACTACATTTCTTTGGATGAATAATGTTTTATTAGAAAATAAAATTAGTTAATAGTACTTAAAACATCCATGTGTGTGTGTTCACCCAAAAAACACACCTAAATATATATATATATGCATAAAAGTAAGCAATTATTGTAGAGATCAAAGGAACATTAAAGGCCATGGATAAGACATTAAGATTCTACCCTTAGTCCTATTATATTCAGTATCCATTTTTTCACCCACCCACCTACCAACTCACCCTCCCATCCATCCAATGAGCACTGAAGAGGTAACCATTATTACAATACAGTGTGAAAACGAAAAACATGAAGCACTATGGGAACACTAAGCAATCGCAATAAATTGTTAAAAATATGGAATGAAGGGTGTACACATAACATGAAGATATGTTTTATTTAAAAGAGATTAATGTATCTTTAAATTAGCACAGGATTGCACTTAAAATTTGCTCAATATTTATAAACAATGGCCCTAAGTTTTCTGTCACTTAGCTTAACTTGTCATTTAGGAAATGATCTTTGCTCAGTTCAGCATCTTTGAATTGTATTCCTAAGAAATTGAAATTCAGTGGCTGTCACTTCACATGGCACTAACTAAAAAATCATGCTTCCCTTAAATAATTACCTTTTTCCCCAACAAGAAGTCCCTAAGAGGTGTCATTAGCACACGCCAGATCATGGCTTGAATCATACTGGTGAGCCAGACAACCATGATCATTGTCCTTGTGGCTATTATAATTCTTAGGTCCTTACCACTCCCAACTCCTCCTCAGAGGATGTCGTTCAAGATTCAACGTGCTCTTCTTAAAACTTCATAAATATTGCAAGTTTTGTAGTTAGCATACAATAAACATACACACAGGTTTATGCACAAAGATGCTCATGGTAGCATTATTTACAACAAAACAGGTACATTTGGGGAGATGCCTCTCCCTCAATGAATTTCATCTGAAATATTAGTAAAAAGGTTATGGCAACTAATTTGTCTCCAGCAAATATATCATTATAATTGACCGGAAGGATAAGCACCGTTCAAATATCAATTGGCAAATTATAAAGCAAACTATCTTCAAGTAAAAGTTCAATCCAACTTTATATATTGTATGCAAATAAAAGTATTGCTAAATAAAAATTACTGTATAAATAGTAGGTATACCTAAAGTATTATCTGAAGATGAGCAGTATCTGAAGATGCTATATTTATTTAGGAAGTGCCAAAATATAGCCAGCAGGGGGTGCTAGAAACACTCTGAAATACTTTTTATGCCTTCTATTAGGGAACTGAACTTTTTAAAAAAGGCATTGAGAACTACAGATTGCCAGTTATAAAAAAGTCATGGGGATGTAAATTACAGCACAGAAAATATAGTCAATAATATTGGAATATTGTATGGTGTCAGATGGGTACTATACTTATTGGGGTGATCACTTCATAATTATATTGTATATACTTGAAACTAATGTGTTATTATATATCAACTGTAATTTTAAAAAAATTTTTTTAAAGGAATACAATTTACTAAAACAAAGAACTCGGGAGAGGGAGATGGGCAGTCTTCACCTTTCATAAAAAAGGACTCAAGCCCTAGCCGGTTTGGCTCAGTGGATAGAGTATCCATCTGCCTGTGGACTGAAGGGTCTTGGGTTCGATTCTAGTCAAGGGCATATGCCCAGGTTATGGGCTCGATCCCCAGTTGGGGGTGTGCAGGAGGCAGCCGATCAATGGTTTTCTCTCATCATTGATGTTTCTCTCTCCCCCTCTCCCTTCCTCTCTGAAATCAATAAAAAAAATAATTTTTTTTAAAAAAGGACTCAATAATATTATTTAAACTGAAACACAGTAGTAAAAAAATCAAAATCATTGTTAATATTAGTGTCATACATGTGGTCTGTAGTCAGTTTCTCCAACTATCCTTGAACCTTAGAAAATAGGAGTGTAAAAAATGTAAAATGTTCTGAATGATAAAAATAAACATGACGAAATATGTAAGAAACATCTTCATTAGCTATACCCTTCAAATTGAGGGTGCAGGGAAGGTATAATTTTCCTTTAAGAATAAGCAATCTGGCCTGACCAGTGTGATTCAGTCAACCTATGCATCAATAGGTTGCCGGTTTGATTCCCTGTCAGGGCACATGCCCAGGTTGCAGGCATGATCCCAGGTGGGGGCATGCAGGAGGCAGCCAATCAATGTTTCCCCTCTCATCGATGTTTCTATCTTTCGCTCCCTGTGCCTTTCTTTCCTCTGTCTGTAAAAGTTAATAAAAAATATTAAAAAATAAAAAAGAATAAGCAATCTAGAGGTCAAATATGAACACATGTCAAAGTTTCACTTCATATTAGATCATAACTATACTAATTTCTTCTTTGCTGCTCTATTTCATAATCTTATTTGTACCACAAAAAAACTTTAATTTGGAATCACTCTAGGGAACCTAAACCATAAATATCAGACTGCCTGATGGTTTCATGATATGGACAAAGGTTAAAAATGCCAAACGTATTAGAATATGAAGATTTAAGTCAGAAAATTAAACTCAGGTCTCTAGAGGTAAAAGTTTTTTCCAGAGGAGTTCAAGTTTCTTATCTTATTTGTGCCTTTGAGGAATAAATTCCTTAAGACACAAAAGTTTATCTCCAAAAGAAGATAAACTCCAAATTTTCCATTAATACCAACCATTTCAATACTCTTTAGAGGCACTCAAAATTAACTAACACTCCTTCAAGGGCTTGCTAACATCATTAATAGTTCAGTCTAAAATGTGCTCCTCATACAATAAACATGTCCTCTATGCTTCCTTCCATCTGCAGCAGTCTACAGTCAAGTCTTTGGCCGCAACTGCTGACAGACATGTTCAGACTTCGGCATGCAGGCAAGAATGCAATTAGAGAAAGAAAAGCAGTATATAATAGAATAGCACTTAGTTAGTTCCCAGAGCCTACAGAACAAATTTTTCTCCCTTGTCATAATGGGATGCTAAGTTTCTGTGTAGGACACAAAGAATATTAAAAAAAATAGTACCTATCACCAAGGACTTTAAATGCTCCCATCTTTTCTTCAGTCTTCCTTCTCACCATTCCCTACTAGAACTTCTCATCTCGATGATGCTTACTTCATGCCTTTTCAGATTCAGTTACTCCTCTGGAATGCCTACCCATCACTCATAGGACTGTGTGGTTGAAACATGTAGAGAGGAGCTATTATGCATTCGTCCCTGCACTCGGCCCCGTATTACCAAAAAAAAGTTTATTATAAAGAGGAAGTTCTAGAGCCTCGGTAGAAAACTAAGAAGGGCACTGAACCATTATCTGACAGTCAACTGAAGAAGCTCTATAGCTGGAACAAATGTTTTGAGAGAACCAAAGACTTTCCCTTTGTCACAATCCTTAAGGAAAAAGAGAACTTAATTCTCAGGAAAATGAAAAGGTTCTAATGTCATGGGACTTTTAATAACATGGAAGAAAATATTCTACATACAACTTATTTAATTCTGAAAACATTTTCCCCCTAAATTAAAAAAATTATATATATATATGTGTGTGTGTGTGTGTGTGTGTGTGTATGTGTGTGTGCACACACATACATATGAGGCCCGATGCATGAAATTCATGCAATAGTAGGCCTTCCTTCCACTGGCTGCGGCACTGGCTTCCCTCTGGTACCCGGAACCCGGGCTTCCCTCCAGCTGCCCCAGCTTTGTCTGAAAGGTTGTCCGGAAGAACATCTGGTCTAATTAGCATATTATGCTTTTATTATATACTAGAAGCCCAGTGCACGAATTTGTGCATGGGTGGGATCCTTTGGCCTGGCCGGCAATTGGGGCAATTGGGGCCGATCGGGGCCAGCCGGCCAGAGGGAGGGACTGCAGGAGGTTGGTCAGCTGTGGGAGGTTGGCTGTGGTCAGTGCATTGTCATAATGACTGGTCGACCGGTTGTTTGTTCGACGGGTCATAATGGTCACTTAGGCATATTTATATATCCCACTCCTGGGGTCCTCAAATATGTAAATTACTAATTCATAGCCTAGGAAGATTTCTTATACTAAAAGTTACCATCTCTTCCCAGAGTTCAACATCTGACCATGACGGTAATATTATTATCAGAACAATAGCAACAGCAACTTTTGTTACAGCTATAAGCTTGATTTTTCATTTGAGCCTTTTTATAAAGGGTCTTAAAGCTCAAGTTATTTATAACCCTTACATAATTTAGTGAAGGGAGCATATAGTGGGCCCTTTTCACAGGAGTAAAGAGTAAAGCATAGAAAAGCTACATAATTTCCCAAGGTTCACATTAATTGAGATTAAAGCCTGGTGTCCAGAGTGCCCAACAATTACCCACTGTATGCAACAGACCCGTTACCCTACAACATCATATTTTTTAAATTCTGTGCCTTCATCAGAATAATACTTTTAAACATTATAGCTCCAAAGTATAACAGAAAAGAGCCCTAACTAAAGTTCAACAGATAGGTTAGAACAATCAAGATTTGCCTGGCCGGTGTTGCTCAATGGTTGAGTGATGACCTATGAACCGAGAGGTCACCGGTTTGATTCCAGTTCAAGGGCTCATGTCCAGATTCTGAGCTAAATCCCCAGTAAGGGGAGTGCAGGAGGCAGCCAATCAATGTTTCTCTCTCTCCCTCTCCCTTCCTCTTTCTCTAAAATCGATAAAAACATATTTTTTAAAAAACAAGATTAACCCCAACCAAGTCAATTTCAGAAATGAGCATCATATGGGTAAATTTTAAGCAATCATCAAGAATAACAAAATATTCATTATCTTAAATAATTAAGCTTTAACTGCTTTCATAACGTTTCAAAATAATTATTTAAACAATTATTAGAAGTCACAAAGTAACATGTAGGTAGCTTTCAATTCAAAAATATGTTACTCCCTAAATCAATCAACCCTACCAAATAATGTGGAAATTGTGAATAAATGTTCACCAGGGACTAATGTTCACCATTTAACTAGAAATCTAATCTATACCAGACATAAATTTTAGCGGCAAAATATTTTAAAAGACGTAATAAGCATTGGCTAAGAGAATCATTTTCAACACATACAGAGATTTTGGCAAGTACTAACTGGTTTTCCCCTGATTCAGACTATTGGAGAGCAACTCCCAGGGTCCTTGACATGTAGCAATTTGCAGTTTTGCTGAGGGATATATCTGAAATGTAAGCACTGAAAGGTCTGGTTATAACAATGAGTCACTGAACTAGTAATAACCTAGCTGAACCCTCGGCCATATCTCAGTCCTTCCCATCAGATTCATAAAGAAGTCAGTTCAAATGGAGAACACTGCCAAATGGTTGTCCTCTGACTTGATATTGCTGCATGATTTCATTTAATCCGAAGACTACTCTATGAAGTTGATACTATCATTATTTCCATGTGTGAAAATTAACATATTAAGGAAGGTTCAAGTCACTTGCCCAAGGTCACAATCTGTAAGCAATGGAGAGATTAGGGCCTCAACGGACTGACCCAAGAGCCTGAGCTCTCAAACGTCAGCAATCCTGCCACTGAGCTGTATTTTGGCTAATGTCACGTCAGCAATAATGTTATATAATAGAGTACAGGGTTTTAATCAAATGATTCTGTTTAATTGCTTAATAATTGCATTAGTCTTGAGTTTATAGACCTCACAGAGGATCTGGACTAAATTTTTAAGTACTTAAGATCTTGGACTTTGAAGTAAAACCATCCAAGTTACCACCAATGTGACCTTGGGCGGACCTTAACCTTCCTGTACCTCAGCTCCCTCAACTGTAAAATAGAGATTATAATGTTTGCTTCGTGGGGTTATTGTGAGGATTAAATGAGTTAATACATGTAAAGCTGATAGTAGGCACTAAGAGTGTTAGTTATTATTATTTGAACTATATGGCTTTCTATGGGGAAAATTATTTGCTCTAGTGTTATGAGAATTAAAGGTCTATGAAGGTCTTAGAATATATCATAGCCCTCTACATGAGTTTCTTCATATCCATTGCTTTTCTTTAATTTATTATCTGTATTTAATCAGTGCTTAAACTGCCTCTAGTGATATAATACTGTAATTTAAAATTCCATATGAAATTTTTTAAAAATTTTAGATAAAAGATAAATACCTTATACAGATTATATGAGAGTAAAATGAGATGATTGGTGACAGGAAGTCAAATGACTACAACCAGTTTGTCTAAAGATCCAATTCTATTTAAGAGGCTATTAAAGTGTCTCAGAGAATTTAAACTTGACTTTGGCAAAGATACTTCTCACGTGATGGAACACCCTGCACTTTTCCAAATATCTTGAAGGAACTGAGCACTGCAAATCTTGTCTTTATAGCATCTTATTTGAGAACAGGGAAAATTATCAAGCAGATGTTTCCATAAACCCAAATTTAGAATGTTATTGGGCCATGAGATTCTATTCCCTTAAGACAGGGAGAGGTTGGCCATGTTTTAAATCCCTATGCATCATCAACTCAAAAGCTAACTTGAATTAAGAAATGACAGCAGATGACATGGCAAATATATCAGCAGGATTTATCAGAAACTCTGTATTTGTGAGAAAAATAGCAAATAACACAAAACAAGTGAAATGTTCATAAATATTGACCTAAGTCAAACAATCTAAAATTTGGCTATATTAAGATAAAGATCACTGCAAATTTTGAGAGGGTCTGCACTCAGGTCAATTTGCACTGATCCAAATGTTAAACAAATATATGAACAGTCTGCCCTGGAACAATCACAAACTTCCCACTCCCCACTCCCCACTCCCCCCACCCCAAATTATTCTAATGTAGGCCAGGTCTTTCAGCTTTTAATCCAAACAAATTATTCTTTATAAAAAGAGCTAGACTATGAGTTTCATATAGACTAATGTTTATAACTAGTATTTTCAGTTTATTTTTAGCTTTTTCAATGATTTTCTCAAATAAGCAATGTCATTCAAGTGTCTTTGCCAATGCCCAATGGGACTTTGTTAGCCATGTTGTATTTCATGAAGATTCAGCAAAAAACTGTCTTGTGATGTGCCAAGAAATTCAATAGATTCACCCTTCTGTTATTAAGGCAACAGTCATTTTTAAGGCAATAGGAATTTTTAAACAAATTATTTTAACAAAATATTTTTATTACCCTCAGTTCTGACCTACTTTACCTTTTATACTTAGCTGAAACCAGACTATAGAAAGTGATTAAGGATAGAGATAAGCACAGACAATTTTATAATACTTTTATTAAAAAATAAAAATCAGCCTTGACCAGTTTGGCTCAGTGGATAGAGCATCGGCCTGCGGACTGAAGGGTCGCAGGTTCAATTCCAGTCAAGGGCATGTACCTTGGTTGTGGGCACATCCCCAGTGGGGGGTGTGCAGGAGGCAGCTGACCGATGTTTCTCTCTCATCAATGTTTCTAACTCTCTATCCCTCTCCCTTCCTCTCTGTAAAAAATCAATAAAATATATTTAAAAAAATAAAAATTAAAAATAAAAATCACCAAAAGAAAAAAAAGAAGAGAAAATGGTATTACTCCCATGGTATCTGGTATTTCCATGCCATCATACATACATGTTTGTTGGTCTGAGTTAGCCAAATATTAGAAACCCAAATGTCAAGGAGAACTGTGCAGGCTGAGCTCTAAAAATACTTATGCCTGGCCGGTGTGGCTCAATGGTTGAGCATTGACCTATGAACCATGAGCTCACGGTTGGATTCCTGGTCAGGGCATCAATCCCCAGTAGGGGGTGTGCAGGAGGCAGCTGATGGATGATTCTCTCTTATCATTGATGTTTCTACCTCTCTCTCCCTATCCCTTCCTCTCTGAAATTAATAGAAAAATATATTTTTAAAATGCTTAGGATAATTTCAATTTGCCTAAATATAACTATATAGTATGAATAGAAATATTTCATGCATAGTAGTAGATATTTAATAAATGCTAGTGGAACTGAATAATATTCAAAAGCTCAGTCTTTACCAGGTAATAACTCAGTACAAATAAAACTAGGAATTTCCATGATTATTATTGTGGACTATCTATATATATAAAAGCCTAAGTGACCGTTATGACTGAATGACCGGAATGACTGGTCGACCGGTCGCTATGACATGCACTGACCACCAGAGGGCAGACCCTCAATGCAGGAGCTGCCCCCTAGTGGTCAGTGCGCTCCCAGAGCAGGAACATTGCTCAGCCAGAAGCCGTGCTCACGGCTGGCGAGCGCAGCTGTGGCAGTGGGAGCCTCTCCCACCTCTGTGGTAGCACTAACAAGCCGTGGTGGCTGTGGCAGGTGCAGCAGGGCCGGGATGGGTGGCAGTGCAGCTGCACCCAGCCCCGGCTGGGGCTCTTCCCTGGCCACCTGTTGCTTTGGCACTGCTATATCTCACAGGGGGATGTCGGACTGCTGGGTTTCAAAACCCGGCAGTCCGACATCCGCTGAGGAGTCCGAATTGTGAGAGGGCACAGGCCAGGTTGAGGGACCCCACCTGTGCACAAATCTGTGCACCGGGCCTCTAGTATTTTTATAAAGGGCTTTTATTCAATGCATAAGGTTTACTCAAGGCATTCATATAAAGAGAGACAGAAAAATTATAACGACAATAAGAAGAGCATGAGCTCTTTATTGCATTAAGGAATGATGTCAACAGATTTAAACTGGTTAGAGAGATAATTTTAATGAAAATAAAAACGTATTCACAATAAAGAATGGCCTCAAATGAGGCTGCTTTCTGCTTTCAATCTGTTAATTTTCTACAATGTTCTGTATCATTCAAAGACTATAGTAATCAGGCAAGAGCACATTTAATCTCTGAGGTCTTCAGATCAGATGCAAAGTGATGGCAATTATCCACAACTGCTTATGTGATGATTACTGAGTGATCAAGATTCCTCGTTAGCATAATATGCCACACTCATTAGAGTAGCTGGTTAAAGTGATGGTTCACTTTGCTGAGGTCTCCTTTTGTTTCTTTCACAAAGTGGATGAGTTTACAAAGTCCCAGATAATTTTGTCACCTTGGTACACCAACTCTTATACATGTAACCTTTAGGAAGAAGTAAATGTGTACCTAGAGGTGCCCATTGCCACTCATGGCTGGCTGGCAAAGGTGTATTAAAAGAGCATTGAATCAACACTAGGAATAAAATATATACACAATGCTACTTGAGCTTATCAGCTGCCTATGAAATGTGGACTGAGTTATTCTAGGGAGGAAGAAAAAAACATCTAACCTAGCTCTTTAATTTCTTCCTCTTCATTCTTCAAGTGTCAGAACTTGTGCCCTCTCCTTCAAGAAGCAGAGAACCCCTCTTTTGTTCTCCACAGCACTGGATGCTCCCCTCATGCAGTCAGAGAACTTAATCACTTTGTCTCCATCAGTAGACACAAGAGTTCCATGGGAACATATTATTTATAAGAACCTGTGCAAGCCCAGGTTCATATCAGGAACTTAGGAAATGTTTATTGAGCTGATCATGAGAACAAACTATAAAATTATATTCTTCCTTCTTCTTTTATGGGTGGAGAAAACACAGGCCTTGTATGTGCCCATTCATTCATTCATTCACTGAGTTTCAATGGTATGAGATACTGCAAAATGCTAGAGGTACTATAATAAAACAGTAAGTTAGAAAATTATAGTACAATTTGCCCTGGCTGGTTTGGCTCAGTGGTTGGAGCGTTGGCCCTCGGACTGAAGGGTCCTGGGTTCGATTTCGGTCAAGGGCATTTACCTTGGTTGCAGGCTCAATTCCTGGCTCCAGTAAAGGGGTGTGCAAGAGGCAACCAATTGATGGGTCACTCTCACATTGATGCTTCTCTCTCTGTGTCTCCCCCCTTCTCTTCCACTCTCTCTAAAAATCAATAGAAAAATATCCTCAGGTGAGCATTAACAAAAAACATTTTAGTACAATTTGATAAATGTTCCTACAGGTAAAAATATTAAGAGTCAGTAAATGTTGAGAGATGTTGTACAACCTATCACAGAAGGCTTCTCCGGAGATAACATTTGAATTGTGTTGTAAAAGTTAAGCAAACACAGGAGACAGGGAGACAGATTTCCAGGCAGAAGGTCTTCAGAAAACATGGCATGTTCAAGGAATGAAAAGGAGAGAGACAGGACTGTGACAGAAGCCCAGGCAGGCAAAAATAGTTAGAAGCAGCTTATGCTGTGCGAAGGAATCTGGGCTTTATCTTCAGTGTAATGAGAACCGATGAAGACTTTTAAGCAGAGAAGCAATGTTATCAGCTCTAGTTAGACATAAAATTCTATAATCGGCATGGAAGAAAGTTGATACATTCAATAATGTTTGAGAAAATAGGGACAATAAGGCTGGAGACTCAAGTTTGGAATTTTGACCATTAGCTAAATCAAATGAAAGAAAAATAAAATTAAACAAGATAAATATTCCTTTCCTTGGGAGGCTTATATGATAGTTCTCTGGTAGAGGTTGTCAACTCCTTGGGAAAATAAGCTGAATTTTTCTCTGAAGTTTAATATTTAAATAACAACATTCTTACTGTCATAGAGTAATTTAGTAACCAAATTGCTGCAAATAGAAGGACTTTTCATACCTGAGACACTTTGCCTGTTGGAATCTGAGTCCCCATTACTGGAGTTAGAATTGTTGGAGGAGTTGTTGTCAACCCCTCCCAGAAGGGGGCGCAAGTGGCTTACTGAGACTTGTTCAATGAATGATGTTCCGTACTTGCGAAAATACCACCATTCAAATATCTAGAATAGAAAAATAGTAAGTACGATTATGGTTCTTGTTATTGTTTATGATTTTTGTATACATGACCATAAAAAATATTGCATTTACTAATTATATGTACCTTTACTAATTACATGTACCTTAAATAATTTTTATTCCAAAAATTTTGTTGATTCTAAAAATTAAAGAATTTATAAAAGTCAAAACACCAATTATACTTTAAATTCTTAATGTTGCTTTCTCCAATTAATATTGTTTTTCTTTAAAAAATCTGCCCTGGCCAGTGTGTCTCAATTGGTTGGGTGTCTTCCTGGACACTAAAAGGTTGCTGGTTTGATTCCTGGTCAGGGCACAGGCCTGGGTTGCAGCCTCAATCCCAGGTAGGGAGTGTGCAGGAAGCAGCCAATCAATGTTCTGCTCATGCTGATGTTTCTCTCTTCCTCTCTCTCTCTCTCTCAAATCAATAAAAATATTTTTTAAAAGAAAAACCTGTATCTACAACCATGGATAAAAGAACACTGGAAGAGTTGCTCAGTATTATTTTTCTCCAAATTTACATATCTATAATAATAAAAGCGTAATATGCTAATTAAACTGGGCAGCTGAACGACCTTCCAGACATCCTTCCAGACGACCTTCTGGACGAAGCCGGGGCTGCGAGGGCCAAGGCAAGTCACCGTGGCTGCGAGGGCGGAGCCCCTGCATGAATTGCGTGCATCGGGCCTCTAGTTATTCTAATAACAAAATCATTATAGCTGACAGAGAACTCAAAAATATATACAAATAAGCCAGTTTTAGAAGTATGACTTATGAAATATTCCACCTAAGATTGTGATAAAGCCATACATACATAAAATTATTAAGATAGCAAAATTTCATTTAAAAAAGAAACAAACTCCTTAGAAAAATGCTGGTTTTACAAAAAGAGTGGAAGGCATCCCATTTCATGTATGGATGGCATTCAACTGCTAAGAGATTCAGCAATGTCCCACCTGCTAAGAAGTGCTTTATAAACACAAGCATCTACCAATAATGTTTCCTAGTTCATAAACATACCAATTGTTATGTACTAAGGATTGCAAAGGAGAAAAGAAATAACTTTCATTAGTAAAAGCAATGATACTCACAGAACTGGACTAAAATCAGAATTTCCTTAGCACTGGGAAAGCAAGAAACCTCTCCCAACCCTCCTCACCTGGCTCCCCTGTCCCTCTAGTGAGTGCTTTTCTACCACTGTTTGAGGAAGCTCTCTCCCACAGCCTTTCCTCTCCTCCCTGTCTGATTTGGAACAACTTTTTTAAGCGGTCACAGATCTTTGCCCAGAAGAAATTTAAGAATCAACTATATCCAAAAGTCTCATAGCATAACTACATTATATTTCCATAATAATAAAGAATGTGAAATTAACATAGAATGAGTTGCCTTTAACTTTATTTACTTCATAAAAACAAAATTTTGATATCTACTCTGGAATGAGCTTTGGGCTATTATTTTTAAACTAGAGGCCTGGTGCACAAAAATTTGTGCATTCGGGGGGGAAGGGGGGTCCCTCAGCCCGGCCTGTGCCCTCTCGCAGTCTGGGACCCCTTGGGAGATAACGCCCTGCTAGCTTAGGCCTGCTCCCGGGTGGCAGAGGGCAGGCCCAATCCCTAGGTGCAGCCCCTGGTTGGGCTCAGAGCAGGGCCGACTGGGGAGTTGGGGCGCTGCCCCCTGTCATGCACAGAGCAGGGTGGATTGGGAGGTTGCGATGCCACCCTCAGTCACGCTCAGGGTAGGGCCGATTGGGGGGTTGGGGCACCACCCTGTTACACTCAAGGCAGGGTCGATGGGGAGGTTGCAGCGCCACCCCGTCACGCACAGAGCAGGGCCGATCAGGGGGTTGGGGCGCTGCCCCCTGTCACACACATAGCAGGGCCCATCAGGGGGTTGGGAGCTCCCCCGTCATGCGCAGAGCAGGGTCAATCAGGGGGTTGGGGAGCTCCCCCCTGTCACGCACAGAGCAGGGCCCATCAGGGGGTTGAGGAGCTCCCCCATGTCACTCACAGAGTAGGGCCGATAGGGGAGTTGGGGCACCGCCCCCTGTCACACTCAGGGCAGGGCGGATCAGGGGGTTGGGGCGCCGCCCTCTATCACCCACAGAGCAGGGCCGATCAGGGGGTTGGGGCTCCACCACTGTCACACTCAGGGCAGGGCCAATGGGGAGGTTATGGCTCTACCCCTTCACTCACAGAGCAGGGCCCGTGGGGGAGGGGGGGGGGTTGGGGCACCGCCCTCTATCACCCACAGAGCAGGGCCGATCAGGAGGTTGGGGTGCCGCCACTCTCACACTCAGGGCAGGACCAATGGGGAGGTTATGGCTCTACCCTGTCACACACAGAGCAGGGTCCGTGGGGGGTGGGGGGGAGGGTTGGGGCACTGCACCCTGTCACACACAGAGCAGGGCCGATCAGGGGGTTGGGGCGCCGCAGCCTGTAACACACAGAGCCACAGGGCAATCAGGGGGTTAGGGAGCTCCCCCGTATCAGGCACAGAGCAGGGCTGATCAGGAGGTTGGGGCGCCTTCCCCTGTCATGAACAGAGCAGGGCGGATAGGGAGGTTGTGGCCCCGCCCCCTGTCAGACACAGAGCTGCAGGGCGATCAGGGGGTTTGGGCGCTGCCCCCTATCACACTGATCCCGGTGCCGGGAGGCCTCTCAGCTCCATTGATCCCGGTGCTGGGAGGCATATTACCCTTTTACTATATAGGATAGAGGCCTGGTGCATGGGTGGGGCTAGCTGGTTTGCCCTAAAGGGTGTCCTGGATCAATGTGGGGGTCCCCACTGGGGTGCCTGGCCAGCCTGGGTGAGGGGATGATGGCTGTTTGCAAGTGGTCACAAACGCTTCAAGGTGGGGGTCCCCACTGGGGTGCCTGGCCAGCCTGGGTGAGGGGATGATGGCTGTTTGCAAGTGGTCACAAACGCTTCAAGGTGGGGGTCCCCACTGGGGTGCCTGGCCAGCCTGGGTAAGGGGTGAGGGCTGTTTGTAGCTGGTCACACACCCTTCAGGGTGGGGGTCTCCACTGGGGTGCCTGGCCAGTTTGGGTGAGTGCTGGGGTTGGACCCCAGCATAGGTCCAGGGGTCCCCAAAGGTGTGGACGGAGTTAGTGAAGAAGGAATGACATGGAGAGGGTGTTCAGATGATCATCATAGCAAGGTTCTGTAGCCATGTTCCCTCGCTAGGTTCTCCAGCCAGGTTCTGTCCAGGTTCTCCAGCCAGGTTCAGTTACCAGCAGCCAGGTTCAGTTACCAGGCTCTAGTCAGGTTCTCTTGCCAATTTCTGTAGTCAGGTTCAGTCCAGGATCTTTTGCCATGTTCTCTCGCTAGGTTCTGTCTCTAGGTTCTGAGGCCAGTTTCTGTCCAGGAACTTTTGCCATGTTCTCTCCAGCGAAGTTCTTCTGTCTCTAGAGAACGTTCTGTGTAGGTTCTGTGCCTAGGTTCCGTCTCTCTTCGTTCCGTATTCTAAGTTCTGTGTCTTGCTGTCTTATTACATCTGTATTTATACCAGTTGATTCAATCCTATCAATCTCTATTACAAAGGTTAGGGCGTTTCTTATCTCCATTCCAGGGAGTAAAGATTATGTAGCTTAAGCATGATTGTTCATAGTTAAAGTGATTAATTACCCTCCTGGCACTTAGTTAAGAGGTTTTATTCCCTCCCTAACTTCAGGGGAAAATCCCTACCTGGGGAAACAACCTTTCTCAGAGACCTTGGTTAAAACACATAGTGCCAAGAAGGTGAGCAAACATATTAAGAACAGTATGCCATATGTGCCAGGTCCCTTGAAACAGCAAGCATGGACCGGCTCCCGGCAAATTCCCCCTTTTTTATTTTTTAAAAGCGGGCTTTAAAAAGAAAAACCCCAAAATGCTCTCTTGTATCCATTTTAAGAGTAGGATCGGCGCTTTCCACTATTACCTGAGTCCTGATCTATCACCCCAGGGAGAGCTTGACAATCCTGCACTATCCCGGGGTGGAAAGGCTGCAGTGGGGTTAAGGATAAGGCTCCTTGGGCCTACCTTCTCCCATGCCATTACATTTACCTTTCCTTCCTCAGAAAAGCATGGACATACTTCTTGTATAAAACGTTCTAACTGGGAGTAACCTTAATTCCTCTGCTAGCAAGCATATGTGTTAAAAGATCAATACAGAGTCTTATTTCTTTAGACTCAGTATGGCACATCTTCTTAATCTAAAGATCAATACAGTCTTCTTTCTTTGGACTCAGTATGGCACATCTTCTCAATCTAAGAATCAATACTGAGTCTTCTTTCTTTGGACTCAGTATGGCACATCTTCTCAATCTAAGTTCTGTACTCTCCACCTTCTTACCCTACTTATCCTCTATAGGGGGGTCTACAGTACCCTGGTGGAGTCCTATCCGTCCCAAGTGTGGGGTTCTCAATGGGGGGGGGGGGCCTTACCTAGGGGAATCCTGTTCCAGGGGTTCCCAAAGGTGTGGACGGAGTCAGCGAAGACTATCCACCCTCTTCCTACGGTGGAGTCCTATCCATCCCGAGAGTGGGGCTTACCTAGGGGTCCCTGTTCGGGCGCCATATGCTGGGGTCCAACCCCAGCAGGTCCAGGGGTCCCCAAAGGTGTGGACGGAGTTAGTGAAGAAGGAATGACATGGAGAGGGCGTTCAGATGATCATCATAGCAAGGTTCTGTAGCCATGTTCCCTCGCTAGGTTCTCCAGCCAGGTTCTGTCCAGGTTCTCCAGCCAGGTTCAGTTACCAGCAGCCAGGTTCAGTTACCAGGCTCTAGTCAGGTTCTCTTGCCAATTTCTGTAGTCAGGTTCAGTCCAGGATCTTTTGCCATGTTCTCTCGCTAGGTTCTGTCTCTAGGTTCTGAGGCCAGTTTCTGTCCAGGAACTTTTGCCATGTTCTCTCCAGCGAAGTTCTTCTGTCTCTAGAGAACGTTCTGTGTAGGTTCTGTGCCTAGGTTCCGTCTCTCTTCGTTCCGTATTCTAAGTTCTGTGTCTTGCTGTCTTATTACATCTGTATTTATACCAGTTGATTCAATCCTATCAATCTCTATTACAAAGGTTAGGGCGTTTCTTATCTCCATTCCAGGGAGTAAAGATTATGTAGCTTAAGCATGATTGTTCATAGTTAAAGTGATTAATTACCCTCCTGGCACTTAGTTAAGAGGTTTTATTCCCTCCCTAACTTCAGGGGAAAATCCCTACCTGGGGAAACAACCTTTCTCAGAGACCTTGGTTAAAACACATAGTGCCAAGAAGGTGAGCAAACATATTAAGAACAGTATGCCATATGTGCCAGGTCCCTTGAAACAGCAAGCATGGACCGGCTCCCGGCAGGTGAGGGGCTGAGGGCTGTTTTCAGGCTGGCGGTTGACTGAAGCTCCCAACTGCTCCTTTTTTTCTTTTTCTTTTTTATTCTGGGCCAGCTTTAGCTCTGGCTCCAGCTCTGAGGCCTCTGCTGCTGAAAGGAGGTATCTGGTTTGTTTGGGTTCTATAATCGAAACAATGTATAACTCCAGCTCTGAGATCCTGGCGGGCTGAAAGCAGGTTTCTGGGGTTTTGTTTAGCTTCTATATTTGTTACAATGTTTCAAACTGCAAGCTCAGAGGTCGGCAAGGCAGGCGGGGAACATTGGAGTCCTCCGTCACTAAAGCAAGCAAGCCTCATGTTCGCTTCCAGCTGCCTGGCTGCCAGCTGCCATCTTGGCTGGCAGTTAATTTGCATATCTCCCTGATTAGCCAATGGGAAGGGTAGCGGTTGTACGCTAATTACCATGTTTCTCTTTTATGAGATAGGATTGATGTTTTCTCTCTTTTGGTCTAACAAAAATTTCTTTCAGACAGACAGAAAGAACATCTATGAATGACCAGAAGAAAATAACAATTAGACCAAGAACTTGATTCCAAAGAGTTATCCCTATTGACTATGTGAATTTCCATGTATTAAGAGATCAAGTTTAAGTAATTTCACTGTTCAGATGGAAAAATATGATATGAAAGCTAAGAAGAAAAAAGGAGTAGTCTATAATATTTGGAATGCTAGGAATAAGAGATCATGCTTAAAGAAGGAAGAAAGTTTAAGAATGGTAAATTTATAAACCACGAATCCAGAAGAGAGTTTATAATCTCAGGTGAATTATTTAATCTATTTAAATATAAGTTTATTTAGTGGAAATCATATTTATTACAAATCATATTTAAAATTAAGAATATATTTATTAGTCCTGGCTGGTTTGGCTCAGTGGATAGAGCATCAGCCTACGGACTGAAGGGTCCTGGGTTGATTCCAGTCAAGGGCACAAGCCTGGGCTGTGGGCTCAACCCCCAGTAGGGGGCATGCAGGAGGCAGCTGATCAATGATTCTCTCTCATCACTGATGTTTCTATCTCTCTCTCCCTCTCTAAAATCAATAAAAATATATTTATTATTAAAGGTCCTCAATTTCCACAACCATGTAAAACACCTAATCTCAACCTCCATGTAAAAGGCCTAGTTCAGTGCCTGCTGCATAAGTGGTTCTCAAAAGTAACAGCAAAGCTATCAGTTAGTGTATTGGTAACATACACCCCTCACACACTGCTAGGACACACCCCTCTTTTGCCAGTCTACAATTCGCGAGAGTACAGTATCTTATCCTGTTACTACGCTGTTGGCTGAAATCCCTGGAAATCGTTGTGAAAAGGGGTATTGCTCATCATTCAGTCCTGACCATCCAAGAAAGCCCTGAAGAGATTCGTGATGTTGCCTTTAGAAAAGAAGAAAGACTCCAAAGGACTCAAAACACTGACCACAGAACTGCGGGTGGCTCTCAATCATCTGTGATGGGGGAGCTTTCTTTGCTCTGTTTCCTATATTCTGCTTCTTGGACACCTGCCAGGCCTTAGTTCATTCATTCAGTCATATGGCACTAAATGCTCCACACCAGGCATGAGCTGTTACAGAGCACAGATGTGGCCCTGCACTACCAGTCCATGCCACAGACCCACAATGCCTCTCACAGGTTGCTCCTCACATGGCCTATTCCCATCACAAAAAACACCTCGGGATGCTTCAGATATCTCAGTTTATCCAGCAGAATCAGAGAATGTCATTACTAAAATGGACTTTAAAGCACCATGTACAGTCTCCATTTAGAGATGAGGAATGAGGTCTGTACGGGAAGGTACAGTTACCTGACAGAAGTCACCCAGCTACTTAAGTAGTAGTTGCTTAGTCTAAAGCCCCAGCTCCGTGCCACTAATCTTACCAGGGCCCTATAATAAGATACTATTTTTTTTAACTATCTTGATCATTTAAACAGACAGATGTAGCCTATCCCTTTTCAAATATTCACTTCCATCTGTCCTCCCACTCTACTGTCTCTCCTAAGTTTCTTAGCTATCAAAACCAACCTAGAAGTAGTCAATCAAATTGGACCTGATAACTCACCCTAAGGTGTGACTCTTATGAATAGGATATTTATGTTATAATCGGAGACAGACCTTCTATACAGTATTTCTAAAGTAGGAATAATGGACCTCAGTAAAGACTGGGTTATTTCTGCAGCTGTTTGGGGGAGAAGAGGAGAGCCTTTTCTCAGCAGTAGACGGCTTCTTACCCATCACTGTCTTTTTTTATACTAATGCGCCCACCAACCTAGAACACAGGCTCCAATGTATATTGAATGAACAACTTCTTCAAGAAAGAAGGAAAGGACTTAAAGCCTTCTTCAACTTCAAACCAAGTCTTCTAATTTGGGATCTTAGCATAACAAGCTGCCTTTTATCCTGAAACATGACAGGCTTTGGGCCAGCGTCTCACAGTATTTTAGAAGAGCCACACTAATCCAAATGGGCAGATGGTGTTACCTAACATGCAAATGTTTGCTGTCACTTTGAATTCTTCTCCACGGTGCATAACCTACATAGCTCTCATAAGCAAATTTAAATTTAAAAATTAGTTTTGGGACATGCTAATAGCTAACTGGGCTTGCCACAGTACAACAAAACAGTTTTTAATCTGAAAAATAACCATAAAATTAAAATATAAATTAACACATTTCATAGTCTGTGGGGAGCCGATATAGGGTTAAGCCTCGGACTGACCTGTTGGCAAAGTCACAAACAAGTCCCAGCTTAGAGGGCACAGTCCGGTTAGCATAATTAGGCTTGACCTTATAACACTCCATAGATCTTATCTGGGAAGCTAATGGGCTGAGGGAAGTGCAGGAAGTGTAACTATGGTCAAAACAAGTGAAACTCACAAGAATAGTGTAACTATGGTAACCACTACCTTGTTTACCTCTGACTATAAAATGGTTGGTGTGGCCTGAGCACCGGTGGAAGTCCTTCCTCTTGAGTTGGACTTACCCGCCTGGCCCCCCAATATTCCCAAATTATCTCTTGTCTTTTCTCTTTCATTTGTGTGCGGCTCCTCTTGCAGATCCTGAACCCTGAACCACGCGGGACGTGGAGGGAAACATCTACACTAATAAAAGAAAAACATGGTAATTGGCGTACGACCGCTACCCTTCCCATTGGCTAATCCCCCTGTCACTCACAGAGTAAGGCCGAGATATGCAAATTAACTGGCAGCCAAGATGGTGGCCGGCAGCCAGGCAGCTTATGCAAACAGGGAGGCTTGCATGCTTCAGTGACAGAGAACTCCAACGTTCCCCGCCTGACTTGCCGGCCTCTCAGCGGCAACTCTCAGCAACTATGTTGCGAATATAGAAGCTAAAAAAAACCCAGAAACCTGCTTTACTCAGCGGGGCTTCAGCCAGCCGGACCGCAACATTGTATCAAATACAAACGGTAAACAAAGGCCAGAAACCTGTTTTCAGCAGCCAAGGCCTCAGAGCTAAAGCTGGCCCAGAATTAAAAAAAAAAGAAAAGAAAAAAAGGAGCGGTTGGGAGCTTCAGTCCCAGCCTGAAAACAGCCATCATCCCCTCATCCAGGCTGGCCAGGCACCCCAGTGGGAACCGCCCCCCCCCCCGATCCAGGACACCCTTCAGGGCAAATCAGCCAGCCCCATCCATGCACCAGGCCTCTACCCTATATAGTAAAAGGGTAATATGCCTCCCGGCCCTGGGATCAGCGGAGCAGCGAGGCCTCCCAGCACCGGGATCAGCGTGACAGGGGGCAGCGCCCAAACCCCCTGATCGCCCTGCAGCTCTGTGTGTGACAGGGGGCGGGGCCCCAATGCCCCCGCCCCCCACGGGCCCTGCTCTGTGTGTGACGGGGTAGAGCCATAACCTCCCCATTGGCCCTGCCCTGAGTATGAGAGTGGCGGCGCCCCAACCACCTGATCGGCCCTGCTCTGTGGGTGATAGAGGACGGCACCCCAACCCCCTGATCCGCCCTGGCCTGAGTGTGACAGGGGGCGGTGCCCCAACTCCCCTATCAGCCCTACTCTGTGAGTGACAGGGGGGAGCTCCTCAAACCCCTGATCGGCCCTGCTCTGTGCATGACAGGGGGGAGCTCCCCAACCCCCTGATTGACCCTGCTCTGTGCATGACAGGGTATGGAGCCCCAACCCCCCTGATGGGCCCTGCTCTGTGCGTGACAGGGGGTGGCGCCGCAACCTCCCCATCGACCCTGCCTTGAGTGTGACAGGGGGCGGTGCCCCAACCCCCCAATCAGCCCTACCCTTAGCGTGACTGAGGGTGGCATCGCAACCTCCCAATCCGCCCTGCTCTGTGCATGACAGGGGAAGGTGCCCCAACTCCCCAGTCGGCCCTGCTCTGAGCCCAACCAGGGGCTGCACCTAGGGATTGGGCCTGCCCTCTACCACCCGGGAGCAGGCCTAAGCCAGCAGGTCGTTATCTCCTGAGGGGTCCCAGACTGCGAGAGGGCACAGGACGGTCTGAGGGCCCCCCCCTTCCCCCGAGTGCACAAATTTTTGTGCACCGGGCCTCTAGTTTACAATAACAGTCTTAAAAACATAATCTCTCTAGTATGTGTTTCCTACTCATGTTCCACCCCAAGGATTATACAGCATCAACTGGGTTAAAAGTTTAGAAAGCAACAGTGAACCTACCATCTAGCTGAAAGGTAAAAACCATAACACACTTCATGACACCTGAGCTGTGTGACCTTGGTTGATTCTTTTGATTCTCTGGGGCTTGATTATTTAATGGGTAAAATAAACTCACAGTAAGCACTCAGTTAATGCTGGATGGATGGATGGATGGATGGATGATTGGAAGACTAGATGGATGAATAGGTGATTAGAAGGTTGAATAGATGGATGATAAGGACTGGTCTGGTGACTTAATGGATATAATTTAAATAAACACGGGACCAATGAAAGGGTTTATATTAATTTTGTTTGTTATTTTTAAAAAAGAGGGGCCTACACATATTTATGGAAGAGGAAAGAATCTAGTGGAAAGAGAAACTGAAGATGCAAAGAAGTTCAACCAACCATGAGGCAAGATGCCAAAGCCCAGGAAGCACACCCACCCTTCCTTGAAAAGGTAACCTACCATTTCTTGATCTAAGACAGGAAGAATGGGGAAGGATGAATGAGTAGAGGGATCCATTCTATTTTGGAAAGTAGGGTGTGATATGAGCTATTTTACATATATAAGAAGGCAACAAAGGGATAACAAGTGGGTGAAACTGATCTCCACAGAAATGCAGACAAGGTGTATGTTCTGAGAATAAGAGAAGTGGAGATGGAATTGGAAATGTGAGGATGGAAAAATGGTTTGAATCTATACCTTGTAGAACAGAAGGGCCATAAGCTATACTCAGGACCTGGATCACATTTAAAACAAAGACCCATTTGTCTAGATCTCAGTTCCCAGTGCCTTGTGACCTCCTCCTTTACTAACTGACAGAAGCAGAGGATGACTAAGGAGCACTGGGGTTGGGGCTTAGGGTGGAGATCTAGGTTGGCAGCTGGCCTAAGGTGCAAACTTGTCTCATCTTCCACCCCAGGGAAGGAACAAAAATCTGACACAAGGTAACAGACAAGGCCCTTTCATCTTTCTTGCAGACCTAAAAGCTGAATATTTCCTGAAGAGGCCTAGATTCTTCCTAGCCAATTGTAGAGGGCCCCAGGGAAGGCACATGGGCATTTTTCCTTAATAATTGTCAGCTGAACCTGAGGCGACAGGCAGAGCCCCGTCTTGGATACACATTTTACCAAAGAGGCAGAAGTGTTCTCAGCATTGACTTTCATCTTTGCCCAGGTGTCTGGGAGGGGGTTTTGATATGTAAATCCAGTCTAGCACCGGGAATGAATACAACTCGGGCCCACCCAAGCTCCTTTATCTTTAGTTTTGGTGAAACCTCCTGGTATTTGGGGAATAAAATAAACACCCTGCTTCGGTACTGGGTCCCTGTCTCTCCCTCAGAAGAGGACAGCGGTCCCACCCGGACCCAGCCTTTTCCTTCCATCTTTGTGTCTTGTCTCTATTTCATTTCTCAATCCCCAGCCCCCCTACTCAAAGAACCAGATCACTCTCTTTCCGTGCTAGCCACGGAAAAGAGAGACCCCACCATAGCCAATAAGACCTCCTCTTCTTGAATTGCATGTTCTATATATAAAACACTTCTCTCCATGAATGAGGGACTTCCCTATACACATATCACATTAAAAAATACTCCAAGGTTCCATATAGCAGCACGTTAGTAATTCCACTCCAATTCCATTAAGTCCATGGGAAATACAAAGATGTCACAGTCTGAGATTGACTGAGTGCTTCCTGTGGATTAAAGTAGATGATGATAGCAAGAGGATAGATACAGTGATATGGAGATTAAAGAGGAAATATGAAACTTTCTAGCCTTAACTGGTTTGGCTCAGTGGATAGAGCGTTGGCCTGTGGACTGAAAGGTCCCAGGTTCGATTCCGGTCAAGGGCATGTACCTTGGTTGCGGGTACATCCCCAGTAGGAGGTGTGCAGGAGGCAGCTGATCGATGTTTCTCTCTCGTCGATGTTTCTAACTCTCTATCCCTCTCCCTTCCTTTCTGTAAAAAATCAATAAAATTTATTTAAAAAAAAGAAAAGAAACTTTCTTTCTAGCAGTATACTTCTACAGAAAAAAAAATGCCAAATTGACACCTGCTCCCAGTCTTCAGAAATATACTTGGGGGTAAACAGTGTTTGCGGCAAGAGGGAATATCCTGGGCTTAAATGAGATAAATTAAGGCAGTTGTTACAGGTGGTTTATGGTAAGATCCATAACATTTTTACTTTCCTGTTAGAATTTTCAAGTATATTCCTTTCTCCTTACTCACCTACCCTTTAAAAGTCCCTCCCAATTCCTTATGGCAGACATTTTTTTTTACTCTTAGTTTCTGTATGTTTTGTTTAGGAATACTGAAGAGTACAAAGAGGTCTTGACCTCCTGCTTCCTTGGTCTCATCCCTCCTCGGTCACTTGTTTCCCTATCAGTTATGGGGGCTGTGTGAAGAACTGGTATTCATGCCCTTCCATGCCCTACCCTGGCCACCTACTGCCTTTCAGAAAAGAGAGGACCGAGATCTGAGGTTTTCTTCAAGGTCAATAGTCAATGATCCATCCCGCCTCAGTGTCTGTATGTCCACAGGATGAGACTTTCCACTGTAGCATTACTGATTGTGGCTTAGAAGGAAGGGTCACTCTCCTGGGATGAAGTTATAGAGCCACGGACAGTTAGGAGAAGCCAGCCTGTGCCATGTGCCCCAAGCCCTGTCAACTCACATACTTGGTCTTGGGTGGTATCCAGAACCCATCATTTTAAATAAGCTCCCAGATAATTCTAATGCAGTTGGTTAATTCCTTCACTCACTGGATCTCTGTGCAAGCAACAAATATCCCTAAGTGTTTACTTAAACATATACAAAAAGTGGTATACAAAAACACAGATATGGTCCCAGCCTTTGTGAAGCTTCCATTATAGAGGGAACAAAAATAATAAATGATGACACACAAAAAAATATATACTTTTTAAATCATGGGAGGTGTTGGTCTATGTTCTAGACTGGCCAAATCTGACCCAACACATGGCCAATCGGAAAAAAAGATAAAAGTGTCTCCCCCTGAGAAGGTTGCATCTCCCTCCCTTTTTCTTCTTTTCTTCTCTCCCCCTCTCCCCTTTCTTATCTACCTGACCCATTTCTGTGAGTCTGTTAACATGAAAACATCAACTGCTAGACACTGCTTCTATCCACTTTCCAGTCAACACGTCGTGAAAGGAGAAGGATGCCGTGGCCAAGCAGTGGAGATTTAAATCCTAGTCCTCACTCACCCTTACCTGGCAAGGTGACCTGGGCAAGTCATAAGCTTTCTGGATGCCTAGTCCTTCGGAACCAAAAGGGAAGAGTGAGAAGTAGGCAGAATATAACAAACTCATTGCTGGCACATTAATTTAAAAGAGAACAGCGTTTGGCAAACATATTTTATTTCTATGTATATTTGTTCAGTTAATTGACTTTTTCTTCACAAGAAAAACACCAGGGTTTTTTGTTTGTTTTCTTACCTCTGTTCTCCTAAGACATCACATTACATGATAATTTCAGTCTCCAGCAAAGGAATCCTGAGGTCCCCAAACAACCGATTTCCCCAGGGGCAGCCCTGTGCTTTGAATGTTCACTGCTTGACACTCCGAACATTGCTCAGAGGAGAGTAGTTAGATAATCGTCTCTCTGGTGCCAGGAAACAAACCAAACCACTAAGCAGCTCTTTTCAAAGCACCTGATCCTTTACCTCAGTGGTTCTCAACCTGTGGGTCGCGACCCCTTTGGCGGTGGAACGACCCTTTCACAGGGGTCGCCTAAGACCATCCTGCATATCAGATATTTACATTACGATTCATAACAGTAGCAACATTACAGTTATGAAGTAGCAACGAAAATAATTTTATGGTTGGGTCACAACATGAGGAACTGTATTTAAAGGGCCAGAAGGTTGAGAACCACTGCTTTACCTCAATGCTGCTTCTCCAAGAAATGCACTTGGCAGAAAAGAGTTAGAAACCTCTACCCTAGGTTCCTTTCCAGGGTTAGCAAAGCTGAGTCCCCGAAGGCTGGACAACACCAGTGTCAACAACCTAAAGCAGGAGCCTAAAACTATCAACAACTATTCCCACATTGTAGTTACAAACTAAACATTTTTGAGAAAGGTCTTTCAAAATCTTCACACATTAGAGGTTTTCCTTGGCTCAAAGTTCGACATCAGTCAGGCATATCCTCTGAGAACGCTGCCATGCAAATATCCCATAAGGCAGCGCGGCAGTGGTCATCGGGTCTCAGCAGCTGCAGCCCACAGGCAGGGAGAAAGCCTCACCAGCCTGATCTGCAATGCCCATGGTCTAGCCATGCTCGGCAAACCGCGGCTCGCGAGCCACATGCGGATCTTTGGCCCCTTGAGTGTGACTCTTCCACAAAACAACACGTGCGGGCGCGCATGTACAGTACGATTGAAACTTCGTGGCCCATGCGCAGAAGTCAGTATTTTGTGGAAGAGCCGGTATTTTGTGGCAGAGCCACACTAACGGGGCCAAAGAGCCGCATGTGGCTCGCGAGCTGCAGTTTGCCGACCACTGGTAGGGAAATCCTTCGTTTGGAGGACAAGAAAAGCAAGCTGGTGGGACTTCACCATCCCTGAGTTAGAAGGAAAAATGACTGTTTGGGGTCTAGCTTTTCAAAGTGAAAGCAACCCACACTCCTGTAATTAAAGCCTAATGCTCCCATAACAATATACTGCTAGAATAAAATCCACACCCGCCATCTGTGCAGCAAGCTAACACAACAACCGAGAAGTTAACCAGCAGGCAGTGAAATGAGTGCGAAAGCATGACTGCCCGGGTGGAAATACCTCTTCACCCTTCGCCAGCTGTGTGACCTGAGGCAGGTTACTTACTTGTCTGTTCTACCACCCGTTTACGCATAAGTGAAATGGAAACAACACTAGCAACTACCTGCGTGTACTGTTGTGAAGAATAATGAGTTAGCACGTACAGCGTTTAGATCTCTGCCTGGCACAAAGTGAGCACCACCGAAGCAGGTAATGTTCTTAAGTGAACACTCCTGAGAGGAATGCACAACCTGACCTTTCTACACCAGAGTGGATTACTGGTTTCAGTATGATATTGCTATGCAAATTGTATGCAATAATGTTCACCCTTTTTTTCTATTTGTTTAATGAAAAAAGATTTTGAAGATGTTTTAGGAAAATACTAAAATATTATTTTTAATGTAAATAATTATTAGATGGAGATTTGTAATACCTAACCCCCCCCAAAAAAATACATGTGCTAAAAGATTGCCATGTTTTCAGCATATACTTAGTAATAACTTATCAAGCATGTGAAAGCATTTTCTAAGTTTGAAGTTTCTTCAGTCCATTTCAGCATATTAAGGTGGGAACCTAAAGACAGAAGTTCTAGATCTGGCTTCACTACGGACCAAAAACATGAGCATGGGCAAATCTCTTACAGCTGATGCCCAACTCCCTATGAGGTCTTTATTTAGAACAAGAAAGAATTCAGATACAGTTGGGTGTGCACTTAAGGGGCAATATGGTATAAATTATTTCATACCCCTCATTTCAACCCACTTTTAGAAGGAACTTTAATATACTTCCCCTCACCTTGGCTTGGTCTCTGCAGCCAACACTGGGCTTTCTATTTGGAGTCCACTTACATACCATCTTGGAGTGCCCCTTGCTGATGTTCTTCCCATTCCTGGTGCAATAGTATCAATTTTAAACATCTCTTCCCTTGAGTCCAGCAGCCCAGGTGATACAGCAGAGCAAGATTAACCTGAATATGTCTGACCAGAAGAAAGGATACTCC
Source organism: Myotis myotis (assembly GCF_014108235.1). Lineage (NCBI taxonomy): Eukaryota > Metazoa > Chordata > Mammalia > Chiroptera > Vespertilionidae > Myotis > Myotis myotis. The sequence goes on from NW_023416315.1 coordinate 72,817,090, forward strand.
TCACACTACCACCATTCCCCTCACCTGTTTGCAGGCTTCTGCCCTGCACACACAGCCCCACCTTTTTACTCTGCTCCTTATCAGCTCAAGCTTCTGAAACCCTCTGTTCATCAGGTTCACTTACGCACTTGCTCCACATCTTTGTGTCCTTCCCCCTCAAAACGTGTGTTTTTCTACAGCTTTTCTCAACACAAACTCTGATAACTTTCTTGTCCCTGTTTCTATAATAAAAAATAATCACAGGGTTACCTATATAGAGAAAAAATGTATAAATGCACTTTCTCCTTAAAGGTCATTTGAGTATATGGACTGATTCCACTGAGGTTAGATGACCCTATTTAAGGTACTTAAAGAAAATGACTTCAGATGTTATCATTTATCTCACCTGTAACTATTTTAGAACTTAATGTAATAGAACAGTGGTTCTCAACCTTGGCTGCACATTAGAATCATCTGGGAATCTTTTTAAAATCCTGATTTCTGGGCCTCACATCCGGAAATTCTGTTTCTTTGTTATGGGGTGGAGCCACAACATTAGTAACAAAGAAACAGAATTTCCGGAGGATGAGGCCCAGAAATCAGGATTTTAAAAAGATTCCCAGGTGATTCTAATGTGCAGCCAAGGTTGAGAACCACTGTAATAGAACCACAGAGATAATTATCACATTGTTTTCGCTTATTTGGAATTATTTAAAGGGAAACAATAGGGAAATATATGTAAATTTTGAAAGAAAAGGAGATCAGAGGGGAAAAGCTTAGATTTACCATACCCATGTCAATAAATTTAAAGATACAGAGCTTGATTTCTACTGATTTTGCTTATGTCCAATAATTTATTTTGAAAGGGGTAATGAAAACATTTTACTTAAAACTGAATCACATTTATTTTGTAGTGTCTTAGACCCTAGAATTTGACGCAAAATTGTTTTCCTTTATTTTCTCTTTTATTTATATTTTGGTTTTCACTTTCAACAAAAGTAACACATGATTGTATAAATTTATATATATGTGTGTATATATATATATATATATATATATATATATATATATATTGATACAGAGAGGAAAGGAGAGGGAGAGAGAGATAGAAACATCAATGGTGAGAGATAATCATTGATTGGCTGCCTCCTGCATACCCCCACATCCCAGGCATGTGCCCGGACCAGGGATCAAATCATGACCTCCTGGTTCCTAGGTAGACACTCAACCACACCAGCCGGACTGATTGCTTAAAGTTTTAAAAAATATTTTACAAATATGGCCCTGGCTGATTTGGCTCAGTGGATAGAGTGTTGGCCTGTGGACTGAAGGGTCCCGGGTTTGATTCTGGTCAAGGGCACATGCTGGGGTTGTGGGCTCAATTCCTAGAGGGGGCGCATGCAGGAGGCAGCCAATCAATGATTCCCCCTCATCACTGATGTTTCTATCTCTCTCTCCCTCTCCCTTCCTCTCTGAAACCAATTTTTTTAAAAAGTTAAAAATATATATTTTACCAATATGTAACCTAAGTAGTGATAGGCCTCTATAAATGGCCCCACACAACATATACACACATGCAAGATAATCACTAAGCTGCTGGTGTATATTCTTCTAGATTTTCCCCCTGTATACATACTAACATATGCAGAGTGTCCCAAAAAAATATAAACACACTTTAACAGCTGACAGCTCAATTTTCAAAATGAAATGTATTTTAATAAACACTGCCTTTATAATTATTCAAAGTGTGTGTATACATTTTTGGGACACCATACACACACACACACACGTAATCAGCATGTTTTTAAATAGGAAAGATTCCATCACTTACCAAAATAAGCCCCGATATTAGTGAGGAAGTGCCTGTCAGGGCCACGTAGAACTTCGGCGTTAACGTATTCAAAAACATGCTCACTGAAAAGAGAAAGAGACGGAGAAGAACAAAGAATGCATGAGTATGCCAGTAAACCAACTGCTTCATTTTTCTTTCTGTTGAAATCATTTTTTTCTGGTGATAAGAATTCTTAGAACTATAACAAAGCCCCAACAAAATGGTTCGGCACTACACAAGCTCAGTATACCAGGTGTCAAATTATAAATCCTGAAAGAAAAAAGCTCCATACAAGGAAAAAGAGCACCTTTTTTATTGTTGTGAATGGTTTTCTTGGATTCATCACCACTGAAAAGTCTCATCTAAGCTGGTTATAACTATCAGTCAAATAGCGAAGATGTCCTGTATGGTTCGTGAGACCCACACACCTGAGTCTTTGATGAACCAACAAAGCAGTATGTCAGCCTTAAAACAAATAAAAAATAACTATATTCAACAGCTATACTTTCCTGACTAGCTCCTGGCACTCAGTTCACATCAACTATACAGTTGACCTGGTTGCCCATTAAGAAAGGTTCACTTACAAAGACAAGCACATACAATAGAGTAAAGATAGTCTATTCAATAAATGGCATTGGGAAATTGGATTTGGACAGATACATGCAAAAAAATATGACTAGACCACCTTCTTAAACCACACACAACAATAAACTAAAAATGAATTAAAGATTTCACTGTAAGACTTGAAACCATTAAAATCCTAGAAGAAAACACAGGTAAAAAACTCTTTGGCATTTCTCTTAGTAATATTTTCTTCTGATACTTCTCTTCAGGCAAGGGATACAAAAATAAAAATAAACAAATGAGACTAAATCAAACCAAAAAATTTTTGCACAGCAAAGGAAACCATCATCAAAACGAAACACAACCAGTAGATGGAAAAGATATTGGTTAATGATACACCTGATAAGGGGTTAATATCCAAACTTTATAAAGAACTTATACAACTCAACACCAAAAAAACAAACAATCCAATTAAAAAAATGGGCAGAGGACTTGAATAGACACTTGTCCAAAGAGGACATACAGATGAGCAATAGACATATGAAAAGATCCTCAAAGTCACTAACAGAAAAAAATGCAAATTAAAATCATAATGAGATATCACCTCAAGCTTGTCAGAAAAGCTAAAGTTAATAAGTCAACAAACAAGTGTTGACATGGAGGTGGAGAAAAGGGAACCCTCATGCACTGTTTGTGGGAATGCAGATTGTTACAGCTACTGTGGAAAACAATATGGACAGGACCTCAAAAACTTCAAAATACAACTTCCATATGACCCAGTAAGTCCACATGTTGGTATATATCCAAAAAAATCTAAAACACTAATTTGAAAAGTTATGTACAGCCCCTATGCTCACTACAGCATCATTTATAATAGCCAAAATACAGAAGCAGCCCAAGTCCCCATCAATAGACAAGTGGACAAAGAAGATGTGGTACATACATATATAGTGGAATATTACTTGGTCATAAAAAAAAAAGGAATCTTACCAGTTGCAATGAAATGGATGGACCTAGAAGATATTATGCCAAGTGAAATAAGTCAGTCCAAAAAAGGCAAATAGCATATGATTTCACTTAAATGTGAAATTTAAAAAACAAAATAACACATAAAATAAAAACAGACTCATAGATACAGGAACAAACTGATGGTTACCAAATGGGAGGAGGGTTGGAAGATTGGGTCCAAAAGGTAAAGGAATTAGAATTAAAAATTGGTAGTTACAAAATGGTCACAGGGATGTAAAGTACAGCATAGGGAATGTAGTCAATATTATTGTAATAACTATGTATGGTGCCAAGTGGGTACTTGAATTGTTAAGGAGATCACTTCATAAATTATATAATAATTTAATCACTATTCTGTGTACTTGAAACTAACATAAAATAATATTTACTGTCAACTGTAATTGACGAATTAAATAAATGGATAAATAAAAAGAAAGGTTAGCTATATAGTTTATAAATATATTTTATTATCATTTATAACTAGACTAGAGGCCCGGTGCACAAAAATTTGTGCACTCGAGGGGGTCCCTCAGCCCGGCCTGTGCCCTCTTGCAGTCTGGGACCCCTCGGGGGATGTCCACCTGCTGGCTTAGGCCCGCTCTCCGGGGGATCAGGCCTAAGCTGGCAGTCAGACATCCTTAGGGCTGCTGAGGAGGCGCTGCTGTACTGGCAGCCATCAGCCTGGCTTGTGGCTGAGCAGAGCTCCCCCTGTGGGAGTGCACTGACCACCAGGGGGCAGCTCCTGCATTGAGCGTCTGCCCCCTGGTGCTCAGTGTGTGTCATAGTGACCATGCATTCCCAGTCTTTCTGCTGTTAAGGTCAGTTTGCATATTACCCTTTTATTATATAGGATAGAGGCCTAGTGCACAGGTGGGGGCTGGCTGGTTTGCCATGAAGGGTATCCCGGATCAGGGTGGGGGTCCCACTGGGGTGCCTGGCCAGCCTGGGTGAGGGGATGATGGGTGTTTTCAGGATGGTCACACCCCCTTCAGGATGGAGGTCCCCACTGGGGTGCCTGGCCAGCCTGGGTGAGGGGCTGATGGCTGTTTGCAGCTGGTCACACCCCCTTCAGAGTGGGGGTCCCCACTGGGGTGCCTGGCCAGTCTGGGTGAGGGGCTAAGGGCCGTTTTCAGGCTGGCCAAGCCCCCCGGCGACAGAAGCTCCCAGCCTCTCCTTTTTTTCTTTTTCATTTTTTATTCTGGGATTTATTTACCTTCTATAATTGAAACTTTGTTGCCTTCAGTGGAGCTCAGAGTCGGCTCCTGCTCTCTCCAGCTCCATGGCCATGGCTGGCTGAAAGCAGGTATCTGGGGTTTATTTACCTTCTATAATTGAAACTTTGTTGCTTTGAGTGGAGCTCAGAGCCAGCCGAGAAGCTTGGCTTCCTCCATCACTGGAGCAACCAAGCCTCCTGCTCGCTTCAGCTCCTTGGTTGCTGGCTGCCATCTTGGTTGGGTTAATTGCATATAGTCGCTCTGATTAGCTGGTGGGCGTGGCTTAAGGCATAGTGAAGGTATGGTCAATTTGCATGTTTGTCTTTTATTAGATTAGATATTTCACCAACCTTTGACTATCACCAAAACAACAATTGACCTAAAAGGCTTTTTACACACACACTCATATTGTTTACTGAATTTGTTTGTGGGAGTGTTACAGGATTCCAGGGCAGTAGGAATAGAGCAACTGAGATAGGAAGTTAAAACAAGGCCAAGCAGTGTAGGTAGCCAGCTTGTAACTAACAAGCCAATATCTTCCCCAGCAAGGATACAGCAAATGGTTTAAAAAAAAAAAAAAAAAAAAAAAACCCTCCCTAATGAGATAATGCAGAAAGGGAGGGGGGAAGGGGAAAGGAGAAAAAGGCAGTTTTAATCTCTAAGCAGGGAAGCCAGCAGTCTCAAGGCTTGGCAAGATAAAGTAGCCAGGTTCTTCTCATGAATTCTGGGGAGGCCACGACAAAGTAAAAAAGGGGTCGGGGGGACCTTGAGAATGAATCTGTACCAAAATAGTCAGCAAGAGGGTATATACACCTCAGACCACCACCCAACTTGCTCTTCATAATAGCTGAGAGCCCTTCTGTGCTTCATAAGCCAGATGTATAGGTTTGCTTTGCTTTTTCAATAAAGGTACATGCTTTAATTGGTTTAATTGGCTTTTCACAACGCAGTCAAGGTCTCTCATATAAACTCATTTATATGAGAAGACAAGGATCAAGGTTGGGGACAGCCCTCTCCCACTGACTCAGGGGGCTGTCCTGTCAGGGAACACCTCTCTAGTGTCGGTGAGAGGTGCCAATAACAGAAGGGGGCCATATCCACTCCGGTTTTAGAATGAAGGATATTAGAAGTAGGATTTTTAGTCATTAGGGGAAAAGGCTTGGCATTCGTCCTGACCTCAGCCCCAAAAAGCACAGTTACCACATCACCATGAACAGAGATCACAGGCTCATGCCACAAGCTCTCTGTTTATGAATGAGACCATGGACAAAGAATGGAAACATGAGTCCGGCCGGCATGACTCAATGGGTTGAGCATCAACCTATGAATCAGGAAGTCATGGTTCGATTCCTGGTCAGGGCACAAGCCCGGGTTGCAGGCTCGATCCCCAGTGGGGATGGTGCAGGAGGCAGCCAATCAGTGATTCTCATCATTGATGTTTCTACCTCTCTCTCCCTCTCCTTCCTTTCTGAAATCAATAAAAATATACTTTAAATAAAAAAAAAAAAGAATGGAACCATGAATCTGATACAGTTCCCACAGATACAGAAGGCCACTTGGGAAACAGACAAATAAACAAGCAATTACCATAAAGTTTGATGAATGTATACATAGTTCCTGTGCATAGAATTTTATGAAAACACATAAAAAGGCTGAGGGTCTGAGAAGAGGACTAGGAGAATAAGTAGACCTTAACCAGACCAAAGAGGGCAGGAGGAGGGATGGAAGGACAGTGTGACCAAATGAAGGGGCCTGCTTTAAAGGTGCTGAGCAAACAGCACAGCCTTTCTAAGCAGCTGTGCCAGTTGAGGAGGGAAGAAGCTTGAGCTATGAACCCTTTGCAAAGAAGCAGATGTGGGAAAATACACTGATTCCATCCTTCCTGGCTAGGGGAATCCTCTCAATAAACCCTCCTACCTCTGTACACATTCTTAAAATGAAATTGACTTGTAGTCTGTCATTTGTAATCACAAGAGTCTGGACTAACACAATGTGTTGGGTCAGTAGTCATGACTTGACTATGTAAACACTTTCTGAGAGAGAGAGAAAGGTACAGAAGGAGAGATCAGCCTAGAGCTACAAGACAAGAGGAGGTACAGCTGAGGTGGCTTTGCTTGGCCACTATAAAAACAAAAACATAGTGATTTGTCATTTCCCACATAGCAGTCTGTGGAAGGAAGCAGATTTCTAAAAAGGAAAAAAAAAAACACCAAACAACCCTAGTTACAAACCTAGAGCTGGTAACTGCCAGTCTGATTACGAGGTGCCTAACATTCTCAAAATTCCCCTTACATTATTATTGAGCCCACATTTCCCATGATTTCAAAAACGTCTCCAGAACAAAGTATTCATCTGTGACTCTACGGTTATGAACACTCATATCTGTACTATATACTTTTTAGTAAGTCTCTAAGGACAACCTAAGCATAGAAGTCAATAAAATCCACACTTCTAAAAGACAGAGAAAGGTTAGCCTGAATTAGAAGTGCTTTAGTAGCCATATTATCAAACTCCCCAGAAACAGAGCATAAAGGAAGGAGGGGAAAGGTTTTCTACTGAAAATCATTGGCTTCCTGATCCATTAATCATCAAGAATTAACTGATAACCCTGGCCAGCGTGGCTCAGTTGGTTGAGCATCGTCCCATGCACTAATGGGTTACCAGTTCATAACCAGGGCACATAAGCAGGTGTGGGTTTGATCCCCAGTAGGGGTGCATGCAGGAGGCAACCAAATTGATATTTCTCTCTCTCTTCCTCTCTCTCTAAAATCAATAAAAACATTTTTTAATTCCTTGATAAATGAACAAATTATTTGAGTTTTTTAAAGAGAGAAAAATAAACATTTCACTCATTTGGTTTTATTTCATTAAGATTGAAGAGCAACAGTAATTAATAATTAGGACATATTTCTCTATTATATCTGGTTACAGAAAGCTGACTACAGTTGGGAGAGATAATGGTGGGCATTCAAAGAAATAGAGATACAAATAAAGAGAAAAGCAGGAACAGAAACATTTAGAGAGTGGAAGGTTCTCATTTAAGACCCTACTAATCTTATAGTCATACTAGATATTCTGGCTAAAATCATTAAGGCCTGGCATTTGGCACATCAATGCTTAATACTTACCACATCAATCTATCTACCTATTACAGTGGGGCCTTGACTTAAGAGTTTAATTCATTCCGAGACCGAGCACGTTAAGGAGCTTGTTAACTCAAATTGCTCTATCAACTCAATGCAAAAAATCGGCCAAGAGACATCTGGTATCTCAAAAATCTCGTTAGTCGGGACACTCGTAAGTCAAGGCTCCACTGCATTTAATGTTTATAACAAAAGCACTTTCACTTATTAGAGAATTAACTGTCACATCAACCCCACTATGTCACAGCTGAAGGGTGACAAAGACCTAAAAACCAGTTGCCCTGCCCTCAAAGCTCAGGCTCATGGCATGATAGGGCACACATGGGGATACTGATGAGCGCCTATTAAGGAATAAAATAGCAAAGGAAAAACAGTAGCCTATCATTGGCAAAGGAAAAGAAGCTATAAATAATGAATGTTTTTCATACTGTACTTATTTTTACTTCTGACCTTTAAAAATAAGTCCACTCTGATCTTATCATTGGTGTGTGCTGCCCCACGGTGGAAAGGCAGGAAGCCACCCTGAAAGAGGGAAGGATCTAGTTAAAGACTTCCCCATTACAATAAAGCTGTACATTACAGGCCAAACTGCCTGAAAACCAAGGAGTATCTTGACTAGTTTCAGCAGGGTCACTAGCAATTACTTTTGAAAACATGAGGCCTGATAATGTACCTAAAAATTGGACCATAACCTAAAAATTGGGGCATGTGCTTTGAAACATAAACTGGATTTTCCTGAAAGATACAGGCATGTCAGTGTAACCTCTATACTTGCTGAGACTAGACAAAGCAAATTCAAGAACAAACTGGTAAAGATTAATCTAGCTTTGTGAAAAATAAATTCATAAAATTCTCCTAATGTGCTATTTCAACCCAGAGACAAAAATTAAGGCTTTTCATTTGATCCAGCCGGGCACTCCTAACAGGTCACTGGCTCAAAGAATAGCTCACCAGTTATCCAAGGGCAGCCTCTGGGGCTGCATCATGGAGCGTCTGAATTTGCTGAACTTTAACTTGGCAAGGTCTCCTCTTTTAATTAATGAGTAATTGGGAAGGAACTAAGTATGGCCCTAAGAGGAAACTTGGTAGGAGGGATAGATACACGGATTAAAAATTAAGTGACTTCTATGAATCATAGGAGAGAGGAGATAAGAAAATAACACAACAGGTGTCTGGGAAGTGAAGAATCACTCCTGTGAGCAGGAGCTAGAGCACCAGAGGGCTTACTCAGGAATCACGGGTAATGGGCCTGTGAGGAGCCAGCCACGTTTCTGGCCCTCGTGACAATAAGAGCCTCCCTCCACATTCTTCAGAGCATAAGTTATTCCCAAGTTCCATTCCTGGAAAAGACCTGTGAAACAGAGTGAGCGCTTATCCCTGTGTGTTGGTCTCCGTGGACATAGTGCACCTTACACAGAGCCCTGGAATGAAGAGTTAAGGGAACATCAAAGAGTTGGAGGTACTGACTAGATAGAACTGCAGTTCTACAACAACAACCCAAAATATGGGTCTGCTTTGTCCTGTGTTCCTTTTAATGCTTCATTAAAATATGGCATTTGAAACAAAAAACAAAAACAAAAAAGTTATTTTAATAAATCAGTAATCATTTCAAAAGTTAGGGGAAAAATCCCTAAAAAGAAAGGTTAAAGAAACTAAGCTTATTTAGGCTGTAAAAAGAAGGATCTTTTACCTTTGCTAAAGCATGGATGGACCTGGAGAGTATTATGCTGAGCAAAATAAGCCAGTCAGAGAAAGACAAATACCATATGATCTCACTAATATGTGGACTCTAATGAACAAAATTAAGTATTGATAGAACCAGAAACATGGACTCATAGAACAGACTGGCCAGCACCCAAGGGCATGAGGATGGGGTGACTGGATAAAGAAGGTGAAGGGATTCGCTAAAGAACATATACGCATACCCCATGGACAGGAACGATAGTGCGGTGAAGGCCAAGGGAGGGGGAGGTGGGGAGGATGGAGGGGAGCAAAGGGGTGAATAGGGGGACACCTACAATAATGTCAACGTTAAAAATGTTAATATAGTAGTAGTAGTAGTCATAGCAGCTATACTAGCATTTACTGAACACCTTTTATGTGCCAAGCACTATGTTATGGACAACAGGCCAAGGAGTAAATCACCTGCATTGTGATTTGTTCTTGTACTAAACATGGATGCCCTACAAAACAAATGAAGAGTCAGTTAAGAGATGGGTCCTTTTAACTGGATTCTAGTCGCTGGAGGAGTTATTAAACTTGAGGGTGAGTTTGAAGGCAGCCATTTTAGAAGGCAAAGAAATTGTTGAAATCCCAAAATGGACCATATGTTCCTAAATTTCTGATCTCTGCCTTACTAGATGCTGTGAGAACAATCAATTCAGCCACAGGCTATAGGGGCAGCACCTGCAATCTTGTCCTTCAATCAAGTGTCCTTACAGCTTAGGACAAATGCTTCCATTGCAATGGACAAATACATAATCAAGGCCACAATACATCCCAGGCCCTGAGTCAGAGACATCAGGTGGACTGGGAAACTGTTAATTTCATGCAAAGCAACATTTCTGGTTTAGTCACAGAAAGTTCCAAGTCTACAGAAAGCACACTGAGACACATGTTAGTCTATCAGGAAGCTTCTGTCACATTTTCTCAGTCCTCCAAAGAGGATTAGGGAGCATACTGGAATAGTTTAATCCACACTGGCATTTTTCCCTGTGAGAATGGGCGATATTCTCTTCTCTCACCTCACTGTTCTTTCAAACCTTCGAAACCTCTCTTCTTTCCTGTCAGCTCCCATTAAGGTTGCAACTTCATTTCTGCCCTTCCTCACTTACCAAAGGGTGAAAGAAAAGAGTGAAAATGGAAAATTTAACAGTTTAGTCTGCACACATGCTAATTTTGAAAAGACTTCCAGATTGCACAGCTTTTAAAATTATAGAACTTGACACTGTGATGGACAAAACCCTAAGATGGCCTTCTGGTGTTCATATCTTTACGCAACTCCCTCCCCTTGAGTGTGGGTGGGACATGTAACTTACTTCTAACAAAGATATGTGAGATACCATCTTGGTGGCAGACATGCAGAGGCTCTCCTTGTTGGTTCAATGAAGCCAGGTGGCCATTATGAGAAGCCCATGTAGCAATGGGCTAAAAGCAGCCTCTAGGGCAGTGGTTCTCAACCTTCTGGCCCTTTAAATATAGTTCCTCATGTTGTGACCCAACCATAAAATTATTTTCGTTGCTACTTCATAACTGTAATGTTGCTACTGTTATGAGTCGTAATGTAAATATCTGATATGCAGGATGGTCTTAGGCGACCCCTGTGAAAGGGTCGTTCGACCGTCAAGGGTTTGCGACCCACAGGTTGAGAACCGCTGCTCTAGGGGCTGAGGGTGGCCTCTGGCCAACAGCTGATGTGAAACTGAAGCCCTCAGTTCTATCACAATGATTGCTCCCAATGGCCTGAGTGAACTTGGAAAGAGATTCTCCCTCAGTTGAGCCTGCAGGTAAGATCACAGCCTGGCTGACACCATGATTACAGCCTGCTGAAACCCAGGTCAAAAGACCCAGCTAAACTGTGTCTGCAGTCCTGACCCACAGAAACCATGAGATAATAAATGTATTGTTTTAAGCTGCTATATGTGTACTCATTTGTTATGTAGCAGCATAAAATGTATCTAATCATGTATAATTCATGAAAGTAAAAATTAATGTGGCATCTGAAACTCTGGCTAACTGCAGTATGCCCAGAAAGGGTGCCAACTCTATCTGCCCCAAGAGCTTCTTTCATAAATAAAATGCACCTTCAAACTCTCTTGCCATAACATGTTATTCCACATGCTAATGTGGAATTGTCTTTGCAAATCCAGTAATACTAAAGCAGAAGCTGAAAGAAAACTTTAAAAAAATATATGGAAAGCAAGTATCTTCATTTTACCCCAGTGAATAACCTTTATTTTTTCTACGCACATTTTAAATATACAACATTTGTATGTTTCAAAAAACCTTACAAAACCTGTTTTACATCTGGGCATAGCATCAGTCCAATAGAAGACTGAAAGCAAAGCACACCATGGGCACTTTTTCTATTTTCTTGCTTCTGCTTCCCCTCTCTTTGCCTTTCCCCCTGGTCTCCTTGGGCTCTGATAAGGTCATGAGCTTTTATGCATCACAATCCCCTTGATAAATCCTGTGGCATTTAGCCTTGTGAGAAAAAAGACACAGGACATAAAAGTGTATTTTTAGACTCATTCCTACGGCAAGAAACCCTCATAAATCATTCTGTCTACTCTTCCCCGTACCTTGATGTTGCCATGGCAATTTTACAGGTAGGTACACTGTTCTGCTTTCCTGGGCATCTGGCTCTACTGAGAAGCTGTAATCTGGGGAACTCTATGAAGCAGTATGCAGTCTTCCTGGCTCCTCGTCCCTTGCTGGGGGAAGGCCATCTGTCAAGCCATGGAGGACTGTCCAAAGCCAGATACCTGCAAACGTCAGTAACCCTCAAGGACACGTGAAGCAAGATCTCAGATAATCTGTCCCCTTTCATTTACCAGAGGCTGATAATGAGGAACTATACTGTGGTCAAGAACAAGAGAAAGGCTTATATAAGTCTAATTACATTCTTAGCTATTTAAAATATGTTTGATTTAGGATTAAAGACCATTTTATGAATCTTCCTATGTAACATCAGGAAGAAAAAAAGACTTATCTGTCTCTAATGGGAAAGACCTTCCCCATAGTTATGCTGCAAAGAGAAAGAGGCCGTGTGGAGAAATGGTCCTCAGGGCTCTGGGCACCTCTAGTCTCCAAGCACTCACTGTGCCTCAATCCTCCAGCACCCAGCACAGAGCCTGGCCCAGAGAGGCACTCAATGTTTGGTGACACTGAATGATTGCATAAGGGCAGAGTGCTAGGTGATGAAGTTGCAAATTCCCCAGGATTTCTGATTTTAAAGAACTTCACCTATCTAGAAAAACTTAGTCTTTGATAACTGGGACCTATTCTTCTGAGGTGTGTGTTTGTGTGTGTGTTTCTGTCCCCAGAGTACTAGAGCAATGTGAGATGCTTATTAGGTAGACTGAATGACCAACCATTGATAAATTGAGAAGGTCCCAGACATACTTACATTATCCTCACACAGCAAGATCTTGACTATAGAACCCTCACAAATTATTCCTTTGGGATAGCTAATGACTTATACCAGTGGTCGGCAAACTCATTAGTCAACAGAGCCAAATATCAACAGTACGATTGAAATTTCTTTTGAGAGCCAAAATTTTCAATCTTAAACTATATAGGTAGATACATTGTTATTAACTTAATTAGAGTACTCCTAAGCTGGCCTTTGCTAAAAACGTCCTCAATCTGATTGAGGTACATTTGCTGAGGTCGAGCCCTTCCAACTCTCCCATCCACACTCGTCTTGTATACTTGTTTCAGATATTCGAGTGTATATGGGAGAGTTGGAAGGGCTCGACCTCAGCGAACGTACCTCAAAACAATGTACCTCCCCTGCGCTGCGCATCCCGTGGGCCAGACCGACCGACCGACACCCCCCACTTCTTCAAAATAGACTTGCCCAGGCCGAAAACCAACTTCTGCACATGGGCCACGAAGTTTCAATTGCACTGTACGTGCGCGCCCGCACGTGGTATTTTGTGGAAGAGCCACACTCAAGGGGCCAAAGAGCCGCATGTGGTTCGCGAACCGCGGTTTGCCAACCACTGACTTACACCATTAAACTCCAAAAACACTTCATTTTAAAGCAATTGTACAAAGAAATCTTTCCAAAACACATTCCTTATTTGACTGCATCTTTAAACAGAATATCCTAGAAATATTTCAGTCTTTAATTGCTGGCTCCAAGTCATCAAAATGAACATAAATTGTAGTACTGTGCGAGCATGCAGCAATGTTTTCAAAAACTCTTCAAGTACTCTATATTTTTTCCCTCCAAAATGAAGTGATCCCAGACTAATGTGTCTTTTGTGTCTTTATCATACTTTTTTTTTATCACCTGATATGTTAACAGGTATTAATTATTATTTATTGTTATTGTATGCCTGCTTCAAACCGCTCTCTCTCCTTCTTAACATGCTACTTAAAATTCTATTGCTGCCTCAAATACAGGTAACCAACTTTGGTCATTCAATGAATATTTGTTTAATGTGTGCTAGGCTGTGTAAAATACTGGGGATACAAAGATATATGATACATAGTTGATAGTTGTCCTATAGGAGCTCTGGGTTTGTGGAAGAGGCAGACTTAGAAACAAATTAACAGGCAATTCTGAGTGTTGCTCTAGAAATACAGAGTTTGTACTTCTAACTCAGCCTTGAGCTGGGGTGGGGGACAGAACAAAAAAGCTGCTAAGCAGAGCCCCAAGGATGTGCATTAGAACTATGTAAAATAAGACCTCCGGTCTCCCATTGTAACTCTTTGATGCTCATCTGTATGTGCTATGTACACTGGCCTTTTTTTTCTTAGAGCTTGGTGGTTTGGGGAGTTGAAATGACTGAACTGCTGAGTTCTAGACAAGCCAGGCATCACCATAGTGAGCTGTAATAAACAATTCTACAGAATGGCTGTAATCAGTATTGTAGAACACTCTCAGTGGTTCTTGTGTTCACACTGGTGCTCCAACAGGCTCCTCACAGCATCAGTCATGCAAAATGTGCTTGGACTTTTCCATCATCTTGACAAGCATTTAGTCACCAACTTCTCATGTACCCCTCCTTTACTGGAAGTTCTTTTTAAAAATATACAGAAGCTTTAGAAGGTTTGCAAGTTGAATGTTGCAACTCATTACGAAATGGGCCAAAATAGAGACAACTACCTAAAAGTGTTTAAAATACTTGTAGCAATCAACTGGTTGAACAGATAATTATTAAATCTCAAATGCACGACAGCCCTAGCCAGGTAGCTCAGTTGGTTAGAGCATCATCCTGATACACCAAGGGTGCAGATTCAATCCCCAGTCAGGGCACATACAAGAATCAACCAATGAATATATAAATAAGTGGAACAATAAATCTCTCTCTCTCTCTCACACACACACATCAATAAAAATAAATGCATGGAAATAACTAAGAGAGGTAAGAATAGTAACAAGAGTAAGGGAATAGCCATCCAGTTTCTAAATTTTTTTCAGTAAATGCTCTATATTTACTAATATCAGCTAACGCATTCATTTATCCAAATGTACTTATAAAAGTACAAGAACTAGAACCTGCAGTTGAAAAATACAAAGATGAGAATGACCCTCCCCTTGAGAAGCGAAAATAAGATGCCCACACAAATAACACAGGACAGAATATGAAACATATCAGAGAAGAGGTACAGATACAACCAAAGAAAGAAAACTATTACTTCTAAGTAGAAGGATTAGAGTGCTTGATGAATGAGATGTCCTTCATCTCATTCTGAGTCTGGCAGGAAAGAGTTGAGAGTTTATCATTAAGTGTGACTTAAGTTAAAAAATATATAATAAATAAATAAATAAATATATAAATAGCACCATATGAGTTAGGTGTGAATTAGGAATAAAACTCAAACTTTTACTTCACTGCAACAAGATCAGTCCTCCTAAGAAATCCTAAAAGAATGATTAGAACAGCCCAGCTAGAATGGCTCAGCTGGTTGAGCATCGTCCTGTGTGCTGACGCCAGTTTGATCCCCGGCCAGGACACACACCTGGGTTGCGAGTTCGATCGCCAGTAGGGGCATGTACAGAAGGCAACCGGTTGATGTTTCTTTCTCACATCCATGTCTCTCTCTCCCATTCCCTCTATAAGCATGTCCTCAGGTAAGGATTAAAAAGAACACACAACTTATTTAAAAAAAAAAAAAAAAAGAATGGTTTAAAAAAAATGAAGCACTTTGACAGGATTTTGAACCTGACAATTACACATATGTATAATCTTGTTTGATCAGTTAGGATTAAATGGCAAAATAAAAGTAAATCTATTTCCTATTATATTTATTCTGATTTTTGTACTTTCTGTTAATTTACTTGTTCTGCTTTGAACCTTCTGCTAACTTACAGCTAAAGAGTCTGCTTCAAAGAAAGAAAATGGTTTGAGCAGACAGAGAAGCAACTAGAGGCCATGGGGTAGTAAAATTCAAATTGGATTTTTAAGTTAGCTATTTCTTTCCATTACTTCTCCAAAAGTTCAAAGACTAACTTCTCTTCTGAGTGAAAAGCTGCCCATAACAGAAAGTCTGCTGTAAACTGTGGTAAGACGTTTCCCTCGGGGTGAGGGTGCATAACACACAGAGATAACAAGCCACAGGGGAAACCACTGGACAGGCCAATACTTTAGTAGTCAGCTGCTCCAACTGCCTGGTTGTCCAAAGTAAGGCTTCATCATTTTCAAATCCAGTAACTAGATCTGGCTTTACATTTGCATCAAATGGCTGGTTACTATTCCAGAGGACACCTGAAATTATTTCCCTAGGTAATAATTATTTCCCTAGGTAATAATTTGCTGGCAGAAATTTTAAGTGGTAAATCACAAATGCACCTGTCTTTCGTGTCTACAGGTAACAGTCCCTGGGAATTAGAGCACTGGTATTTTCAAATATTGGTAAGCCAACTTTTTTTTAAAAAATCTCTTAGGAGATGCAAATAAATTCCAGATGTCAACCCTAACACAAATGCTCCCAATCCAGTGGATGGCCTTTTTCTCCCTTTCAAATCTATTCTATCTCAAATAGTTTTCAGATATCGTCAAGCTTCTCTGTGAATGACCCAGTCATCTGTAATGTAAAAAAAGAAAGAGAATAATAAAAGGAACATATTTGTACCAAAAGAAAGAAAGAAGGAAAGAAGAAAGAAAGAAAGAAAGAAAGAAACAAAGAAACAAAGAAACAAAGAAAGAAAGAAAGAAAATTAGTTAGTTGCAGGTTTTTATTTAGCAATTGCCTAATGCAATGCATAGATCCTTAGAGCCTAGGCAATTTACCTCGAGGTAGATCAGTAGTTGGTTAAAACCCAAGGTAAAGGAGGCCACAGTCCTGGGTCTGAATGAGTCAATGAACCTCATACCAAGAAATCCTATGCCACAAACTCAGAAGCCACCTTTTATAAATGGGTATTACCACTGGGAGGACAACCTTTACATTACTATAAAAAGAACCCCGTTTTAAAAGTGGATTAAATTTTTGTTTGTTAATCCTCACCTGAGGATAGTTTTCCATTGATCTTTTAGAGAGAGTGGAAGAGAAAGGGAAAGATGGAGGGAAACATTGATGTGAGAGAAACAGGATTGGTTGCCTCCTGCATGTGTCCTGACAGGGCCGGGGCCTGGGAGGAGCCTGCAACCAAGGTAGGTGCCCTTGACTGGAATCGAACCTGGGACCCTTTGGTCCACAGGCCGATGCTCTATCCACTGAGCCAAACCGGCTAGGGCAAACGTGGATTAATTTTTAAGGTTTTTCCAAAACACCCTAAAAAATACAGAAAAAAAAATATTTAAATCACCCCTCCCTCCTCACACTACCAAAAGAAAAAGAAACACCAGCACACACAGTGCGGCTAACGATAACACAGATTATTTTTCTAAGGAATAATTGCTAAGACAGAATCATGCTAACTGACAGATGTAGAGACCAAAGCACAGGGAAATATTTAATATGATTACTCAGTAAGCAAGCACAGTACGTGATTTGTAAAAATGCCACCTTCAATATAAATCAAATTGCATTCTCTGCAAAATGACCAATACCATTGTTAAGGAGACAAATAATGTCTTAAAGATTAAATCACTTAAGTCACCCATCCAAAGTCACACAGCTAGAAAGTGACAGACCCAAGAGGTAAGTTCAAGCACAACTGGCTGAGCCTGAGTTCTGACCACCCTTCCAAGGGCATCTTCCACCCAGTGGATCCCACAGCAGCTCTCCAAAGCCTCTGGGCAGATCATTCCTTTCCATTCATGTGCCTCTGAGAAGTCCCCTCCTCCTTTCTCTTGCTTAGACTATCACACCCTCTAACCTGTCTCCTTGCTGCCACCTTTCAACTCAGTCTAACCCATCCCCTGCTCTGCTCCTCAGTCACCTCTTCACTCATAGGAGCAGATAGGCTCCAGCTTCAAGATCACTAACAAAAAGAACACCCAAAGATGGCAAGTATTACTCCTTAGGTCATAGTTCTAGTTACTGGCAAAATCTCCAGATTCCTTATTTGGTGCCTAAACTCTAATTTATTAGTGTTAGAGCAGAACGTATCATTTCTGCTAGTGAGTTTAGAATCTCAAAACAAGTATTGAGATATCTTTGATAGTGCTGAGATGTCTATAGTGCTGCCTCCACAGCTGGTCTAGTTTCTGTGCTCAGACACAAATATGTATTTACTTTCTTTCTTAAGTGTTTGGGGGACTATAACTAATTTCATATATATAATAGAGAAGTCAATATATAATGTTATACTATCACATATAATAGGTAAGTATATACCATGTAATACATATTGTTTGCTAGT
Organism: Myotis myotis; assembly: GCF_014108235.1. Classification (NCBI taxonomy): domain Eukaryota; kingdom Metazoa; phylum Chordata; class Mammalia; order Chiroptera; family Vespertilionidae; genus Myotis; species Myotis myotis. The sequence goes on from NW_023416315.1 coordinate 72,835,312, forward strand.
AATCTTATATATAATAACCTTAATTCCCTAATTACTGGACACTGCCTCAATCCTATACTTGTTCTTATTCCTCCATGGTTCTTACTAAAATAGCAGAAAAATAGAAGGTGTTCAATAAAGTTGATCAACTCCTAACTTTTTAAATCATGCTGAAATATGTCCTGTCACTAAGTAAGTATGGTATTATAAGCAGCCCTCTGTGGAAGGCAGTGAGACAGGCATGACCAGAGTAGGAATAGAGTAGGAACCAGGGTGGGAAACCCCAGGTACCTAGCAATGGGCAAAATTGAGAAAAAAAGGACCTGGCCCGAGGGTGACCTTTCCTCCCCTAGCATATCCCTGGTCATGAGGTTTAGACCCCCTGACCGTTCATGCAGTTCAGACTCTCTCCTGACCTTTCCACCCCCACCATGTCGATAGTCATGTGGTAGACCCCCTTAGAGGATGAACAAGGGGGCCAGAAAATAGCCTCATACAAGTCTGTGCAAGACCACTCACTCCCTTAAGCTTTAAGCCCTCAGGACAATGAGGTTGACCTGCATCAAATAAACAAAGCCTGGTTTCTGCTGACCACAGAGACAGTTTCAACCAAACTAAAGATTACATCTAGGCCCCAGTTGTGTTTCATCTTCAGGCCCAGAAAAGCAGCAAGGCCAGGTGGGGTGACACTATGGCTGACAACAGGACCAGCTAAGATGACTAACCATTTCCTCCCCTAGTGGTGACCCATCAGTAGAGACCAGGACCCTGAAAGGACACACCTGGAAAAGCTGATGAATATTCTATTAGATCCTCCCCTGAGACCTCCCCTAAGAGGGGATTAAAAACCCTGATGTTCGAAGACTCAGTGCACTTTCTCTCTAGTGCACCCATGCCTTACCCCTCTCCTTATCCCAGGTATGTATATACTTGCTCTCTTTCTCCTTAGTTCTAAGGGCCCTTATTTTGCCTCTGTAACTTGTTTCCTGAGTCAACGCAGCCCAGCCAGCTCACTTCTTCCTCGGCTCACTTCTTCTATTTCTGTGACTCTCTAAAAAAAACCAAAACTTTTGCTTGCATTTGAGTCTTAGCTCTGAATGCTTTGATAGCCAGAACTCAAGTACCGAGGTTGCTGAACCAAGGTCCAATTGCTGGTAACATTCTGGTGCCATTTTGCTGCTAGCACATGTACTTCAGAAATGGGCAAATCAGGGGTTGGCAAACTATAGCCCACAGGCAAAATCCAGCCCACCATCTGTGCCAGTAAATAAAGTTTCATTGAACACAGCCGTGCTCATTAGTTACATATTGTCTAGGGCTGCTTTCATGCGATAACAGCAGGATAAACAATTATAACAGAAACTCTATGTCCTGTAAAGGTGGAAATATGTATTATTTGGTTCTTTACAGAAACAGTTTGCTGATCCCTTGTCTACATTAAATAAAGTCCTTCTCTGGTATTTTCTACTAATGTTACTCTCTAATGGCATGAGAAAATTAAGTGTGTACTCCAGGAAAGTCATAAACCTGTTTGAGAAGCATAGATTTAAATAACTATTTGCCTCTTCAAATACTGTAGGGAAGTCATCAATATGTGAATGATGCTGCCATTCCTCAAAACTTTACATCTGAATTCCTCATTTCCATCTCACAAACCTAACTTGTAAAAGAGTACAATCAAGCTAAATAAAAACCACTTGAAAACACAGAGTATTGATTGGTCTTTACTTAGACAAACTATTACAGTAAGAAGAAGATGGATAAAATGATTAAAATTTCACCTACACATTATGCCAAATCATATCTGAAACAGCTTCTATGAAAATGCTATTGTCTAAAGAAAATTTGAGTGAACTTAGAAACTCTAACTAAATGTAGTAAGATGTCCAAACATTTTCTGGATCCAAAACATCAAAAAGATGAATAATTTGAGGAGCATTTAAAATCAAAACACACAGGCCTACCCTGGCCTTAGTGAAGATTAACAAGGGCAGCAAAAAACTTCTAGGGTTGTGTTGAGGACCTAATATAAGCCCTCAAAGCAGCACTATTACAATTACTACATTCACAAAATTGTAGTTTTATTCTAATCATAGATTTATTTCTTTAATCAGCACTTGAGGTAGTATTACCTTCATTAGTTACTTACTGAAAGAAAAGAGCAAGGAAAGTCAGACACTGTTGACCATATTTAGCTGGAAAGCAGAGGCCTGTGTGATCCACCAGGAAGCTGCAGCTTCACACCCAGGAAATTGGAAAATCGCAGCACTGTCTCTCCAGGGGAATTGACAGTCCTCCCTTCCCCCATCAAGTACTGGATTGGGGGAGAGTGAGCAGGAGGAGAGGACAGGTACAGTAAAGTCAAAATGGTGCAGGGGGAGGTGCTTGACTCTAGAGGCCTGTCAGTGTAACCTGGGACCCTATGCAAGCCCATGAGAGTTTGGGAAGCTGATTGGTCATTTTGAATAAGCTTCTGGTTCCTCCGAAGCCTGAGAACACGTAATTCCAGGTGAACAAAGAATCTCTCTCTCTTTCTCCCTATCAACCCTCCCTCCTCCCACTCCAAATCCAAGCTCCAGGTGAGAGCCTGGATATAGCAGAAAACCAATGGATTGGAGCCAGGAACACAAGCTAAGCGATAAGCTAGCCGATACACTGGACCGGGACTAAACTTTAATATGGCACAGGATCTCTGTACATTGCCTCTGTTTCTGGTCCTGATTTTCTATGTCAAGACAAACAGAGATGGGACTCCTTTAATTTTGCTTCCTGAATAAATCATCATCTCTGTGGGTTCTTAGAAATGCTTTTCCTCACAACATTGCAAGAACCCCTCTGCCACCAGGAGCGGTGGTACTCTTTTACATTTTTTCAGCTTATGATAATTATTTCTTTTATTCTGAAACAAAACAATATAATTTATTTTCTTTTAGCATCAGGTCTGTAAAACAAGAAAGAAGATTAAAGTATCCTGAGGATACAAAATCTGTTTAAAGAAATAATGACAGAAAACTTACCTGACTTTGGAAAGAAAAAAAACGAGACAAGTCCAAGAAGCACAGAGAGTCCCAATCAAGATGAACCCAAAAAGACCTACACCAACACACATTATAATTAAACTGGCAACATAACAGACAAAGAAAGAATCTTAAAGGCTGCAAGAGAGAGACAGAAAGTTAACTACAAGGGACCTCCCATTATACCAGGGGTCCTCAAACTTTTTAAACAGGGGGCCAGTTCACTGTCCCTCAGACCGTTGGAGAGCCAGACTATAGTTTAAAAAAATAACTATGAACAAATTCCTATGCACACTGCACATATCTTATTTTGAAGTAAAAAAACAAAACGGGAATAAATACAATATTTGTATTTGCATGTGGCCCGTGGGCTGTAGTTTGAGGACCCCTGCATTAGGCCATCAATTGATTTCTCAACAGAAACACATCAGGCCAGAAGGGAACGGCATGAAGGATACAAAGTGATGAAAAGCAAGGTACTGAATCCAAGAATACTGTATCCATCAAGGCCATCATTCACAATTGAAAGTGAAATCAGGAGCTTCACAGATTAAAAAAAAAAAAAAAAAGGCTAACGGAGTTTATTATCACCAAACCAGCAATGCAAGAAATGCTAAAGAGACTGCTGTAAAAAGAAGGAATGGAAAGGGAGGAAGGAACACAGGCATAAAGAATAAAAATGGCAACAAACGTACTTATCAATAATAATCTTAAATGTAAATGGATTAAATACTCTAATCAAAAGACATCAAGTAGCTGAATGGATAAGAAAACATGACCCATATATATACAGTAGGTCCTCAGGTTACGTCGGAGATCTGTTCCTACGGCACAACGCAACGCGATTTTCACCGTAAGTCAGAACCCACCTACATAAGCACCTACGTCACTCACATGGAGCACATACACAACAGTAATGAAGTGAAACAGTAAAAAATAATTTAAAAGAAAGGTAACAATTCCTGACCTTTACTTGTGGTAAATAAATAATAAAAAGCATAAAGCATATATGTACATATGTCGAAATGACAGAACTTTTTTTTTTATAAATAAACTAGAGGCCTGGTGCACAAAAATCATGCACTGGGGGGTGGGGTTCCCTCAGCTCAGCCTGCCCTTCTCACAGTCCGGGAGCCCTCAGTGGATGTCCTACTGACGGCCACTGTTGGCAGCAGAGGCTCGGAGCAGGCATTCTGTGTGTGTGTGTGTGTGAGTGTGTGTGTCTGCTAGGGGCGTGCCCCCAGCCACACCATGGAGGCTTTGAGCAGGCACCCCTCTGTGTTGATCTCTCAGGCTCCTGGCTTCCACTGCGTGTTTTTCTCTCCCTTGAGCTATGGCCAGGGTGGGGTGCTGCCTGTAGGCTGTGCTTTCCTGCTCATGGGTCACCGGATCACTTCAGAGACCGGGGACAGGCCCTCCTGGGTGCTGCCTGTGGGGAAGTTTCCTGGTCTGGGATCGCCATGGCGATCCCAGGAGCAGGCCCACCTGGGAGCCCGCAGCGCCCCGCACTTGCCTGCTCTGGGATCGCAAATGGGTCCCAGCTGGCAGCGGGGCTTAGGTGGCACACGGGGGTCCCGGCTGGGGGCGGGGCTTAGGCAGCACACGGGGGTCCCGGCTGGGGAGGGGCTTAGGTGATGCGATCGCGCCACCTAAGCCCGGCCACCCAGGGCCACACCCAGCCCGGATGGCGTCTGGCACTGGCCAGCCCTGCCTGCAGTATACAAATTAGCATGTGGTGTTCATTAGTCAATGGGAAGCGTAGTGGAGGTACGGTTAATTACCCTTTTTGTCTTTTATTAGCTAGGATGGGAGACGGTGATGTAACCATGAAACGATGTACATCGTGTCCAACATAACCTGAGGACTGTCTGTACTGTCTACAAGAGACCCACCTCAGAAACCTGGGACTCACACAGACTGAAAGTGAAGGGATGGGAAAAAATTTTTCAGGCAAATGGAAATGAAAAAAAAGCTGGGGTAGCAATAATTATATCTGACAAAATAGATATCAAAATGAAGGCCATAACAATGATAAGGAAGGCCACTTCATAATAAAGAGATCAATACAACAAGAGGCTATAACTCTGGTAAACATATATGCACCCAATACAGGAGCATCTAAATATATAAAAAACTTCTGGAGGATATCAAGGGAGAGATTGACAGCAATGCAATCATAGTAGGGGGCTTTAATACCCCATGACATCACTGGATAAATCTTCTGGACAAAAAAATCAACAAGGAAACAGGACTCCTAAATGACACTCTAAAACAGAAAGAACTTACTGGCATCTTCAGAACATTCCACCGTAAAGCTACAGAATATACATTCTTGTGAAGTGCACATGCGACATTTTCAAAGTTAGACCACATGTCAGACACAAGCTAAGTCTCTACAAATTCAAAAAGATTGGAATCAGATCAAGCATCTTCTCAGATCACACTGGCATTAAGTTAGAAATCAACTACAATAAAAACGTTCAAAACAATCAACTACATGAAGGCTAAATAGCATGCTAGTAAACAGTGAATGGGTTACCAAGATATCAAAGAAGAAATAAAAAAACTTCATGAAAACAAATGAAAATGAACATATACAACAATCCAAAATCTATGGGACACAGTGAATGCAGTCCTAAGAAGAAGTTCATAGCACTACAGGCCTATCTAAAAAAACAACAAAAACCAAAACAACAGCAACAACAAAAAAACTGGCAGTAAGTTATCTAACACAAGAACTTAAAGAATTAGAAAGAGAACAATAAGAAGGCACAAATAAGTACAAGGAAGGGAGAAAAAAGATCAGAATGGAAATAAATGACATAGAGACAAAAATAAAAATAAAAAACCACACACAATACAAAAGATCAATAAAACCAAGGGCTGGTTCTTTGAAAGGATAAACAAGATTGATGAACCTCTAGCCAGACTCCCCAGGAAACAAAGAGAGAGGACCCAACTAAACAAAATCAGAAAGGAAAGAGGTGAAGTAACAACTGACCACACAGAAATACAAAGCATCATAAGAAAAATACTATGAATGACCTTATTTCAACAAATGGGATAACCTGGATGAAATGGACATATTCCTAGAAAAATATAACCTTCCAAAACTCAATCAGAAACAATCAAAAAACCTGAATAGTCTGAAAATTACTGGTAAAATTTAAACAGTAATAAATAAAAAACTCCCAAGAAACAAAAGCCTTGGTCAGGACAGTTTCAAAGAAGGGTTTTACAGCATATTCAAAGAAAAACTAACACCTATCCTCCTCAAACTATTCAAAAAAATTGAAGAGGAAGGGACACTTCCAAATGCTTTCTACGAGGCCAGCATTACCCTAATTCCAAAACCAGATACAGACACAACATAGATAGAGAACTATAAGCCAATATCTCTAATGAACATAGATGCTAAAATCCTCAACAAAATTCTAGCAAATCGGATCCAGAAATACATTAAAAAGATCATACACCATGACCAAGTGGGATTTATTCTGGGGATGCAAGAATGGTACAATATTTGCAAATCAATAAAGGTAATACAGCAGAAAAACAGACTGCAAGACAAAAATCACATGATCATATCAATTGATGCAGAAAAAGCATTTGACAAAATCCAATACACTTTTTTGATAAAAACTGTCTTGGCAAAGTGGGAATAGAGGATCCTACCTCAACTTAATAAAAGCCATTTATGACAAACCTACATCATATTCAATAAGCAAAAACTAAAACCATTTCCCCTAAGAACAGGAGCAAGATAGGGATGCACTCTTTCACAACTCTTGTTCAACATAGTACTTACTGAAGAACTCAGTCATAGCAATCAGACAAGAAGAAGAAATGAAAGTCATCCAAATTGGAAAGGAGGAAGGAAAACTCTCATTATTCACAGATGACATGACATTGTACATAGAAAACCCTAAAGATGCTATGAAAAAACAACTATTAGATTTAATAAATGAATTCGGAAATGAAATCCATAGCATTTTTATATACCAACTAGTGGCCCGGTGCATGAAATTCGTGCACATTAAAAGGGAATTAATGAGAAGAAATATTTTAATATTGCTATTTGCCCTTTCTCTATAATAGAAGTGTCAGAGATGAAAGAAAATTAGTAAAATGTATATAAAATCTCCCTCCTGTCAGAGTCTGGGGTGTGCCGTGGGACCTAGAGTCAGGTCCCCACTCACCACCCTCACGCGCTTCGAAAACACAGGAGACCCAGACCCAGCCGGCCCTGCCATCATTGGGTGAGACCTAGACCCAGCTGGCCCCACCCCCATCAAACCCCTCCAGGCAGGAGAAACAGCCTCAGGCACCCCAGCCCAGCGCCAGGGCAGGGGGTGTGGCCTGAGGTCCCCTGTCAAGCCCTGCTGGGTGGAGGCTGTGCCTGAGGTCCCCTTTTAAGCCCTGCCAGGCAGGAGGGCGCAGTCTAAGGTCTCCTGGCCCGGAGCCAGGGTGGGGGTCATGGCCTGAGGTCTCCTGGCCGGAACTGGGGCAGGGGGCATGGCCTTAGATCCATCAAGCCCAGCCCCCTCTCCCCCACAGCGTCATACCAGTGCTGAACAGGGCGCATGCAGGCAGCATGACGTTAGTGCTGGGGGCGGAAGTCCCCGCCCCTGGCCCTGCCCACAGACTGGCCGTGACTGGGACATCGTAATGGACAAATTAGCATATTACCTCTTTATTATATAGATAATGAAATCTCAAAAAGAGAAACTAATGAAACAATCCCATTTACCATTGCAATAAAAAAATTAAGATACTTAAGAATAAACTTAACTAAGAAAGTAAAAGACCTGTACTCCAAAAACTATAGGACATTGACAAAAGAGATAGAGGAAGAGATACATATGTGGAAGAATATTCCATGTTCATGGATTGGTAGAATCAACATCATTAAAATGTCCATACCACCCAAAGCAATCTAAAGATTCAATGCAATCCCCATTAAAATACCCACGGCATATTTCAAAGATCTAGGGCAAACTCTCCAAAAATTCATCTGGAATAAAATAAGACCCCTTTGAGCCTGCCATGCTAAGTGAAATAAGTCAGTCAGACAAAGATAAGTATCACATAATCTCACTCATATGTGAAATCTATTTAACAAAATAAACTGATGAATGGGAGGATTCAGAGACATGGAAAAATGGAACAGAGTGTGGAATATTAGAGGGAAATAGGGGAGGGTGGCTGGGTGGGAGGTAATCAACCAAAGACCTTGTATGCATATGTATATAACCCATGGGCACAGACAATAGAATGGTGAAAGCCTGCGGCTGGGGGTAGGGGCAGGCAGGATGGGGTCAATGGTGGGATAAAGGGAGACATGTAATACTTTCAACAATAAAGATTTTTTTTTTAGAAAAAAAGAAGCAATATACACTTAAAGCTGTGTATTTCATTTTATGTAAGTTTAATAAAAATATGTAAAAAAAATAAATGGGTAAAGGACCTAAATAGATAACTTCACCAAAGAGGACATACAGATGGCCAACAGACATATAAAAAAACGCTCAACATCACTAATGATCAGAGATGCAAATCAAAATGACAATGAGATATCAACTCACACCTGTTAGAATGGCTATGCATCAACAAATGACAAGTGTTGGCGAGGTTGTGGAGAAAAGGGAACCCTAGTAAACTGCTGACGGGAATGCAGACTGGTGCGGCCATTATGGAAAACAGTATGGAGTTTCATCAAAAAATTAAAAATGGAACTCCCATTTTACCCAGTGGTCCCACTTCTAGGAATATATCCTAAGAAACTCGAAACACTCATCAGAAAGCACATATGCATCCCTATGTTCATAACAGTGCAATTTACAATAGCTAAGATTTGGAAACAGCCTAAGTGCCCATCAGCAGATGAATGGGTAAAAAAAATTGTGGTACATTTACACAGCGTTATACTATATGGCAATAAAAAAAGAAAGAACTCATACCATTTGCAACAGCATGGATGGATCTGAAGAGTATTATGCTAAGTGAAGTAAGCCAGTCAGAGAAAGATAAGCATCACATGATCTTACTCAAATGTGGAATCTAATGAACCAAATAAATGGATGAACAAAAATAGACCCAAAAGATAGAAATATAAACAGACTGTTGAACTTCAGGGGGAAGGCAGGAGAGGGTGGGTGGGAAGAAATCAACCAATGAATGTGTATATATATACACATTATCTCGTGGACACAGACAATGGGGTGGTGGTGGGGGGGGCGGGGGGGGAGGGGAATGGGAGCAGGTTGGAAGAGGTTAATGGGGGGAAAAGGAGGACCTATGTAATACTCTGAACAATACAGATTTTAAAAAAAAGATTAAAAAAAAGAAGTGACAAGATTACACATAAATAAATAAATAAATAAATACATACATACATACATACATACATACATACATACATACATAACAACGTACCCTTCGAAATCATCATATTCTTTCTCTCCAAGAAAATCTAGCTACACTTGTTACTGAGCATCCCATTAAACCTGAGTTTGACTGTTTTTCACTTTGGATTTGGAGTTTTGTGTCACATATACAGTTCCAAACACTCAATGGATATAAAACTCAGTGACATAAACAAGAATGGTATTAAAACAGGCATATAGGCTTCCCTGACACAAATGCAGTGATTATGCATTCAACTGCAGGATTTGAATACTAACCCCAGAATACTTAAACCTAGAGGATTATCTATATAAATTAAATGCCTTCAATTTAGAATCTTCAAATTTACTTGTTAAAGTCATTCTAAAAATATAATGAGATCTTGCTTATCTACTAATCAATCCCAGAAGTTTGTACAAATGAACTGAGCACAATGCTGTTGTTTTTAAAAATCACTACATATCTATGAATTTATCCTCAGGAAATAATAAGAATTTCTGCATATATTTATCTTCAAGAATATTCAGCAAAATATATTTACAAAAATATTATTTTTAAAAGCAAAACAAAATACTAAATATCCAACAAGAGAAATGGTTAAATATTATATATCATTATGATAAAACAGTATACAGCCATTAAAAATCACATTATAAGTGACATGGAAAAATAATCACCACATTTTAGTTTATAAAGCATATCATGTAACTATGCATAGTTTGACACCTTTTATAAAAAATTCAAAGATGATACATTCACTGTTTGTGCAGGCACATAAACAACATGCATAGTTTCTGAACATAGAAAGAAATGTGGAAAGACACAAAGCAAACATTCTGAGTGGTAGAATTATGTATAATTTATTGGTGTTTGCTTCACTATAAACTAGAAATTTTCTACTATCTGTGTTGTTTTCTAATCAGGGTGGGAAAATATTTTCAAAGCATGTTACTCTCATTCTTTCTAATGGAGTTATTACACTATTATCAACTAAAAACCTATAAAACCATCTTTGAAGGGTGGAATTACATGGAACTTTCATTTATACTCTTTACAATCTCTATAGTCTTAAATTTTTTATACACACATGTATTATTCTAGTAATCAATAAAACTATATGTAATTTTTAAAATAACCAATGCTACTTTTTACTTCATTGAATAAGACTTTTTCTGAAGCAGGAATTTAAGGGAGTTTTAAAAGAAAATTTCAATTTATTTTAGTTTAAATGAGGTACTAAAGCAGGGGTCCTCAAACTACGGCCCGCGGGCCACATACAAAATACAAATATTGTATTTGTTCCCGTTTTGTTTTTTTACTTCAAAATAAGATATGTGCAGTGTGCATAGGAATTTGTTCATAGTTTTTTTTTTAAACTATAGTCCAGCCCTCCAACGGTCTGAGGGACAGTGAACTGGCCCCCTGTTTAAAAAGTTTGAGGACCCCTGTACTAAAGATAAGTTGACAGATTAAGCAACAACAGCAACAAAACTCTCCTATCTTTATTAAGAAAATTTTAGGAGAACTAAATATGAAAAGTTATATATGTTTATATGTATGTGAATTATAGTTTTAGAAAGATGGTACATGAATAGTCAATGATGTTTAATGTTTGCAATGCTACAATCACAAATCTTGTATGGATTTGTTTGTTTCAAAGCATTTATAGTTGTATATATGGATAACACAGATTTTTTTTTAAGAACCTAAAACACTGTTCCAAAGCCAGAGAAGGAGAGCCATTTAGGAAGCCAGACTGACTTAATATGCATAATCTGCACTGAGCAATGCCACCCACCCAAGCACTATTACCATCCTTTAGTGTCACAGTGGGCTGGTAACATGATTTAATTTTGGATTAAACACTGAGAGAGAATTCATCCCAACCAATTAACAAAGAGTGAACATAGTCTTAGAATGCCCTGCATCTGCTAATTCAAACTTTATCACCATAAGAGCACCCATACAACCATGACTCTTTTGGTTCCATTCTTTCTCAAGCTTTATAATAGTAGAAATGGCCCTGGTGCAGTGTGTCTATCTTGCTGCCACTGCAGCTGGCATGTCTCTCCCAACGGGGTAAGAATTGCTCTGCCTCCCCCGGGCTTTAAGCAGCATTGTATAAATAATTTAAGTTACTGCAGAGTATAAGTTGACAATCACATAACTCCATTAGAAAAAATGAAAGTAACATGATAACTTGGATTCAAAATTATTATATTGTAACCCATTAAATGCAATTAACTTGTATCAGCAGATGGCTGAATTAACACATCTAATCAGCAATGCTGCTAAAACTAAGGTTGTAAAAACAATGATTATAGTTCTTGAAATCTTTATTTTTTCTATTTTACCATTAAATTGTTTAAATATGAGTTGCATCTTCTTAACATTATAGAACTGCAAACTACGCTATGAACTCTATGATAATACTGTACAAAACTATTACATAAACATAGTTGCAACTAAGAGCTCTTCCCTGTCCATCAATGTCTTCTATCTACATGGAACATTACTCTCTAGAAAGATCTACAAGTCAGATTTACTCTCTCTTGATTCAGTAGCTTAAGGTCTCTGAACCAGAAATTTTAGACTGTGGAGCCCTTTTCCACTCTAAGACAATTGACAAATCCCTAAGGACAAATGTAGCACAATATTTAAGCTAAAAACCACACACTTTTATAACTCATATCACAAATAAATAAAACTCACTAATAAAGAGTTCTTAGAAATTAATACTTCTTTCACAAGAGAATTCAAACCCACACAAGATAATCCCTTTTCACTGATTAGCAAAAATTCAAAAGTTTGAGAACATGTATTTTTTTAGGTTTGCTTAAAATAAGTCAAATCTACATGGTGGTGACGATGATGAGGAGGAGGAGGAAGAGGAGGAGGAGGAGGAGGGGGAGGAGGAGGGGGAGGGGGAGGAGGAGGGGGAGGGGGAGACGATGACGGCTGCTGCTACATATTATTCACTCTAAATAATTTAACTCCATGAAAATCTTATTGGGACCTATTATGGCTTAACTTATAAAAGACTCATATAACACAATGTCTACAGGAGTATAAAAGCAGTTTCTGGATTCCTAAATGTGACTTCTTCTCTGGCTGGAGGACACTCCCTCAGGATCCTGAATAAATGTGTTTGCTCGCCAACCTAGTCATAAATGTACTTTTTAAAAAATACTGTTTTTTAATCCCCACCCAAAGATATGTTTATTAATTTTGGAGACAGAGGAAGGGGGAGGACACAGAGAGAGAGAGAGAAACATTGATGTAAGAGAGAAAATTGATTGGTTGTCTCCCATATGTGCCCTGACCAGAATTAAAGCAGCAACCTTTTTGGTGTATAGGACAACGCTTCAAGCACTTGAGCCACCTGACCAGGCAGAAATGTACATTTTATACTTCTACCATTCTCTAAGGATTTTATAGAAAATGAGGCAATATTTATAACTCACTAAGAATTCACAATAAGCAATACTTATACTAAAGGAGTTTTGACATATGAACATTCACACATGCACATTGAATGAGCTAAAATCCTGAGTTGGTACCTTCATTAGCTAAATCCTGAGTTGATAATCTAGAAATGAAAAATCTACTTTCAGTTTCATCAGTTTTACCAAGATATTTTCTGCATCTTTGTTTTCTAATCTATTTTTTAAATGGGACCTTCTGAAATTCTCTCATTTCTAAGGTAGATGAGGAGAAATTACTAAATTATAGAAGTCCTCTGCTATTTATGGAGCAACTGTTCTAGAAAAGGCTAAATCTGAGAGGATGAGTGTCTTTCTCCTGCTCATTTCACACTGGCTCAGTCCTCACCCTACCAGACAGGCCTGAACAGGAGGTAGTACACAGCAGAGGGGCGCACAGAAGCACACCTTTCCTCATGTGGCTGCAGGGACAACAATGTGTTGCATAAAGAGGCTCAACTTCTTAGTTTTCCCATTACACCAAATGTCTTAATTTGGGAGCAAAGAAACACATAGCCCCTACATTATCTAGCTTCTGTTCCAATTCAGGTGCACACCTTTATTCCTGTAGGTAAGACTTCTGCCACAGAGAAAGTAAAAATTGTCATGGTAAATTCAATAGGCTTATAATAAATTCAAAATAAATTATAAACCTTTAAAGTATGGGTGTTTACATATTTAAGCAACATGAAGAATATTAGTCCAGCTCTAACCGGTTTGGCTCAGTGGATAGAGTATCGGCCTGCAGACAAAAGGGTCCCAGGTTCTATTCCGGTCAAAGGCATGTACCTTGGTTGTGAGTTTTTTCCTTCAATCTAGAATCTTAAGACATTCAGAGATATAATATTACTGAATGACACCAACTGAGGGGATGGAGAGGGCTGAGGATGGCTTTAATAAAAGGCCTTAGTGTGAAAAGCAAACGATACTTTGGAACATGCTGCTTTATCTCTAACTAGAAGCCTGGTGCATGGATTTGTGCACTGGTGGGGTCCCTCAGCCTGGCCTGCAGTGATAGGGCTGAAACCAGCTCTCTGACAACCCCCGAGGGTCCCGGATTGGGAGAGGGCACAGGCCAGGCCAAGGGACCCCCACCAGTGCATGACTGGAGCTGGGGAGGGACAGCAAGAGGGCTCCAGGGCATGTCTGGCCCATCTCGCCCAGTCCCAATTGGGGCTGATCAGGACCAGCCGGCCAGGGAGGGATCATGAGAGGTTGGCCAGCCAGGGAGAGACCACAGGAGGGCTCCAGGGCATGTCCAGTCCTTCTCGCCCAGTCCCAATCGGCCAGACCCGAGCAGCAAGCTAACCTACCAGTCGGAGCATCTGCCCCCGCAGTGGTCAGTGCACATCATAGCGACTGTTTGAACGGTCGGACACTTAGCATATTAGGCTTTTATTATATAGGACTAGAGGCCCGGTGCACAAAAATTTGTGCACTTGGGGTGGGGGGGTCCCTCAGCCCGGCCTGTGCCCTCTCCCAGTCTGGGACCCCTCAGGAGATAACGACCTGCTGGCTTAGGCCTGCTCCCGGGTGGCAGAGGGCAGGCCCAATCCCTAGGTGCAGCCCCTAGTCAGGCTCAGAGCAGGGCTGATTGGGGAGTTGGGGCGCCGCCCTGTCATTCACAGAGCAAGGCGGATCGGGAGGTTGCGATGCCACCCTCAGTCATGTTCAGGGTAGGGCCGATTGGGGGATTGGGGCACCGCCCCCTGTCACACTCAAGGCAGGGTCGATGGGGAGGTTGGGGCGCCACCCCCTGTCACGCACAGAGCAGGGCCAATCAGGGAGTTGGAGAGCTCCCCCCGTCACACACAGAGCAGGGCCCATCAGGGGGGTTGGGGCTCCGTACCCTGTCATGCACAGAGCAGGGTCGATCAGGGGGTTGGGGAGCTCCCCCCTGTCACGCACAGAGCAGGGCCCATCAGGGGGTTGGGGAGCTCCCCCCTGTCATGCACAGAGCAGGACCGAGCAGGGGGTTGAGGAGCTCCCCACTGTCACTCACAGAGTAGGGCCGATAGGGGAGTTGGGGCACCGCCCCCTGTCACACTCAGGGCAGGGCCGATCAGGGGGTTGGGGTGCCACCACTCTCACACTCAGGGCAGGGCTGATGGGGAGGTTATGGCTCTACCCCGTCACACACAGAGCAGGGCCAGTGCGGGGGGGGTTGGAGCGCTGCAACCTGTCACACACAGAGCAGGGCCAATCAGGAGGTTGGGGTGCCGCACCCTGTCACACACAGAGCTGCAGGGTGATCAGGGGGTTGGGGAGCTCCCCCCTATCAGGCACAGAGCAGGGCTGATCGGGAGGTTGGGGCGCCTTCCCCTGTCACGAACAGAGCAGGGTGGATAGGGAGGTTGTGGCCCCACCCCCTGTCACACACACAGCCGCAGGGCGATCGGGGGTTTGGGCGCTGCCCCCTGTCATGCTGATCCCGGTGCCAGGAGGCCTCTCGGCTCCGCTGATCCTGGTGCTGGGAGGCATATCACCCTTTTACTATATAGGATAGAGGCCTGGTGAATGGGTGGGGCCAGCTGGTTTGCCCTGAAGGGTGTCCTGGATCAGGGTGGGGGTCCCGCTTGGATGTCTGGCCAGCCTGGGTGAGGGGCTGAGGGCTGTTTTCAGGCTGGTGGGTGACTGAAGCTCCCAACCGCTCCTTTTTTTCTTTTTTTTTATTCTGGGCCAGCTTTAGCTCTGAGGCTTGGCTCCAGCTCTGAGGCCTCGGCTACTGAAAGCAGGTATCTGGTTTGTTTGGGTTCTATAATCGAAACACTGTTTCAACTCCAGCTCTGAGATCCCGGCTGGCTGAAAGCAGGTTTCTGGGGTTTTGTTTAGCTTCTATATTTGTAACAATGTTTCCAACTGCAAGCTCAGAGGCCGGAAGCGGCAGGCAGGGAACGTTAGCTTCCTCTGTCACTGAAGGAAGCAAGCCTCATGTTCGCTTCAAGCTGCCTGGCTGCCGGCCGCCATCTTGGCTGGCAGTTAATTTGCATATCTCCCTGATTAGCCAATGGGGAGGGTAGCAGAGGTACGGCTAGTTACCATGTTTCTCTTTTATTAGATAGGATAGTTCAGCCCCTCATTTTATGGATGAGAAAATGAGCCTGAAGATGTTAAGCAATTTGTCCAATATCACAAGGAAATAGTGAGCCTAGACTTTCAGGCTGAGCTTTTTCCATAACACTAAGCGTAAACACCTGAAATAAGCTAGCAACTATAAAAATTCTACCACCACATGTTCTGAAAAATACCTGGTATCTATTAGGTGCCTCCAAGTAAAGGACTATTAGGTAAAAACAATTTCCCCCAAAGTCACACTATGTCCAGGATTTTCCAAACCAGGTTGCAAATAACATCAGGAAGCCCCAATTTAAATATGCCATACTGCCGTGGCAGCGGGGTTCAGGATCTGAAGGAGTAGTCGACACACAAATGAAAATGCTATAGAAGAAATATGAATTTAGAAGCCATTGAGGGCCAGGTGGAGCCTTTTTCTTGAAAAGAGACACCGAGTTCTTGCCTAGTCTGCTTTTTATTTACTTGAATACACATTTGCCCTTTAGCAATGCATACAGGCAGATCAAAGGTAAAGTTTGGTAAACAATGTAAACATTATCAGGTTGGGAAATCACCTCAAGCCCACAGCAGGGCAGTTTTATAATGATTTTCAGCCCTGCCGAATATCAAAGTCCATTGGCCTTCCAATGTTTCTTTTTGCACTTTTATGCTAACTGCTGTTTGCTTCAGCCTCCAGCACCATACTGTTACAACAGACAATCAGGGAGTGTTTCAGAGTCTCTCCCATTGGCCAAGATGGCACAGGGGAGAGGTTCTTAGAGTGATCACTGAAAAGACTAGAAATATGAGTAGACAGTGCCTGAACATGGCAAAAGCTAGAAAGATGAATGGACAGGGCCCCAGTACACCAAAATCTAGAAAGATAATTGGATAGAAAAAAAAATCCTTTCCTCCCTATTCCTCTCAGAACCATAGGCATGAACAGGAAAGGGGGATGGTCACTGAGATCAGAGTCCATCATTCTCCCAGGTTGCAGCACCTGAATAAACCTCTTTCTTTTTGTACCAGCACCTGTCTCACAAGTTTGGCTTTCACTGAGGCAGGCAAGAGAATCTGCGTTGTCAGTTATAATACCTTCCTGGAGCATCAATTTTACTTCATTAAATGATAATTAAATATTTTTATATTTAAATAATCATGAATATATTGCAAGGCAGGATGCAAAATTAACCTAATTTAAAAGGACTTCAAGGGGATCCTGTTTCAGCATCCTATGCCATTCTGTTTCTAAAACTTCTAACAAGGAAGTATGAGAAGCACGACCCAAAGGGGGTGAGCCTGAAAACTGGGACACAGCTCAGGAGGTACACGCTGGTAACCCTTGAACCAAACTGTACTTCCAATGTGCACTGGGAAGGTTCGTGTAAACTCTGATGCCCTTAAATACCTGTGTTTTTCACTGAAGAATCCATAAAGGAACAAGTTAAGACAGTCTTCTAGTAATTATAATCAATCAAAAGGGTGCAAAAGGAAGCAATATTGTCTATTGCTAAACATAAAGTTTAGAATCTGAAATGGGCAAGTTCACAGAAGAGAAGGGTTGAATTATATATCAAGCTCTTATTCAGAAGGTCCATTGCAGGATGACATTTAAATTTTAGTAGTACCCTAACCCAGTGGTCGGCAAACTGCAGCTTGCAAGCCACACGCGGCTCTTTGGCCCCTTCAGTGTGGCTCTTCCACAAAACACCAACTTCTGCGCATGGGCCACGAAGTTTCAATCGCACTGTAGGTGCGCACCCGCACATGGTATTTTGTGGAAGAGCCACACTGAAGGGGCCAAAGAGCCGCGTGTGGCTCGTGAGCAGCAGTTTGCCGACCATGGCCCTAACTGATTTGGCTCAGCGGATAAAGTGTCGGCATGCGAACTAAAAGATCCCAGGTTCGATTCCGGTCATGGGCATGTACCTGGGTTGCAGGCACATGCCCAGTAGGAGGTGTGCAGGAGGCAGCTGATCGATATTTCTCTCTCATCGATGTTTCTAACTCTCTATCCCTCTCCCTTCCTCTCTGTAAAAAAATCAATAAAATATATTTTAAAAAATTTTAGTAGTTACCTTCCTCTTCCTGCAAATTCTAAATCCATGAAACTTAAAATACATGCCTATTCATTTTTGCAATGTACTTATTAAAATTCAATTATATCTAATCACACTGTAAGAGTGAAAATGAAAAATATGTTCCCTTTATTCTAAAAATTATCGAAAAAGGGGAGGCACAACCTTTGAAAACAACTTCTGCAGAGGCAGAAAAGATAAACTATTTTTCTTTTGGATCTCTAAGTTTTAAGCTTTCATCCCCATGCTATTGCCAACATTCTAAGCTTTAGATATTAATAGCAGATTTTCAAACATAAAATACAGGTATATAGTGATAATTTTCTTGCCTTTACTTTAGCTGTGCCCAAGCAGCTGGCTTGGAGCAGCTGGCAACCCAACAATGAAATGCAGCAGAGTGAAGCCAAGTACCTCCTTGACTAGCATCACGTGCCAGGGCAAGGCCAGCTGCAGTTCCACTTGCTGTTTCCTTTTAACTAACTCAAAAGATCCCTTCTCAGAATCTGCATCAGTATGTTAATCCTGGCACTGGGTTCCGAGTATTCATTCTTCCCCCAGCTGCTCTCTGCTTTACATCCCCTAAAAGCGTAGTTCCCCACACCAAAATGAAAGGCAAAATGGCACATTAGTTAAAGAAACAGAGAATGAGCACTACATAAGGTGAGAGGCATGTGTCATGAAGGTGAATGTAACCCAAGCAATTATAATCATTACAAGAGAGTTGGCACACACTAGTTACTAAGTGCACAGGAGAGGCTGTAGATAACCTTGGGGAAGCTCTGTTTGAGTGACTCAGGGAGGCCTTCATTTTTCTAACTGAGCAACAACTCTGGATTCCCAGCTCCCCAAGACAGCCAATTCCTTTCAGGAGCATTGCTAAATCCTCAAAATAAATTTCAATTTGCAGTATTTAAAGATACATGACATACGACAGATGGGTGGTAGTAAAGTAGAAAAAACATAGGATTGAACAGTTTCTGAAACCTAGCCGGTTTGGCTCAGTGGATAGAGCATTGGCCTGCAGACTGAAAGGTCCCAGGTCCGATTCTGGTCAAGCACACATTCCTTGGTTGCAGGCTCCTCCCCGGCCAGGGCCCTGATTAGGCCTCGTGCAGGAGACAACTGATGTGTTTCTCTCACATCGATATTTCTCTCTGTCTTTCCCTCTCTCTTCCTCTCTCTCTAAAAATCAATGGAAAAACATGGAGTGAGGATTTAAAAAAAAGAACACCAGTTTGTGAGAAAGTTAAAATCATTTTTAGCAGCTGCTGGTTAATTTATAAATGACCTACTCTAACAATGTTTCAGTAAATGGGATAAAGTAATAATAGTAATAAAACAATTCAGTACTGGATCAGGGCCAACACCACTCTGAAGCACAGAAAGAAAATCTACACTAATAAAAGAGGAAAATGGTAATTGGCGTACGGCGCTACCCTTTTCATTGGCTAATCAGGGCTATATGCAAATTAACTGCCAACTAAGATTGGCAGTTAATTGCCAACAAGATGGCGATTAATTTGCATATGTAGGCACAATGCAGGGAGGCAAAAGGGAAAGCAGGAAGAAGCCCCCTGCCACTGACAGTGATCTGAAACCCAGGGGGGAGCTAAGAGCTGGGGGGCAGGGCAAAGGCAGCAGCCTTTGCCCTGCCCCCTAGCCATGATCAGAGAATCAGGTGCCTTTTCCGCCCTGGCCAGTGATAGCAGGAAGTAGGGGTGGAGCCAGCAATGGGAGCTGGGCACGGTCGAATCTGGCAGTCCCAGGAGCTAGGGGTCCCTTGCCTGGGCCTAAAACGGAGCCCACGATCGCGGGGCCGCTGCAGCTGCGGGTCCCCGCTGCCCGGGCCGGACGCCTCGGCCAGAGGCGTTAGGCCTGGGCAGGGGCAGAGCCTGCAACCGCGGGGAGCTGGGGGTCCCCTGCCCAGGCCTGACACCTCTGCCGGAGGCCTCAGGCCTGGTCAAGGGGCCGATCCGGTGATGGGTGATCGGAGGGTGATGAGGGTCAACTCCTCTGGCTGAGGCATCAGGCCTGGGTGGGGGGGCGGAGCCGGGGATTGGAGGGATATGATGGTCCCCTTGCCCAGGCCTGAAGCCTGGGTCAGAGGCGTCACGCTTGGGCGGGGGGGTGGAGCAAGCGATCAGAGGGAGATGGGGGTCCCCTGCCCAGGCATGATTCCTGGGCCAGAGGCCTCAGGCCTGGGCGGGGGCCAGAGCCAGTGATCGGGGGGAGATGGGGGTCCCCTGTCCAAGCCTGACACCTCTGGCGGAGGCGTCAGTCCTGGGCAAGGGGCCGATCAGGCGATCGGAGGGTGATGGGGGTCTACGCCTCTGGCCGAGGCATCAGGCCTGGGCAAGGGGCAGAGCCAGCAATTGGAGGGGTCTGGGGGTCCCCTGCCCAGTCCTGATGCCTGAGCCAGAGGCATCAGGCCTGGGCTGGGGGCAGAACCAGTGATGGGGGGAAATGAGGGTCCCCTGCCCAGGCCTGACGCCTCTGTCAGAGGCGTCAGGCCTGGGCAAGGGGCTGATCCTGCGATTGGAGGGTGATGGGGGTCAACGCCTGAGGGCTCCCAGTATGTGAGAGGGGGCAGGCTGGGCTGAGGGACACTCCCCCCCCCCCCACCCAGTGCACGAATTTCGTGCACCGGGCCCCTAGTTCTTTTTATAAAAGAAAAGATCAGTGAAAAAAGGAAGAAAGAAATTAGGTATTCGTTATGCTTAAAATGTACATTTATGGTGGAAATAGTAATTTATTTAAATGAAACAGGTGTCCTAAACTATGAACCCTACAATAATATATGATATTGTCTTTCACTTTTTTCTTTACAGCATAAATGAGAATATACCAAAGAGGCCTAAACTATCAGATTTGCTAAATGTTTCCATACAGATTTTAAAACAAACAAAACACAAATACTAATTTGTGAGCATTAAATTTAAAATAAAGTACCTTTACCAGCTTCAAGAAAATAGTGCATAAGCTGTATCCCAGATCAGTCAACACCAGGTCAATAAATATCTGTTGGATGCTGAATGAAATGTCACTATATAGAATTTAAGGAAATTTAAAATAATTTATTGGAACCTCCTTGCTAATACAGTTGAGGAAAAACACAGACAGGTAATACCTGAATTATTTGTTATGGGTCTGACAAAGAGTCTCTCTTCGACTAGACTTTAATCAGGGTCCTCTCAATCCTCTTTTCAACTGGGCCTTGACTTTTAGACTTGCCTGTCTGCCTTGCATTGCCCAGTTTTTAGCAAAAATCTTATTAAGTAGGTTTAGCCAGAATCCCCCAATGTTAATATTTGATCACCTTCACTATCTGACCAACTAATAGCTGATCACCCTGGCTTGCCTTCAGCAAGAATCCTGTTAGGGCCCAGCTGGTGTGGCTCAGTAGGTTGAGGGTCGTCCCATATACCAAGAGGTCACTGGTTCGATTCCCAGTAAGGGCACATGCCTGGGTTGCTGGCTCAATCCCCAGTAAGGGGCATGCAGGAGGCAGCCAATCAATGTGTATCTCTCATCATTCATGTTTCTATTTCTCCTCCTTTCCTCTCTCTCTTAAAAAAAAAAAATCAATAAAAACTTATTCAAAAAATAAAAGAATCCTGTTAGGTCAGTATAGCAAAAAACTGTCCTACCCTCTTAGTAATTTTCCATCTACTGACTCCTGCCCCCTAGTCCCATCCTGCTCCTTGGCTATAAATCCCCACTTTTCCTTGTTGTACTGGAATTCAGCCCAGTTCCATACTGAGGTCTCTTTCTCCCTATGACAATAATCCTAAATAAAATCTGTTTCTACTGCTCTTAACTACTGTCAAGCTCTGGATTTCCATGACAGCTCTTAGTGATTGTGCCACTCTGGAAGACAGTTTGGGATTTTTTTCCAAATGTTAAACATACAGTTACCATAAGATTCCCATGAGAATTGAAAACATATGTACTCGCAAAAACTTGTATACAAATGTTCATGGTAGTACTATTCATAAAACTAGAAAGTACAAACAACCCAAATCCCCATCAAATGATTAATGAATAATAAAATGTGGTATATCCATACATAGAATTACATTCAGCAACAGAGTACTGGAGCACTGATGCAAGCCCCAATATGGATGGACCTTGAAAACATTGTGCAAAACTAAAGATGCCAGCCACAAAAGGCATATGTTGTATAATTTCATTTATATGAAAATTCCAGAATAAAAAAATCTACAGAGACAGAAAGTGGACTGGTGGTTTCCAAAGGACGGGGGGAGGGGGAAACGGAAAGTGCCCGCTAATGGGTAGCAGTTTCGTTGGGGGTGATACAATCACTCTAAAATTAGATAGTGATAATATTGCACACCTCTAAAAACCACTGAATTGTATACTTTAATGGGGCAGATTTTACTGTGAGTTATATTTCAGTAAAATTCTAAAAATAAAATAAAAAGTCATTTGACCCAAACCCAGCAGGCGCCACATGCTGGAACTGTGGTTCTGTTGTCCTACCTTGGCAGGTCTCTCAGGGCAGTTCCTGCCCCAACCACACTATTCATATCAACAGCCTCAATGAGAAAATCAGTAAGTCCCTGTGGCGTCTTCTCCCCGTCTGGCCAGGTCCTGGGTACCCTGGTGTCACAGAGCCTGAAGATGAGGGCCAGGCTTTTGTCGTGACCAGGTCACAGCACCGCCAACGCCCCGCTCCATGCAGGGTTTCCCCTTCTACGACAAGCACATATGCATCCAGTACACCAAGACCAACTCGGGTATCACTGCCCAGATGAAGGGCACCTTTGTGGAGTGAGACCATACACAGAAGAGGAAGCCCAAGAGCCAGGAGCCTTGGTTGCAGTTCCCCCACAGTGGGGGCAGCCCGGGGCCTGTCCCAGCCATGCCACCAATGACTCAGGAGCCCCACATCAGCACCACTTGCAGGGTCAGCCTCCCTACATGCCACCCCTGGCATGATCTCACCTCCAGGCCTCACACCCAGCCAGGTCCCACAGGAGGCCATACCCACACAGCAGTTTATGCCAGGCCAGGTGCCACCTGCCAAGCCTCTTTCAGAAAACCCACCAAAGCACATTCTTTACAACCTACCAGAGAAAATGAGTTCATGCTGTCCATGCTTTTAACCCTGTTCCCTGGCTTCAAGGTCTGCCTAGTCCCAGGGCAGTGCAATGTCACCTTCGTGGAGTTTGACAATGAGGTGCAGGCAGAGGCTGCCCATGATACCCGACAGGGCTTCAAGATCACCCAGAACAACTCCATGAAGATCTCCTTTGCCAAGGAGTAGTGCCCTTGCCTGCCCCTGTCCTGTTTGGTGCTCAGCTCCCTGAAGGTAAGTCCCCTTCAGGAACCTTCTTGGAGCACTGTACCCAAAGATTGGCCCCAGACATTGTCCATTGCCCCTATAGTGGTTAGGTTGGAATTTAAGTGTTGTGGGGTTTTTTGATGTTTAATTTTTTTAAGCCATTTGTTCAACATGTATTTCTTGAAGATGTAATACTCGTACTACATATACTAGGCACTAGGAATAAAACAATACATAGATATGGCTCCTGCCTTCCCAGGGTTTATAGTCTTGTGCAGGAAGCCTGGGTTTACTAGTAAATCCTGGTTCACAATTTACTGTTATCTGGGAAAGTATCTTCTTCCTAGTCTATAAACAGGGTTAAAGGCAATACTCAGTGACCGGCACATTGAAAGGGAACCCAAATTGTTAGTTATTATTATCTATAATAATAAAAGCATAATATGCTAATTAGACTGGACAGCCGAACAACCTTCTGGACAAAGCCATAGCAGTGGGGGCCAAGGCAGAGGCGGTTAGGTGTGATCAGGCAGGCAGGCGAGTGGTTGGGGCAATCAGGCAGGCAGAGTGGTTAGGGGAGATCAGGCAGGCAGGTGAGTGGTTAGGGGCAATCAGGCAGTCAGGTGAGCAGTTAAAAGTGATCAGGCAGGCGTGCAGAGTGGTTAGAGGTGATCAGAAAGGCAGGCAAGTGGTTAGTGGCAATCAGGCAGGCAGGTAAGTGGTTAGGGGCGATCAGACAGGCAGACAGAGGTGTTAGGGGCGATCAGGCAGGCAGGCAGGAGAGCAGTTAGGAGTCAGTGGTCCCAGATTGCAAGAGGCATGTCCAAATGCCAGTTTAGGCCCGATCCTGCTGCGGGATTGGGCCTAAACTGGCAGTTGGACATCCCCCAAGGGGTCCCGGATTGCAAGAGGGTGCAGGCTGGGCTGAAGGACCCCCCCCCCCCTGCACAATTTTCGTGCACCAGGCCTCTAGTTATCCTATATAATAAAAGGCTAATATGCAAAGTGTCCCCACAGGCAAGAGTTTGACCGACTGGGAGTTAGACGTGCGCTGACCACCAGGGGGCAGCGCAGAATATGGTGGGTGTTGGTGACGCAGTGCTGGCAGTGGGTGGCAGTGGAGGCCCTACCAGCCCTGATGGGCTCCGATGAGAGTGGGACGGTGGAGCAGGTGAGCGGGCAGCACCAGGCCAAGGCGGGTGCAAGCGAGGGCCCCGGTCACACCCCAGACAGCAACTGGCGGCAGGGGGCGAGTCTGGTGAGTGGGTGGCACCAGGCCAAGGCCAGTGTGAGTGGGGGCCCCGATCGCTACACCAGTCGCCCCACAGATGGCGACCGGCAGGGGGGGTGGGGCTGGTGATCAGGTGGTGCCAGGCCAACGCGGGTGCGAGTGGGGGCCCTGATCGCCCTGCCAGTTGCACCACAGATGACAATCAGCGGTGGCAATGGGGGGCGGGGCCGGCAGGCAGTGCAAGGCGAAGGCGGGTATGAGCGGGGGACCCTGATCACCCCACTGGTCGCCCCACAGATGGTCCCTGATCACTGGCCAGGCCTAGGGAC
Organism: Myotis myotis; assembly: GCF_014108235.1. Lineage (NCBI taxonomy): Eukaryota > Metazoa > Chordata > Mammalia > Chiroptera > Vespertilionidae > Myotis > Myotis myotis. The sequence continues at coordinate 72,860,192 of NW_023416315.1, forward strand.
CCTACCTGTGCAGGAATTTTGTGCACTGGCCTCTAGTGTAAATATAAAGGAGAAAGAATGCTAGGCGAAAAGAATATAAGTAAAACAGGAGAGCTTAGAATTAAAGTAAATTACATTTGGGCTGAAACCTGAAAGATGATCAGTTGAAGATAGTCCGAAAGAACTTAAGAACTGCAGACAAAGGAAAGTGCAAATGCTAAGGTCTTGAGGCAAGCACGGGTGTGAGGGGTTCCAGGAACCATGTACGGTCAGAGGACACTAGACCAGCAAGGGAAAGATCAGCAGGAGCTAGAATGTGCTAGGTTTTGTAGACCAAAATAAGTATTCCAAATTTCATTCTTAGTATAATGGAAAATCACTGAAGGCTTTTAAGCAGGGAAGGCTATGATCCAAATATATTTCAAAAAGATCACTGGCTGCTGTGAGGGGGAAGATATGCAGTCAGAGGCTACCAGGGGAAAGATAATGGTGACCTGGATTACACTCCCTTCCTTTCTGTTCCACATACCCAACCTGCACTGGAGAGAACAAAGAATGAAGAGTGAACACACTGTAGAAGAAAGTGCACCAGGACCATACTTGAATCAAAAAGCCCTCAAATTCCTAGTTCTACTCTGAACCAACTATGGAATCTTGGCAAGTACTTCCTCCTTGAGCTTCAGTTCCTTATCAGTATAACTAGAGGCCTGGTGCACGAATTCATGCATGGGTGAGGTCCTGGGGGGGGGGGGAGACACCCTGGCCGGTCCAGGAACCTTATCCGTCCCGCTGACATTCACGTTGATTGTCGGGAGCCACCTGGCAACTGCTTTTATATTGTTTCTTCCTTGTAGAGTGTCTAGGGAAGAGACCGACTTCCAGGAGGCTGGCAGCGCTGTCGGTATCATCCAAGCAGTACTGGTCCATCGGTGTCTGTTGGTGTCTGGCCTGTTCTCCTGTGTTGAGCATCTGCCCCCTGGTGGTCAGTGTGTGTAATAGCAACTGGTCATTCCGGTCATTCTGTCGCTTAGGCTTTTACTAGTATGTATGTATATGTGTGTGCGTATATATAAATGTATATATATACGCACACACATATACATACAAACACAAGAGGCCCGGTGCATGAAATCCGTGCACAGGGAGGAGGGGTTCCTCATCCTGGCCTGCACCCTCTCCAATCCGGGACTGCTGGCTCCTAACCACTCACCTACATGACTGCCTGATAGCCCCTAACTGCCCTCCCCTGCCAGCTTGATCGCCCCTAACTGCCCTCCCCTGCCGGCCTGATCACCCCTAACTGCCCTCCCCCGCTGGCCTGATTGCCCCTAATTGCCCTCCCCTGCTGGCCTGAACGCCCCTAACCGCCTCTGCCTAGGCACTCAATACCGTGGCTTTGTTCAGAAGGAAGGCAGGATGACTGGAAGATGTCTAGTTGGCCCGGTCTAATTAGTATAGTACCCTTTTATTAGTATAGACTAGAGGACCAATGTATGAAATTTGTGCAAGGGGCTTGCCCCTCGCAGCACCAGCTGCCTCAGCCAGCCCTTGCAGCCCCTCGCAGCCTTGGCTGACCCTGGCAGCCCTGGCCAGCCCTCACAGCCTCGGCCGGCCCTCGCAGCCCCGACTACATCCAGATGGTCGTCCAGAATGTCGTCCAGACGGTTGTTCTGCTGTTCGGTCTAATTATCATATTAGCTCTTTATTATATAGGATATATAGATTAGAATAAGAGCTCTACCCTACAGGGTTACTCTAGGGCAGTGATGGTGAAGCTTTTGAGCTCGGCATGTCAGCATTTTGAAAAACCCTCACTTAACTCTGGTGCCATGTCACATACAGAAATTTTTTTACATTTGCAACCATAGTAAAACAAAGACTTATATTTTTGGAATTTATTTTATATATTTAAATGCTATTTAACAAAGAAAAATCAACCAAAAAAATGAGTTCGCGTGTCACCCCTGACACGCGTGTCATAGGTTCTCCATCACTGCTCTAGGGCTTAACTGACTATGTGAAAATGCCATGCTGTGGGCTCTATAAGTGATTCACCCAAAACAAAGTAGATACATCCAATTAAAGAGATACACCCAATTTAGAAAATACACCCAAAACAAAAACAAAATACATGATTAGTTTTGTTCCTCTTTAGGGCGAGTTGTTTTGTGTTGTTTTAATGAACATGTGTTAAGCTTATTAAATATACTCCAGCATATACAGAGCACAGCATAATCCATCTACTTCTGTTCCATGGCACTTTACTTGCTGGGAAGCCTTCACCATTGTTGCAGATAAAATAACATTTGCTCTCCAGAGGCCCATCTCTGGGGAGCAAATGTTATTTTAAAAAAGCTTTTTGCTAAAGAAGCCCAGGGCAAGGAATGTGATGGCCTGCAGAAAAGCGGTGAACATTTTGCTACAGACCTGGTTTCTGAAGCAAATAACATGAGGCTTTATTTTAGGAGATATTCTGGCAAAGTTCATGGCAAAATTATCCTTTTTATATGTTTAAAAACTTCTGCTGAGATTTATAGATTATATTCAAATTCCACCTAAAAAAACACAACACCTCGGTCTTGCTGAAGGTGAAGACACCCTGTACACATGAGACTCAGCGCTTTTCTGAAGCATATTTGTAGTAAGTTAATTAAATGGTTGTGAAAAAAGCAAATTCTTCTGAGACTTTTCTGGAAGCCCCTGACAGCAGCCCATAGAGAAGTAGTCTTTTAATTACCTTGATATTTCATTAATGCTTTTGCTGACTTTTTATATATAATTACATCACACTTCTTAAAATTTTCTAAGAAAGCATTAACTAAAGGAAAAGTAGAGGAATATGTGTTTATTTACCAGTACGATGAGTCAGATAATGAAGAAGAAAAAAGACCTTCCCCACGTATATTGTGGCATAAATATTTATTCTCAACAGGAAAAGATTTTGTTTTACCGCCTAATAAAATACCATATTAAAAAGCCAAAGATAGGAAATAAAAAAATCTTTAAATCAATGTCATATTATGTCGCTATAGCTATATTAATTCTTGAATAAATATGAGGAAATCTAATTATTTCCCTGAAATGTTCTGAAAATTATTGTACTTCAAATCCTATATAGACAGTGATACAAACTAATGTAAATAATACCTGTTGGAAATTGCTATAAATGGCACACATTGGCATAAAATTATGTCCCCTGAAAGCAGTATTTAGAATTATTTTATACAAAGACAAACATAAAATTCTTCTTCCTCCACTGCCTGTTAAGTGAAGGAAATGCAATGAATAAAAACAAAACTTTACCATTCTGAAAACCTTTTATCTTTGTATTGGGTTTAAAGCAAAAACAAGAAGAATCAGAACTGTATTTTATCATTTATATAAAATCATTAGAATATTATAAAAAGAACCTATCACCCAGATTTTCTTTCTAATTTAATTCTGTTTAGGACTGCAAAAGAGAACTGAGTGACATGGGGGGGGGGGGGGGGTGAGGGGGGGAACAACAACGGAAAAGCAAACTAACAAACAAAAAAACATTCGAGATTCTATTTTCAGTTCTTTTTTATTGTATTTTTTTCCACGTACATGATAAAGCACCTATTACAGTTTGCTTAAAAATCAGTACTTTAAAATATCATTAGATATAGAATAAGAAAGTCTCAGCAAAAGTCAAAACCAAGGGATTTCTTAATTTTCTCTTTTCTTCCTCTTGAAAGATGTACAAAACTAAAAGAAAGTTCCCATTTTGTGTTCCACTCTATCTGCCTATTTGGGGGATTATGGCACCAATAATTCAAAAGTGACAGAACTAACCCATTATTTTTGGCACAAAACATAACAGGTTGGTCACAAGAAGTGCTGGCCAAGCTCAGGATACACTATTTCTTCTTTTGTCTTTCATCCTGAAGTCTATCCAATGTTTGAAAATCTGAGTACATAAACATTAATTTATTTCTTACAAAGAACCTAAATTTAATTTACCTATGAAAAACTAATGTAATTATTTCTTTTGAGGCAATTTCATAAACTTATTGTATCCTAGAAAACTTAGCATATATAAAATATGTTCATGTCTTAGAAAAGGAAAAGAAAGTAATTAAACACATGAACTGAAGTGATATTGTGGCTTAGCATTCTAAAAGAAGGCTGACTCACTGAGATAAATTCCATAGATTACTATGAAGGTGAGATTGAATTTTATATCACAGTGAGCAAAAGATTAACAAACTATCATCTTTTTTTAAAGATTTTTATAATTGATTTTTAAAGAGAGAGGAAGAGAGATGGAGGGAGAGAGGAACATTGATGTGAGAGAGAAACGTCAATGCTTCCTGCATGCTCCCTAACGGGGATCAAGCCCACAAACCGGGCATGTGCCCTGACTGGGAATGGAACCGGCAACCTTTCAGTGCACTGGATGACGCCCAACCAACTGAGCCACACCAACCAAGGCAACAACTATCACCTTTAATTAACCAATCCTGATCTGGTCTCCATGACAGCACTTGTGCAACAGGAATGAGCTCTCTGCTTGGAGTTTTAAAAAGTTTAGGATAGTGTTGACAAGCTTACTTACCACCTGGTATAGACTGAACTGCATCTGCCTAAAGTTCATATGTTGAAGCCCTAACCCTCAGTGAGATTGTGTTGGGAGATGGGCCTTTAGGAGGTAATTAGGCTTAGTTGAGGTCATGATCAGATTAGTACCCTTATAAGAAAGACATCAGATAGATGTCGCTCTCTGTTTCTGCCATGCGAGGATATAGCAAGAAGGAGGTAGTCTCTAAGTCAGGAAGCTAGCCATCCCTAGAGAAGTAAATTGCACTGTAACCTCAGAATTCTCAGCCTCCAGTACTGTGTGAAACAAATTTCTATTGTTTAAGTCATCCAGTCTACAGTACTTTGTTATGACAGCCTGAGATGACTAATACTCCATCAAATCTGTGATCATGAATTATGATAAATATTTTTTCAGGCTTACTTTACTAATTGTATTTCCCTCTGTGTAAATTATCTGTTTTGTCCATTCATCTATAAAAGTTTCAATGTTTGGGGGATAAAAATGAACGAGCACTTTATAAGGATACTAGTGGCCTGGTGCACAAAATTCATGCACATTAAAAGGGAATTAATTAGAGGAAATATTTTAATATTGTTATTTTCTCTTTCTCTGTAATAGAAGTGTCAGAGATGAGAGAAAATTAGTAAAATGTATATGAAAATCTCCCTCCCGTCAGAGTCTGGGGTGTGCCGCGGGACCCAGAGTCAAGTCCCTGCCCACCTTCGCGTGCCTCTAAATCATGCGAGATCCCAGACCCAGACAGAACCACCCCCATCAAGCCCCGCAGGGTGGGGGACGCAACCTCAGGTCCCCCAGCCCGGCACCAGGCGAGGGGTGCTGCCTCAGGTACCCCGTCAAGCCCTGCTGGGTGGGGGGCTCAGCCACAGGTCCCCAGGCCCAGCCTCAGGTCCCCCAGCCCCGGCGAGAGGGCGCGAGGGCATGATGACCATTTGCACATTAGCTCTTTATTATATAGGATTCTTTTTCCATCATGTTGGTGCAGATCTATTTTCCCACTTTGCTACTGTCCTATTAAAAACTGTTATTGAGCATATATTTTAAATCTTTTTTTTCTATCCCTTTAAAACTAAAATGGCTATCCTTTCATGGTTCTATTATATATTCTATTCTATTTTCTCTTAGTCTTTCTACAACATGAGTTTTTTTTCATTAATTTCATTAATTAATTAAGTTCACTAATTTATTTCAATTTTATATTGGTAGCTAGTAAAAAGTGTTGATATAACTACTTTTTAAAAAAACTGCTTCTCAGCTTCCAACACCACTGTAATCCTTCCTTTTTGGGAGAAAACAGGTTTTATTATATTGTCGAATCTATTTCTAGACTCAAATATTGTTCCATAGATCTGTGTTTACACTTTTTAATCATTATTATTCATTGCTCTTCTTTCTGGAAAGTTCCTTGGAAACCTCTCGTGTTTATTTTCCCATTAGATTATCCTTTCAAGTTCTCCTCAAAATCCCAGAATGGTTTTGGCTGAAATGGTATTATATGCATAAATTAACTTTGAAAGGTGGGGTTGATTTATAAATTAAAATGCTGCACATACATAGAAAAAATGGTTTGGTTTTCTAATGTTTGTTTTTAGGACATGAGGTGAAGAAGCTTCATGTTCATTTCATAAGACTGTTGTAATATAACAAGTTCTCTGTAGTTCTATTTTCATGTCCAGCCTTTACTTTAGTTCAGGACATACTTGAAGGCTTACCATCTCTTCCAGCTACAAAACACCTGGAAAGAGGCAAGGTTTTCCACAGCTGGGATCATGACACAGGTAGAGGGAAATTAGTTCTAGCACTGTAATAAGAAACCTTTTTCTTATACAATGGTGTTGCAGTCTTGAGTTGCTATTCTGCTTGCCTTGTTTGCATTTCCTGCTTCAACTGATTCCATATCTTTCAGACCAGTTTTTACCTCCATTATCTATAGCTCTTCTTTGACCATTCACTAGCTATCTCTAGTGCACCCATACTCCCCTGACCAGTGCACCCATACTCCCCTGACCAGGCTACATGGCTACCCCAGACCTGTACTCAAAGGATCCCACTGCTCATGTATTAACTGGATACACTGATCAAATAAATATGAAATTGCAAACTAAATTTTAATACTTAAATAATCCTGAAAATTGGTAGAAGCCTAAGACCCAAAGTCAGAAATAAATTAAAATATAGCTAATGTTAAGTGGTATACAAGAATCTGATTCAATATCAAGTGCACAATTCACAGTACTTCTGACCAGAGGCACTACTTCCATGAAATGAAGTATCTGAGGGATGACATCTCTCTCAATTCCAGAATATCTAAATCTATATGTCTAAAATTAGCAGGAATTTTATATATATATCATATGCAAGAATTACTACACATACACACACACACACACACTCACTCAAAATTTTGCCATAATTTATGTTCATTCTAGCATGTATAATACAGTCAAAGAAACATTTCTTGACTTGAACCATCTTTCTCTTGTCCCTTTAAATAATCATCTATTCAAATACACAAAGAAATTGTATAAATCTACCAATCAATTGACTTAAAAGATGAGTTAAAATTTTATGTATTGTAATTTCTCATAAAATACAGGACAGTTATAAAAATAGGATTTATAATTCCTAACTACTTCTCTTTTTATGTTTGACTTTCTGTTAAGAATTATGATATTCAATTTTATTTATTTTTTTATTTTTATTTATTTTTTATTGCTTAAAGTATTACAAAGGGTATTACATATGTGTCCTTTTTTCCCCCCGCCCTTGACAGTCCCCTGATCTCCCCTACCCACCAGTGTCTTATGTCCATTGGTTATGCTTGTATGCATGCATACAAGTCCTTCGGTTGATCTCTTACCCCCCTCCCTCTTGCCCCCCAAACCTCCCCAGCCTTCCTGCTGCAGTTTGACAATCTCTTTGAGGCAGCTCTGCCTCTGTATCTATTATTGTTCAAAAGTTTATAATGGGCCAAAACCAGTTTGGCTCAGTGGATAGAGCGTCAGCCTGCGGAATGAAAGGTCCCGGATTCGATTCTGGTCAAGGGCATGTACCTTGGTTGCAGGCACATCCCCAGTGGGAGATGTGCAGGAGGTGGCTGATCGATGTTTCTCTCTCATTGATGTTTCTAACTCTCTATCTCTCTCCCTTCCTCTCTGTAAAAAATCAATAAAAAATATTTTTTAAAAAAGTTTATAATGGTCTCTATTATCCATGAATGAGTGAGATCATGTGGTATTTTTCCTTCATTGACTGGCTTATTTCACTTAGCATAATGCTCTCTAGTTCCATCAATGCTGTTGCAAATGGTAAGAGTTCCTTCTTTTTTACAGCAGAATAGTATTCCATTGTGTAGATGTACCACAGTTTTCTAATCCATTCATCTACTGATGGGCACTTAGGCTGTTTCCAGAACTTAGCTATGGTGAATTGTGCTGCTATGAACATAGGGGTGCATATATCCTTTCTGATTGGTGTTTCTCGTTTCTTGGGATATATTCCTAGAAGTGGGATCACAGGATCAAATGGGAGTTCCATTTTCAGTTTTTTGAGGAAACTCCATACTGTCTTCCATAGTGGCTGCACCAGTCTGCATTCCCACCAGCAGTGCACGAGTGTTCCTTTTTCTCCACATCCTCTCCAGCACTTGTATTTGTGGATTTGTTGATGATAGCCATTCTGACAAGTGTGAGATGGTACTTCATTGTTGTTTTGATTTGTATTTCTCGGATGATTAGTGACTTTGAGCATGTTTTCATAAGTCTCTTGGCTTTCTGAATGTCCTCTTTTGAAAGGTGTCTATTTAGGTCCTTTGCCCATTTTTTGATTGGATTGTTTATCTTCCTTTTGTTAAGTTGTATGAGTTCCCTATAAATTTTGGAGATTAGGCCCTTATCAGATATGACATTGGCAAATATGTTTTCCCACACAGTGGGTTTTCTTGTTGTTTTGTTGATGGTTTCTTTTGCTGTGTAGAAGCTTTTTATTTTGATGTAGTCCCATTTGTTCATTTTCTCTTTAGTTTCAAGTGCCCTAGGAGCTGTATCAGTGAAGAAGTTGCTTCGGCATATGTCTGAGATTTTGTTGCCTTTGGATTCTTCTAGAATTTTTATGGTTTCCTGTCGTACATTTATGTCCTTTATCCATTTTGAGTTTATTTTTGTGTATGGTGTAAGTCGGTGGTCTAGATTCATTTTCTTGCATATATCTGTCCAATTTTCCCAACACCATTTATTGAAGAGACTATCTTGGCTCCATTGTATGTTCTTGCCTCCTTTGTCAAATATTAATTGAGCATATTGGATCGGGCCGATTTCTGGGCTCTCTATTCTATTCCATTGATCTATATGCCTGTTCTTGTGCCAGTATCAGGCAGTTTTGAGAACAGTGGCTTTGTAATACATCTTGATATCTGGTATTGAGATCCCACCTACTTTGTTCTTTCTCAGGATTACTGCAACTATTCGGGGTCTTTTTTTTATTCCAGATGAATTTTTGAAGAGTTGGTTCTATATCTGTGAAGTATGCCGTTGGTATTTTAATGGGAAGTGAGTTGAATTTATAGATTGCTTTGGGTAGTATGGACATTTTAATGATGTTGATTCTACCAATCCATGAACACGGTATGTTCTTCCATCTGTTTATGTCTTCCTCTATCTCTTTTTTCAACGTCCTGTAGTTTTCTGAGTAGAGGTCTTTTACCTCTTTAGTTAAGTTTATTCATAGGTAGCTTAATTTCTTTTGGTGCGATGGTAAATGGGATTGTTTTTATAATCTCTCTTTCTGAAAGTTCACTATTGGTGTATAGAAATGCCTCAGATTTCTTGGGGTTAATTTTGTATCCTGCTACATTGCCAAATTCATTTATTAAGTCTAGTAGCTTTTTGATGGAGTCTCTAGGGTTTTGTATGTATAATATCAAGTCGTCTGCAAATAAGGACAGTTTTACTTCCTCTTTTCCAATTTGGATGCCTTTTATTTCTTCTTCTTTCTAATTGCAATGGCTAATACTTCCAGTACTATGTTGAACAGGAGTGGTGAGAGTGGGCATCCCTGTCTTGTTCCTGTTCTTAGGGGAAATGGTGTTAGTTTTTGTCCATTGAGTATGATGTTGGCTGTGGGCCTGTCATATATGGCTTTTATTATGTTGAGGTATGATCCTTCTACTCCCACCTTGCTGAGAGTTTTTATCAAAAACGGGTGTTGGATTTTGTCAAATGCTTTTTCTGCATCAATTGATAGGACCATGTGGTTTTTTTCTTTCAATTAGTTTATGTGATGTATCACATTTATTGATTTGCAGATATTGTACTATCCTTGCATCCCTGGGATAAATCCTACTTGGTCATGGTGTATGATCTTTCTGATGTACTGCTGGATCCGATTTGCTAAGATTTTGTTGAGGATTTTGGCATCTATGTTCATGAGGGATATTGGCCTGTAATTCTCTTTCATTGTGTTGTCTTTACCTGGTTTTGGTATTAGGGTGATGCTGGCTTCATAGAATGAGCTTGGAAGTGTTCCTTCCTCTTGAATTTTTTGTAGTAGTCTGAGGAGGATAGGTTTTAGTTCTTCCTTGAATGTTTGGTAAAACTCCCCTGTGAAGCCGTCTGGTCCTGGGCTTTTGTTTGATGGAAGCTTTTTGATGACTGCTTCAATTTCTTCCATAGTTATTGGCCTGTTGAGATTTTTAGATTCTTCCTGATTGAGTTTTGGAATGGTGTATTTTTCTAGGAATTTGTCCATTTCCTCCAGGTTGTCTAGTTTGTTGGAGTAGAGCTGTCCATAGTATTTTTTAACAATCATTTGTATTTCTGTAGGGTCTGTTGTTATTTCGCCTCTATCATTTCTGATTTTATTTGGGTCCTCTCTCTTTGCTTCGTGGTGAGTCTGGCTAGAGGTTTGTCAATCTTGTTTATCCTTTCAAAGAACCAGCTCTAGGTTTCATTGATTTTCTGTATTGTTTTTTTGATCTCTATGTCATTTATTTCTGCTCTAATCTTTATTACCTCCTTCCTTCTTCTCACTCTGGGCTTTTCTTGATGCTCTCTTTCTAATTCTTTGAGTTGTAGAGTTAGATGATTTACTACCATTTTTTCTTGTTTTTTGAGATAGGCCTGTAGAGCTATCAACTTCCCTCTCAGGACTGCTTTCATTGTGTCCCATAGGTTTTGGATTGTTGTGTTTTCATTGTCATTAGTTTCCAGGATGTTTTTAATTTCTTCTTTGATCTCATTGGTAACCCAATCAATATTTAATAACATGCTATTCAGCTTCCAAGTGTTTGAGTATTTTGGGTTGTTTTTATTGTAGTTTATTTCTAATATTATGCCATCGTGGTCTGAGAAGATGCTTTTTATGATTTCAATCTTCTTGAATTTGGGGAGACTTTGCTCGTGACCCAATATGTGGTCTATTTTTGAATCTGTCCCATGAGCACTTGAGTAGAATGTATATTCCGCGGCTTTGGGGTGAAGTGTTCTGAAGATGTCTATTAAGTCCATCTGATCTAGTGAGTCATTTAGGATTGTTGTTTCTTTGCTGATTGTTTGTCTAGAGGACTTATCCAGTGCTGTCAGTGGTGTATTAAAGTCCCCTACTATGATTGTATTGTTGTCGATTTCTCCTTTGATATCTTCCAGGAGTTTTTTTATGAATTTGGGTGCTCCTGCTTTGGGTACATATATGTTTACCAGGGTTATATCTTCTTGTTGTATTGATCCCTTTAGTATTATGAAGTGGCCTTCCTTATCTCTTGTTATGGCCTTCACTTTGAGGTGTATTTTGTCAGATATAAGTATTGCTACCCCAGCTTTCTTTTCCTTTCCATTTGCCTGAAAGATATTTTTCCATCCTTTCACTTTCAGTCTGTGTGAGTCCCTTCTAATGAGGTGGGTTTCTTGTAGACAGCAGATGTATGGGTCATGTTTTTTTATCCATTCAGCCACTCGATGTCTTTTGGTTGGAGCATTTAGTCCGTTTACGTTTAAAGTTATTATTGAAAGGTACTTGATTGTAGCCATTTCTGTTTTTGTGTGGCTGTTTTCTTTCTGAGCTTTTTATTTCTTCTTTTTACACCAATCCCTTTAGCATTTCTTGCATTGCTGGCTTGGTGGTGATAAACTCCCTTAGGCTTTTTTTGTCTGTGAAGCTTCTTATTTCCCCTTCAAGTTTGAATGATAGCCTTGCTGGATAGAGTATTCTTGGATTCAGTCCTTTGCTTTGCATCATTTTGTAAATTTCCATGCATTCTTTTCTGGCCTGATGTGTTTCCGTTGAGAAATCATTTGATAATCTAATGGGGGATCCCTTGTATGTAACTTTCCTTCTCTCTCTTGCAGCCTGTAAGATTCTCTCTTTGTCCTGAACATTTGCCATGGTCATTATGATGTGCCTTGGTGTGGGTCTTTTCGGGTTCACCTTGTTTGGGACTCTCTGTGCTTGTGTGACTTTTTTCTTCCCCACCTCAGGGAAGTTTTCTGATATTATTTCTTCGATATTCAATTTTAAAACAATGAACCAAGAAATCAAATTAAGCCTTCAAGTAAAGTTGAATGTTTATGTTTTAGGTCTTCAACTGGGCTATTATTTCCTAGGTTTAGGTAATTGAAGTGAACTCATCAAGCACAGACATGTTAGTACATAACTCAATCAAATAAGCTTCTATGAGGAGAAGACCTGACTCAAAGATGAAAACAAATATCTCATAACTCCCAAGAGCTTTTAGTTTTTGAAAATTTCTATCAAATCAGCCTTATGGAAACAGTATCAGTTACATCTAAAACATAATGTTGAGCACTGTATTAAAAAAAAAAAAAAAAGAGGAGGAGAAACAGTCCCTGGCCTAACAAATTATAAATTCCAGTTGTAATTTTATCTGCACCAGCTATCAGTTATAGATATAGGAAAAAGAAAAGCACATTTAGACAGACATATTAAGAATGAGTATACTTATACAAAAACATGAAACTAGACAACCAACTTATACCATACACAAGAATAAACCAAAAATAGATAAGAATTAAATGTAAGTCACAAAACCATAAAAAACCCTAGCAGAAAACATAGGCAATAAAATCTCAGACAGCTCTTAAAGCAATATTTTTGCCAATATATCTCCTAGGGCAAGGGAAACTAAGGAAAAAATAAACAAATGGGACTACATCAAACTAAAAAGCTTCTGCACAACAAAAGAAACCATCAACAAAATTAAAAATGAGCCCACTGTATGGGAGCACATATTTGGCAATGATACATCTGATAAGGGGTTAATTTCCAAAATATGTAAAGAATTCATACAACTCAACACCAAGACAAACAATCTAATTAAAAAATGGGCAAAGGACCTGAATAAATACCTCTCCAAAGAGGACATACAGATGGCCAATATAGGTATGAAAAAATGTTCAATGTCATAAATCATCAGAGATGCAAATTTAAACCACAATGAGATATCACCTCAAACCGGCAGAATGGCTATCATCAATAAATCAACAAACAAGTGCTGGCGAAGATGTGGGGAAAAGGGAGCCCTACTGCACTGATGATGGGAATGCAGATTGGTGCAGCCACTGTGGAAAACAGTATGGAGTTTCCTCAAAAAATTAAAAATCGAACTGCATTTTGACTCAGCAATCCCACTTCTGGAACTATAACCTAAGAATCCTGAACACCAATTCGAAAGGATATACAGTAGGTCTTCAGGTTACGTCAGAGTTCCGTTCCTATGGTGCAACGTAACAAGATTTTCCCCTAAGTCGGAACCCACCTACATAAGCACCTACGTCACTCACATGGAGCACATACACAGCGGTAATGAAGTGAAACAGTAAAAAAAAATTTAAAAGAAAGATAAAAATTCCTGACCTTTACTTGTGGTAAATAAATAATAAAAAACATAAAGCGCATATGTACATATGTTGAAATGACAGAACTATTTTTATATATAAATACTGTAAATATGAGATGGCAACATAACTATGAAATGATGGACATCAAGTCTGATGTAACCCAAGGACTGCCTGTATGCACTCCTATGTTCATAGCAGCGTTATCTATAATAATAAAAGCATAATATGCAAATCGACTGAACAACCGAGCAGCAGAACGACCATCTGGATGAACTTCCGGACAACCATGCTATGACACACACTGGAACCAGGCCAGCCAAAGCAGGTGCAATGAGATTGGTTGGGGGACCCCGCCATGGCCCCACGATCACCCTGCAGAGGGAGGCCCAGGCCACCCTCTGCAGAGCGATCGATGTGGGGTGGGGGTGGGTTCCACGATCGATCACCCCAAAGAGGGAGACCCAGGGCACCGGCTGGCAGGGCGATTGATCGGGGGGTGGGGGGGCTGTGCAATCACCCCAAAGAGGGAGGCCCAGGCCACCCTCTGCACGGCAATTGATTGCAGAGCCCTGGCCAGGTGGGCGGGGCCTCCCTCTGCTGGGCAATTGATCATGGAGCCTCGCAATCGATTGCCCCAAAGACAGAGGCCCAGGCTACCTGGCCTGCAGCACTGTGGTGGATGGGCAGAGCCTCCCTCTGCACAGCGATAGATCACGGAGCCCTGGCTGGGTGGGCGGGGCCTCCCTCTGCTGGGCAGTCGATCACAGAGCCCCACAATCGATCGCCCCAAAGAGTGAGGCCCAGGCCACCAGCCAGCGACACTGTGGCAGGTGTGCAGGGCTGGCCAGCAATCACCCCGCAGAGGGAGGTCCAGGCCAGCCAAGCAATTGCACCCCATGCCTGTCGCCTGCAGAGGGAGGCGACTGGTGGCAGGGGGGTTGGAGAGACAGTGCTGCAAAGATGGCAAGCAGTGGCAGCGGTGGGGCCGGGTCCAGCTGCTGGCAGTCGCGGGAGGGAAAGCCTTGATAGGCCCTGATTGCCAGCCAGGCCTAGGGACCCTACCTGAGGGGTCTCAGATTGCGAGAGGGTGCAGACTGGGCTGAGGGACACTACCCTCCCATGCACGAATTTCATACACCGGGCCTCTAGTCCTATATAATAAAAGGGTAATATGCAAATTGACCCTAACGGCGGAATGACTGGGAATGACAGGTTGCTATGATGCGCACTGACCACCAGGGGCAGACGCTCAATGCAAAAGCTGCCCCCTGGTGGTCAGTGCACTCCCACAGCCAACCTCCTGCAGCTGGCCAACCTCTACAGTTAATTTCCTGTAAATCATTCTTCAGTTCATTTAGTGCAGCGGTTTCCAACCTTTCGAACCTTTGGACCACCAGTGCTCCAAAGTTAGTAACCACTGCTCCAAAGATTTCCTTAAACCAGCGTTCGCCAACCTTTCTGACCTCACGGGACCACCAGTGGTCCGCGGACCACCAGTTGGCGACTGCAGATTTAGTGTATTCTTCATTTCTGACTGATTCTTTTTTATGGTTCCTATGTCCTTTGTCATGCTGTTGAAGTTCTCACTGAATTCCTTGAGCATCCTTATAACTATTGTTTTGAAATCTATCTGGTAGTTTGCTTGTCTCCATTTCATTTAGTTCTTTTTCTGGAGATTTCTCCCATTCTTTTATTTGGGACACTAGGGGTCCAGTGCATGAATTTGTGCACCGTGACAGGGACTGTGGGCTGTGAGGCTGCAGTGGGCACAGGGGTGGGTCTCAGCCCATCCTATGCGCTCCCACCCGGTCCCTCCTGCCACAGCCCCTGGTCCCCTCTCTGCCGGCAGTCCCGCTCCCACTGCTGCCACTCCCACGTGCTGACAGTGCCAGCCCCACTTGCACCTGCTGACAACATGGAGCAATTGGGGCCAGTGCCAGCAGCGGGTGCGAGTGAGGCTGGTGCCGTCAGTGGGTGCGAGCAGCAGCTGCTGCCCTGATTGCCCCTCAGGAGCAGGGGGAGGTGGAGAAGCCCTCAGGGGCAATCCGGCCAGCAGCCGCCCCTTGCACCTGCTGATGGCACCGAGTGATCGGGACTGGAGCCAGGTGCCGGCAGCAGGTGCGAGTGGCAGCTCCAGCACCAGCAGCGGGTGCAAGTAGGGCCGGCACCGGGAGCAGGTGCAAGTGCCAGGCAGGACTGTGGCAGGTGGGAGCAAAGAATTTTCAGTAACCACCAGAGGCTCACCCTGATGACCACAACCAGTGCCCCGCCTTGGTCTGGCACCCCCGCTCACCTGCTCCACCATCCCACCACGCCCGAAGCCTGCCATGTTCCACGCAAGCCCCCTGGTGGTCAGCACAGGTCATAGCAACAGGTTGTTCGGTTGTTCCAGTTGTTCTGCCATTCGGTCTATTTGCATATTAGCCTTTTATTATATAGGATGTTTCTTTGTCTTTGGCTGCTTCTCTGTGTTTGTTTTTATGTATTGGGTAGAGCTGCTACATCTCCCAGACTTGGTAGAGTGGCCTAATATAGTAGGTGTTTTGTAGAGTCCTGTGATGCAGCCTCCACAGTCACCTGAGCTGGTACTCCTAGTGCATGACTGTGTGGGCTGTGCACCCTCTCCTCTTGTAGTTGAGCCTTGATTGCTATTGGCATCACTGGGAGGGATTGACTCCCTAGACCAGTGATGGCGAACCTTTTGAGCTCGGCGTGTCAGCATTTTGAAAAACCCTAACTTAACTCTGGTGCCGTGTCACATATAGAAATTTTTTGATATTTGCAACCATAGTAAAACAAAGATTTATATTTTTGATATTTATTTTATATATTTAAATGCCATTTAACATAGAAAAATCAACCAAAAAAATGAGTTCGCATGTCACCTCTGACACGCGTGTCATAAGTTCGCCATCACTGCCCTAGACTAAACAGCTATAAGGACCTGCTGTGACTACAACAGAGGGGCTGCTGTGCAGAAGTTGACCCTTGGAACAGGACTTGCTTCGGTGGGGCTTTGGTGCTCACCAAATCCACCCCTTGAATGTGTCACTCATGGAGGTGGTAGGGAGATAATCTAGCATGGTCTGAAGCTGTATACCAGGTGCACTGGCTCTGGGGCCTCCCTAGAGGTGCAAAATTAGCCACTGCCTGTGCCCTGTCTGGGGCCACCTGGCATGAGCAATAGTGCAATCTGAAGATGGCTGCTACTTGTGTTGAGCTTAGAGGTGCCCAGGAGAGGCCAAGCTATGAACCAAGGTGGGCTGCCACTAATGCCAGGTCTGGGGCCACTTAGCAAGAGATAGTGGGTACACAGAGGCCACATGGTGCTCATTTAAAAGATTCTCAGCATCCTCTACTCTATAGTTAATTCCAGAACCATGAAGCAATTCTGAAGCATAAGGCAAGAGAGGCCAGTTGTACGAAAAAGTCACTGGAAACAGCTTGGAGCAGCCCACAAGTTGGGAGGGGTGTGGTCTGAGGGAATCACCAGGGCAGGGCGAAAAGTGTGAGGCCAGGATGTTGAAGACTCAGATATGGCACCCACCTGTTGGCTCGATGGTGGGGAGGCCTCAGCAAAGGAATAATAGTCTCTGCCAGCACTTTTGTCTGGTAGAAAGCTGCCCCCCCAACTCTTGCCCTGATGCCAGACAATTTAGTTTCTCCCTGGTATGTCCCTGGTTCCTTTCAAGCTCCTGCCCCAACACTGGAGCTCAGAGGAAGCCAGTATGAATAAGTCCCTGTGTGGGCCCTTTAAGAGGAACTGCCTGGGATTCCAGCAACCTCCATGTCACTCAGTCCCAATAGCCACTAGTTTTTACAGCCCACAGTTGTGGGTACTTCTCTTCCTGGCACTGGAAACCTGGGCTCAGTAGTCTGGTGGGAAGCTGGGACCCAGGGGGGACCTCCACAGTGAAGGGACCTCCACAGCTAAGATATCCCTCCCAATTAGAAACCACCACACATGGGTGTGGGACCAGCTTATTCCATGTCTCTGTTCCTCCTACCAGTCTCAATGTGGCTTCTTCTTTAATTCCCTATTTGTAGGATTTCCATTCAGCTAGATTTCAGGCAATTGTAAAGGATGGTTTTCTGAAGTTGTATTTCTGATGTGGTTGTGGGAGGATCTGAGTGGCACGTTTATGTGCACTGCCATCTTGACTAGCGAATTACTTTTTAGAAACTGCGTAATTAGTGGGTAAATGTCAACCACGGTTACATATAATTACGATTATCACTATTAAACTGTTCAAGGCCACAAGTCTAATAGGAAGTGGAGCAAAAGTTTCAATCAGAACAAAAAAATGTATGTTTAGGGTTCCTTGTATCACATCTTCACTAATTATAATACCTAATGTATCTAAGTCATCTGCTTTTCCTTGTATCTAGTCCATATGTCTTCATCTCTGTGAAGGAATACCATGAGATGGATATATTGCTAAAACCCAAATATACCTGTCTGCTCATTTCCCTGATATGTCTGACAGGTTCATCTGTCAGAAATACTGATTATTTTTCTTAAAAAATAATAATTAATGGGCAAGAAAAATGTCCACAAAGAACTTAACAGGTAAAATCATTTTGTTCCTCACCCATGAAGATGTATTTGCCTAATTACCAAATAAGGCAAGCCAAACCAAAAAGGTAACATGGTACCCTGCCCTCAAGCACATCACATTTATAGTATAGACCAGGGGTGGGCAAACTTTTTGACTCGAGGGCCACAATGGGTTCTTAAACTGGACCGGAGGGCCGGAACAAAAGCATGGATGGAGTGTTTGTGTGAACTAACATAAATTCAAAGTAAACATCATTACATAAAAGGGTACGGTCTTTTTTTTTTTTTTTAGTTTTATTCATTTCAAACGGGGCGGATCCGGCCCGCGGGCCGTAGTTTGCCCACGGCTGGTATAGACTGAGTGTGATAAAGGAATAACCAGGCAAACATAAAATTCTACTTATATTCTGTGTTCCTGGTATTCTTTTAAGAAGAAGAAGGAAACACACCAAGAATAAAAATCACCTTCTAGGCATGCTACAACCCAAGCACTACCCACCTCACCTTTTATATGGCATGTATCCTGTCATACACACAACAGGAAAGACTAGTTCCTGAACCCAGACTTGCACTGTGGCACCAGAGGACCTAGCATGAAAATTCCAATAATGCAAAAAGCCAGCAGAGAAACACAGCATTTCCAAGCAAAGCTTCCACTTCACTGACTGTGTTCTTTCATCTCATTTTATAGTTTTAACGGATGCAGTTCATACCTAAAGGTGTGTGTGCACAGGTTCTAAAATGCAATATGTAGAGAGTGCTCAGTATATGTGGGAAAGCTAGCTAAGGTCTGTTTATTGTCTGAACTATCTAGAACCCTCTTTTTGTACATCACTCTCCCAAACTGTACTGAACAATATATACTCCCTCCAATGTAGTTACTTCACACCACGCATAAACTATGAAGACAGCTGTATCTAACTTACCATCATATCCCCAATACCTACCCCAGTGCCTAGAATGTAACAGATGCTCAATAAACAGTTGTTGATTGGATGGATAGGTAGAGGACCTGCTGATACCTGAGGGACTCCCACGGACGAAGGCTGGGCTGGGCTGGGCTGAGGACGAAGCTAGGCAAATCTGTCAGCCTTGGTAAGAGGGCTGTACCTATCTCGCTCCCCAGTTCCAGCCAGTACTGCAAGGCAAGATCCCGAGGTGCCAGCTACAACTGGAAATAAAGACAGGCTTCAAAGGACCAGGGCAAAGATCCCAGTGAGCAACGGTACTGAGCAGCTTAGCAAAGGGAGTTCACATTTCGCTCTAGCACCTCTCAGGGCACAGCAAAGCACTGAAAGAGCAGAGTCCAGGAGACGAGCACTTTTACTTCTATTGTTCAGATATGCCAATAATTCCTCTAAAGTTGCTTGAAGAAGACAATGGTTTCTTTTGTTAAAACATTGTTTTCCATAAATGTATGACTTTTTTCCTTAATTTAAAATTTCTCTACAAAGAATAGCACGAACCTAACTGCTAAATAGCAAGAAAATGATTAAATGTTGCATGCCATGGAATAGTACATAACCACTTACCAGGTGCACCAGTTAATACTACTAATGCTGATTTCGTAATCAAAGAAAACACAATAATTTCAAGAGAAACATCAAAAGTGCTTTATTCAAAGTAATGTCCATCACTAGCTACACATTTCCCCCATCTTTCAGGTAATTTGTAGATACCATCCCAATAGAACTTTTCTTGTTTTGAGGCAAATCATTCAGAGACCCAATTTTCCACTTCTTCGTATGTTTTGAAGTGCTGCTCAGAAAGTGTGTGTGCCATCAATTGGAACAAGTGGTAATCTGAAGGAGCAAGGTCTGGTGAATACTTCCCAGGCAAGATCTTTTAACGTGTCTTTAACTGGTTTTGAAGTGTGTGATGGTGCGTCATCATGAAGCAAAATTACTTTGCTGTGTCTTCTGGCACATTCTGGTCATTTCACGATCAAAGCGTGGTTCAAATTGATTATTTATTGTCAGTAGCATCAATATTAATGATTTCACCTGGTTTTAGATTACAGGGGTGGGCAAAATTTTTGACTCGAGGGCCACAATGGGTTCTTAAACTGGACCGGAGGGCTGGAACAAAAGCATGGATGGAGTGTTTGTGTGAACTAATACATGTTAACACTGCTGCTGGTGAAGGAGCGGAGGGGAGAGCAAAAGAACCCTCCGCTCTTTCAGCTCCGAGGGCCGGATAGAACAGCCGAAAGGGCGGATCCCGCCCGCAGGCCATAATTTGCCCATGGCTGTTTTAGAAGCTCATAATGCACCACACCTTCCTGATCCCACCAAACGCAGAGCATTGTCTTCTTTCCAAAGCGATTTGGTCTTGCAGTCAATGTTGATGGTTGACCTGGATCAACCCATGATTTTGTGCATTTGGGATTCTCAAAATAAATCCACTTTTCATCGCCAGTCACAATTCAATGCAAAAAAGACTTTCTTTTGTGCTGTTGAAGCAACATTTTACCGATGACTTTTCGGTTTTCCACTGGTCTTTCGTTCAGTTGATGTGGCACCCATTTTCCTTCCTTTAAAATCTTTCCCGTTGCTTGTAAACGATCAGAAATTGTTTGCTGAGCAACGTTTAATCTTTCTGCGAGTTGTTTTTGAGTTTGACATGAATCTTCATCCAATAATGCTTGTAACTGTTGGTCTTCAAACTTTTTTGGTTGACCTGGACATTCTTTGTCTTTCACATCGAAATCATGACTTTTAAAGCATTTACCAAAAAGTGAATATAATAACACTCTTCCCTCTTCCAAATTGCAAAACAAAAAAATTTTGAAAAGAATGAATGCCCGGCCGGTATGGCTCAGTGGTTAAGTGTCGACCTAAATACCAGGAGGTCAGGGTTCAATTCCCGGTCAGGGCACATGCCCAGGTTGTGGGCTCGATCCCCAGTGGGGGGCGTGCAGGAGGCAGCTGATCGTGATTCTCTCTCATCATTGATGTTTCTCTCTCTCTCTCCCTCTCCCTTCCTCTCTGAAATCAATAATAAATTTAAAAAGAATGAATGAGGATAATTACTTTTCTGTAAAAAACTGCTAATATCAATGGAAGGTTGCAAAACTATACCTCTGGAAACAAAATATACCATTCAACCTGTTTAGTTTCTTATAAATAAGGTGCATGTACCTTTATAGTTACATTACACACCTACAAAAAGAAGAGTGACCCTGGGTAAAATTTAATTATGGCCCTTTAAATTTTACCATACTAATAAATGATGACATTTTTTGTGATTAACCTTCCCTTTCATATCTTCCCTGTGAAATATTCTGGGAAACCAGATCAGAATCACAAGGCCTTAGAGATTAGTGCTTTTCCTTGAGAACACTGCAATTATTGATGACACAGAGGCTACACTGTGTTCAAAGAGTCTACAGCAGATAAAAAGCTTTTATTTTGGTAAAAAGCAAGAAAATGGGAATAAAAACATGTGGGTTGCTAGCTTCTACTAAGGGTTGCCAACCTTCATATTTCCTTTGGCCTTTGTTGTGTGTCCCCTATTTCCTTCAGATAATCTCCTATTCAGTTAACAACTCTCATCCATTCAGTTCCGCAAGCTAGAAACTTGGACTCCTCCTTGATTTTTCCATCTTCCTTATGCCCCACACCCAATCCATCAGTCCCACTGCTTCTACCATCCAGATACACCCTGAACACGTCTCCACCAACAGTTACCTTAATCCATGCCACCATCACCGCTCATCTTACACAACAGCCTCCTAGGTCTCCCACTTCCACACCAGCCCCACCACTGCAGCCATACTGGCCTCTCATCTGAGCTGGCAGGGCCCATCAGAGCCTTTGCATAGGCTGAGCCCCTCCCGGCCTAAATGCTCTTCTTCACCAGGCGAACTGCCTGGAATCCTGAACTTTAACTCTCAGGTCCTCAGGAAAGCTTTCTCTCACCATCTTATCTGTTGCAAAAGTCCAGTCATCCTCGACATCTGCACCATCTGGTGAATAATGATGTGTGCTTTCTCCATTAAACTATAAACTCCATGAGGGCAAGAACCATTTCCTCATGTTCACTGTTAGATTGCTACTAGCTACACAAAATGTGTTAATTAATTGAAGAATATTTTGTTGCATCTGTAATTTGTACTATTTTTACAAGTATATAAAAGCTCTAGCAGAACAAAGATAATAAATCCCTAACTTCCAAGCTTACTGCTTAAGTCATTTTTTCCTGCTGTATTTGTTTTCCCAGCATGCCCTCTCAGGCCAATTTTAAGAATAAACATTTGGCACAGAGACTTATAACCACAAAAACATCCCCAGCCTCCAAACACCTGTTATTAAACTGGCTAACCTACACTTAAATGTCACAGGCTTCATGTTATATCTATTTAATCCGAATAGTTTAACATTGCCAGCCTAGGAAGTTTTCTGACAATGCAGAGAGGATAATATGCCAGACACTAATCAATAGGAAATCATATTGCAGCTGGCATGCACATTTGCATGGTTTTATAATTTTCATACAGGACTCTCGAAACATAGTTCTGCCATATGGACACCAAATCACAGGGCCTGCCACACTGTTTATGGGCAAATTTTAGTTCTTGCAATCAAATGCTTTACTTGATAAAAGCTCTCCTTAACCCACCTCATAAACAATACTAAGACTGAGATACGCCTGTAATTAAATTGTTCTGTTAAAACAAACTCTTGGGTTCCAACTGTTTCCCCTATAATAATGACCATTTTAAAAATCTTCTTTATTTAAATGTTTTAAAATCCAACTTACCACTTCAAATGAGGGGGTCTGTGTACAAAAATATAAAAGATGAAAGTCAGAAATAATTCTGAAGGGTGACTCCACAACATAACATAAAAAACAAGTGGCTTGCTTTTTTTTTATGACCAATGTCCTCAGTTTACTATTTTGCTATATCTATTCAATATAATTTGTAATGTTGTAATAAAATATTAACTCCTCTAGAAAGCTTTGTTGTAATTATATTTCTTTATTTAGTGCTTAATATGTGGCAGTCTCTTTATATTCACTGTCATTAAATTCTCCCATCAACACTTAGGTAGGCACCAATATTACTCTGCACTGCGTAGATCAGGAAGGTTCAGAGAGATAAGTAGCTCAGCAAGGTTAAGCCTCAGTAAGAGGCAAGACTGGGTGCTGAACCCATTAACTAATTTATAACTGCCCTATAGCAATGAATACATGAATAAATGTTTCAGCCATAGGACATTTCTGACTTCAAACTTTTCTCAGATTATAACTGTCATTCTTCATTTTAAAATCAAAGTCCCTAGTTGTTTCCAATTATACTTAATATCTTCTACACTAATAAAAGAAAAAATGGTAATTGGCGTACGGCGATACCGTTTTCATTGGCTAATCAGGGCTATATGCAAATTAACTGCCAACTAAGATTGGCAGTTAACTGCCAACAAGATGGCGGTTAATTTGCATATGTAGGCACAATGCAGGGAGGCAAAAGGGAAAGCAGGAAGAAGCCCCCTGCCACTGACAGTGATCTGAAACCCAGGGGGGAGCTAAGAGCTGGGGGGCAGGGCAAAGGCCGCCCTGGGGCCGCCTTTGCCCTGCCCCCCAGCCATGATCGGAGAATCAGGCGCCTTTTCCGCCCTGGCCAGTGATAGCAGGAAGTAGGGGTGGAGCCAGCGATGGGAGCTGGGCACGGTCAAAGCTGGCAGTCCCAGGAGCTAGGGGTCCCTTGCCTGGGCCTAAAGCGAAGCCCATGATCGCGGCGCCCCCCGCTGCCACTGCAGGTCCCCGCTGCCCGGGCCGGACGCCTCGGCCAGAGGCGTTAGGCCTGGGCAGGGGCAGAGCCTGCAACCGCGGGGAGCTGGGGGTCCCCTGCCCAGGCCTGACACCTCTGCCGGAGGCCTCAGGCCTGGTCAAGGGGCCGATCCGGTGATTGGTGATCGGAGGGTGATGAGGGTCAACTCCTCTGGCTGAGGCATCAGGCCTGGGTGGGGGGCAGAGCGGGGGATTGGGGGGATATGATGGTCCCCTTGCCCAGGCCTGAAGCCTGGGTCAGAGGCGTCAGGCTTGGGCGGGCGGTGGAGCAAGCGATCAGAGGGAGATGGGGGTCCCCTGCCCAGGCATGATTCCTGGGCCAGAGGCCTCAGGCCTGGGCGGGGGCCTGAGCCAGTGATCGGGGGGAGATGGGGGTCCCCTGTCCAAGCCTGACACCTCTGGCGGAGGCAAGAGGCCGATCAGGCGATCGGAGGGTGATGGGGGTCTACGCCTGAGGGCTCCCAGTATGTGAGAGGGGGCAGGCTGGGCTGAGGGACACTCTCCCCCCCCCCCAGTGCACGAATTTCGTGCACCGGGCCCCTAGTTATTAAATAACTGAAGAAAAACATTAACATAGTATATGGCAAATTCTAGGCCCTGTCCTAGGTATTGGTACAACGAAGAAGAATAGAAGGAAGCTCCATTCCTGGGGGACTCACTAGAACATAGTGGGAAGGATAGGTATTCTGTGTGGCATTCTGGGAAGCAGTGTGCAATGATCAACTTTCTCCCCAAGAGAAGCCAAAAAAGGCTTCATGGAGAAAGTAAACATGAACTGGGATTCCAAGAACCAGCAGAGACTCCCCAGACAGAAAAGGAAAGAAAAGTATTTCAGTTAGTGGAAAAATACTTTGCGGGTGTGAACTTATCAGCATATGGCCTATTAGGTAAAAAGCAAGACTTTAAAGAGAAGCTGAAGTTGGCAGTGCCCAGAAGAAAGAGAAAAACTAAGGCTCACTAGACAGGCTGAATGCACAATGAAAGGGTCTTAAGTGCCAGGCTTAGGAAAAGGGGCTCACCCCACAGGTGATGGGGGGCTGTTAGGGAGGCAATGTGCAGAATGGAAAAGCACACACAAACACACATAGCATTGACTCTTATTTTATTTTATTGTTTAAAGTATTACAGATAGTAGTACATATTTCTCCTTTTTTTCCCCATTGACCTTCCCCTACTCCCTGGCACATGCCCTCACCCCACCCCCCTACCCCCCAGTGTCTTGTGTCCACTGGTTATGCTTATATGCATGCATACAAGTCCTCTGGTTGATCTCTTACCTCCCCCCTTTATGTCACTTACTGGGCTGTTAGTAGGATGGCTAACATCCCTGAACCACAGTTTCCTGCAAAACACAGATAACATCCTCGTGGAGTTGTTGTAAGGTTCTATCTACATGAAACATCTGATACAAAGCAACTGCTGAACACAGGCTGGTTCCTTTCACAGTAGTAGTTACTACTTCTCCAGAACTTGATTTCCCTTTCACTAAAAAGGGGAAACTCCCAAAAGAGAGAAAGTAATTAAAAAGCTTGAGGACCAGGATGGCCCCTGTATTCCTCACTCTCAGCAGAGCTTAATACATGTTTCTGAGTACATTTACTCATCCCACAGATTTAACTGGTCACCAACACTGTGCTAGGCCTTGACATAATTGCCAGGCATTACAAAACGAACCAAGAAACCATCAACAACAACAAAATCCATGCCTTTATGGAGCTTTCAGTTGGGAGAGAAAGAGACAAGGGTGGGGAGATAGACAATATGCATTAATAAATAAATTGTTCAATCTGTAGAAGGTAATAAGTGGAATGGAGGAAATGTAAACAGGATAAAGGGAGATGGGGGTGTGCCAGCAAGTAGAGTGAGTGGTCAGGGTTAAGCCTCACTGAGAAAGTACCATTTGCTCAAAGACTTTAAGGAAATGAGGGAGTGAATACTGCATATTCTAGAGGAAAAACATTCCACAAAGGAGGAACATGAAGTGCATACACCTTAAGGCAGCTATGTGTCTCGTATGTTAAAGGAACAGCAAGAAGGCCTATGTGACCAGAGTGGGTCAGCAAGAGGGAATGCAACAGAATGTAAGTCTGAGAGGTAATGGGGCCAGATCCAAAATGGATTTCACTCTGAAGGTGAAGAAAAGCTATTGAAGGATTTGAGAAGGATGAGATCGGACTGAAGTTTGAAAAGGGTCTCTCCAGCTGATGTGTTTAGACTAGAGTTATTAGGAAGCAGGATCACCATTCAGGAGACTTTTGCAGTAATCCAGGCAGAAAATGGCATCTTGAACCATGAAGATAATAGCTGACATAGTGTGAAAGCAAAGCCACAAGACTTCCTGACAGTGTGCATGTGCAATCATTTATGACTTCAAGGAATTTGTGCCCTGAGCAACTGGAAGGATGGAACAGTCACAACCTGAGAAGGAAATGAATGGGTGGAGTAGTACTTAGTACAGGTCAAGAAAGCAATAGAAATCAGGAGTTTGGGGTTATATTGAGTTTCATGTATTTATGGGCCATCCAAATATAGATGTTGAGTAGGCAATTGCATGAACAGGTCTGGAGTTCAGAGGAGAGCTCTAGACTAGACTCCAGGTCTAGCCTAGAGAGGTCCATCCTAGAGATTTGGAGGTCTAGAGACATAAATTTGGGAGACGTCTACATATAAATAGTATTAGAAGTGTAAGAAGTACATGAATAAACAACCATTAATATTAAAGTCATGAAGTTCTAACTCCTGGCTCAGACACTATGTGACCTAAGACAAGCTTCTTAACTACTCTTCTGAATTCATTTCCTCTTGGTTGGTGACAAGTTCTCAAATGGTACTGGGTTTTTAAGCAAATGAGTGATGCTATCCAAGTTGTTTTGTTGGAAGGTAAGGTTCCACTTTCCCTTTCTCCCACCCCTCATGCCTGCTTATCCCTTCCCCTAAAAAGAAAGGGCCTAACAATTAAGTAGATCAAAACTACAATTCCCTTTGCTTTCATTATGAAGCCAAGGGAAGAAAACACATGAGAGAAAAGGAAAGGAAAAAGGAAGGTATTAAATGCCCATCTCAGGGCTGTGTACTATGAAAGAATAATACATGATGAAGCCTAATAATGACAAGAGACAGGGTGGTCTAAGAAGCAGAATATTATAAACTATTCTTCAGAGTTGCTGTCATCACTCAAAAGATTGTGTTTCCTATTATCCTCACAAAACCTCTGACCTTGAGAAATGAAAATGTAATTAATACTTTAGAAAGTTAAGAAACACAGACTGGCATCTTTATCCTCAAGCAAAGCAGGCACTAATACTCAACTGCAATCTCTGCAACTATGAACAGAAATATTTGCTCTCTCTCAAGGATGCGGTGGTGTTATTTTACAAGGTTGGACTTTAAAAATTAATAGCACTAGCCCTGGCTGGTGTGGCTCCTTTGGTTGGAACATCATCCTGTGCACTGAAGAGTCATGGGTTCGATTCCCAGTCAGGGCACATACCCAGGTAGTGGGTTCGATCCCTGGTCAGGGTGCATGCGAGAGGCAACCAATCGATGTTTCTCTCTCACATCCATGTTTCTCTTTCCCTCTCCTTCCCTCTGGTTCTAAAACCAATTTTAAAAAATAATAAAAGCACTAATAAATCTAAAGAAATGAAATAACATTTATGGAATATTCTGAGGGAGTTCACTGAATAGCAATATTTATGTATTATGATGATGTACACAGTAACTTCCTCATCTTGGGAAGTGAGGTCAGGCTCCCTTTAGACTCCACTCATGACAAGCCTTCATTGGGTGAAGGCAATTAAATACAGAAAACTCTCTGGCCTCTGTGAGAGGTCCTGTTGATCGGGGAATACAAAGCACTTACCACCAAAGTAAAATATGTTGAATCGGGAAAATATTTCTTGACCTAAAAATTAATTTGTCTCAAATACATCACTTCTTCATGTAGAATGAAATATTATTAGGCCACAATGGAAAAATTGAAAAGGAATGGTCTCAATACCCCAGCAATACATATACACTTGCTTCATTTTTATCAACACTAATTTCAAACAACTAGAAGACAAAAGCATAAATAATTAATCTTTATTCCCCTGTTGGGAAGCTCAAGTCAAAATAAAAAATTACTAAAACTGCTGTAATCAGACATGAGAAATAGAGCTGGATAACAGCAATGTATTCCAAAGATAAATTATTAATAGCATGTGTTTTGTGATGCTTCAATAAACTCATTCTTGACTAACTGTTTATGGACTACTATGAAAATTCTAAAACAAAAGGGTAAACTGTTTTGTGTGTTGCAATAACTTCTTCCATCCCTAAACAGTTATACTGAAAATGTCAAGTAGAAAAAAATTATTTAACTCAAATAATTCATGAAAAGATATATACTGATTGGTACCGCTCTGCTAAAATATTATGTATTTAACGTAAATATCCTATAGATTATACTTAATTGAATGATTTTTTTCCTTGAAAAGAGAAAAAAATCAATTAGCAGATCACAGATTCAAAAGTAAAGAAGAAAAGTGTAAAAGCCTAGTAGGGTTTTAATAATTACTTTTGACCTTGGAAAAGGGAAGGCCTTTGTAAGCAAGACACTGGACAAAAGACAAACAAAAAATTATAAATCTGATTACATTAATATTAAAAATATCTGCATGAGAGACCTAGCTGGTTTGGCTCAGTGAATAGAGCGTCAGCCTGCAGACTGAAGGGTCCCAGGTTTGATTCCAGTCAAGAGCATGTACCTTCCCCTCTGAGATCAATAAAAATATATTTTAAAAATATATATCTTCATGAGAGAATGCAATAAAGACAAATGACAAAATATAAAGCAAAGATTAACCTTCTTAATATAAAATAAGCAATTATCTTACCTAATAATAGACAAACATGTAAATTGACCATACCTTCGCTACACTAACCAGCCAATCAGGAGAGTATGCAAATTAACCCAACAAAGATGGCGGTCAATTTGCATACATAGGCTCCAAGCAGCGGAGCGAAGACTGAAGGCGAGCCAGAGCAGTGAAGATGGAAGACTGAAGGCGGCTCCGGCCAGAGCAGTGAAGATGGAAGACGGAAGGCGGCTCCGGCCGAAGCGAAGGCCTGGGTCCCGGGTGCCAGAGGATAACTGGTGCCAGCAGCCAGGAGAAGGGACGGCCTATTGCACGAATCTCTTCGTGCAACAGGCCTCTAGTCTATTTAATAATAAAAGCATAATATGCTAATTAGACCAGACAGACGAACGACCTTCCAGACGACCTCCCGGATGACATTCCGGATGAAGCCAGGGCTGCGAGGGAAGCCCAGGTCCCAGGTGCCTGCTGGCAGCCAGAGGGAAGGTTGGGTCCCAGGTGTCAGAGGGAAGCCCGGGTCCCAGGTGCCAGAGGGAAGCTGGTGCCGGCAGCCAGGGGAAGGAAGGCCTACTCTTGCACGAATTTCGTGTGTGGGGCCTCAAGTAGATCAATAAAAGCAATTTTTATATATATTGGACAATGTTAAACCTCACTGATAATTAATGAAACAAAGTTAAATAAGATATTATTTTCACCCATCAGATGACAAAGATTTATAGTAATAATAGTAAAAACTTAATATTACCCTCATTTTATAGGTAAGGAAATTATATAATCTTCTCCATATCACAAAGCTAAGAAGTGATAAAATAGTCATTTTTCAAAGTTTGTTCATTCACAGCTCTGGTGAAAGTGAGATGCGCAGGTATTGTCATACATTATTGTTGATAATGTCTTATGGAAGACTCTTGAGGGAATATGTCCCATAACCTATGTCCATGGCCTCTGAAAGTACTACGTAATTTTTCCTGCTCATGAGACATCTTATCTGTCATTGAAAAATTAAGATATGCCAGTCTTGTGCTCCTTATAGAGATAGGCAACATATTTCTAAAACAGAAGAACTACACGCAGGCGTCATGTGCACTATATAAATATTGTGTTTCTATGTCCATCGGTATCCCAAATAAGGAAAAAGACAAGGTTGATGTCACACCGCCTTCCCTCCCATGTCAGAGTTGCACTGTCATCCCACAGGGACTGTGCTGCAGGACATGGGCACTCCAACTGCTGTCCCGCTCTCAACACTGCCAACGTAGCCACTGTGGCAATCAGAAAACAATGTTTGGCATTGTATTTAATAGGAACTAAAGAGAATGACACACTCTCTGATCTCTGTCTTAGTGTCTTGTATTTTCCACTTCATTCTGACTAACAATCAATGTACAATTTAGCCCAGACAGAGGCTCTAAAACAGAGTGCACAGCCTCTTTGGAGAGTAATCTGGCAATAACCATCAAATTTTTTAATTCATGAACATCCGCCCACACCACTTTCAGGAATTTACACTACAAATATACTTGTCACAACGCTTGTGCCAGAAACTGAATGTCTTTGTCCCCACTGAATTCATATATTGAATCCTAACCCCTAAGATGATGGTTTTGGAGGTGAGGTCTTTAGGAAGTGATTAGGTCAAAAGGGACGAGCCCTCATGGTTGGGATTAGTGCCTCTATAAAAGGGACCCCAGAGAGCTCCCTTGCATTTCTGCCATATGAGGACAGAGCAAGACAAGATCTATGAACCAGGAAGTGGGCCTCACAGAACACGAGCATGCCAGGACCTTGATCTTGGATCTTGATTTCCCAGCCTCCAGAACTGTCAGAAATAAATTTCTATTGTTCATAAGTTATCCAGTCTATGCTATTTTGTTATAGCAACCTGAGTGAACTAAGTCAACTTGTAATAGCCCAAACTGAACACAACCTAACAGTCCATCAATAAAGGACTATTTAAATAAATTATAGTAGTCATGTAAAGAAATACTATAAAGCTGTTTTTAAAAAAGAATGCAGCCTAGCCAGTGTGGCTCAATTGGTTGAGCATCATCCTGTGCACCAAAAGGTTGCTGGTTCGATTCCCGGTCAGAGCACAAACCCAGGTTGTGGGTTTGATCCCTGGTCAGGGCACCTAGGGAAGGTAACTGATCTCTCTCTCTCTCTCTCTCTCTCTCTCTCTCTCTCTCTCTCTCTCCCTCTCTCTCTCCCTCTCCCTCTTCCTCTCTCTCTCTTCCCCCTTCCTCTCTCTCAAATCAATTTAAAAAAAAAAATAGTCTCTACATCTCTTTTAAACATTTGATTTAAAAAGCAAAAAACCTCAAAGAATGTATAAGTTTTGGATAAAAAGCTCTCATTTATGTAAAATAAAAGGAGGAAAACTATACATGCATTTATTATGCAAGAATATTTCTGGAAGGTTACATATGGCCACCCACATTCCCTGGCTTATGGCGCTTCCTTCATCTTCAAAGCCAGCAACAGGAGGCTGAGTTCCTGTCACATCACACTACTTTGGTCTCTTCTCTGCCTCCCCCTTCCACATGTAAAGACCCTACACAATTCAGGATAATCTCTATATTTTAAGTCAGCTCATTATATATCTGATACCTTAACTCCCACTGCCATTTGATATAGCAAATCCAGTTTCCAGAGCTTAGGACATGGATATCTTTAGAGGCCATTATTCTGCTTATCATGAATATATGCAGGCAGTTTATGGAAAAGGGCTTTCTTATTTTTAAGTGAAAATATACTTTGCTAAAACTGTCTACTAGTATATGGCTATTTTAGAAAAAAAACGGAACATATGCATACAAATAGAAGGGGGATTAATGTATGAGGAAAGGGATCTTTTTAAAAGAAGATATACCTGAATATAGAGTAATAATGCAATGAGAAACAACATATAGGAAAACGTACGGAAAAGAAGGGTCATACCAGTTAGCATCAAGCATTAATCAAATTCTCCTAGTACCTACGACTTTGTGGCCTTCATTCTTTGTAATATTAATTCTGTAAAAGTATCCATACCACTGTCTTACAGCTCTGGCTAATTAGTGACCTGCAACATGAATCCTTGGTACATAAACATCTCTGGGTTTCCCTGGAGGAGCAAACAGAATACTCCAGCTTGCTCACCTACTAAAATTACACTCTCAGTGTAGAAAAAAATGAATACACAGTAAAAATTCAATCCTGTATTTCAGGACAACAGATTTCTACATCCTTTAAATGTAAGTCAGCTAACACACTTGCACACACATTACCTAAGCTTTCTTACTCATGTACAGAGCCCTCATACGACAAAGCAGATATATAGTCCCTGAACTGTTTCCCAAAGAACATTCCAAAATGCCTCTTCTACTGAAGGTAACTAATTCAATCTAAAGAAAAGGGAAGGGTGGGTAGATACTGGAGGGAGGGAGGAAGGGAGGCAAAAGATAAAGGTTTGATGGTGTGTGTGTGTGTGTGTGTGTATGTATGTAATTCCATAAACTAAGTTCTATAAAATGAAACTAGAGAAAAATATTCCTCAAGACACTAGATTAATTCACAGTTAATTTTAGATCCTTTTGGCAATTATATTATTGTAAAGACTATATTAAAAATAAATATAAAAGTCTAAATATATTAGCAACTTTTCCTATCAATGATGGTTTCCCAAAAGGAACTAGCACCTATCAACACTCCATAGAGACAAACAGGTACACCCAGGTCCATTGGTAAAGAAATTAACTAGAGCCTGTCCGGCACGGCTTAGTAGTTGAGCATCAACCTAGGAACCAGGAGGTCATGGTTCAATTCCTGGTCAGGGCACATGCCCAGGTTGTGGGCTTGATCCCCAGTAGGGGGCATGCAGGAAGCAGCCAATCAATGACTCTTATCATTGATGTTTCTTTCTATCTATCTATCTATCTATCTATCTATAAAAAATATATTTTTAAATGGGGGGGGGGGACGAGGACACATTTGTAATACCTTAACTAATAAAAAAAAAAGAAAAATATATTTTTAAAAAGAAATGAACTAGAACAGCATATTAAGACTCCAGTCTTTAAAGTTAAGTTTACCTAAGACCATCCCCTAGACCAGTGATGGCGGACCTATGACACGCATGTCAGAGGTGACACGCAAACTCATTTTTTTTGTTGATTTTTCTTTGTTAAATGGCATTTAAATATATAAAATAAATATCAAAAATATAAGTCTTTGTTTTACTATGGTTGCAAATATAAAAAAATTTCTATATGTGATACGGCACCAGAGTTAAGTTAGAGTTTTTTAAAATGCTGACACGCCGAGCTCAAAAGGTTCGCTATCACTGCTCTAGACACATATTTTGAAATGACCTGCTCAGTTTAAATGTGCCACCCAGAAGGGGGATTTATAATGCAGAGAGTAAATATATACTTACTCACCAACTGGCCCTGTCTGAATTTCTTACAATTAACTGTTTTTCATGTGTAAGGATGTTATTGATGAACCTTCTTGGGCTCTTCTAGCTCCCATGACAGATTATTTGGGACCACTGTGTCCAAGATGTGCAAGAAGTTGGCTGGGCTAGGCAATGAGGTCTGTAAGTATAAAAAGGTGGGCCAAATGGCCCAAACTGAGCTTCTGCCAGACTCAACAGGATCAGAGCCTAACCGGAAGTCCTAACTGCCCCCTGAGACCTGCTCAGGTGCAGAGTTGGAGGAGGGATTAATCTCAACCACCTTTCTTTTGCACAAAAAAAACCATAAATTAAAAAACTAAAATTAAAAGCATTCTTCCATGACCTTGTAACTTCTGAGTTTCCAAAAAGATTTTTTTAAATATATACCAAAGAAGTACAACTTCTCAGGGTAAACTGCCAATACAAACCAAGTATTTCAGATTATTTTCATGCCTTCTCCAAATCTATTTCTAGAAATTTATTCTAAGGATAAAAGCATGGCAGTGTGCAAAGAAAACCACAAGAATATTTATCACATCTATTTATAGGAGAAAAAAATGGGGGGAGGGAAACATTAGTAAAGGATTAGTTAAATATGTTTCAACCTACAACATAATACTCTGTGGCTGTTAAATTCAGAATTGTGACAAAATATTTATGAAATATTGCTAAATTTTAAGAAATCAAATTGTAAAGTATTATCTACAAATTACATATCACTCAAAGAGTATTTTATGTTAAGAATCATTAAGAAAAGTTATCACCAGGTGGGAGGACTTGGGATATTATTAATAATCATAAAACCTCCCATTTATTGAGTAGGGCACTCTAAAGAAAGAGCTGGAGATGATCACTAGATTTTGTATAAACACACACACACACAAACACACACACACACACACCCATACATCTTTGTATGGTGTAAATCTTCCAGTACACTGTCTGTCCTACAAGTGCTCAAAATACATTTATACTTGTATAACTACATATTCAACATTTACTGTATGTGGAGCACTGTTTTAAGCCATTTACATATACCATCTCATCAACCCTTTGTCCTCAATTGAAAGATTACAAAATTACCAAAGATCATTTGCCCAATAAAAGGCAGAACCAACATTTAATCCCAAATCTTTCTGGCTCCAAAGCACAGAAACTTCGACTTCTTCTCCCTCCCTTTTTCCATTATTTGTATTATTCAAGATTTCTACAATGAAAATGAACTCTGGTATGTTGAGGAAACAATAGATTATTTTAGATGTATACAAAAAGGTTTGAAATAGTTTGTGTTTTAAAAATAGCTCTCAACCTAGCCTTGAGAAATAAAAATGTCATCAGATATCAATCAATACCCACCAGAGCTATTGATTGGGAGGGGGGGGGAGATTAACCAAAGGACTTATATGCATACTAGAGGCCCGATGCACAAAATTCATGCAAGAGTAGGCCCTCGTGGCCACGCCTGCCTCACAGCCCTGCCCCCCACCCACTGGTCATTCCAGAAGGTCATTCCAGAAGGTCTTTCTGGAAGGTCGTTCTGCCATCCAGAATTTACATCAATTAGCATATTAGCTCTTTATTATATAGGATATGCATTACACGTGGACACAGACAATGGTGCAGTGAAGGCCTGGAGAAGGAACAGGAATGAGGAGGAGGAGGGTACTGGGGGGGGGGGGGGGATGGACATCTGTAATACTTTCAATAATAAAGATAAATTAGAAATAAATTAACATTTTAATAAAATGGACAAAAAACATTTGAAAGAAAATATAAGGGAAAAATTTTTGTGACTTTAGGGTAGGCAAAAATTTTTTACATAGGACACAAGAAATTGAAAAACAATTCAACATTCAACATCATAAAGAAAATGAAAAGCTACAAACCGTAAGAAAATATTGTCAATAGAGATACCTAAGAAAGGACATATCAAAATATATAAAGAACTCTCAAAATTCAATAATGAGACAAACCATCCAATTTTTAAAATGGGCAAAGTATCTGAACAGACACTTCATCAATGAAGATATACTGATGACTAAGAGCGCAT
Organism: Myotis myotis; assembly: GCF_014108235.1. Lineage (NCBI taxonomy): Eukaryota > Metazoa > Chordata > Mammalia > Chiroptera > Vespertilionidae > Myotis > Myotis myotis. The sequence continues at coordinate 72,895,297 of NW_023416315.1, forward strand.
GAAAAGATGTTCAACACCTTTTTTTATTTTTTAGGGCATGGTGTAATTGTATTTTGAAAATTATAATCTGTAAGAATACAAAATAAATAAATATTGGAAGCTCAAATATCTAAAAAGCTCAAAAAATGTGAGTATGATGTTCTTTGGATTCAAATGTTGACAGTAAGAAAGTGCATCTATGGCAGTCCATCTGCCTTAACCCTTATACTGTTATTCATCCCTTTTATTTTCAATTATAGTTTACATCTTCAACATCTTTGGAATAAGGAAAATATGAGTTAAAATCATAATATACAAATACATAACCAGTAAATTATCTAAAGTTAAAAAGACTGACAATACCAAGTGTTGCCAGGGATATAAAACTATTGACTCATATATTGCTGATGGGAATATAAAAACGTTTAACCATTTTGGAAAACAGTTTGGCAGTTAGTTTCTCAAAAATTGCATTTCTAGGTCTTTAACCAAGAGAAGTGAAAACATATGTCCATACAGAGAATTATACGTAAATAAATATAGCAGCTTTAAACTGAAAATAGGAAACAACGCAACCTAAATGGGCAAATAACATCAATTATGGTATTTCTACTACTCAGTAATAAAAAGAACTGAACTACCAACAGACACCACAACATGGCTAAAAACATGCCGAACAAAAGAAATCATACACAAAAGTAGTATACATTGTATGATCCTGATACTATTATAATAACTTGGGTTATTACTTAACAGGAAAGGAGTTAAGGGAAGAATAGATAATACAGGCATGCCATTTATACAGCTTTGCCAGGAAACTGCAGTTAACATTCTCCAGGTCTATTCAGCAGATGGCTGGGGGAAGGGACTGGACAATGGATGCGTGCCCAGTAAGGTCTGGGTGCCGTGGGAAGGTGCCTGTCAGTCACACCTGGGAACAAGTCAGTGGCCGCAATAGGCATGGCCACTCCAAGGACACGAAACTTGAATATTTAAACTCCTGGACAAAGGAGCACTCAGCGCGCTCTGGCTGCTTGCGCCTGACTCCTGTTGCAGGCGGTGTGCTCCCCGGTACCCACACAATGGATTGATGGACTGAACTGAGCCTGATGCTACCCTGGACTCAGCTCCACCATGGGATGAAGACTCTGGACACTGGCCCTGCTTTTGGCTCTGCTGGTCTCCCAGCTGTACCTTTTCCAGGACTGGGTAAGGGGCATGGGACTTCACAATCTGAGAAATATATTTCCACACTGATAAAAACCATTCATTCTCCCATGTGAGTCTTAGGAAATTCTTTTTCTGAAGATATTGCAAGAGCCACCCCACTCCCACTAGTGTTGGGGAAATTGAACCCACTAATTTCTCCGGCAACAATCCCATTTACATAAAATTCTAGAGACATGGAGATTGACTGCAAAATGGCATAAGAAAACTTTTTTGGGATGATGGAAATGTTCTATTGAGTGTAATGATAATGATGGTTATACACATGCATACATTTGCCAAAATTCATGAAACTATATCTTTCAAATGGATATATTTATCATACCTAAATTGTCCTTTAATAAAATTTTTTAAAAAGAAAAATGGTTTTTCTTGTCATAATTGCGTATTATACAACCAATTACAATGAAAGCAAATTTTTTCTTTGAGTCATGGGCACTGGTGTCAAAAATAATCTTATCTATACTGCTTTAACTAAATAAAAACATATAGTTTTAATATTATTACCCTCTCTGTTCTTCCTCTATCACTGCCACAATCCCAAATCCAGTGAACTTTAAATTTCTTGAAAGTGTTTTCTTCTCTTATCTCTTATCACATGCTACTCCTCTGCATTCAATAAGTACTTGTGAAACAGAATCAAACAGGTCTCCAATCCTGTTTTACTTTTGTCACCTACTGTTATTCTGAGAACAGACTAGAATTAAAGCCTTCATCTGATGTTCTAGGATTTTAATTTTCTTATGTGGACAAAAAAGTGCTACATAATAAACCTGACAAGTTCAGGGGAGGCCTGAATGGCAGGGCCTTACAAACTCAGAGACCAAAAGTAACCACATAGGATGGTCTGAAATTAAAACTTTCTAACTAAAATTAGTTCATGGCTGGCAGTCAGGTCCTAGGCTAGAATCTTCCCTAAAAAGGTCAATCTTTACCTTCATTGAGCCTATTGTTTTGCATCTAATATAACACACCTTTGGAATGGCACAGAACGGAGACCACAAATCCTCTCATTGTTATTGTTATGTTAATTATTGACTGTTAACTATCCTTATACGCACAAATATAAAAGATAAAAGATGTCTATCAGTTTTATTTATTTTTATTTTTTTATTGATTTTTAGAGATAGAAACATTGATGAGAGAAACACCATTTGTCAACTGCCTCCTGCACACACACCCCCTACTCAGGATCAAGCCTACAACCAGGGTGGTGATGCTCAACTCTGAGCCACACCAGCCAGGCTATCAGTTTTAGTTTTTATCCAATCCCAGAGATCATCCCCTCCCCCCACCACCCATTATCCCCCTTTGCTTTCTCCTAGCTCCCTAATCTATCACCAATAAATTTCATGTAATTCCCTTCTGTCTTGCCCTTTGATTCTAATGTATAAAGTAAGTAGTAAAACTGCCAGTTTCCAGAGCATTTTCTCAATCCGTTGAGATTTTGCTTCCCAGCAATTGTCATCAGTTTGGTTCAAATAAACTCATAAAAATTCTTACAAGTTTCAAACAAAATATTACATAGCAGCCCAATATATAGACATATATTTATAAGTTCAAATTTATAACATTTAATAATAAAGTCAACTAATGAGGACATAAGTGCATGTATCAGTAGTACTAAATATATCAAAATAGTTACTTTTAATGTGAATGTATCGGCTGTTCTTTGTTTTAGTTTCTTAGTAATTAAAAATGAAATTGAAATCAAATATTAAGAGCAAACATCAGCAAACTAAGGCCCATGGGTCAAAAGCCTACCTACCACCTGGTTTTGTATGATCCTTGATCTAAGATTTTTTTTTTCACATTTTCAAATGGTTGGAAAAAAGAATATTTTTGATATGTGAAAATTATATAAAATTCAAGTTTCTCTGTGTCCATAAATAAAGTTTTATTGGAACACAGCCACACTCATTTGTCTTTGGCTGCTTTTGTGCTATAATAGCAGAGTTGAGTAGTTATAAAAATAACTGTATGGTCCACAAGTCTAAAATATTCACCATCTGGCCCTTTACAGAAAAAGTTTACAGACCCCGGATCTAGAGAATACATACAACACCAACTTCATGAAATAGAATTTGGAAACCACTTAGAGCAAACTGTAATTTTTAAATGGCCACTACAATATTTTCTATCCTACTTGTTCTACAATGTAGCCTTACTACTCCCTCATCAAAAGGCACCTAATTCTCTTCCCTTTGAATCCGGAATCAGCTTAGGAACTAGCTTGGCCTTTATAACATGGTGGCAGTGACTTCTGAGACTTCCAAGACTAGGTCATAAGAAATCTTGCAGCTTCCTCCTAGGACTCTTGTAATGATCAGTGGGATGCCTCTTCTGAGAATCAAGCACCATGCTGTCAGAAGCTTGAACCTCATAGAGCAGCCAAATACAGGCATTCCTGCCCACAATCCGAGCTGAGTCCCAATAGTCAACCTCAACTAATATCCCTGTGAGAGAGTTATCCTGGACCTCCAGCTCAGGTGGCATCTGGATGACAGAAGCCACAACAAAATCTGACTGCAACTGCATTGAAATCTCTACGTGAGAACCACCAGTGGGTCCAGTCAACCCACAGAACCGGGAAATCCTCCTATATAATAAAAGGCTAATATGCAAATAGACCAAATGGCAGAATGACTGGTTGCTATGATGCGCACTGACCACCAGGGGGCAGACACTCAACGCAGGAGCTGCCCCCTGGTGGTCAATGCGCTCCCACAGGGGGAGCGCCGCTCAGCCAGAAGCTGGGCTCACAGCTGGCAAGCACAACGGCGGTGCGGGGTAGCCTCTCCTGCCTCTGTGGCAGTGCTAAAGATGTCCAACTGTCAGCTTAGGCCCACTCCCCGCAGGGGACATCCCCCGAGGGCTCCCAGGCTGCAAGAGGGTGCAGGCGGGGCTGAGGGACCCCCCCCCCCCAGTGCACGAATTTCGTGCACTGGGCCTCTAGTCCTATCTAATAATAGACAAACATGGTAATTAACCGTAACTTCACTACCCTGTCCACTGGCTAATCGGGGCGATATGGAAATTAACCACCAACAAAGATGGCGGCTAATTTGCATACGTAGGCTCAATGATGGGAGGCGAAAGGGGAAGGACGGAAGAACGGTGATCGGAAACCCAGGTGGCAGGCAAGAGCCGGGTGGCAAGGTAAAGGCACTTTGCCCTGCTCCCCGCCCTGGATCCAAGAACCCGGGCAAAGGCCCGCCCCCCCCAGCTGGTGATCAGAGAAGCTGGGCGGGGCAGAGAAGAGGCCACCAGTGTCTGCCTCTTCCCTGCCCCCCACCCCGGTGGTGATTGGTGACCCCTCGAGGCAGGGAGGGACCCAGAACACGCGGAAGCCAGGTCTTTTTTTTTTTTTTTTTTTTTTTTAGATTGTGTGATTATTTATTACAAATAAACAGTGGTTTCACATCTGGCAAAAACGGGTCCTCTTTTTACATGTGTGTGCAGGTTCTGATGTACAAGAAAGGGTCATGTGCTTAGTTCATCCATGCAAAGCTCACAGGTACATCACTAAATACTTTAAAAATAGAATGATCTCTTTGAAACAATCTGTTTAGATTCAGGATTAGTAAAACAGTATGGAACTAATGAAATACAGTGATAGGAATTAGGAAGTGTGACACTGATGGTTCTGGGCATGTGAAGGGTGAGGGACATAAGGGTATACATGGCCTTCCCTTCAGTTCTGCTGGAGAGATGAGCTCCGAGGGCCCAAGCTGCTCCATGCCCAGAGGAGGTGGGTGTGGTCAGTGGCTCTGTTTCAGAACTTCCTGCCAAGCAGAGAGCTTACCCGACCCACAGGAACCTTTTTACTCCAGAAAACAGAAACAGCCAGTTCCCAATGGGCATGGGAAAACCAGTGTCCCCTCCTGTGCACGGTGTCCTGATGGGGTGATGGGGGAGGTGGGCGAGGGGAGCAGTGCAGAGTTGTTAGGCAGCTGGAGTGGGAGTGGAAAGGCCATGGAATGTCCACAGTCCTGGCTGTGCCCACAGCCTGGGCAGCTCCTCCAGGCCCTGGCTGAGGGATTAGGGCTGATTCTCTCGGGAAGGGAATATTCCATGGGTGGAAGATTTACAGGCTCAGGGCCGTGTGTTAGTTTGGGGCAAATCCCTCAACATTCCTGCTGCCAAGCCCTCAAAGGAATGAGGCAGAGGTACCCCTCACCCCCAAGACCCCTTCGTGGACTTTTTAGCATCTACGCGATTTTTAATCCCTTCAGGGAGACTTTCTATCCTGCAGTCCCATCCCACCCCACTGTTGCTGTTTGTCTGCCAGCTGGGTCGAGCATCAAGGGGAAGGGGGGTTTATACTTACTGAAAGACTACTGATCCTATCGGGAAACCAACCTGTTTACTGTACTGTTGTAAATATCATACCCTTTATATCCAGTATATTGGCTTCTTTTAAATAAAGTGAAATGTCTTAGAAAGAAAAAAAAAGGCAAGGCAGGGCAGGACCCAGAAGACTCATATGGGGAGTGCCACTCAGCCAGAAGCTGGCTCATAGTTGGCCAGTGCAGTGGTGGTGGCAGGAGCCTCTCCCACCTCCGTGGCAGCACTAAGAATATCCAACTAATGGTTTAGACCTGATCCGTTGGGGGCCTAAGCCTTTAGTTGGACATCCCCTGAGGGCTCCTTGGCTGCCAGAAGGATGTCTGACTGCAAGCTGAGGCCTGATCCCCCTGGGAGTGGGCCTAAGTCAACAGGTGGACATCCCCCAAGGGGTCCTGGACTGTGACTAGGCACAGGCCAGGCTGAGGGACACCCTCCCCCCCCCCCCCCCCCCCGCTGAGTGCACAAATTTTTGTGCACCGGGCCTCTAGTATATAATAAAAACCTAATATGCTAAATGTCCAGTTGTCCAATTGGCTGTTCAACCAATCAAAGCGTAATATGCTAATGATATGCTAAGGCCGTTCAACTGCTCACTATGACATGCACTGACCACCAGAGGGCAGACAGTCAACTGGTCGACCAGTCACTATGACATGCACTGACGAGTAGGGGAAAGACACTCTGACCAGTAGGTTAGCTTGCTGCTGGGGTCCAGCCCATCGGGTCTGAGCGAGACAGGCCAGACATGCCCTGGAACCCTCCCCTGGTCCCTCCTCCCCGTCCCTCCCCCTGGCTGGCAGGTCCTGATCACCCGATTGGGGCCAGGCCCTGGGCTGGGACAGGGAACCAGGGATGGGTGGCAGCGGATGTGGGCTGCGAGGGAAGGAGGATGGGGGGAGGCAGGGAGGCAGGGAACCACGCAGTGGTGGTACGTGGGCAGTGAGGGAAGGAAGAGACAGGGAGGCGGAGAGGCGAAGGGGCAGGGAACCATGTGCCGCCACCGCGGTGAGGGAAGGAGGAGGCGGGAAGGTGGTGAGGCAGGGAACTTGATCAGCCCTGATCACCGGCCAGGCCTAGGAACCCCACCTGTGCACAAATTTCATGCATCGGGCCTCTAGTATAGTAATAATAAACACTTACTTAAACCTCTATGTTTTGGGGTGGATAGTTATATAGCAACAGATAACTAAAACACCATTATACTAAAATTAATCTAAGAATATTTCAGATACAAAATACAAACTTCTGAGTCAAGCCCAGGCTTGGACTATCCATGCATATCACCAAACCAAACCCTACCAAAGCCTCCTGCTAACCTAGGTATTCTAGAAGCAGCCAATTATGAAAGAAGTGATAAATAATACTCTAATGCAGTGGTCGGCAAACTGAGGCTCACGAGCCACATGCGGCTCTTTGGCCCCTTGAGTGTGGCTCTTCCACAAAATACCACGTGCGGTCCCGCACGTACAGTGCGATTGAAACTTCATGGCCCATGCGCAGAAGTCGATTTTCGGCCTGGGCGAGTCTATTTTGAAGAAGTACTGTGATATTTGGCTCTGTTGACTAATGAGTTTGTTGACCACTGCTCTAATGGAATCACTGTGATTTTCTAATCTATATGCATTCCAATCAGGCTCACTCTGCACCAAAATAGGCTCATAAACCTAAATCTTAACACTCAGAAATTCTCACAGAGCAATGGAAAATAATTTTTCCAATTCCTAAAAGATAAGTGAAAAAACAATTCTCACTTTTTATGCTATAAATAAACTGGTGATTAAAATACCTCATTATTTTTACTTAATAATCTTAGGAAATGATGAACTTAGATGAAACATAGCCAACTTATCAGTATGTAGCAAAGTATCAGTTTATAGCAGTTTACCTCTAACACATTTGGACTTGGTAATAAAAATCCACATGCAATTGTGTTTGTGTCACCTGCTCCTGCTCCAAAGGGTGTCAGGTTATAGTTATTCACTGAAAAGTGCCTGGAAAATTTAATTGAACTCAATATTAATCTCCCATAAAGTCCATGCATCATACTACCTTAAGCCACAGCAGTTTCAAATTTGAGAAAAATGAGTGTTTAGTATATATTATGTACTCTGTTACACTCTGGGGATATGTCTTTAATTTCATTCAAAAGAGATCAGTGGTGTCTTGAATTATTAACCCATTGATATTATTGAGAACCACAATGTAATATAGAATAGTGTGTTTATTTCACATCTAAACAGCTATCATTGAAACACTTAAGATTCCTAATTTTTTTCTTAATTCAGTAAGTGTTTGCAAGTTTATTTAAATATTTATTTATGTGACTATTATTCACACTAATGTGGAAAAACACTTGCACAGATAAAGTGTTTTAGGTAGAAAACATTTCTACCTTCGGTGGCTTAAGCCAATCCTACAAGAGTACTCTGACCAATTAGTGATGCCTGCCACAGAGGCAACTAGTATAAGAAATACACTGGGAACTTGCCAACCCTGACTCACTTCATCCAGTTTCATGCAGTCTCTTTCCTTCAGATCCCCTACTGCATCCCTTCAAAGATCCAAGCAATGTTTCCCCTTCTCAGCCTGTCTTTCCCACTACTGGGTCTACTCTCCACAGATGACCCTTGAAAAGCTCCCTCCTGGTGCAAATGTGTTGGCCCAAAAAGGCAGATTTCCCTAACACCAAGAGTTCACTGGATAAGCAACTATTTGGGCCAGAAGATCTTAAATGGTAGATGGCCAAACCCTGGTAGAATGTGGTAGAGCCATAATTTGAATTTAGGCAACTGAGTCCCCCCTAGTTCTGCAATTGGTCACAACATCTAGCATGTGGATGCTGTCATTTCTACATGTATTAAACTGTATCTTTGTCTTTCAGTTCATAATTATCTGAATCCATTATTAATGAAAGTAAAATCTCTATGAAGAAAATATTACAATTTATTTTTCTAGCACAGCAAATGTGACTACATTACAGGACTTGTAAATAATTCAAAGCATGTGTGTTTTCTAATTAAAAACAGATTAATAAGTTTGTTAATGAATGCTTTATACTTATTGAAAAAAAGGATATCAATGTTCTTTGAAAAACAATTTAAAAAATAACCATACATTTCATAGTCTTGTATTCCATATGGTCTAGTATTAAAAGATTAATAATATTTGAACATAATTTAATGCAGTGATTATTATTAATGTTAAAAATACACATTATCAATGACTTTTCTGACTCAGAATCCACAACAATGAATCCTATTAACATCCTGTGTAACTCCATGGGGATTCTATGGGGAAAGTTTCCATATATGGTAATTTTTCCCCATAGACTCCCCATAGTTTATACAGGATATGAATCTGCTCCATTGTGACAATGAAAACAACAGATTACTGAAAACTCATGTGTAATTTCTGCTGAACAAACTATTGACTAACAATTAGGAAAACTAATACTCAAGTGAAATAAGTAATTTGAAAATTTAAAATTACCCACTGGGTATTATTATTCTATTTCTAGACTAACAAAATAAGTATACAAATATCCAGCAGAAAATTAATTTCCTATCTTACTTAGTTGAAAATATTCTCTTGATACCAAAAATTATGGTGTCAACTATTAGTAGGCAAGAAAACCAAAAGGAAATTTCACATAAGAACTTATACTGACAGGAGGAAAGAATAGGTGATACAAATCAAAAATGTTATATGCGCTTTAGCTTCTCAGGCTTCTGAATGACCACATCCCAACATAAATCTCTATGACCTATAATTATTTTTCCATGTTTGTGACTTTAGTAATCTATAGTATTCTACTCATCTAAAGTCATGTAATATATATATTTTTTTACATTCAGTGCTCTGAGTGCAGATTTAGAGGTAAATTTTTGTGACTTTTGTGTGTATCCTATAAAATAAAAGGCTAATATGCAAATCGACCGAACGGCAGAAGGACTGGTTGCTATGACACGCACTGACCACGAGGGGCAGACACTCAATGCAACAGCTGCCCTGTGGTGGTCAGTGTGCTCCCACAGGGGGAGCGCCGCTCAGTCAGAAGCCGGGCTCACAGCCAGCAAGTGCAGCGGTGGTGGCAGGAGACTCTCCTGCCTCTGTGGCAGCGCTAAGGATGTCTGACTGCTAAGCCATCAGTCAGACATCCCCCAAGGGCTCCTGGACTGCGAGGGGGTGCAGGCCGGGCTGAGGGACCCCCCGGAGTGCACAAATTTTCATGCACCGGGCCTGTAATACTTGTATTTGTATTTTTGCTTTAAGTAACATGAACGCATTTAATTTCTAATACAGTTAAATACTAACAGCCACATTAAAGTTGTAAAAAAACTTTGCTATTCCTAAATTACCTGGTTTCACATGAAACTAACACAACCTGTCACATGTATCCCCATCACCACTAAGCTCACAAAATATAATACTAATATGTCAAACATACTAAGCAAAAATAGCAGTCACTGATGCAATTATTTAATAAAAAGTAGAACTTATATTGAGAAACTGTCCAGTTGTGATTAGCTATTTTTGAATGACCGTAGTTACAATGAACACCTCAACTGATTCACGATCAACACCATAGAACCAAGTTTAACTTTATTATGGGTTGTCAAGAATGGCCCTGAAAGGGAGCGTGAATCATTTGCTTCTCTATGAAAAAGATGCCTGTTTAATTATTCAGTTTCTTGGTGATCTAATATTACCGGAGTATATTCATTTGACTATCTCCTATACAATGGGTCAAAATTTGAGATAATCATGTTGTTCCTGGAAAGATGGTACCACACTCAGTATTAAAACTGAAAAGCTGTCAGTTTTCAACTTAATCCATTCATCAATAATGAAAATAAAAAGCAACAGCAGACCTTTTGGTGCCCATCAAAGACAAATCACATGCGGACACTGCATGTACCCCAAATCCTTTCCAGCACCTGGCTCCCTACCAACGTGATGTGAGCATCCAGAAAATGGCAGAGAAGACTTGTGGGTCAGCCACACCAGAGCGAAACAGAACTAACAACCTAACACATGTGTTCCCATCACCACTAAGGGCATTAAAATTAGCACTTTGCTAGTAATTTGGTGATTTTTTTTTCCCTTTCACAGATGCATTAGATATTTTTCAAAATTTATTACTACTCTAACAAATACTTGGGGGAGGGATTAAACGATACTATTTTCCTCAGGGGCACCCTGTTATTCAAAAGATAAGGTGTTGCTCTCTTCACTGAACTAATAAAGCAGGTGCTTTAGAAAACACATTACTGTGTCAGACCAGGACACAATTCCCACCACAACGCATCTTAAATGGCACCCTTGAGCCCTAAAAAATTAAACATGGGAGGGGAGAAAGAGGAGAAATGAGCTGGATAAATGCTAATTGAATAACTGATCATTATACTTGAAGTATTTACTCTTTGGAGAATAACTGGCTTTATTAGGAAGGATGGCAGCAAGGCAAAACCAGTTTATTTTAATTACTCCATGAAAGATTAAATTTTTCTCTGTTTATAACATTTTAAGAAGAAATTAAACTTTTAATTTGTTGTGTAATTTAGTCTATTGATTATAAAATATCATTAAATCAAATTAAGTATCTGAAATATGCATGTTAATGACTCTCTTCTCAACAAAACTTTATAGATAGTACTTTCTTCTTAAACGTAAATTATTCTCACCACAGAAACTAAAATTTCATTTCCTCAAATCAGATAAAAAGCAAACATACTACTCCCATTTTTAGACATGGGAAATTTCAGTAAAGGAAAAACTCTGTGAAATACATCAAGATGGTAAGAGAATTACAAAAGCCACACTTCCTGCTTTGTAATGATTAATCTACACATAACACAGAACACTTTCATTTCAAAGTGGGCCAAAATAGACTGTGGACAAACTACACAACTATGGGAGATTCAGATCCATTAAGTCAGGAAAAAATGAGACTAGCACTGTATCACTAAAGCGGTGTCAAAAGATATTCACTAAAACTATGTCAGATAGCCCTGGCCATTGTGGCTCAATTGGTTAGGCATCGTCCTGTGCACCAAAAGATTGCTGGGTCGATTCCCAGTCAGAACACATGCCTGGGTTTCAAACTCAAGCCCCATTAGGGGGCGTGCAGGAGGCAACTGATGGATGTTATGCTTTCCCATCAATGTTTTGCTCTTTCCCTTTCCCTTTACTCTCTTTCTCTAAAAATCAATCAATAAATAAAAATTTTAAATGATGTCAGACAGAACATTTATTTTTATTATTAACTTTAATCATCACCTAATAGAGAAACATCGATGTGAGAAAGAAATATTTATTGGTTACCTTCCGTACATGCCCAGGAATTGAACCCACAACCCAATGCCCTGACTGGGAATTGAACCAGCAACCTTTCGGTGAGCAGGATGACACTCAACCAACAGAGCATTTATTAATTCTGTTGCCCTAACTATGTAAGTCTTTCATTTTGAGGAACAAGAGTCTATTCTTTCAGAGAAATTTTTGGTCATTTTTAAGGATCCTTGTGTGGCAGGGGTAGTTGGGTGGAGGGACTTTTTAGTATTTAAATCAAGCACTACTATTTCAGTGAGATAGAACATGTTATAATATATACCCAAGCTACTGCAAATTCCTGACCTCCAAGGTCTGAAACATAAAGTCAACTTAATCTATCCAGTATTTGAAAATGAAGTCACTGGCATTTCCTTCTATTATAGGCAAAGAGCAGAAAGAAAATTTAAAAGAGCCAGTTACACATGAGTCTATGGCAACAGACGTCAGAATAGTGAATAGCTGTTTCTGGCAAGTAATGTTGACTGGGAAGGGTTGCCACAAGTGAACTTTCTGGAGTGACAGAAATGTTCTGTAGCTTTATCTGGGCAGTGGTGGGGTCCATGAGTGTGAACACAGATGAAAATTCAGAGCTGCACACTTTGACTTGTGCAATTTATTTTATGTAAACCATACCTCAATTTAAAAAGTTAATGCATCAAATACAAGTAAAATACTGCAACCAAAATCAGGGGTAAGAATCATTAATCAGACTGTTAGGGAAAAAACTGACCTTTCCAAGATCTAGCACAGCAGGGTATATAGTTAACAAGTATTTATTCTAAAAATTTAGTAAAAATATCCCAGATGGTTTGGAAGATCCTTTCTGAACTAATTAGAACTTAAAAAAAAAAAAAGCCAAAAACTTACATGACAGTATTCTGTCTTCTGAACAATATTCTGCCTTTTTAATAATCTGGTAGCTTTGGAGACCAAAAGCTACCAGAAGTTTTCCACATAGCACATTATGATATTATCAAAAGATCAGGTCTGATAATCAAGAAAGGCTATGTCTGCTTGGTAAACCTGGCCAGACTAGAGTCCCTAGTCCAAAAATCCAAAGACCTTCACAGCTTCCATTTTCAGCTACACAAAAAATAAGACAAATTTTCCTTTAGATATTTCTGTCCATACCTAGATTCCAACATAAACAAAATTTCATGACTGAAATGAAACTGGAAGGTCTTTGCCTTTGAATAGTCTGTTTCTATTTCTGGGATGACAATGAAGGGGACCAACAGTTTAGCCTTTTGGCATACTGATTTTTAAGCTGGTTATTAAGGAACAAAAGAACATTTGACCCTCCCCCCTTTCCTGCCTAAGAGATTCAGAGGGAAAGACCTACTCCAGGAAGGAAATCTTAGGATGTTCTCCTTAGCAGCCTCATTTGAATGGAGCATAGTGGATGGGAGTGCATCAAACAGGGGCCTGTTTACTAGATTACCCCTGACTCATGGTTTCTGGGTTGCCTAGCCAAAAATTACCTGCCATGTGTGTTCTGGTCTTCCTCAATTACCTGTAAATCACCCATTCTCACTTTTGAAATCTAAGTTCCCATACCCCAAATTTTTTTCCTTTATCCAAAATGTCATATATACCCAATTTTAACTCACTGTCTGGGATTTTCATGCTTATATGAATTCCTCATGAGCATGTATTAAAATTTTATTTTATCCTATTAATCTGGCTCTGCTAATTCATTATTAGCCCAGCTGAAAGAACTTAGAAGGTGGGAGAAAAAGTATTATATATATATTTTTTAGCCCCCACAATAATTCTAACTGTACCATTAAGTGAATTCAAAAACTACTTTTAAATGATTAGGAAATAATAGTGGCACATGCTGAATGAGACATTGCATCTCAATGTTAATGTATCTTGACCTTAATTAGGCAATGTGGTAATTTCAGAAATGGGGAGCTACCATGTGAAACAGCAAAAATAATCAACCCTTTAAAAAAGCCAGTCAAGAACTGAGGAGTATTAGCTCTCTTGAAATAGTAGTATTCTATAAAATCATAAGCAGTGCACAAATAGTCACCCTGCTCACCTGCGATCAGAAAGGTCAAATTACAAATTCATAAGAAATGCGTTTCTTAAATTTCTGCCCTAGCCCCCTACTCCTCTCAAAAATTGGTGTTTTGCCAATATTTGATGTTCTAAGCCAACAGGTTGAGTCTCTTTAGAATTCTTAACTGTCACCTTTGCTTACTGATATAACCAAATAGTCTACAGACCCTGTACAACTGCACTGACAAATTATATTATTCTACAACCAACATTAAATAATCCTAAATTATTTAGACTGGTCATTATTTTATAAATAACTAATTTTAGCTGTCTACAAGTGCTGTCCAGTCCAGCCAGGCAGGGCCTGCTTCTGCACCAAAGCAATTTTATTGCATATGTTTTAAAACAGATATGAAGCCATTGTGCAAATTTAAAAATTCTTCTTCAAAAATAAAGCATATTTCACCTAGCTGGTGTGGCTTAGGGGTTGAGCGTCAACCTATGAACCAGGAGGTCACGGTTTGATTCCCGGGCAGGGCACATGCCAGGGTTGCAGGCTCAAGCCCAGTAGGAGGCATGGAGAAGGCAGCTGATCAATGATTCTCTCTCATCGTTGATGTTTCTCTCTCTCCCTCTCCCTTCCTCTCTCTTTAAAAATCAATAAACTATTTTAAAATATTTTTAATAATAAGTCAATAAATTCTTTTTAAAAATACAAAGGAAAAGATTATAATGATACATTTTTATCCTTTTAGATTAAAAAAAAATGTAAGTCCTTCTATCTTTCCTAATAAGCACTTTCATCACTGATCCTCCCACTATCTCTATTAAGGTTTAAGGACCATTACGGAACCCACAACAACAGATCAGTGACAGACTAGATCCTATCAATTAACACATTCTAAGGAGGCTGCCTGGATCCTGTGTCCTCCCTCCCTCCTGAAGGCCTGGTTTTGACCACATTGACATCCCGGCCTTCAGAATGAATAACCCAGTTAAGGGACAGTCCCTTCCCTGAGACCAATTCCTTTGTAATTAGAGCAAAAACACAAAGACTGTTAATGACCTAAGGCAAAGTGATATACACTCCAAGCCAATGAAACCATGACAGCAAGCAGATTTCTAAACAGCAAGTAAGTGGGATCCATTTACTTACATGAAGATTCAGTGCCAAACATGGCTGGCTCCAGAGGCTGCTTTAAAAAAAAATTAGAAGAAAGGGAGTGGAGGGAAGGAAGGAAGAAAAATCGAGGAGAGTGTATGTGTGAGAGTGAAGAGATGAGACTACACAGCAGGGGTCATGAAGACAGACAATGCAGTCCAAGCTGTGTCCAGCTGCCAGATTCTCCTCTTACAAGCTTCAGTGTTCTCCCGTGTGACTGAAAAGCAAGGTTTCCTACAGCACCAAAAACCAAAACCGAAGAGCTGCTTTTGGAAATCCAACAGGGAAAGGCAGGCCAATGTGGCTCTTCTGGGATGCGGTGAGGCAGGACTAGGTAGCAGCAGAGGCAGGACTGGGAGAGCAGCCACAGAGGATACTGCAATCCCCAGCTCTGCCGTAGCAGTAAGACAATAGCAGGGCTTATGCATACACTGATGACGTCAGAGACACTGCACAGACCAACTGCGCTGCTGAGCCAGAGGCTCCAGTGCCTTCAGGGGAACAGGCGATTCAAAGGGGAATTCCTTTGTCACAAAATGCACAAGACCAAGAGCCACATATCTATTCCCCTCCTGACAAGATCTTCATTCTGTGATGTCAGACACTAAAAGAGAACTCAGAGAAATTTAAATGCTGGCTTTATAGCAACTAACCACAAAAAATCATGCAGATCGGGGTTCTTGTTTTTATGCAGCAAGCAGAACTTTTCAAGGGAAATAAGAATCAGAAATGAAAAAAATAAATAATCTACCTTTAAAAATAACTACAGAACTCATTGGTTTTTTTCTCTAGGAAGTTGGCATTCTGATAGATCAAGGGGTGTATACTCAGTCACACAAAAAAATGTGAAAATATATATACTATTGCACAAATATTCTGGACTTATACACACAAATGTAACAGTAAAATAACAGTATAACTGCTTAGAACACTGCTTGGTACACAGTGAGTACTCATATTAGTGATTACATCCCCATTAGTTATTTTGCAACTATTATTCAAATGTGAAAAACACTGCTTTGGGAATACACTTATGTACATGTATTTCTCCTATCCTATTCCTTTTGCCTTATTTTTCTTCATTTCGCCTAATGAGAATTACTGTCAGTTTCCAGAGTAACTCGGTCATTTTAAGGCTATTGTACACACACCTGTGTGCACCTGTGTGCAAGTGGACTTATGACCAACAAACATATTTCTTTTTAACCTATCCATGCAAAGAAACAATTGAAGGTATTAATATTTTGTCTCTTGACTCACTTGACAAATAAAGGTCTTCCTACATTACCTTTACTCTTAGAAATCTGTTTTTTTAAAGCTATAAGTGTACAGACTTTCAGTAGCATGTCTATCCAACACAAATACAGAAACAAATTTTATTTTACTATTTTAAAAATGTTGAAATGTACAAAGTGTATGTTTGTTTGTGTATTCCCGTAACTCCACACTTTTAAAATCATATAAAGTAGGAACTTCAAGTGTTCATTTCTTCTCCATCCATTCATCCAAAGTTATATTATTTTTCTAAGATTTTCTTATGTTTACACAAAGACATCTTTATATAATACCGCTTTTACACATTAAATTCTGATATAAATGTGGAACTAAAAATTACCATCTAAAATATCATTAATAGCTTTTCTGGTCAGGATATATAGATCTGTCTCATCCTTTTAATGGTTGTATAATATTCCATTGTGTGTAAATAGCATAATTTATTTAAGGTAATCTGACCTTTACCTTACTGAAAATAAGTAAATGCAATGATGATATATGTAAGATAAAAAAAAACTTATTTTGTTGTCGAAATTAACAATAACTCATTTATTGAATGTTTACTATGTGGCAAATATTATTCTGATAACTTAATATTTATTAAATTATTTAGTCTCCATAATAAACCTAGAGGTAGATGTCATTATTACCCACACTTGACACATGGTGAAATAATTTTCCAAGGACACTCAGGTAGTAAGTGATAAGGTAGGATACAAACCTAGGCAGTCTGGTTCCAAAGCATATGCTTATAATACCTCTTAAGAAATGAATACATAATTACCAAAATTATATTTTAAGAATTCAACTAAAATGAGAGAAAAGTAGAAATCAATTGAAAATGTGGAGAAAAAAATCCTTAAGAAAGCTCACCAAAGAAAACTAAAAATGACAGAAAAGACTATGCTAAAAATTGCAAGAATTAAGAAAAATGCATCCCTCCCAAAATAATTAGTCAGGTCAACAGCCAGGAAAGAATATCATTAATGGTGTTAAAATATACCTGTAGGAAGTGGGAAATGGCAAATATACTTCCAAAGGATTGAAACTAGAATATTATTTTACATAAGCTCTATTTTAATTGCATATCAGATACTGCACATGAATAAGTCACACATGGATGTGGCCATCAGAAAGGCAGGAAGAAAAGTAGAATGAGAAAACTGTCCCTGTGTAACAGAGATTTTCCACCAGAAGCCACAGTCTATATACAATAACTAGAGGCCCAGTGCACAACATTCGTGCTCTTGGTGGGGGAGAGGGTTCCCTCAACCCGACCTGCACCCTCTCACAGTCTGGGACCCCTCAGGGGATGTCCACCTGCCAGCTTAGGCCTGTTCCCCATGAGGAGTGGGGAGCAGGCCTATGCCAGCAGTTAGACATTCCCTGAGGGGTCCTTAGCACTGGCTGCTGCCACGGCCACTGCGCTCCCCAGCCATGAGCCGGTTTCTGGCTGACCAGCGCTCCCCCTGTGGGAGTGCACTGACCACCAGGGGGCAGCTTCTTCATTGAGCGTCTTCCCCCTGGTGGTCAGTGCATGTCATAGTGACTGATCATCTGCTGTTCAGTCTACTTGTATATTAGCCTTTTATTATATAGGACTAGAGGCCCAGTAAACAAAGTCGAGCACCAGTGGGTTCCCTTGGCCTGGCCTGCGGGATCAGGCCGAAATCGGCTCTCTGACATCCCCAGAGGGGTCCCAGATTGCGAGTGCGCAGGCTAGGCCAAGGGACCCCATCGGTGCACTTTCGGGCCAGGGAGGGACATGGGAGGTTGGCCAGCCAGGAAGGGACCGCAGGAGGGCTCCAGGGCATGTGCATTTTTCTGAGTGCCTATATTTATTTCTTGGCACAGACTTCATAGATAGATAGATAGATAGATAGATAGGTAGGTAGGTAGGTAGGTAGATAGATAGATAGATAGATAGATAGATAGATAGATAGATAGATAGATAGAAAGATGATAGATAGATTTTTTTTTTTTTTTTACTGATTTCAGGTAGGAAGGAAGAGGGAGAGAGATAAAAACATCAATGATGAGAGAGAATCGGTGATAGGCTCCCTCCTACAGGCCCCACACTGGGGACTGAGCCTGCAACCCGCCATATGCCCTGACTGGGAATCAAACTGACCTCCTGGTTCATAGGTTGATGCTCAACCACTGAGCCATGCCAGCTGGGCTTGGCACAGACTTCTAATAGAAGTAAAAGGCTGCAATATTTTTCAAGAAATCCACTTACCTTTTTGATAACTATAACTACATTAAAAACATTAGATATCTCACCTGTCCATAGAACTGGATACAAACTACAACCTCTGACTCCTATTAAGGTTTCTACAGTCTCAGGAGGCCTGAGGTTTCCACTTTAGAGGTTTGGGATCCTTTATCACTTAAGACCCATACTTGACAACATAGATTCCAAAAATGTAGTTTGCTCCAATTCCTTCCTCTGGTTAGCTGACATGAGCTCGAAGAATGAAGACAAATTTTAATGTTGTCTAAGGAAAATGCAATGAAGGACGAATAAAACTGATCTGGTATCACCTATGACACTCCAAAAACAATACATTCCAAAACCAAAGTGATCCTTGGATTATCAATTATGTCTAATTATGCTCTCCCCTCCCCTCCTCTCTCCCAAATAAATAATTGATTTCACAAAAATTTGATTTGCACACCATAATTAGCTGCCTTGCCAAAGGTTCATCCACCAGGATTTTGTCATTATACTTGGGTCTCTGCCCTGGTAAAAAGTCTTCCAAAAGCCTTGGTTCTTTGGTTGAAAAGCAGTATGTCAGAAAACCACATCACCATTAGCCAAAAGTTCCTATTTAGGGTAATAAAATTTTGAATTAGTTGTACACATTTCTGTGCAGACTCATGTCCTTACCGCCGAATCAGTACCTCACCTTCCAATTCTACCTTCTCCCCATCCAATCTAAGGGAATCTCCATTTACTCATGCAGCAACCACCACCTGTGTTAGTCTAATCTTAACTGTATTCCTAAACCTGTACCAATTTACTAGCCAGTGAAACTAGAAATTGAGAACAGACTCTGCAGTTTTTAAAAGAGGCTAGTTATCCATCAGAAAAATATGAACATATTAACACTCAGAAAATTTAGGATGAAAACTGAAATCTCCAATTCACTTCATTACATTAATTCTAATAATAAGATTGAGCCACTCACATGCACAAAATAACCACCACAGTGCCGAAAACATTTTATAGAAACCACAAGCTCTCTGTAGAATTGCATGTATTTTATTCTCTATGTGGCATAATCTGAACTCAGATGTTTGTACTCTAAACCTTCTGGCCCAGAGGGAAGAAATATGGATTAATTATGGGTTGCAGTTTAAGTCTGTTTGAGTATAACCCAAATTGAAATAGAAGGAACAGCAAGCTTATGTCTGATAAATTCCCTTAAGTGCTTATCCTAAATTATCACAATTTATATACAACAAATCCATACATACTCAGGAATAAATTTTTAAATATAAATTTAAGATATATTTTTTTAAATTCTACAGGCTGAAAAATATTTTATAATTTTACCTGTATACTCCATAATGAAGCAATAGGCGGGGAACCAGGTGTTTTCCAAAGTACAACAACCAGACATGAAACGAAACAGCTCCCCCAGCAAGCAAAGTGCTCTGGGGAAGCCTCTGGCCATGCGACATTAAGCAACAGCCATGGCTCTGCTCTCCTTAGCCTGTTCTTCTAAAGTCGTCCATAGGAATGTCTTAGAAAAGAATCGCTATTTCTTCCCATTTCATCCCTATAATAATTTAAAACTAGGGAAAAAATAATCCTCTTCTTTCTCTTAGTGCACAATATATCTACACTTCCCCCTGGCACTCAATGTTTGCAAACCTGAAAGGAGTTGATGTCCAAACTTTTAGAAAGAGTATAATTTTGTCATTACAGAAACTAACTATCACCATAAAGAGGGTCACATGAATTTTCTGGTTTCCCATTGCATATACAAGTTATGCTTATACTCTAGTCCAGTGGTCGGCAAACTGCGGCTCGCGAGCCACATGCGGCTCTTTGGCCCTTGAGTGTGGCTCTTCCTAAGCCAGTGATGGCGAACCTTTTGAGCTCGGCATGTCAGCATTTTGAAAAACCCTAACTTAACTCTGGTGCTGTGTCACATATAGAAAATTTTTGATATCTGCAACCATAGTAAAACAAAGATTTATATTTTTGATATTTATTTTATATATTTAAATGCCATTTAACAAAGAAAAATCAACCAAAAAAATGAGTTCGCGTGTAACCTCTGACATGCGTGTCATAGGTTCGCCATCACTGTCCTAAGCCTTAGGAGTTCCCTAATTAAGTTAATAACAATATACCTACCTATATAGTTTAAGTTTAAAAAATTTGGCTCTCAAAAGAAATTTCAATCGTTGTACTGTTGATATTTGGCTCTGTTGACTAATGAGTTTGCCAAGCACTGCTAGTCTATTAAGTGTGCAATAGCATTATCTCTAAAAACAATGTACATGCCTTAATTTAAAAACATTTTATTGCTTTAAAATGCTAACCATCAGCTGAGCCTTTAGCAAGTTGAAATCCTTTGCTGGTGGAGGGTCTCACTGCAGTGATGGCTGCTGGCTGGTGAGGGTGTTGGTTGTGGATGGGTGGGATGGCTGTGGCAATTTCTTAAAATAAGACAACAGTGCCGTTTGCCTCATGGACTGACTCTTCCTGTCACCAACAATGTCCCTCGTGCACACGATGCTGTTCGATAGCATTTACCCACAGCAGAACTTCTTTAACCACCGAAGCCAGTGCTCTCAAGCCCTGCGCTGCTTTACCAACTAACTTCATGTCATATTCTAAATCCTTTGTTGTCACTTCACCAATCGCCACAGCCTCTTCACCAGGAGTACATTCCATCTCAAGAAACCACTTTCTTTGTTCATCCATAAGAAGCAAGTTCTCATCCATTCAAATTTTATTGTGAAATTCCAGCAATTCAGTCACATCTTCAGGCTCCACTTCTAATTCTAGTTCTCCTGCTATTTCCACCACAGCTGCAATTACTTCCTCCACTGAAGCCTTGAGCCCCTCAAATTCATCCATAAGTGTTGGAATCAACTTCTTTCAAACTCCTGTTAACCTTAATATTTTTACCTCTTCTCGTGTATCACAAATGTCCTTAATGGCATCTAGAATGATGAAATCTCACAGTATATCTCCATAAAGCTCTTGGATGACCAAGTGCATTGTCAAGAGGCAGCAATATTTTGAAAAGAATCTTCTTCTCTGAGCAACAGGTCTTAACAGTGGGCTTAAAATATTCAGTAAACCATGTTCTAAACAGATGTACTGTCATCAGGCTTTGCTGCTCCATTTATAGAGCACAGATAGATTTACATAATTCTTAAGGGCCCTAGGATGTTGGGGATGATAAATGAGCGCTGGCTTCAATTTAAAGGAAATAACCTAACAAGAGAGTCAGCCTGTCCTTTGAAGCATTGAAGCCACCTATGAGGGTCCTAAATGGCATCTTCTTCCAATAGAAGGCTGTTCCACCTGCACTGAAAGTGTGTCGTTGAGTGTAACCATCTTCATTAGTAATCTTAATTAGCTACCTTTATTAAGTAGATAGATCTTCCGGATAACTTTCTATAGCTTCTACACCAGCACTTACTGCTTCACCTTGTACTTCCATGTTATGGAGATGGTTTCTTTCCTTAAACCTCATAAACCAAGCTCTCTACTAGTTTCAAACTGTTCTTCTTCAGCTTATTCACCTCTCTCAGCCTTCATAGAATTGAGGAGAGTTAGCCTTGCTCTGGATTAGGCTTCGGCTTAAGGGAATGCTGTGGCTGGTTTGACCTTCTATACACTATAACTATCTCTGTGTCAGCAATATGCTGTTTCACTTTCTTAGTATTCATGTGTTCAGTTGAGTAACACCTTTCATTTCCTTTAAAAACTCTTCCTTTGCATTTACAAGTTGGCTAACTGGCGCAAGAAACCCAAATTTCGGCCTCTCTTGGCCTTTGACATACTAGTACCTTCCTCAGTAAGCGTAATCATTTCTAGTTTTTGTGTTTTTTTTATTTGAAGTGAGAGGTGTGATTCTTCCTTTCACTTGAACACTTAGAGGACATGTGGGGTTACTACTTAGCCTTATTTCAGGAAATAGGGGAAAAGGGAAGCTCGAGGAGAGAGAAAGAGACAAGAAACGGCAAGCTGAGGGAGCAGCCAGAACACACACACTTGTTTGTGGTGCCCAGAAACAATTACAAAAGTGAATTGGGCCAAAGTTTTGCCACCCTAAAGCTGCATTTTGGGATATTGATTTTAAGCTATTTATTAAGAAACAGAAGCCTCGGGAAGAACCTTTGACCCTCTCCCTTCCTGCCTAAGAGATTCAGGTGGAAAGGCCCACTCCAGGAAAGAAATCTTAGGATGTTCACCTTAACATAATATAAATTAAGTTCGTGTAGTAAATAGGAGGCTTCCGGTAGGCCCTGTTAGCTAGATACCCACTGTGTTCCATTGTTTCTGAGTTGTCTAGCAAGAATTTGTCCACCATGTGTGTTCCACTTTTCCTCAAATACCCGTATATCACCCATTCTCAATTCTAAAATCTAGAACCCTGGTCCCCTCTTTTCTCCTTTGTTCAAAATGTCATATATACCCAATGTTACTTCACTATCTTTAGAACTGTCATGCTTTTGTGAATTCCTCGTGCACATGTATTAAAATTTTTATTTTCTCCTGTTAATCTATTAATTTGTTATTAACTCAGCTTAGAAGAATTTAGAAGATAAGAAGTAAAGCATTACATTTTTTTAGCCTCCACAATAGTAACATCAAAAATCACTGATCACAGATCACCATAACAAATATAGTAATAAAAAAGTTTGAAATACTGCAATAATTAACGAAATGTGACACTGTGGGGTCATGCAAGGATATAGCTTTATTCCCCCTCCCAGTCAGTTGAATGGTGTCTGCCTGGCCAGCAGCCACAAGGCAGACAGCACATACTCGGCTGTCTTCCCTCATCGTTTTTTTTTAAATATAATTTTATTGATTTCAGAGAGGGAAAGAGAGATAGATGATGAGAGAGAATCATTGATTGGCTGCCTCCTGCCTGCACGCCCCCTACCACAGGATCAAGCCCTCAACTGGGGCATGTTCCCTGAGTGGGAATTGAACCCTGACTTCCTGGTTCTAGGGCAACACTCAACCACTGAGCTTCACGGGCCCAGCATCTTCCCACATCCTTGACAGCCAGCAAGTCTCACCAGACTCTCTGTTTGTCCTTGGCCTGCACGCAAGCTGTTCCAAGCACATTCTCCTCCTCCCCTCTGCTGGGTGAGCCCCTGCCCAGCTGCCGCAGGGTCTCCCCAGGTGTAAGTAATAAAGGCGATGTCTTTTCCTCTGGGGCCCCGCACGGTTTTTCAGACTAGCAAAGAACAGC
This sequence comes from Myotis myotis, assembly GCF_014108235.1. Lineage (NCBI taxonomy): Eukaryota > Metazoa > Chordata > Mammalia > Chiroptera > Vespertilionidae > Myotis > Myotis myotis. The sequence continues at coordinate 72,919,087 of NW_023416315.1, forward strand.
ATGGCGCTCCTAGGATCGGAGCGCTTACATTACAGATGCAGACACAAAGCAAGCAAATGTTGTTGAAAAAAATGGCACTGACAGACTTGCTTCACACAGGGTGACCACAAGCTTTCAATTTGTAAAAAACACAATTTCTGTAAAGTGCAATAAAGCAAAGCAAAAGGAGGTATGCCTCTGCCTGTATGTTCATTCATTTGGTAGTATACATTTTTAATCAATTTGAAACATGTTTGATTAATATGTAAACAAACCAAATACAGGTAATTAAAGAACAGCCCTTTAACGTATATCTAAAACCCTCAACTCATTTGTGTGAGTCCTGAAACAGACATCAGATAGATAGGATATACGGTCATTCCTGAGATATTCTATCTGTGACCATCGTTAATGTCTTGTTACAATGTTCGCTGAGCCATCATTTCCTTCACTGACAAATGTTTTGATCTTGAGTGTGCCCTGGCTAAAACTTTAAATAAACTTTAACAATGGCTATTTCATCTTGATACAATTCTTTACCTTACCCAGAAATAAGATATCAATAAATAATTAAATTTAAAAATTTTAACACCTTTCTCTTTTTCAAGCAACCTGAATGGTTGGACAATTTCCAATATAGAGATATATTAAATACTCCCCCAAATTGCAGCTACTTTAAAGAAGATACATATTAGCTGTTTAGGGTGGTTTTGGAATAGTGGGGTGTTTTGTTTTGCTTTTATTTTGCTACTTCCTTTCCACTGAGTAAGTTTCTCCATAAGATAATTACAAAGTTGAAAATACTATAAAATGTGATTTCTAATTTTCGATACAATATCAAAAGTATGTGTAGTACAGAAATCTAAAAATTCTGGGCTCAATATCATCATTTAACAGATACCCCCAATAATTTTACAAACTAAGTGAGAAAGCATCATTTCATTGAGCCATCTAGTCAATGCTTCATTACCATACGCAGATCCCATTTCACCACCACAGGACTAACAAGTCAAAGCTTGTTCTCATCAACCTCTCCTGTCACTGTTGCTCAGCAGACCATTTCACTTCCCAGACCTTAATTCTCTTTATCTTAATCTAGGGTACAGATTGGAAAGCTTTCCACAAGCTATAAAAATGTGATATAGTAGGTTCTTCCTGGTAATTAAGATGTGCAAATGGTTAAAACATTAATGCCATGATTGTTTTAAAATGGTATGCTTAAAATGCCTAATGATATCTGTCTTAATTTCCACACAACTTACAAGTATGTACAAACACTGATAACCATTATCAGATGTCACATAAAATGACATTTTATACCTTCCACAGTTTAGTACTGTTAGCATGGATTTTTAAAGTTCTTATCTAATTATTTGAGTAGCATTATTTTAACAATTATTTTATTTTTATCCTTTATATTTTATAATTCTTAAATCAGATATTTAAAGGAAATGCATCTTATTAACAAAATAACATAATGAAAAATTAAATTAGAAAGTATAAAACGGCCAAAAACCGGTTTGGCTCAGTGGATAGAGCGTCGGCCTGCGGACTGAAAGGTCCCAGGTTCGATTCCGGTCAAGGGCATGTACCTGAGTTGCGGGCACATCCCCAGTGGGAGATGTGCTGGAGGCAGCTGATTGATGTTTCTCTCTCATTGATGTTTCTAACTCTCTATCTCTCTCCCTTCCTCTCTGTAAAAAATCAATAAAAATATATTTAAAAAAAAAAGAAAGTATAAAACGGATGAATAAATACATAGATATCTACAAAACGTACAATCTACAGTTAAGTGATCTGCACACTTCAGAAATCCAGCAGAGTGGTTAAGAGCCAGGCGTTGAGCCAGACAGAGAAGGTTCAAGTGCACCTTACCCAGTTATTATATGGATGATCCTAAGCGAGTTTTTACATCTCTCTTTAAGCCAAAGTTTGCTCATAAATTAAATGACAAAGGTCCTATAGATCAATGTCTGGGACATGATAACAGCTAATATATAAATAGCATTTAATGTGTACCAGACATTGTTCTAATTCATGTATAAACTTATTTAACCCTCACAACAACTCTATGAGGTACTTTCCTCATTTTATAGATGAGAAAACTAAGGAATGGAGGATAATTAAGTCCTACACTATACATACCAAATCCAAGATTTAACACAAGTACGCCTAGTTCAGAGTCCTTGTGCTTAACCACCACACCAACACTCCCCCTATAGAGTAGGTGATCAATAAATGAAAGCAAAACAAGAAAACCACTTCAAAAAACCAGGTTTCATTCTTTCCAATAAAACCAGCCCTTCATTTTGCCAAATATTTTAGTTCAGGGTTTATAAAAATGATCTCTTTTTATATTCTATGTTCAATTACAATATATGGAAAAATTAGAGAAATAAAAAGAGATAACATTTAAGTCATGTGATAGCTTACAATGAGGGATGCATTAGCTAGTTAAGCAGACATAAGTACCCAGTGCAGAAAGCTACTATCATAAAAGGACCTGTACTATCCACCGCACTCTCAGCAATCACTAAGTCCCTCCCTCTCTACTTTTCAGTTCTCTAGTAGTTCTACTACTTGCCTGGTTTCTAACAAGTTTGAACAGTTTCCTCTAATTTCAAAACTCACTCAGGAAGAGAGCCTTCAAGTAAATCTCTCTATCTTCCTCCCCAAGAATCTTCTCCATCCCCAACTCACCCTCAGCAAAGGAGACTCGCTGGTATGACCGGGTATATCCCTGTCCACAGCAACAACCACATCACTGTCCTCCCCACCACTCAGTAACAAGTCACCAGAGTCAGGTTCTTCTAGGGTCACTTGTTCTAGCCAAGGGCCCAGAGATCACTGCCCTAACTGCAGCTTACTTATTCAGCAGCAGAAACTGTATTTCTGAAATGTGGAAAAACACAAAACACACATAGAAATAACAGGACGCCCTGACAACTGGAGGGCTCATGGTCTGGTGGGTCACACCTTTAGGACAGCAAAGCCTGAGTGACAGCAGTAAAGCTTTTGCAGGCGACCAGGACATAACTGAAACAGCCTGGACAGGGAGTGCCAAGTTTTCTGCAGATGACAGCGCAGGGGCTGAGACACAGCTCTTCTCTCTCACTTTCATGGCTTTCCTACCTGGAGTAGTTCTTGCTTTTTGAGTCCACAGACCCTCTCCTCCCGATGGAAGGACAATAAGCACGGCTCCCACTTCACTTTTCCCTCTTAAACCTTAAAACCATAATTTTACCATAGTATCTTATATCATATTTCCAGCACATACAATAACTTACTTTATTGCACATTAAAACACCAGGGTTGGATAGTAAAACACTCATTCCATTTTTCCACATTTCAGAAATACAGTTTTCCTCCAGTCTCTATTCCCACCCTCCTCACAAACTAGTCAGAGTTAAGTCAACTGCAACTTCCCCTGACTCTAAGTCAGAAGACACTTTACTTAATATGCTGCTGTCTCCCAAGCTTCTCACCCCCACCCCAAGCTGCATCTGCCTCAGCATTTCCTTTTCATGTTCTGTCATCCATTGACTTTGCTTACAGATACCCTAGTCTACCTCATGGCCTTATCCCATAATGCAAGAAAACTTTATTGCAAAAAGGATTCTTTGAAAGAAGAAGTTTATTTTCTTTTTCTTTTTTTTAACATGTTCTTATTGATTTCAGAGAGGAATGGGGGAGAGATAGATAGATAGAGAGAGAAACATCGATGAGAGAGAATCATTGACTGGCTGCCTCCTGCATGCCCCACACTGGGAATCAAGCCCACAACTCAGCTTGTGCCCTGACCAGGAATTGAACCATGACCTCCTGGTTCATCAGTCAATGCCCAACCACTGAGCCATGCCAGCCAGGCAAGAAGAAGTCTCTAACAGAGTGAGCCCAACCCCTTCCATGAGTGAGCTCTACCCCTCATACCTCAAAACTTTTAAATAGAATGATGGCAATAGTGGAAAGGATCCAAAGCTCGCCAGTGGCCACAAAACTCAGACTTCTTAGAAAGCAGCAGGACCACTCCCTTCTTACATGAGCCCCAAGAGAACTCACATCAAGTAACATAGCTGGAAAGAACAGGGAAATAACTTTATTAAGAGGTAGAATAAAGTCTCCCAAGTACTGATATTTTTTAAAAATATATTTTTATTGATTTCAGAGAGGGAGACAGAGAAAGAAATATTAATGATGAGAGAGAATCATTGATCAGCTGCCTCCTGCATGTCCCACAATGGGGATCAAGCCCACAACCTGGGCATGTGCCCTGACCTGGAATCAAACTGTGACCTCCTGGTTCGTAGATGGACACTCAACCATTGAGCAACATTGGCTGGGCTGGGCTATTTTTTTACTCCATCAGATGACTGTAAATAGATAAATTGGTTTAAATGTTTAAGGAAAAGAGGAGGAGGAGGAGGAGGAGGGGGGGGAGGGGGGGAGGGGGGGAGGAGGAGGAGGAGAAACAACATAAGTTAACCTTGATGTAAAATCAAGTCATCAGAAACATGACTAAAGTTAATCATGCCTGATAAAAACATCAAGATTAAGATTTTCTTTCCACAAATATGGATCCAACAATAAAATGTTTATTTTACACTTTGAAAGTGAGGGTCATTTTATATACATTTGAATCAAAGCTTTAGTGGAAAGATCACAATCAAAATCTAGGTCTCTACAACAAACAAACATAATCTCTCTGTAGATCCTTCTTTAGGCAAACCACATACCATCCTCTGTGGTTTCAGTCTATTCACCTGGCTGGCAAATGGAGCCACTGAAAAATAGGCAAAAGAAGTCAACTAAAATATTCATGAATGGACTATTGTGGGTCGTCCCAGAGGCAAAAAACAGTGGAGAGGCTTCTAGGCAAGATGGCTGCCTGCAGGTAACGAGGTGCTCACCTCCTTTCTCAACCACATCAAAATTAAAACTAACCTACAGAACAACAATCACTTAGAACAGCCTGAAATCTGGCTGAATGGAAATCCTACAACTAGAGAATTAAAGAAGCCACATCCGACTGGTAGGAGGGGCAGAGACGCCGAATGGACTGGTCCCACACCTGTATGGGGGTGATTAAAAACTGGGAAAGATATATCGGCTGCGGAGGTCCCCCATGAGGAGAAAGGAGTCCCAGCCACACAAAAAAGCCCTATAGCCCAGGACTTCAGTTCCAGGAAGAGAAGTCCCCATAACTTCTGGCTATAAAAGCCAGCAGGGATTGTGGCTGAGTGAGACGGAAGGCTCCTGGATTCCCAGGCATTCCTCTCAAAGATCCCATGCATGGACTTTCTTGAAATAACTTCCTCTGAGCTCCAGAGTGGGTCAACAGCTGGAAAGGCACCAGAGACATACAAGAGTCTGGTATCAGGGCGAGTGCTGGGGGGACAGCTTTCTCCCAGAGAGAAGTTTTAGCAGAGGCCATTGTTCCTTTTACGAGCCCTGGCTCAAACTTTTTGCCCCACCCTGGTGATTCCCTGAGACCCTGTCCCACCCAACTTTCAAGCCCACCCAAGCTGTTTCCAGTGACTTTACTATACAAATGGCCTGTCTTGGCTCACACTTCAGATTTTCCTAAAATCTCTCAAACAAGCAGCATCTGGCCTCACCGAGCCCCGTACATCTTACTAAGTGGCTTCAGGCCTGGCACTAGCAGCAGCCTGCCTTGGTTCACAGCTGGGCCTTGCCTGGGCACCTCCAAGCCCAACAAAAGTATCAGCCATCTGCAGACTGCTTTGTAGCTCATGCTACAAAGAACACAGGTGGCAGCTGACCTTGGCTTATACCTCCTGGGAAGCCCAAGAGCTAGCACACCCAGTGGATAGCTTCAAAATGCATCAGAGCACCACCCAACCACCTCCTATTTTTTTTTCCACCATACGTAGGTGTGGGACCATCCCTTCCACCTCTCCACTCCTCCTACCAGTTTTGATGTGGCTTCTTCTTTAATTTCATAGTTGTAGGACTTTCACTCAGCTTGATTTCAGGCAATTCTGAATGATGGTTGTTCTGTAGTTTAGTTGTAACTTTGATGTGGTTGTGGAAGGAAGCAGTACCGTGTTTCCCTATGCCACCATCTTCTAAAACTACTTTTTAAAAATGTTAGCTTGCAAGTCATACATAAACAGATGGCTTTTGGACTATCATTTGCCAACCCATATTCAATAACCTTTACTATAGTTGATTTGACCTTTCTTGAAATGTCCCTGATCTTCAATTAGGTTTCTGCCATTGACAAGACTCATAAAGGTAATGGATTCCATCAACAACTGCTTGATGGATCAGATCAAGAAAATGTTCACCCCAATTTCTTTCATTTCTAATGATACAATGAGTAACACCTAGTTTTGACAGCCCACACTACCATGTTCATTCCCTACCCATGAGAATTAGTGGTAAATGCTGAATTGACCTGTGAAAAATCAATTATTTTCAGGGTAACAAAAATATTTCTAAAACACATCTTTAGCCCTCAAAGATTCTATAAAAATGTAAATAATTTGTTAAAAATTTCCAAATCTTAATTATTATATAATCTAGGAAATATTATTCAAAGTACACTCAGTATAAAATGCAAGTAATAGCTAGTCTGGTAAGAGAAATCTGGCTCTGTTCACCAATAGGTAAAATAGAATTCTTGGGAAATAAGAAACTTAGATTTTAATCCTAACTGTACAGTTAACTACTTGGTTAGCCATTTCACAACAGTACCTCATTTATGAAATTAAAAAGTGGGTTTAGATTATTTCTGTGGTATTTTCTAGCTCTAAAATGCTTGTAAGGAGCTACACTAATCATGTTATCTAGCCTAAACCACTAAGAATTTTCATTATTTTTTTATTTTTCACTGTCCTTCAGATAAGAGGCAGGTAATTTCTGCTGTTTTATCTCTGGCTTTTTGAAAGGCCATTGAAAATATATTTCTGATCAGGACAATTGAAGCCATCTTAGAAGTAATCCAGTCTTAACACAGCTATGAGTGATACAAAAGAAAATGTGATGCAATATAATATTTGGAAGATGTTTCTAGAGACAGACATTTGTGCCTGCTGCAATCATAATACCCAAGTTGTAGAGTTTCCCATAATAAAAGCATAAAACCAGGTCCTTTAGCTACCAAAAAAATCTGTCTTCAAAATTGCTTCGTTTTTCCACAATAATCACGTCCTTGACTTATAGCAAGCACGCTGCAGTCTAATTCTAGAATCAAGCAGACCTGGATTTAGTTCCTGCCACTGCTACATATAAACTCAGTTATTTACCTCCAAGCTTCATTTTCCCCATTTGTAGAACAGGGATGCTATTCCTGGTAGCAATGGAAATTTATAGATAGATAGATAGATAGATAGATAGATAGATAGATAGATAGATAGATAGACAGATGATTGGGTAGGTAGGTAGATAGATACTAGTAGATAGATAGATAATAGGCAGATATAACTTTGGGAAGACACATGTTGGATTTGAAAAGATAATTTACAAAGCCACAGAGATATGATAGCATTTTGGAGAGTTTTGGCTTTTTTTTTTTGAAAAGCATACAGTAGAAAAAAAAAAGAAATTCTGGCACATGCTACAATATGGATTAACCTTGAGGACATTATGCTAAGTGAAATAAGCCAGTCATAGGAAGACAACTACTATATGATTCCACTTATTTGAGATATCTAAAAGGGGCCAAATTCATACACACAGAAAGTATAATGATGGTTCCCAGAGGATGGAGAACAGAAAAAGGAGAGTTGTTGTTTAATGGGTATAGTACTTTAGTGAGATGAAAACATTTCTGAAGATTGCTTGCACAATATGACTATACTTAAAACTACTGAACTGAAAAAAAAAAAAAAAAAAAAGCCCTAACCGGTTTGGCTCAGTGGATAGAGCATTGGCCTGCGGACTGAAAGGTACCAGGTTTGATTCCGGTCAAAGTCATGTACCTTGGTTGTGGGCACATCCCCAATAGGACGTGTGCGGGAGGCAGCTGATCGATGTTTCTCTATCATTGATGTTTCTGACTCTCTCTCTCCCTGTAAAAAATCAATAAAAAAATATATTAAAAAAAAAACTACTGAACTGTACAAAAAACTAGTTAAGATGATAAATTTTATGTTATGCATATATTACCAAAAATTAAAAATAATACATTTTTAAAAGCAGCAAAATAAATTAAAACATTTTCTATCTCTGGTAGTAGAATTATTGATGATTTTCACTTTCTACTTCATTTTGTCACTGTGCAAATGCAGAACAAGCTCACTATTCAAAACATTCAACCAAGAAAAAAATGGCATTTTCATTTTATATGTGAAATAAGCCTAAAAGGTATGAAATCTAGCAGCTAAAGGTCCAATAAGTCTTGAAATACATTAAAATTAAATACTATAACCTGGCCAGCATAATTCATTGACCTATGAACCAGGAGGTCATGGTCTGATTCTCAGTCAGGGCACATCCCGGGTTGTGGGCTCAGCCCCAGTGAGGGGCATGCAGGAGGCACCCAATCAATGATTCTCTCTCATTGTTAATGTTTCTATCTTTCTCTCCCTCTCTCTTTCTCTCTGAAATCAATACAAATTATATTTTAAAAAATTAAATACTATAATCAGGAACAATACATATAATTAGGGTCAGAATAACTAGCTAAAAAAATGATAAAGTACTGGTAAAAAATGAAGTGTATTTCTGTTCTTAAATTTGTAGAGAAATATTAACTTCAAATGACAATATGTAAAGTTTATTTAAATTTTTATTTGACATACAAAGGCATTATCCAAAATACAAATAAAGAATTGAAATTTCATTGTTAATTCTAGTGCCTAGCAACACTTATTAGTGAATAAATGAACAACCTTGAGTAGAAAGCAACTCTTTTTTTTCCTCTTTTTATTGAATTTATTGGGGTGACACTGTTTAACAAAATTATATGAGTTTCAGTTGCACAATTCTACAACACATCATCTGTACACTGTATTGTGTGTTCACCACCCCAAGTCAAGTCTCCATCCATCACCATTTATCTCCCTTACTAGAGGCCCAGTGCACGAAACTGATCACTGGTAGGGTCCCTAGCAGCTGCCAATCGGGGCCTCCCTCCCTTCCCCCAGCCAGCCCTGTCCCCTGTCGAACTCCTGGACAACTCCTGGTCGAGGGGACAATTTGCATACTACACTTTTATTATATAGGATACCCTCCTCTACCTCCCTCCACCCAGCCTCCCTCTGGCAATAACCACACTGTTGTCCCTGTTCATGAGTTTTTCTCTTCTTTTTTTATTTTTTGCTCAATCCATCCACCCCCTCCCCAGCCACTCTCAACCCCTGACAGCTGTCAGACTACTCTCTATGAGTCTGTCTTTATTTTGTTAGTTCATTTTGTTCATTAGATTAGACACATGGTACTTACCTTTTTCTGACTGGCTTATTTCACCTAACATAATGTTCTCCAGGTCCATCCATGCTAAAGTAAAGGATAATATGTCCTTCTTTTTTATGGCTGAGTAGTATTCCATTGTGTAAATGTACCACTGCTTTTCTTAGCCACTCATCTACTGATAGACACTTAGGCTACTTCTAAATCTTGGCTATCATAAGTAACGCTGCAATAAACAAAGGGGTGCATATATTCTTTCAAATTAGTGTTTCAGGTTTCCTTGGACTGAGTCATTCTTTATATGGTACTCCCATATTCACAATTCAATTCAGATTATTTTCCTCAGGACTTTTATTTTTTGTTTGTTTGTTTCCAGCAGAAACATGCCCAATATACTTTTCATGAGCACAATTTATTTTTAAATTGATGTCTGGGAATTCAACATACAAAATATTAAAACAGTACTTCATGTTTATCATTATTTCCACAGTCCATTAGCACTTTGGCAGGAAGTGTGATATGCAAAGAAGGAATTGAATCTCAAGAGTTTATCAGTAATGTCCTCTAACATTTCATAAAAATCTGACATACATAACAGCTCTTGAATACTGAAAATGTCTTTATATAAATGATGACAACCAATGCAAAGACTGAGGAAAAACATTTAAGACCATGTAAGACACATCCCAGGAAATAACTAAGGTGAAGTGGATTGAATAAAGACTTAGGATCAACAACCTTTACATTTTCCTGCTCTATAAAACATTAAAAGAATATTAGATTTTAGTTTTACATAATATGAATTACTAACATCAAAAATTTGTCCTCATAATAAATCAAAGGTAAAATTACATTCAACAGTCTTGGCATTTCAATGAGAATACAAATGATTCTAAAAATGTATGTGTGTTTGTTTAAAAAAAATAAGAGAGGCCCTAGGTGGTTTGGCTCAGTGGATAGAGATTGGCTTGCGGACTGAAGGGTCTCGGTTTCAATTCTGGTCAAGGGCACATGCCTGGGTTGCAGGCTCGGTCCCCAGTGGGGGCATGCAGGAGGCAGCTGGTCAATGATTCTCTCTCATCACTGATGTTTATGTCTCTCTCTCCTCTCTCCCTTTCTCTCTGAAATCAATAAAAATATTTTTTTAAAACTTTAAAAAAATAACAGTATAACACCTTGTACACCTTGAGGACAGATCATTTAACAGTGAACAAAATACAGAGGCTAGCGAACTTCCAGGCATTATACACTCAAATATAGCCATGTTTCAAAAAAAATATCTGAGGAAATCAAAAGATAAAACATGCTAGGTTCTCCACATACAATTTATCTAAAATATTCCTAATTCTACTTGAACGAAGTCTTTATAGAAATATAGATTAAAGTATCAGAAATGTTTTCTCCCACCTAAAATAGTCCATAAAAATTATGTCATTCTTTAATTGTTTTCTATTACTTACCTATTTTTTAAATTAGGTACCACTTTTAAGTTATACTAAAGCATTACAAAATAAAAATAAAGGTTCATAGACATTCTTTAGCACTAGATATAAAGTGTAAGTATACTAACTGTAAAATAAAATACGTATAAAAGAAAAATAAGGGTTTTTTTCTATAATCAATAGAAAATCATCTAGAGTCAATGCTTATTTAAAAACAGTTTTCTTAAAGGTGACTATTTAAGTCACTTGAAGGATAGTTCAATGATAGTTTCTACATTTTTCTTCTTGAGCACAGAACAAGAACTTGGTTGCACAAGTCCCCTAAATCCACTCAAAGAATTGGGCTGACAAAGTATGTGGGAAGCATGGAACTTTTTAACCGAGTCAATGCCTTCAGACTGAGAGCATTCTTTTTTGGTAGTTCACTTCAGTACTAGAATGTAAATATATTTGTATGAATTGATGAAAAATATAACTGTAAAAAGTATATATTATCTTAGAAATGCTTGCTTTACATTTTCAACAACAGAAAACATTTTCAAAGAAAAAGAAAGACAAAAACTAACATTTAGTGAGTACTTTAGTATGTTTTAGAGAAACTGGAATACTCTGATAGAAACTTTCATATATTACATTATCACAATCATTTTCTCTATCTTTGCCATAAGTCATGAAACAGTCATCAAGAGCTTTAAATTATTAAAATGCCTATCAATAGACTATAAATTTCTTTTCAACATACATAGCATTTCTGAATTAAGAAATTCACCAAGCTGTTATTTCATCCTTTCTCTCCAGGACCATGAACAACATAATCCTATCTAATAAAAGAGAAACATGGCAATTGGCGCACGACTGCTACCCTTCCCATTGGCTAATCAGCGAGATATGCAAATTAACTGCCAGCCAAGATGGCGGCCGGCAGCCAGGCAGCTTAAAACTAACATGAGGCTTGCTTGCTTCAGTGACAGAGGACTCCAACGTTCCCTGCCTGCCTTACAGGCCTCTGAGCTGGCAGTTTAAGAAACATTGTAACAAATATAGAAGCTAAACAAAACCCCAGAAACCTGCTTTCAGCAAGCCCGGGATCTCAGAGCTGGAGTTATACATTGTTTCGATTATAGAACCCAAACAAACCAGATACCTGCTTTCAGCAGCAGAGGCCTCAGAGCTGGAGCCAGAGCTAAAGCTGGCCCAGAATAAAAAAAAAAAAAGAAAAGAAAAAAAGGAGCAGTTGGGAGCTTCAGTCGGCCTGAAAACAGCCCTCAGCCCCTCACCGAGACTGGCCAGGCACCCCAGTGGGGACCCCCACCCTGATCCAGGACACCCTTCAGGGCAAACCAGCCAGCCCCACCCATGCACCAGGCCTCTATCCTATATAGTAAAAGGGTAATATGCCTCCCAGCACCAGGATCAGCGGAGCCACAAGGCCTCCCAGCACCGGGATCAGCGGAGCCAAGAGGCCTCCCGGCACCGGGATCAGCGTGACAGGGGGCAGCACCCAAACCCCCTGATCGCCCTACAGCTCTGTGTGTGACAGGGGGCGGGGCCACAACCTCCCTATCCACCCTGCTCTGTTCGTGACAGAGGAAGGCGCCCCAACCCCCTGATCAGCCCTGCTCTGTGCCTAATAGGGGGGAGCTCCCCAACCCCCTGATCGCCCTGCGGCTCTGTGTGTGACAGGGTGCAGCGCCTCAACCCCCTGATCAGCCCTGCTGTGTGTGTGACAGGGTGCAGCGCCCCAACCACCCCCCCCAACGGGCCCTGCTCTATGTGTGATGGGGTAGAGCCATAACCTCCCCATCGGCCCTGCCCTGAGTGTGAGAGTGGTGGCGCCCCAACCACCTGTTCAGCCCTGCTCTGTGGGTGATAGAGGGTGGTGCCCCAACCCCCTGATCTGCCCTGCCCTGAGTGTGACAGGGGCCGGTGCCCCAACTCCCCTATCAGCCCTACTCTGTGAGTGACAGGGGGGAGCTCCTCAACCCCCTGCTCGGCCCTGCTCTGTGCATGATAGGGGGGAGCTCCCCAACCCCCTGATTGACCCTGCTCTGTGCGTGACAGGGTATGGAGCCCCAACCCCCCTGATGGGCCCTGCTCTGTGCGTGACAGGGGGCAACGCCCCAACCCCCTGATTGGCCCTGCTCTGTGCATGACAGGGTACGGAGCCCCAACCCCCCTGATGGGCCCTGCTCTGTGCGTGACAGGGGGCAGCGCCCCAACCCCCCTGATGGGCCCTGCTCTGTGCGTGACAGGGGGTGGCGCCACAACCTCCCCATCAACCCTGCCTTGAGTGTGACAGGGGGCGGTGCCCCAACCCCCCAATCAGCCCTACCCTGAGCGTGACTGAGGGTGGCATCGCAACCTCCCAATCCGCCCTGCTCTGTGCATGACAAGGGGCGGCAGCCCAACTCCCCAATCGGCCCTGCTCTGAGCCCAACCAGGGGCTGCACCTAGGGATTGGGCCTGCCCTCTGCCACCCGGGAGCAGGCCTAAGCCAGCAGGGCGTTATCTCCCGAGGGGTCCCAGACTGCGAGAGGGCACAGGCCGGGCTGAGGGACCCCCCTTCCCCCCGAGTGCACAAATTTTTGTGCACCGGGCCTCTAGGCTACACTAATAAAAGAGAAACATGCAAATTGGTGTCACTCCACTACGCCCACCAGCCAATCAGGATGAGTATGCAAATTAACCCAACAAAGATGGTGGTTAATTTGCATGTGCAGGCACAGAGCAAAGACTGAAGACTGAAGACAACTGAAGACTGAAGAAGCTTGGCTTTTCTGCTGCGGTCAGAGTGGAGAAGCCTCGAGGCTTGGCTTCTCTGCTGCGGCCAGAATGAAGGCCTGGGTCCCAGGTGCTGGAGGAAAACCAGTGCCAGCAGCCAGGGGAAGGAAGGCCTATTGCACAAATCTCTTCATGTAACAGGCCTCTAGTCCTCCTATATAATAAAAGGGTAATATGCAAACAGACCAAACGGCAGAACAATGAACAACCAATCAAAACATAATATGCTAATGATATGCTAAGGCTGCTCAATTGCTCGCTATTACATGCACTGACCACCAGGGGGCAGTCGACCGGTCAACTAGTCACTATGACGTTCACTGACCACCAGGGGACAGATTCTCCAACTAGTAGGTTAGCTTGCTGCTGGGGTCCGGCCGATCGGGACTGAGCAAGATGGGCCGGACATGCCCTGGAGCCCTCCTGCGGTCCCTCCCTGGCCTGATCACGCACCGGTGCAGTCCCTCAGTCTGGCCTGCACTCTCTCGCAATCTGGGACCCCTCAGGGGATGTCAGAGAGTCGATTTCAGCCCAATCCCGCAGACCAATCCCCTTGGGAGGGCGCCAGACACAGGGCTCAAGGCTGGCGAGTACTGCTATGGCAGCACGAGCCTCTCCCAATGGGGACTGATTGGGCACAAGCCTGCGGCAGGCACAGTGCAGCCGGGATGAGTGGGAGCGGCAGGTAGGAGCTGCAGGCGGTGTTGGACTACGGGTTTTGGTCCAATCCCACAGGCCACCCAGAAGGACCCCACCTGTTCACGAATTGGTGCACGGGGCCTCTAGTCCTATACAATAAAAATGTAATATGCAAATTGTCCCCTTGGGTAGTCGTTCAACTGGGAGTTCGACCGGGCGACAAGGAGTTCGACCAGGAGACCGAGAGTTCAACCACTCACTATGACGTGTGCTGCCCACTAGGTGGTGGTGCAGAACATGGTGAGCATCAGCGACGCGGCGCTGGCAATGGGCGGCAGTGAAGGTACTGTCCGCCCCGATGGGCCTTGATGAGAACGAGACTGCGGCGGGATGGTGGAGCAGGTGAGCAGGCAGTGGCAGGCCAAGGCAGGTGCGAGCAGTGGCCCGATTGCCCCGCCGGCAACCAGCAGTAGCGGCAGGGGACAGGGCCACTACCCAGCTCCCAGGCACTGAGGGAGCCAGGCAGGGGCCCCAGCCCCGATCGATCACCCCACAGGCAGGATGGTGGAGCAGGTGAGGGGGCGGCACCAGGCCAAAGCAGGGTGCCAGGCGGGACTGCGGGGCTGCAAGGCTGCGATCCCCGCAGGCTACCCACCCGTGCACGAATTCGTCACCGAGCCTCTAATAAAATGATAAAATTCTGAGCCAGGTTGACAGTGTAAAAACAAGGTCAAAGAAGCCTTTAGCTATCTCCCTAAATCTCTGATTATCATTGTCCAAGAAATAATTTTTGGGACATTGGGTTTTTCCCTCATTAATTTAACAATCTTACTGCTCTATATCCAAAAGGCAGTCATTTTCCATCTGGATCAAGTCATTCTGCCAAAAATATATTACCAATACAACGTAATATTCATCCATATAAATGAAATAAACTAAAAAATGAAAGAAAAAAACCTAAATATAATTTATAGGAGGGTACCACAAAAGTCAGTCTTTTCATTTTAAAAGTAAACAAAAGACCCTGGCCAGGTAGCTCATTTGGTTAATTGTCCTGATACACCAAGGTTGCAGGTTCGAGCCCTGGTCAGGGCACATACAAGAATCAACCAATGAAGGCATAAATAAGTGGAACAACAAATCTCTTTCTCTCTCTCTCTCTCCCCCACCTCCCTCCCTCCCTCCTTCCCTCCCTTCCTCCTGTCTCTCTAAAATCAATCAATAATTTTTTAAAAGTAAACAAAAGACAATGGCAGCATCATTTTAAAAGACCCTGACCTCGCCCTAATTGCGGGCACATCCCCAGTGGGAAGAGTGCAGAAGGCAGCTGATCGATGTTCTCTCCCATCAATGTTTCTAACTCTCTATTCCTCTCCCTTCCTCTCTGTAAAAAAATCAATAAAATATATTTTAAAAATAAAAATAAAAATATAAGATCCTGACCTCAGATTTGTAGAGACAACTGAAAATGGAAAAGAGATCTCTAAAAAAGAGACTGCAGTCACCCTGCAAAGACACCCTCCATGTGACATGAATCAAATAAGCAGCAATTATGACCTCCAGTCAACCCATTCAGAACCATTTCCTAACAAGATGGGGGAGTAGCTCTTCAAGGAGGGAAGAAAAAGCACATTCTAAAAAAAAAAAAAAACAAAATTCAGTAAATGCATCTGGTATTGTAGAAAAAAGAATAAATTTTATTTTATTATTGATTTGCACAAGTTTTTAATTCAATGGTTCATAATGAGGGGATTCCATAACACACACACACACACACAGCAACCCTTAGGGAGGCGAGCAGACATTCTATGTACTAATCAATGTGAAAGAGATTACATTAAAAATATAGCATGCTAACCTTGTAAACATAACCAAATATTGTATAAAATACAATGTTGTATAGGAAACTTGGAATTCCCCCCCAAAAAAATAGATTTCTTCATCTCCAGCTAAAATTACTCAAACTTCAATGTTTAAGGAAGTATGCTCATAAAATGAGATGTCATTTGAGGTTTACATTCACTTACTATAATTAGTCTCCAGGCAAGAGAGACAACAGATTATACTAGTATTTTGCTAGGACAAAACAGGATCCTGTCATTAGAAGGAAAGTTGGTCATCTTTTCCTTTTTTAATCTGCTACCTATATTGATCTGAATGCAATTATCAGTCTATCCCCCAAAGTTTTTTTTTTTAAAAAGCATAGTAACAGCAAGCTATACAAAAAATGGTCTCCAGGTACTATGACAGTTACACAAGACATGTTCTCTCACAAATTTGGCCCAGAACAATCTTAATAAAGGCTTGTCAGCTCTGTTAAACTACATAGACTGTTTCCAAAAGCATCATTACCTGATCCCTGAAATTTTATCACCTTTACTAACTACTCCCCCTTTCTGTAACTCACACAGACATTAAAAGCCTGTCTTTCCAGCTTATTTCTCATGTCAAAAGTTCCTTTCCAGGAAAACAAGCACCTGAGCACAAGGGACTCTAACAGCAGCAGCACAATCATTCAACCGCACTTAGGATTGGTAGTTTCTTTCCTGCCACTATATGCTTTGGGAAGAAGGTGCCTTTAAGTTTGGAAATATATTCTATAAATACCTGAATTCTTCTACTTAATGCCACAAGTAATTTGACTAATTTGTCTTTTAACATGGAGACGGGTGACTACTGTTTGGGTGAGGTTTCAGCTGACGATGACTGAATCTCTTACTTTCTTCCATTCATTTGTAGCAGTACAGTTTTCAATTAATTATCACTGAGGACATTTTTTTTCTTTTTTTTCTTTTTTAGAGAGAGAGAGAAACATCAGTGTGAGAAACACTGATCATTGCCTCCTATATGAGCCCTCATCAGGGATCAAACCCACAACCTGGGCATGTGCCCTGACCGGGAATTGAACCCGCTACCCTTTGGGCATAGGAGGACACTCCAACCAACTGAGCCACACTGGCTAGGGCATCCCTGAGGATTTTTAGCCATGCTTGATAAGGCACCAGTTTCACTGTTTCTGCTCTAAACAAAAATCAAATAGCTTCTTAGGTGTTTTCCAACATCAACATTCAGATGTTCTATTAATTGGTTGGCACTGAAAAGGAGTCCTACATTCACCACCATAGTCTATAGAACATAAAACCCTCATAGTCCACCCTAGCCAGGGTACTCAGTGGTTAGAGCGTCGGCCTGTGCACCAAAGGGTCACAGGTTTGATTCCTGGTCAAGGGCACCTATCTGGCTTGTAGGTTCCATCCCTGACCGAGGCGCATGCAGGAGGCAAGCAGTCAATGTGTTCTCTCACCTCTCTCTCTCTCTCTCTCTCTCTCTCTCTCTCTCTCTCTCTCTCTCATCCCTACCTCTCTCCCGTCTACTCTAAAAATTAATGGAAAAAAAAATATCCTTGAGTGGGAATTAACAAACAAACAAACAAACAAAAACCCAACCTCATGGCCAGTAGCTTTAAAGAATGTCTTCCAAATGTCTTCGTTTTTCAGAGGAGAGATATAACCATTTGGGTGCTAGGATTTCTAAATTTTATTTTATTTTTTAATATATTTTTAGTATTTCAGAGAGGAAGGGAGAGAGATAGAAGCATTAATGATGAGAGAGAATCACTGATCAGCTGCCTCCTTCACACCCACACTGGGGATCCAGCCCGCAACTCGGCCATGTGCCCTGACCATGAATGGAACCGTGACCTTCTGGTTCATAGGTCAATGCTCAACCACTGAGCCACACCGGCTGGGCGGTTCTTTGATTTTAGAGAGAGAGGGGGAGAGTCAGAAACAGAGACAGAGAGAGAGACAGAGAAAGAGAGAGAGATCAACATGGGAGAGAAATATCGATCAGTTGCCTCCCGTATGCACAGCAACCTGGACAAATCACAACCTAGGCATGTGCCCTGACCGGGAATCTAACCTGCTACCTTCTGGTGTACAGGGCAATGCTCCAATCAACTGAGTCACCTGGCCAGGACTCATTAATAATTTTTTGTATTTAGCACATGTTGAAATGACAGTATTTTGTATATATTGGGTTACATAAAATATGTTATCAAATTATGTTTGATGTTATCAACATCTGTTTCTTTTTATTTTTTTATGTGGATTCTAGAAAATTTTAAATTTTATATGTGGCTCATGTGTGGCTATTATATTTCTACTGGATTGTACTGTTCTAGGTGATACACATTCATTGAGGACAAGGACTGTATCTAAATAATTTTTTTGTGTCCTCTAGAGAGCCCAAAGCATAGTAGATCCTCAGTAAGTATTTACTGAATAAATAAATACTGTATGTTTTCACAGCATTAGGCTCCATGTGAGTCATTTTGAAAATATGCATTGTGGAAATGCAGCCTGAGGTACACAGTCAATTCAAGTAACTTGAACTGTCTATTCTTATCCTTTGTGTATTACTTAAAAATATTTTTGGTATACTTTATAAATCATGATTTAGTCCTCCCTTACTTTATTAGAATACAATGGGTATTTTAATCATTAGCTTGAATTACTTCAAAAGATATGACCTCAGAGATTTCCAAAACAAAGAAATGAAATCTAGTGCCTTACCTTTTAAAGTCTGTCCTCTAGCGCTCATATTATTAGACTAAATACATTTTTCCACAAAAATCAATTTGCTTTACAAATATTTTAAAATAAATTTAACTATGAAATCAGTACATGTTTTAAAAACTCAGAAAAACATAGTAAAAATTAAATGTTGCAGATAACTAACATACTGGCCTCAAGTAAACCAGTTTGATGACAGGAAGTTGAAGAGCAAATATCCTTCAGTGTGATTTTTAAAATATCAATCAATATTCTATTTTATTAAAGTGGCCAACTTTGCAACCTAATTTACCACTATCACTTCAAATACACCCAAAAAAACACTCTGACTATCAGATTTAATAAAGCAACTAATGAAGTTGGGAGGCAAACTGCTTCAAGAATATACTTATGCCCAGTAAGTGTGGCTCAGTGGTTGAGCACTGACCTATAAACCAGGAGGTCAGGATTCAACTCCCAGTCAGGGCACATTCCTGGGTTGCAGACTCCATCCCCCATAAGGGACGTGCCTGAGGTGGCCAATCAATGATTCTCTCTCCTCTCCCTTCCTATCTAAAATCAATAAAATAAAATAAAATAAAAACATTTTTTAAAAGAATATACTTATGAGCCTTCTACAGAACTATAAAAATGTCTCAAGCACTTTGGATTTTTACAGGTCAGAACAGGGGTTACATAGCCAATACCCCTAAATCAAGACTTTAAAGGAGTAATACTGAAGGATTCGTGGCTAGGAGGTTGTAGATTGGGGAATGTGGATGGATGGACTCTTTGAAAGGGCTCAAGAATACACACCTGAATCCTCAGCAAAATCCTCTGCTGAAAAATCTTTCAATCATTCTTCTCAGTCTCCTTTGCTGGCTCCTCCTCTTCTTCTCAAACCCTTTGAGTTGGAAAGTCTCAGATCTCAACCGAGGGCCTCTTCTCTTTATCTACATGTATCCTTTCAGGAATGTTATCTAATCTCATGGCTTTAAATACTACCTATAAAGAGTGTGCAAAAAATCTATCTCTGGCTATCTCCAGACTCATATATTCAACTATGCCTGACATTTGAATACCTGAATATCTCCAAATTAACAAATCCAGAACTAGTCTTCCCCCTAAAACCTGTTCTTCCTTCCTCTCAAAGTAGCCTTTCCCATCTCATTTGATGCCAACTGAGATGGGTGCATGAAGGGTCTCTTCAAAGAAGCTGATAGTTAACAATTATTTTTAACTGAAGTAACTGGAATTCATTCACTCTGGCAATTGCATCTGAGAAAACTATCCATTAGTTCCTTCTACCTAGATCCCTGTAGATGTTAGAGATTTTGCCCTTTCTAAAATCTAATTCATCACCTTTTCATTCGATTCTGAAATGTTTCACTTTTCCTCAAATTGACTAGGGTCCATTTCTGGTGCTTGCAACTAAAACCCCTTACTCTGTTTAACCACCAGCTCTCAATTGGCTAACTCGGCTTTCCCTCCACCAGTTTCTAATTTGCCACCAAACCCTGGCCCCTATTCTCCTTTCCACTGATAGTTAGGATGAAAATACAAAATTTCCCTATTTTCAATTATAACAGCTGCTAATCACACATGCCCACATCTGTTTTGTCTGATATCTGAGAAACTAAGAATTAAAATTCTTTCACCAAAGTATTTGTTCCCAAACTGGTTATTGTCTAGCTAGTCATGGAAAACACAAGTAGGAAATCTCTCACAGGATTCTCCCTGCAGCTCATCTAAAATAGTCCCTTACCACAAATTCTGATAACCCCTTCCTCTGATCCCACACACTCTCTGTTATAACAGCTAACTGCAATCAAACAATTAATTATTCATGCCTTCATGAAAGGAAAGGACCATGTCTCCTGGTCTCTGTATCCCCATGTGAGGGAAACAATTTTATCAGAAAGTAATCTAGGAAATGCTTCACATTTGAAATCACCATACTTCATATTAAATACACTCTGAGTTTACTATAATGTTCATTATTCACTACTAATATATATGAGTATCAACTATTGTTAAGCCTTTCTGATCATATTTAAAAATCAAGAGGGAATTATGCAGGGGCTTACAACATACTTCTTTATTACCTTGATATTTCCAACTAATTCATGACTCAACCTAGGTAAAATTTTGTGCACAACTCAAAAACTATACTGAATGTCCAGATTATGACCAGCCCATCAGTACTTCATTGACACTTCCAAAATACTGAATATTGAAAACTTCCTAAACAAATACTCTCAAGGTTTTATTATTATTATTTGCATAACTAATTCACTTCATTGTACTGATGGGGTGGTCATAATAATCTGGCCGGTCATAATAATATGGCCACTCAATGTAAATGCCAATTCACTCACATTAGCCTTCCCATCTCATTCTTTCTTTAGTATATATATCTTAAGTTTACACTTGGGAGTTGGTAATTATATGAATAAACAGAATGATCTAAAAGACCTTTTAAATTCCCATCTAATTTATGTTCGTACTCTCCAGTTTAACCTTAAAATGGATAATCAACAGGTTGAACATGAGTATCAACACCACACAGAATTCTCAAAGATCAACATGATGTGGTTTTCCCCAAACAATATAACTTTATATAGGAGAGTTTCAGAAATGCATAGACAGGCACCACCTAGTGGCAAAACGCATTACTCCAGATAAACATTACCATTGACAGTAGTACATCTAAATTAATTTACCTACCGAAATCTAAATCAGGGACAGTTATTCAGGATGCAATTTTGTTTAAATGTTTAATAACCATTTGGATACTAAATCAAGAGTAATACCAGTTTTAAGATAAATATTAAGACTACATAGCCATTAGGACAGTTCAAGTTCAGCTGTTTTAACATTCTTAATTGAATCTCTTAAAATTAAAATGGAAGGAAGTGAACAAATGCTTACACTGAGCATTCACTCTACCATGTGTTGAGTATACACATGTGCTACATCTCATTTAAACCCACAACATCCAAGTAAGAAAATTACTAGACAGAGAAACCAAGATGGCGGCATAGGTAAACACTGGAAATTGCTGCCTCCCACAACAACTTCAAAAATACAACTAAAAGACAAAACGGACATCATCTAGAACTACAGGAAGGCAGGCTGAGTGGAAATTCTAAAACAAGAAAGAAAGAGAAAAGCACACTGAGACTCAGAGGAGGTGCAGAAGTAAAGTGCAGAGGTATGGAGGCAAACGTGGCAAGGGCTGGCAACTGAGGACGCGGCTGTCTTTTTGAATCGGGAGGGAGTCACAAGCCCCCAACTGCTCAGACCTCCACTTCCGGGAAGTATCTGGGGACCCAGACTCATACAGGCAGAAACTGGACTGTCTGGCAGTGGGCAGAACTCGGAACTCGAGGGCGGCTTTCTCTCAGAGGTGCTTGCAGCGATTACCGGGACACTGAGACGCACGGCCTCTTAGGGCAGAGCTGAGGATCAGCCATAGCTGTTTGCTCCGCCCTGTTGATTCCCTGAGACCCTGCCCCACCCAAGCTGCGGCAGAGGCTTTTGCAGAATGCCCTGGCCCTTTAGAATCTGAAAATTACCTAACAAACTGCAGCTGGGCCAGACAGTTGCAGAACTTCCAAGAGAAGGCCCAAGGCCCCACAGCAGCTTGCATTGCTTCACAGCTGGGCCTCACCTGGACACCTCCAAACCCCAAACAAGGAAGGGGAATCTGCAGATCTCTTCATAGCTCCTGCTGGGTAGCCTCAGGAAGAGGCTAAATTAGCACCTCCTTAGATCCAAGAGCCAGTGTACCCAGTGGTCAGAGTGGGACCATCCAGATTACAACTCCTCAGATCCATAAGGGACACACTCAGGGGGAAGACTCAGTGAGCACCAAAGCCCCACTGAAGCAAGTCTTGCCCCAGAAGGGTGTCATCAGCACAGAAGTTCTCCCACCGTAGACACAGCTGATTCTCACAGCCAATTGGCCTGGAGGTCAATTCCTCCCAGTGATACCTACAACAATCAAGGCTTAACTACAACAAGACTGTGCATAAAGCCCACAAAGGAGTGCACCAAGAGTGTCCACTGCAGGTAATTGGGGAGGCTGAGCCACTGGGCCCTATAGGACACCAGCACAGAAAGCCACTCTATCAACACAGGGAAGCATAAAAAATGCAGAGACAAAGAAACAGGTCACAAATGACAGAAATGGAGGAAAGCAAACTACTGGATATAGAGTTCAAAACCACGGTTATAAGGTTTTTCAAGAATTTTCTAGAAACCACTGATAAACTTAGTGAGACCCTGGAGGATATGAAAAAAGACCAACTAGAAATTAAGCATACACTGACTGAAATAAAGAATATTATACAGAGATCCAACAGCAGACAAGAGGATCCAAAGAATCAAGTCAAAGATTTGAAATACAAAGAAGCAAAAAATACCCAACCAGAAAAGCAAAAAGAAAAAAGAATCCAAAAATATGAAGATAGTGTAAGGAGCCTCTGGGACAACTTCAAGCGCACAACATCCGAATTATAGGGGTGTCAGAAGAAGAGAGAGAGCAAGATATTGAAAACCTATTTGAAGAAATAATGACAGAAAACTTCCCCTACCTGGTCAAAGAAATAGACTTACAAGTCCAGGATGCACAGAGAACCCCAAACAAAAGGAATCCAAAGAGGACCACACCAAGACACATCATAATTAAAATGCCAAGAGCAAAAGAAAGAGAGAATCTTAAAAGCATCAAGAGAAAAAAAGTCAGTTACCTACAAGGGAGTACCCATACGACTGTCAGCTGATTTCTCAACAGAAACTATGCAGGCCAGAAGGGAGTGGCAAAAAATATTCAAAGTGATGAGTAGCAAGAACCTACAACCAAGATTACTTTACCCAGCAAAGCTATCATTCAGAATTGAAGGTCAGATAAAGAGCTTCACAGATAAGGAAAAGCTAAAGGAGTTCATCACCACCAAACCAGTATTATATGAAATGCTGAAAGGTATTCTTTAAGAAGAGGAAGAAGAAAAGGGTAAAGATAAAAATTATGAACAGCAAATACATATCTATCAACAAGTGAATCTAAAAATCAAGTGAATAAAAAATCTGATGAACAGAGTAAACTGGTGAATATAATAGAACCGGGGGCATAGAAAGGGAGTGGACTGACAATTCTTGGGGGGAAAGGGGTATGGGGGTGCAGGAAGAGACTGGACAAAAATAGTACACCTATGGATGTGGACAGTGGGAGGGGTAAGGGCAGAGGGTGGGGTGGGAACATGGTGGAAGAGAGCTATGGGGGGGAAAAAAGAGGAACAACTGTATTAATCTGAACAATAAAGATTTAATTAAAAAAAATTACTAGAATCACCACAGTACAAATGAGGAAACTGACCTTCAGATATTAAATAATTTTTCTAAATTACACAATCATTAAGTGATGAAGTCACCTCCTCATCTACTGCTCATCTAACTGTTCCTGGGTCCTTGGGGAAAATGAAGCAATACAATAAGTGAAGTGTATACAGACCAACTAAGCACTTAGTTTGGGCCATATATAACTGACTCTAAACATAGTGAGGTATAGTAGAAAAGATCATGGACTTTGGTCTCAGGCCTAAATTTAAACTAGTGTTAGCAGATTAATATTAACTTGGTTTTAGCAGAGCACAGCATTGGAGCTGGGACACAAAGGTGTCCATGCAAACAATATCGGCTTCTTAAAGAACCTACAGTCCTGCCCCTGGATAATTTTCACTTCTAATGGAGAAGATGACAGACAAGAAGGTCCTTTTGGCACACTGAGAAAGGCCATTTAACCCATAACCTCGGCAAAAAAAGATTTTTAATTGTGTCAAGATTGTTACCTTCACAAGAGAGGCTTTTATAAATTACTAGAGGCCAGTTCATGAAATTCGTGCACTTGGGAGGGTCCCTTGGCCCGGCCTGCACCCTCTCACAGTCCAGGAGCCCTCGGGGGATGTCTGACTGACAGCTTAGGCCCGCTCCTGCCACTGCCACTGCGCTCGCCAGCCATGAGCCCAGCTTCTGGCTCCCCTCTGTGGGAGCGCACTGACCACCAGGGGGCAGTTCCTACATTGAGCATCGGCCCCCTGGTGGTCAGTGTGCATCATAGCAACTGGTCATTCTGCTGACAGGTCAATTTGCATATTAGCCTTTTATTATATAGGATTCCTCCCAACTTTCAAAAATTTCCCCTCTCTACCCCTCTTCCTCCTGTTTGCAAAAGCTCACTTGCTCACACTCCCTCCCCCTCCTTCTCTCTCTCTCTCTCTCTCTCTCTCTCTCTCTCTCTCTCTCACACACACACACACACACACACACACACACACAACTGAGATGAATACATGCAAACTGGGGCTTCATGGAATTGTACTTCACTAACTACTTTAAATTTCTGCTTTCCAGTAGATATGCCCTTTACAATAAGGCTCAATTCTTCAAGTCCTTACATCTTCACATATTTAGATCAATTCCATTTTAAGAATTGAAGAATATAACAAATAGATGGGGGCAAAACTTAATCCAAAAGGACAAGACTTTGGAGCCAGATCTATGAAATTCCAGTTCTCACCTTAGCCGGTGTGTATCAGTGGATCGTGCATCGGCATGCAGACTGAAGGGTCCCAGGTTCGATTCCAGTCAAGGGCACATGCCCGGGTTGCAGGCCCAATCCCCAGTAGGAGCATGCAGGAGGCAGCTGATCAGTGATTCTCTCTCATCATTGATGTTTCTATCTCCCTCTCCCTTGCTCTCTGAAATCAATTAAAACATTAAAAAAAACAAACAACAACAACAAAAAAACAACAACAAGAAATTCCAGTTCTCCAGGAACTGATTATTAACACAATTGCCAGATAGGAGGGGGTTTGGTGTTTGGGTGACAAAGATAAAAGGAATTAAGAAATATAAATAGCCAGTTATAAAAATACTCATGAGATGTGAAGTACAGAATACAGAATATAGTCAATCCTATAATAAAAAGCTAATATGCAAAGCGACCTAACGGCAGAACAACCAGTCACTATGACATGCACTGACCACCAGGGGGCAGACACTCAATGCAGGAGCTGCCCCCTGGTGGTCAGTGTGCTCCCACATGTGGAGCACAGCTCAGCCAAAAGCCGGGCTCACAGCTAGCGAGCGCAGCAGTGGTGGTGGGAGCCTCTCCCGCCTCTGCAGCAGCACTAAGGATGTCCCCCAAGTGCTTCTAGACTGCAAGAGGGCACAGGCCAGGCTGAGGAACTCCCCCCGAGTGCACAAATCTCATGCACCGGGCCTCTAGTAATCCTAATATATATAAAGAGCTAGATGCCATCACACCCAATGGACAACCAGTCACCATGAAGTGCCTGGAGCACCTCTCGGTCTCCCCATCCCCCACCTCCCTAGCCGGTCACCATGAGGGGGGCTGGTGACGGGCAGGACTGGGGACTGTTGAGCAGAAGTAGCGGGCTACTTCGCAGGTGGCTGTGAGCTTAGCAGAGCAGTCATCCGGGCAGCAACAAGTTTCGCAAAGCAGTTGCGGGGCAGGGGAGTTTTGTGGAGCAGTTGCGGGGTGAGGAGAGCCTCGCGGAGCAGTGGCGGTGCGGGGGGAGATTCGCGGAGTGTCCAGCGGTGAGCTTCGCAGGGCGGCAGCAAGCTTCACGGAGCAGTCGAGGGGCCGTGAGCATCACGGAGCGTCCTGGGGTGGGGAGCTTCACGTAGAATCACAAGGTGGCAGAGGCCATGTGACGGAGGCCAGCCTAGGCCTAGGGACCCTAACCGCACACAATTTCATGTGCGCTGGGCCTCTAGTATTATAATAAGTCAGATGGGTACAAGACTTATCAGGATGATTACTTTGTGAGTTATATAAATGTCTAATCATTACATGGTACACCTGAAACTAATATATTATGTCAATGGAATTAAAAAATAAATTTTAAAAGTTTTAATTAACATTCCATAAAATTCAAGAAATAAAAAATTACAATTAAAATTAACCTAGCTTTAAATAACTGAATACATTATTTGAATTTTTTTAAAGAAGGGCCCTGGCTGGTTGCTCAGTGGTTAGACCATTGGCCTTGGAAGGAAGGGTCATGGGTTTGATTCCTGGACAAGGGCACATACCTCAGTTGCAGGTTCAATCCCCAGCCCCTGCTCTGGGTTCAATCAATGTGTCTCTCTCACATCGATGTTTCTCTCTCTCTCTCTCTCTCTCTCTCTGTTGTCTCTCCTCTCTAAAAATCAATGGAAAAAATATCCTTACTCCTCCAGTGAGGATTGAAAAAAAAAGAAAAAAGAGCATTGAAGGCCTGGGTGGAAAAAGGAGGAACATCTGTAATACTTTCAACAATAACTACAAATTTTTTAAATGATTAGTAAATAAGCCAGTCAGACAAAGACAACTATCACATGATCTCACACGTGGAATCTAAGGAACAAAATAAACTGATAAAATAAAAATAAAAATAAAAGGAGAACAATATGGTGGCATAGGTCACCGCCTGTACTCGCCACATCCCACAACCACACCTTAACCCCTAGAGTGCCGGGGAGCGCGATTGCACTCCTCCTGTCTTTTGCCAAAAGTGCCGGGAACGCTATCAAAGCTTCGAAATGGCATCCAGTTCTAAGTCTGCTTTTATTAGTGATGATGATATTGCTAAATATGTCAATGTAGTAAAGGTTTCCTTAAGTTTTTGAATATGTAACTTCATTTACTCGCGATTTATAATTTTTTTCCTAAACTGCTGTAAAATCAGCAAAAATGCCTTGGCAATTTTAGCATAGTTCCTAGGATATTGGTTGGCACTCTAAGGGTTAAAAACATGCTCAAAGTCACTAATCATCCTAGAATACAAATCAAAATGACAATGAGATACCATCTCACACCTGTCAGAATGTGTATCATCAACAAATCAACAAATGACAAGTGCTGGCGAGGATGTGGAGAAAAAGGAACCCTCATGCACTGCTGGTGGGAGTGCAGACTGGTGCAGCCACTGTGGAAACTAGTATGGAGTTTCCTCAAAAAATTAAAAATTTGACCCAGTAATCCCACTTCTAGGAATATATCTCAAGAAATCAGAAACACCAATCAGAAAGGATATATGCACCCCTATGTTCATAGCAGCACAATTTACAATAGCTAAGATTTGGAAACAGCCTAAGTGCCCATCAGCAGATGAATGGATTAAAAAACTGTGGCACGTATATACAATGGAATACTATCTGTATATATAAAACCCTAATATGCAAATAAACCAAATGGCAGAACAACTGAACAACCAAACAACCAGTCGCTATGACGTGCACTGACCACCAGGGGGCACACGCAGAACATGGTGAGCATCGGCAGCAGGTGGCAGAGCGCCGAACATGGTAGGTGTCAGCCTCAGCAGGATGGTGGAGCAGGTGAGCAGGGGCACCAGACCAAGGTGGGGTGCCGGTCACTGTCATCGGGGCAAGCCTCTGGTGGTTAACAAAAATTCTTTGCTCCCAGGAGCCGCGGTCCCTCCCAGCACTCGCACCTGCTGCCAGCGTCGGCCCCACTCACACCCACTGCTGGCTCCCGGCGCTGGCCCTGATCGCTCAACGCCTTCAGCGGGTGCAAGCAGCAGCTGCCAGCCCCGATCACCCCTCAGGGCTTCTCCACCTCCCCCTGCTCCTGAGGGGCGATCGGGACAGCAGCCGCCGCTCGCACCCGCTGTTGGCGCTGGCCCCAATTGCTCCACACTATCAGCGGGTGCGAGTGGGGCCAGCGTCATCAGTGTGTGGGAGCAGCAGTAGTGGGAGCAGGGCTGCTGGCAGAGAGGGGACCGGGGGCCATGGCAGGAGGGGCCAGGTGGGGGCACAGAGGATGGTCCGAGACCCGCCCCTGTGCCCACTGCAGCCTTGCGGCCCACAGTTCCTTTCAAGGTGCACAAATTTGTGCACTGGGCCCCGTGCTGCTATAAAAAAGAAGGAACTCTTATCATTTGCAACAGCATGGATGGACCTGGAGAGCATTATCCTAAGCGAAATAAGCCACTCGGAGAAAGATAAATATCACTTGATCTCACTCATTTGTGGAATACAATGCACAACATAAACTGATGAACAAAAATAGAACCAGAGACATAGAAGCATCAAACAGACTGAACAACCTATGAGGGAAGGTGGTGGGGGCAGGGGGTAAGAGATCAACCAAAGGACTTGTATGCATGCACATGAACAAAACCAATGAACAAAGGCAGTAAGGGGGTGAGGGCTTGTGCTTGGGGGTGGGAGGGGCTGGGCAAGGTGATGGGGGAAAAGGAGACTCATCTAATACATTAAACAATAAAGAGTTTAAATTTTTAAAAAAGAAAGAAATCAGAAACAATCAGAAAGGATATATGCACCCCTGTGTTCATAGCAGCACAATTTACAATAGCTAAGATTTGGAAACAGCCTAAGTGCCCATCAGCAGATGAGTGGATTAGAAAACTGTGGTACATCTACACAATGGAATGCTATGCTGCTGTAAAAATAAAAGAAAGAACTCTTACCATTCACAACAGCATGGATGGACATGGAGAGCATTATGCTAAGAGAAATAAGCCAGTCAGAGAAAAATATTTATCACATGATCTCACTCATTTGTGGAATATAATGAACATAAACTGATGAACAAAAACAGAGCCAGAGAAAAAATATCTTAGAATATAACAGAAGTAATCCTGTTATTTGCAGATTTTTAATATTTCCTACAACTTTTGTGATATTATACTATGTTAGTGCAGTTTTGGTAATATTATATTTAAAATCTTTTTTCCTTGAAATATTAATGTCTGTTGCAAGTAATATTATATTTAAAATCATTTTTCTTGAAATATTAGTGTTTATTGCATGTAAATGGCTAATTATTTTGTATCTACAATCTGGTAATAGATTTATTTTGTATATGGTAAAAAATGTTTTAATAAATAAAAAAGAATTATAATTCCTTTATTGTTGTTTTTTAAATATATCTTATTGATTTTTTACAGAGTGGAGGAGGGGTAGAGAATTACAAACATCGATGAGAGAGAAACACTGATCAGCTGCTTCCTGCACACCTCCTACTGGGGATGTGCCCACAACCAAGGTACATGCCCTTGATCAGAATCTAACCTGGGACCTTTCAGTCTGTAGGCCGACACTCTATCCACCAAGCCAAATCAGTTAGGGCTATAATTCCTTTGCTTTTAAAAAACTATCAGATATTGTTACATTATTTTCTGTAGGCAAGCAATCCTATGTAACAAAAGGCTAATATGCAAATTGTCCCCTGGAGAGTTTGACCAACAGGGAGTTTGACTGCTCACTATGACATGCGCTGTCCACCAGGGGCAGCGTGGAACAAAACAAGGCCCCAGCCAGCAGCCAGGGAAAGGAAGGCCCCAGCCAGCAGCCAGAAGAAAGGCCCCTGATCACCAGCCAGGCCTAGGGACCCTACCTATGTACGAATTTCGTGCACCAAGCCTCTAGTGAAAAATAACTATTCATGCAAAATCCAAACATTTTTAGGAATACTTTTATAGTCAAAACTAATTAATGTCTGCATCTTTGCTCAAACGTAAGTGATATTATGTTGTTATTGCTTCTGTATCTCCCTCCAAGAAAATGTTTGTTCAAATAATGGGGGGGGGGGGGGGAGTTTATTCTTAGAATGGTCTTCTCCAACTGATTGGATTTGCTTTTAGATTTTTTTGTTGTTGATATACTTTCTATTGATTTCAGGGAAAGGAAGGGAGAGAAAAAGATAGAAACATCAATGATGAGAAGCATGCCCCCTACTGGTGATTGAGCCTGCAACCCAGGCATATGCCTGACCAGGGATTGAACCATGTCCTCCTGGTTCATTGGTCGGTACTCAACCACTGAGGCATATCGGCCAGGCTGCTATTAGATTTTTTGTATTACAATTTCAGACTTACCGAATGATAATACATATATACAATTTCCAGTTTAGAGAAAAAACAATTGAGAAGCAAGTTTCTAATATTTAAAAACTACAATTTAGCTTCTCATTCTTCATCTCTCAAATGTAACAATTTAAAGCACTCTCTTTGCTAAAAGAGGCAAATAAGTTTGGAAAAAAAATTTTCTCTTTAACCCATAATTTCAAGTACTTTGAGCCTGAACTGAGAAAAGTATAATTTGTTGTGCTTTATTTTAAATAATATATATAAATAAGGAAGGAAGTATCCTCCCACTCCAACAGAGTCCTAAGGAAAGGTACAAACCAGATCATACCAGGTCTTACCATTGTGACATTATAGGAATCTACTAGTAAATATATGTCACAGAAAGAAAACCAATTGAGTCAAGTGGATGTAATAAATTGATAAACCCCTGAAGAGCATTACTTTATTAATTCTATTAATAATGCTTAATAAACAGTACCTATCAAATAAAGGAAAAAGATCATTTGTAAAAAAAGTAAATTTCATTCTCTTATTCCCAAGAAGAAACTAGAAACTGGAAAAACTCAACAGAGGGAAGAACTGTAAGCATTCTATTAGCTACTGCTAATCAAATAACACTTTAGAATGTTATTACAACTGACTTCTAGATCACACATAAATTCAAACTGCTTATATTTAAAAGCCACTTCTTTTTTAACGACTATAGTCTGAGAATGTTAAGTGATTATACTATTTTACACTGCTAAGCTTTTTTATTTTAAATAAATAAGACTCCCTTCCTCACTCACCTAAGAGATTCCTTTAAAATCCTCTACAGGCTTGCTCAAAATTTCATAAAGACTGACACTTAACCAAAATTCTGTACTTAGATTTGGAGGTCAACTTAAGGAACAAAAACTATGCTTCTAACTAATATATTTTCAGTTTCCTAAAATTCAGAGGGAGAAAAAAATGCTCTCTCAGATAAATGCTGCCTTATTTTGCTGAGATATTTAGTAATTGCAATTAAACAGTGACTCCTCTGGCCACAGACACAGCTAATACGAAAAACTGCTAGAACTAACTGGGCCTGTCAGTTTCTAATTTTAGCACAGTTGGTAGTGCAGAAATGCCTGCTGTATTTGAAGGATTGGTAACAGTAATACACGGGCAACTGTCCTGCTCCACGGTAATATCAAAAATGAATTTCATTACATATTCTCTCTCTTCCGGGAAACTCAAAACCCTTTATAGCTATCTTTACAATGACATCGCAAATAGAATAAGGATGTTGGGAGATAGTAATTCATATTTACGACAAACAAATGGTCAGTAGTATGGTTACAAACAATCCATTATCCTGTTCAGTGCCTTTTTTTTTTATTATTCTTTAGGAAGACTATCCAGGATAAATGAAATCCCATGTATTTTAACCTGTCATTTCACGGTGGCAGACAAAGCCCTTCGAATACAAACTTCTACAGAAACAAGCTATTATAATGCCTTGGATTTAAATAGTTTACAGTCTACAAAGGACTGTCTGATTCACTTTACCATCTCCTATGAAGTCGCATTCCATTATTCACCAAGCTGGAAAGCCAACTATCTGTACCACACAAATATTCACAGAATGCCCAAGGGTGGTGGCCACTGCAGTTTATTTAAGAAGCATGAACACGTCTCAAGTAATATTTGTCCAGTCGTACGCTTCCTATCAATGCCATGCCAGTCCCACACCTAGACAATCACTAAGCTGTCCTGACCCACCTGACCAGTCACACTTAGACCATACCATCCCTTCTTCCCCATAGTGTTTTCCCGTTCGGAATTTCTCCTCTGAATACACAGGAACACCTTTTCCCACCTTTTTCTTCAGTCTCTCGCCCAGCTACCTCAGAAGTATCCTTTTATCTCTCTCTCAGTTTCAGCTGTGAACCAAATAATCAGCCCAGCCCTGAGAGCTGAGCAGTAACAATAACCCTCCGATCCAGGGAAAGAAAACCCTTTCAGCGGTTCTCAAGCTGTGGGTCACGAACAATGAAAATACATCCTGCATATCAGATATTTACATTACGATTCATAACAGTAGCAACATTACAGTTATGAAGTAGCAACGAAAGTAATGTTATGGTTGGGGGTCACCACAACATGAGGAACTGTATTAAAGGGCCGTGGCATTAGGAAGGTTGAGAACCACTGCTAGGTGGTGAAGTAAAGTAGGACCACCAGTGCTATCAATCTGGGAAAGCCTTATAAATGCCCGAAGTAATCTACGCATCCCTCTTTTCATTTATCATCACTGAGCAATGAGAATATGATAGAAATACAAGAAATGAAAAAGTCATAATGCCCACGCTCAAGCTCTTCTGGGTATACTAAGGAAATAGTCTCCCAAAAATCTCCACCAAGTTCTCATTCTCATTAATAAATTAAGCTGCTTTCTCATTAAAATACATGTTTTAATGCGTTCACTTGTATTGCTTCATTTAATAGGACAACTAGTATTATAACAGTAATAGTTTTGCTTTGAACAATTTTCATTCCACGGGTACAAAGAAACTATCAGCTATATAGTTGTTTATATGGGATATAAACAGACTGTGGGAGCCTAACAAAAGCAGAAAGCACAGTGCCTGGCTCATGTAAGAATTCAATAAATGTTAATTCTTCATCCCCTCCTAGTTCCAATCTACATATTTACACTGGATCTTCACACACACACACACACACACACACACACACACACACACACAGTGGGGCCTTGACTTACGAGTGTCCCGACTAACGAGTTTTTTGAGATACCAGCTGTCTCTTGGCCGATTTTTTACATTGAGTTGACAGAGTAATTTGAGTTAACGAGCTCGGTCTCGGAACGAATTAAACTCGTAAGTCAAGGCCCCACTGTATGTATGTATATATACATATATGTGTGTGTGGGTGTGTGTGTGTGTATTTCAGAGAGGAAGGGAGAGAGAGAGAGGGATAGAAACATCAATGATGAGAGAGAATTGGCTTCCTCCTGCACATCCCACACTGGGGATGGAACCTGCAACCCAGGCATGTGCCCTGAGTGGGAATGGAACCGTGACCTCCTGGTTCATAGGTCAACCCTCAACCACTGAGCCACGCCAGCCAAGCTGGATCTTATTTTTAAGATCTAATTTCAACCAGGCATGATTCTTGCTCAGAGGAAGCAAAATATACTTGGAAGCATTAGTGAACTTGGCAGTATATTAGGGGATATTAATTGTTCAGCACAGAAAACAAGTACAGGAACTGGGAGGAATACAACTGACATGAGATGTGTGTCCCAATAATAATCGACAGGAGTGATGAAACTTTAACCCTTTGAGTGCCAACCAATATCCTAGTTCATGCCAAAATTGCCAAGGCATTTTTGCTGATTTTACAGCAATTTAGGAAAAAAATTATGAATCGCAAGTAAATGAAGTTACATATTCAAAAACTTAAGGAAACCTTTACTAGACTGACATATTTAGCAATATCATTATCACTAATAAAAGCAGACTTAGAACTGGACGCCATTTCGAAGCTTTGATAGCGCTCCCGGCACTTTTGGCGAAAGACAGGAAGAGCGCGATCGCGCTCCCTGGCACTCTAGGGGTTGATTTTACAGGTACATGCTTTTCCAAATGAGTGAATAAGCAAACCAGTGGATGAATGAATTAACCAGTGAATGAACACAGTCTAGAGTCAGTGAAATGGACTAGAACAACCAGGTATACGATAAATGGCAATATTACTGCTGAGTCACTACAACCAAGTGACACAGTTTTTCATTCATTCAACAAATACATACTGAGTATGTGTTAGGCCCAAATACTCACTGTTCAAGATCCTGGGAATACACAGTAAGACAAAGCAAGATAAATGAAGTCCCTATTCTCAATGAGTTTACAGTCACATGGGACAACTATTATCCTGGCTTACAAAGTATGATCATCTGACCCCTACAATAAATAAATAAACAAGAACTATACCAAACCATGCTCAGTGCTAAGCAGAGAATTCAAATCAGGTGATACTACAATGACTAGATGGTCATTTTAAATTGGATCATGAAGAAGAACCCCTTGAAAGAAGATAATGAATGTATTTAAGCAGAGATGTGATTACTAAGAAGACTATCATGCAAAAATCAAGTAGAAAAGCTTTCTGGTGGAGGGAACAGATAGTGTACCTGGTAAAAGCCATAAGGTCAAGCAAATATGATTAAGAATGAGAGAGAAATTATAACATGTCTGGAGGGTAGTGACCTCGATGAAGAATGGTAGAAATTCAGATAGAAGGGGTGGAAAGGGGTCAGACCCTCAGACTTTGTAAGCCAGGGTAATATATTTGGATTTTATTTTTGAGATGGAAAGCCACTGAAGGAAGCCACATGAAATCTGGAGTTGTGTTCACTAAGAATTAAGAATCCAAACTGGAAAAAAACATATTAAGTCTACGTATTTGCTTGGTTCTATACCCTGTACTCAATGAAATTTATCCCAAGACAGTGAAACAGAATCCTATAGCCAGAAAGAACCTTAAGGAATGCAAAGCTAGCATTGTACATGTATGGAAACTGAGAGAGAAAAAAAGCATCATTCAGGTTGCTTCATTAATGGCCGAGAAAAACGTCTCCAGAATAAGAGCAACTAAGATGTCTAGGATATAGCCTCAACTCAGAGCTGACATTAATCAGGAAACTGTCCTTGTACGTGTTCATACACTGGATTACCATGAATTAGATGCACATGACCTATCAGGAAAATTTTTTAAGTTTTTGTGACAGCTTTAGACCTCCATCTAAAACTGGAAATTCAGATGATGCACATCTGAATCAATTCCACTGTTCCTATCCCAACTCACTGGGTACACAATAATTTGAAGATTCATTTACAGAGTGAATCATAAGAAGCTACTATGTACAAGGAATTGTACTGGGAAACGAAGAACGAGTCTAGTAGAAGCCATGAAGCACATTTCCAGAAAGAGCGATACCTACACACAAACACGGACACACATTGCAAGGTAAAAATACTGATACACAGTGCAAGGTAAAAATAGCCAACATGCCTCTCAGAACATGCACTGTAAAAGTTGGAAGAAATATTTCTTTCAATTGAAACAATCAGAAGGCAGCATGCAAGGTAGTCCTTGAAGGATTGGTGGGATTTACAGATGGAAGAAGATTTTAAACAGGCACAGCAGGGGCAAAAGAAGTAGGTAAACTGAAAGCAGGCCCTCCAGATAAGGCCAGTGTTAATTAAATTTAGAGCAACTATTTCCAGTATGAAAATACTCAAAACTAGCTGTACCTGAAGTTATGTATCATTTCAGTTCAGTAATGAGAATTTTGCATCTGTATTTATCACCTTAAATCACACACACACACGTTTTATAATATAAACAACACTAAGTTTAGGTGAGACCATTACATTGGTTTTCCAAAAGCAATGAAATACAATTTCAAAGATCTTTGAAACCTTGCTTTCCAGGAAACAGAGAAAGAATTGAAAAATCACTTGTGTGGTACAAAAATGGCAATGTTTTCAATGCAACATCTAAAATCTCAGAACATAAGGTAGATGAGAAAGTGATATCAATATCACAGTATAAAGTAAATTATAGCACTATTTTTAAACTAACCTATTCTACTGTTTTTCTTGAATATATTATATCCTGCATGGCTACTCCTATTTATTAATTTTCTGTCCTTCTGGAAAAGCACTGTTTTAGGATGTTAATTCACTTAAAAAGTGACAATTATATAATTCAGAGGGTTTTTTAAATCATATTAAAAGTTCATTGTATTTTCAGTAAATCATAAAACTATTTTAACACTCTCTTATCCAACTCAAGGGCAGATAATCAAAAAAGCAATTATCAAAGCTAACCAGTACATGCTATTTCTAATGTTTGCTTTTTCCACTTTCCTTCTTCAAAGTCACTTTTCATTATTAGGTTTGGTTGCCTAACTGGAGTTTTCTCCGTGTGGCCTGTGGAATTGTTTGTACTCTATCCCTACCCTAAATGGCAGCTCGATGCAATGAAGGGCAAGCAAATCCAGGCAGTGGAAGTAGAGAAGGAGAACAATGAAACTAAGGCACAGCATGAAAAGAACCTTGAAGGTATTTTTCATTGGAAAACTACACATGATGGGAGAACTGCAAAGAGATCATTGTTCAATAAAGTCCTTTCCTTTACCGTTTTAAATTCCACAGGATTCCCAGTTCTCTGAATCCTACCTGCCCTTTCACATATTCGTGCCTTTGTTTGGGAGGCCCATCCTCTGTGTCCCCAACTCACAACTGTGGAATTCTCCCCATCCCCCAAGACTCAGTCCAAAAGAAGCCCCCATGGCCTTGCCCTGCTCCACTTTGCATCATGAGACGTTGTACCCACGTTGTCAACTCTTTATTTAACCTGAGTTTTACAAACTTGCATAATCTTTCCCATCATAACCTGTCACAGTGCCCTATGCATAGGAGGCATTCAAGAAAATTTTCATGGGTTTAGCATATTTACCACAAAATAGGATCAAATGAGGCCAGAAATATTAGAGATGCCATCCGTAATCAAGATACGGAGAAAAACAAGCCACGTAGATTTCCAGGACAACTCAGGAACATTTTTACCAGAGTCCACGGGCCGACAAGGGCAGAGCTGGGTCTGTGTCCTGGGAGCCCCGGCTCAGGGACTGCCCTCCCTGCAGCTCGTCCTCAGCTTTCCTGAGGAGGAAGGCCCGCCCCAACCACCCACAACTCCCTAAAACAGCGGTTCTCAACCTGTGGGTCGTGACCCCTTTGGGGGTTGAACGACCCTTTCACAGGGGTCGCCTAAGACCATCGGAAAACACATATATTGTTTTTGTGATTAATCACAATGCTTTAATTATGTTCAATTTGTAACAATGAAAATACATCCTGTATATCAGATATTTACATTATGATTCATAACAGTAGCAAAATTACAGTTATGAAGTAGCAATGAAAATAATTTTATGGTTGGGGGTCACCACAACATGAGGAACTGTATTAAAGGGTCACAGCATTAGGAAGGTTGAGAACCACTGCCCTAAAAGCAGCTTTAGACTCAGCTGCTCTCCAGGGACACCTGCCTTCACCTCACAGGAAGAGCTAGCACCACAGGGCTTAGGAACAGCAAAATGAGTCCCACAAGAACCCCTTAGATCTCCCTGCAAGAACAAAGTTCCACCATGGGAGGTTTCAGTGTCTGCCTCTCCCCCTTCTTCCCCCAGAAACAGCAGAGGTCGCTGCTCTCAGGGTGCTTCTCCTTTTACCTCGCTTTATGACTAAAATGTGCATAAAACCAAACGGAAAACAGACGTCTTGCATCACTGTGGAAAACTGCCTCAGTCTCCCTCTATCGTGTAGCTGATGAGATTCTACCCAGGTGGCCTATTCATCTTCGTATTTTCTCTTATAAGCTCAAATGAGAAATGAACCTATTCAAATTAACAAAGGTATTTGTGAAAAAAGCTAGATTAAAGTTGCTGTGAGAAGACCTAATACTAGTAATTTCTTCTTTAAAAGACTACACACATTCCCAACATGTACCTTTTGCTTTTTTGCCTGTTCTGCATAAAGTATTGTTATGTAGCAGTGATGGCGAACCTATGACAGGCGTGTCAGAGGTTACACACGAACTCATTTTTTTGGTTGATTTTTCTTTGTTAAATGGCATTTAAATATATAAAATAAATATCAAAAATATAAATCTTTGCTTTACTATGGTTGCAAAGATCAAAAAATTTCTATATGTGACACAGCACCAGAGTTAAGTTAGGGTTTTTCAAAATGCTGACACGCGAGCTCAAAAGGTTCATCATCACTAGTATTATAGCATTTTGTGGGCACATGAACACATATACACATATGGATGACTACTTAACCTACTTTAAGAAAATATAGTACACAAATGTGTGTTCTGAAATATAAATTTTAAATGAGAAACATTCACATTTTTAAAATCCTACAATGACTCTTTTGGGAGAAAAAAATAAGACCCACTTACCAATAAATATGATTCCCTTACTACATATATTCAAGCAACTTCTTAAAATTACAGGACTTTGGGACCAGAAGTATCTTAGAGATGTACTTACATAAAGCAAGGAAGACAGTACTGTGACAAGCAGCCACTCTAACATGAAA
Organism: Myotis myotis; assembly: GCF_014108235.1. NCBI lineage: Eukaryota > Metazoa > Chordata > Mammalia > Chiroptera > Vespertilionidae > Myotis > Myotis myotis. The sequence continues at coordinate 72,957,942 of NW_023416315.1, forward strand.
AGCCCGAAAGCCATGGTCCATGGGATGACTGAATCCAAGGCCTGAGCAGTGACTATTAAAGCGGTAAGTGACGCCAGGGTGCAGAACCCTATCTGCTTGGCAGGGGTACTCACCCAGGGGACACTATGAAACCATGTAAATACGAGCATGAGTTCAAGTGCTGAAGATGTCTGAGGTTTCTATTGAAAAGCACAGCACGAGCTCAGTAAGGACATCATCTCAAGTATGCAAACAGCTGTGTCAGTGCAGTGAGCACCACACGGGAAAATAAATGCATTTCCAGACCTGGACTCCGAGCATGTCAATCACACACTAGGTAGGAAATATATACACAGACATAGACATAGACATGGCATATACATATACTCAGGACTGTAAGAAGTTCCCAAAGTACTGTGAAATTAAAAAAATATATAGCCCTGGCTGGTTTGGCTCAGTGGATAGAGCGTCAGCCTGCGGACTGGAGGGTCCTGAGTTTGATGCCAGTTGGGGGCACATGCCTGGGTTGTGGGCTCAGTCCCCGGTGGGGGGGGGGGGTGCAGGAGGCAGCCAATCGGTGGTCCTCTCTCATCATTGATGTTTCTCTCTTTCCCTCTCCCTCCCTGAAATCAATAAGAATATATTTTTTAAAAAAAAATACAAAATATATCTAGTCCCACAACTATTTCCAGACTTCACCCCCCCTGCAAAATACACTTTGTTTCTGCACCGTCCCTGGAGCTGGTGAGTGTCCTTCGCGGCTTTCTGAGGACTCGGTTTATTCCCATCTCATAGCTTCGCGCACTCGCGGCCGCGGCTGAGACCTGCGGGCCCGACCGGCTCCCGGGGCCGCGAGCGGGTCACCGAGCAGCGTCCTCCGCCCTGCGCTCGCGCCTCCTCTCCCCCTTCGCCCTTCCGGTGGGCACCCCGACCGGCACCCCGACCCCGAGCAACACCTGCGGGGACCCCTCCCGGGCCCGGGTCAGAGCGACGCCCCGCCCACCCCACCCCCAGGGGCCCGAACGCGGGCGGGTCAGGGCGCGCCTCCGGGACGGCCCCCCTCGGAGGCTTCGCTGCCGGGCGCCCCCCGTCCCCCGGTCAGCACCCCAGGGGGCGCCCGCGGCCGCCGAGCCCGCCGGCGGGGACAGACCCCTCGCCCGCCCGCCCCGCGCACGTCCAGCACCCGCGGCCGGACGGGCGAGGAAGGACGCGGGGCCAGGCCGGACCCCGCGGGGTCACTCGCGGGCCCTCGCCCCCAGCCCCGTCCTCCTCCGTCGCCCGCCCACGAGCACCGGGAGGGCGGCCGGAACCGGCCGCGGTGCCGTCGCCGCGGCCCGGCCCGCCTCGCGGCGTGTGCGCGGCGCCTCCTCCCCCGGGTCGCGGGGCCGGGGGGGGCGGGGGGGGCCGGCCGTTCACAAACGGCCCGCGGGCCGGCGGCCGCCCGAGGCGCGGCGCCCCCAGCAGGTGGCCCCGGCGGCGGAGTCCGGCCCCGCGCGCCCGCCCCCGCCCCCGCCCGGCCGGCCCGCGGCCCCGCGCGAGTTGCACCAACTTTCCGGCGGGGAGGCCCGGCGGCGCGGGGCGGCCTGACCTGAGCTCCAGTTGTCGTTGAGCTTCAAGGGCACCCGCAGGATGTAGACCAGGAAGAGCACGAGGAAGAACCACACGGTCCAGAGGTACGTCCAGGACCACACGACGCAGGACTTGAGCTGCTCCAGAAAGCCCGCGCCCGCCTCGGCCATCTTCCCGCGGCGCTGCGCGGCGGCCGCGCTCCCGGTGTCTGTCGGATGATTCACCGGCCGAGGCGCCGCTCGCGCCGCCGCCGCCGCCGCCCGGAGCGCCCCCAGCCCGCCGCCCGGAGCCGCGCGCCCGCCGCCCGCCCAGCCGCCCGCCGGCTCTCCGAGGCCCCTGCGAGCGGCTCGGGAGCGGTCACGTGGCCCTGCCCCTCCGGGTCCACGCCGTTTATTTTTATTAGACTTATATTTAGAAAGGCGGCCCAGGGGCACTCGGGACTAAGCACAGCAAGTGTGGAGGCTTCCTGCAGGCCAGGCCCCACTGCAAGGTCTGTACAACCTAATGCGATCCTCCGGTCACTCCCATTATACAGAGAGGTAAACTGAGGCACAAGGGCATGGTACCTTAAACTGAGACAAGAATTCAATTGCAAGGTCTGTATAATCTAATGTGATCCTCCAGTAACTCCCATTATACAGAGAGGTAAACTGAGGCGCAAAGACATGGAGCAGTTTACCTTAAACTGAGACAAGAATTCAATTGCAAGGTCTGTATAATCTAATGCGATCCTCCAGTAACTCCCATTATACAGAGAGGTAAACTGAGGCGCAAAGACATGGAGCAGTTTACCTTAAACTGAAACAAGAATTCAGTTGCAATCTGATGGATGCCAGGGCATGAGGGCCTGAACCCCACACTCTTTCTTTCTCTGAGCCTCGGGAAAGAACCACTCCCCCCACGCACACACACACTAGAAAAAATGTCACCGGTTTGTAGGCCTGAAGAGCAATCACTCTCAAGCAAGACTTGGCTTGTGCACGCTATTTACCTTGGTTTTGTCTTCCTTGAATCAGCATGGGGGTTTTCCAAAGAAATGTCTTGAAAGAATGTTTATCCTCCAATTTGGGGAGCAATCACAGTTCAAACCATGCTTGGCCCGCTTTTAATGATATAAACAATTCTCTGGGATAATATTGGCTTATTTTGAACTGGCTACTTTAAACAAGAAGTCAAGCATAAACTGCTAAATAAAATGTGGTCTTTAACCAAGTGGACATTTAAAGTCTGTTTCTGTCTATAATTCATTTCACTTTCTATGTATTAGATGGTAATAAAGCAATTGCAGGTTATCCAATCTACAGCCAAGACTTTTAGAATTCTGAGCGTTCAGCAGAATATTTTATTATAAATATTGTTTTGCCTACTTATAGTTTTCACCGTAATAAAACAAGCTCCTTTAACTTTTACATGTAGGACCTATTCATGGCATGCATAATAGAACTACTCTCATATTCTCACTAATTCCAACCCCAAAGCTCCTGGTCTTCACACACTTGATCTGCTACAGCAGTGAGATACAGGCAAGGATAAGAGACATTGACACACACACATTTTATAATTATTTGTGGCAGAACAGTACCAAACAGCTTTGTATCTAACAATGATGCCTAGAGTCTCAGAATAAAACATCAGTACAGGCCCTGGCCAGGTAGCCCAGTTGCTTAGCGTGTCATCCCCATAAACCAAGATTGTGGGTTCAATCCCCGTTCAGGGCACGTACAAGAATCAACCAAAGAATGCGTAAATAAGTGGAACAACAAATTGATGGTTCTCTCCCCCTTCCTGTCTCTCTAAAAATCAATAATTTTTTTAAAAAAGAAACTGAGAACTTCATATGTTCAAAAAGCAAACAAGCAAAAACTTGAGTACATGAACCATTTTGTGTGATGACTAACCCACCGGATTCCCTGTGATAGGATTCTCCACTGAATTTAAAGGAACATCCCGGGACCTGGATTGTTGCTGTCAGTAAATCTCAAAAGAAGAACATAAATATGACTCAGTTGAACTGAGTATCAACTAGATGCTGCTGGAGGGTCAGTCCCATCTTACTCATCATCGCCTCTGAGAGGTGTGCAGCCAAGGAAGGGGGTGGGGTTGGAAACTGTCTATGTGCTTGGACACAGAAGCAAGAAAGCATGATCTCTTGGGAACTGCAGTGGCTTCGGTATGGTTGGAGTGCAGGCTCTACGTGGACTGGTGTCAAGAGAGAAAACTGAAGATGATCTGATTTTAAAAGGCCTTATAGAGGCACTAAGGTATTGAACACACTAATCCAAGTGACCAAAGCAGTGACTTAAGTGGGAATTAAGTCTTAGGGCATCAAAGTTTTACGGTATGCCTCAGATCTAACACATCTCTCTATTATCTTAAGACTAGAGGCCCGGTTTGTGCACCAGTGGGGGCCCTCGGCCTGGCCTGCGGGGATCGGGCCGAAACCGACTCTCCGACATCCCCCAAGGGGTCCCAGATTGCGAGAGGGCGGTTCTTAGGTGATGCACCCTGGAATTGGGCTCCCTCCTCTCTGGTTCCGGGTGCGTCACCCGAGAACCGCAGCTGCCAAGTCACTGTAGCTCGGCAGCACCTGTGCTGAGCGTCTGTCCCCTGGTGGTCATTTTGCCTCGTAGCTACCTGTCAAACGGTCAGACGGTCGTGTGGGCTTTTATATAGATAGCCTCTGGTCTCCCGTGGCCTAATCATCTCAAGGAGAACAAGGCATTGGGCTCCCTGCCTCCAGTTTCCCCACCACCAACACTACCACCACCATTACCACCACCAGCAACCCCCCTCACCCACCCACCCCCATTCACCTTCTTCCATGCTTCTTTGCCAGAATTACCTTTAAAACCACACATCTGATTATTCACTTCCTGCTTAAAATTCTTTAAGGCCCCATCCACTCTACTCCTATGCCACATGAAGGCCTACCTAAAGGATAAAATGTACATAGTACACAATGCCCTTTGCAGACTGCTCCCACCAAATTATGCAGCCTCATACCCCACTCTGGGCACTCCATTTGGGCAAGTATGCCATTCTCTCATACCTTTGGACCTGCCTCACAGGCCCTGCCCGTAGGATACTTCTTTATGCTATACTTCCTGCCCAACCTTCTCTCCCTGCCAGAACTGCCTGAGAAAAGCTTATTTTGAGATGCGCTTGAACTAGCCCAGCTCTCTCCTGCTCCCAGAGCTCACTGTGTCTTCCCTGAGATGCAGCAGCAGGAAGCTCGGGGGGACTGTTACAGCATAGGCTTGAAGCCAGACAGTGCAGGGCTCTGTTCCTGGGCCTGCTATTCACTCTCTGGGTGCTCTTTCCAAATTACTGAGTTCCCCTGAGCTGGTGTCTTCACCTGTAAAGTGGGTTACACTTGTACCTACTATATGGGGTTGTTCGGAAGATTCGATGAGATGCATACTAAAAATATTTAGCACAACTCCTAGTCAATATCTTTCCTCTGTGTTAATAAATGCAGGTCTTTAATGCTCATTTTTGTCATCTGTATCTCCTAGTACAAATAGTGCTAGGTTTGGCACATGGGACATGCTCAATAAATACTTACTGAGTGTTGTATAAAGGAATGAAAAATCAATTATATCAAAAGAAATTCCAAGCCTCACCTTTTACAAAGAATACTACACATGGATTTATTACAGGGGTAAAGGTTAAGGTTTGTTCTTCCATCATATGGTGAGTTTCCTTGAAAGTTTGCTTCTGGAGGTGTAACCACCTGTGGATTGTATATTAGGAGTTAAATGACCATTAATTTATGGGAATTGTGTAAAAGCAATGTACTCCTAAGCTGGTTTATATGTTTGATTAAATGTACATCTTAGTCTGATGAAATAACTGAATAAGAAACCAATATATTAGGGAAGAACTTTAAAAGTTTGTTAAAATTAATTCTCAATTGTTTCTTGTTTTGTAAGTGGCTTCCAAAGTCTTGCGTTTTATACTTTGTCATAAGTTTAAGAATCTATTTTTTAAAATTATTTTCAGAGATCATCTGAGATTTAAGTGCAAAAAGTAACTGTTCTGACTTTTTGGTGTGTGCTTTTAAGGAACTCTTTTTTGTATTGATTGATTTTAGAAAGAGAAGATGAGAGAGAGAAAGAAAGAGAGAAAAACACTGATTTGGTTTTCCACTCACTTATGTGTTAACTAGAGGCCCGATGCAAGAAATTCGTGCAAGGGACTAGGCCCTCACAGCCCTGGTCGGCCCTTGGAGCCCTGGCTTCATCAGGAAGGTCGTCTGGACGGTCTTTCTGCTGTTCGGTCTAATTTGCATATTAGCTCTTTATTATATCGGATTGGTTGATTTTTGTATGTGCCCTGACCAGAGATTGAACCTGCAGCATTGGAACAAGGCTCTTACCAACGGAGCCACCCGGCCAGGGCATGACTTTTTGGTTTTTGTTTAAAATTTAAAAATCTCACCCACATTCATTGGTTGAATTTATGAATTAGTCAATACACCTATGTTCATGTATACCATCCTAACTGCTTATCTGTATTTAGTGAATTACCTAAACCTCGATAAGTACAAATCTAACCTGGTTTAGTTTTGAGAACCAGTAGAGCAGACAAACAGGTTTGAAAGGAATTTGCCTTTTCTTCTCCACGGCAACATACTTTCTCATAGAGTACTAAAGAGATGGAATTTTAAGCCATATGTAGTTAAAAAGATGATAGCAAAAGACTTGAGGAGAAGGGCCCCAAAATGATATTGCATGTATAAGAAAGAATACATTTCCATCATTGATATGCACATACATTGTAATCTTAGAGTGAAAGAGTCACAATGACTAGGCATAGAAATTTTATGATGAATTGTAATCACATTTACTTTTGTTCTCTAGTCCTTCAAAAAGATACCTTAGTTTCTATGTAAAGCCTTTCGAAGGCTCAGTGACATTCCTTAGCATCTCTGATTTGTTTTAAAAATCAAAATTATTTGAATAAGATAAACTTTGTTGACATACAGAATAATTCTGGTAGCAAGAATGCAAATTAAAACAATCAGAGCCTTGTGTAAAGAATCTAAAGGCAACCTAACCCTATCTTCACCCGACAACCTGCTCCAGACACTAGAAGCTGGTGCCTCATTTTCAAAGGATAAGAAAACATAAAATTCCTTCGGAAAAAAGTAGCTTCTCTTTTACTCTGCTGAAACACAATCCAAGAGAGAAGACCAGAGGAAAAGGAATGAGACTTAAAAAAAAAAAAAATAGAATTTCTTAGAGCAGCCCTAGCTGGCTTGGCTCAGTGGATAGAGTGTCGGCCTGAGGATGAAGGGTTCCAGGTTCGATTCCAGTCAAGGGCATGTACCTCGGTTGCAGGCTCAATCCCTGGCCCTGGTTGGGGCACGTGCAGGAGCCAACCAATCCACACATTGAGGTTTCTTTCTCTCTGCCTCTCCCCCTCCCTTCTACTCTCTCTAACAATCAATGGAAAAATCTCATGGATAGGGATTAACAAAAATAAAAATAAATTCTTAGAGCAAAGAACAGATGTATTATAAATAAACATTTTTTAAAAAGAACAGAAATACATATTAAGAGACCCTTTGAAGTTCTTTTTTTGTTTCCTAGGCTAACCAATCATGAGAGGTGACAATACTACCTCTCTCTTTATTCTTTTTTTTTTTTTAATATACTTTATTGATTTTTCACAGAGAGGAAGGGAGAGGGATAGAGAGTTAGAAACATCGATGAGAGAGAAACATCGACCAGCTGCCTCCTGCACACCCCCCACTGGGGATGTGCCTGCAACCAAGGTACATGCCCTTGACCGGAATCGAACCTGGGACCTTTCAGTCCGCAGGCCGACGCTCTATCCACTGAGCCAAACCGGTTATGGCTCTCTTTATTCTTTTTAAAAAATATTTTTAAATATATTTTATTGTTTTCTTTTTAATCCTCACCCGAAGATATTTTTTCCATGATTTTTAGAGAGTGTAAAGGAGAGGGAGAGACAGAAACAAACACCAGTGTGAGAGAGACACATTGATTGGTTGCTGCCCACATGTCCCCAAACAGAGCCGGGAGCCTGAAACCAAGGGAAGTGCCCTTGACTGAAATCAAACCCGGGACCCTTCAGTCTGCAGGCCGGCACTCTATCCACTGAGCCAAACCGCTAGGGCTATTTTTTATTGATTTCAGAGCGGAAGGGAAAGGGGGAGAGAGAGAGAAATGTCAATGATTAGAGAGAATCATTGATCTGTTGCCTCCTGCACACCCCCTACTGGGGATTGAGCCTGCAACCTGTGCCCTGACCAGGAATTGAACTGTGACCTCCTGGTTCCTAGGCCAACGCTCAACCACTGGGCCACACTGGCTGGGATACTCTCTTTATTATGGATTATAATACTCAATATCTTTATTATTGGGAAGATACTCTAAGATGGGTTAGTTTTATAGTTGCATTTTAAATAGTATAGAAATGATAATAGTAGATTTACATTTTTTTCTTTATTCATGATACTCAAACCCAAGAGGGTTTTTTTTTATGACAGCATTTTTAATTAAAATAATAATACATTGTCTGAAATTTTCTGTATATGTCAATGAGAATTTACATATTTACATTTTATTACTATTTTATTTTAAACTGAATATTTTAATGACTGTCTAGAATTTCAGGAACCAGAGTCATATCTATATATACCTTTGCTAAAAATAATATGACTTCAAAAATACACAGTACTAGTGATAACTATCATATAAAATAATTCTACAGCAAATAAAATATAATATGCTGTCTGTTTGCTTGCTATGTGCATAGCATGTTATTTTGTGGTTTTGGCTTCAATTTTCAAATTCATACACACACACCTCCAAAGCACCTGGCAAATTTAGATACACCAATTAAATAATCTATTGCATTGAAATTAAAAACAGAAGTAGGGTTAGAATGATGTTATAGAATTATTGGTAGAATTAAGAAACATCCCATAGTCATATTTAAATTTGATTTTATTGACAGAGCATTTATTTTTTAATTTGAGAATTGATCCCATTATTCAACCCAGATGTATTCCCTTGCACTTTATCAGTTATTTTCACTGTGTTCTCATTTCTAGTGTGCAAGACTATACTTAGGCATGCAAATTAAAGGGGAAATTTCACAGTCATCTGGTATATTTGGCCTATGTTGAAACCTCATCTAAAAAAGGGAAAGAAAGGAAAATCAGATTATATTTACATTTCAGGCTAGTATTAAGTAATGCCCTTGCTCACTTCAGCTAAATTATTTACATTTCTAATATTACAGCAGGTCCTCAAATAACATTGCTTCTTCCAATGTCATTTCACTTCAACATCGATGAGGAAAATAAATTGTTTCCCATCTGAGGACACTGTGTGGAGTTTACACACTCCCCATGTCTGTGTGGGTTCTCTCTGGACACTCAGATGTGCTAATGAAGTAAATTGGTGTGTCCACGTGTCTACACCAGTCTGAGTGGTGGTGGGTGTGGTGTGAGTGGCCCTGGGATAGAGGGGCATCTTGTCCAGGGTGGTGCCTGCCTTGTGCCCTGAGCTGTTGGGAGAGGCTCTGGCCAACCAGAGACCTTGAACTGGTTAGAAAATCATCATCTACTGGTTTTTATTAATCTTTCTTAAATGTATGTACAGCTCACATTTATTTCAATGTTTAATATTAGAAGTGTTTGGGGTCTTTATTTAGAAGTTTGGTGGTGTTTTTGTGATCAGAAATATGCTGTAATAACTTGACTCTTGTTTATATCAATTAGCCTGTGGTAAAATTGGTATAGACTGTTCTCTTAAAGTCAGTTTCCAAGAGCCTATCCACGATGTTAAGTGAGGACTCCCTGTAATTCTAACCTCTATTCCTTACTTTGCCTTGAAAAAATTATTCCAGGTTTCCCTTTTATTCTGCATTTCAATGCTATTGCACAGAAGCTACATTTAGCATCTTGTGCACATTTAACTATAATGGGATTTATCTCTTGTTAGTAATGACTGTGAATATGGATTAAAATTGAAGCTGTGATTTCCCTTGAGTTTTTCCTCCTCCTCAAAATTCTCTTTGTAATACTGTCTTTACTGTATTCTCTTGATCGAAGTTTCTCATCCAACCTTTGAGCTGAAGATGTCCACATAATCCACCAATTTGGATTACCTTGTCAAATTTGACTGATTGGACAAACTAGGAGATAACTTGCTATGGTGCAGATTTTATTATCTGTACTTCTATTTCTCACTTGCATTTCATATTACACTTTTATTCCCCAAAAAAAGGCACTTATCTTGGTCTATCATGTTTAAATACATTTATTAAGTATTCTTTATAGATTTATTCATTGGTCTATGTTCTTTTTAAAAATATATATTTTTTTTATTGATTTCAGAGAAGAAAGAGGGAGGGAGAGAGGGAGGAATGGAGAGAGAGAGAGAGAAACACCAATGATGAGTGAGAATCATTGATTGGCCACCTTCTGCATGCCCCACACTGGGGATCGAGTCTGCAACCCCGGCGAGTGCCCTGACTGGGAATAGAACCGTGACCTCTTGTTTCACAGGTTGACGTTCAACCACTGAGCCATGCCAGCTGGGCAGTCTATGTTCTTTTATTAAATCCTATCCTGGGCTATTTCATTGAATTGGAATGATTATATTGAGCTAGAGGGTGGAAAGGTAGGTTTGTTTGATTTTTTTTTTTAAGTTGACTTCAGAGAGAAGAAGGGAGAGGGAGAAATAGAAACATCAATGATGAGAATTGTCCGTCAGTTGACTCCTGCACTCTCCTTACTGGGGAATGATCTCCAAACTGGGGCATGTGCGCTGACCGGAATCGAACTGTGACCTCCTGGCTCATGGGTTGATGTTCAAGCACTGAGCCACACTGGCCAGGCTTGTTTGATATTTTGACATTTCAAAGGCACCTAGCCCTGAATGGGTCTGCCTAGGACCGACCGGCTGGTAGTATGTGGGTTCTTGACTTCATGCAGGAAAGATTTCGCAGTGCGAGTCCAGGTGATTTGGGGGGTATGTTTATGAAAGCTGGGGACAGTGAAACCAAGAAGGGCTGAGCACAGAAGAGGCCACAGGAGAAGCATAGGCGGGGGTACTTTGGCTTTCCAGAAACGCTATGGGAAGAAATGAGCCTAGGCAGGGCTGCTTTGGCTCACTGGGAAGTCAGAGAAAAGGGGGCCTTGAAGACAGGTTCAGGGGGTTAGCCCTGGACGAGCTGCCGCTGCCCATTGCTCCCCTGGTAGCACGTCTCGTGGGGAACCTTGGAGTCCTGCGGGGGTGGGGGGAAGAGAGAGGGAAGGAAAAGGCACTGGGAATGTTCCCTGGAGGGAGAGCTCCTGCTGGGTCCTTTGTTTGAGGCTTGTTATCTCCGTCCTGCAGGCATGAATCTTAGGGGAGGTCTCAGGGAAAGGTTTCAGCCGACTATTCATCCACGTGTGTCCTTTTAGGGTCAGTGATCTCTACTGATTGGTCAGCACCAGGGCAGGGGGTCATTAGTCATTGCAGCTGATCCTGGCATGGACCACCTGGTTTTGCTGCTTTTCTGGGCCTGGAGGCCAAGATGGTTATCTCTGGGGAGGTGACCTTCTGTATTTGGCTGTGAATTGCTCAGCCAGCTTGTTCAGCTATCTGTCTCAGCTTCCCCATTCTACTCGCCAATAAATGTTCCTAGCATCTCACTATCCTGCCTCAAAAGAGGTTGATTTTCTAGGCTTTGAAAATTTAAGCCTTACATGATTTTCATATAAGGAAGGACAAGTGCAGGGGTCCTCAAACTACGGCCCGCGGGCCACATGCAAATACAAATATTGTATTTGTTCCCGTTTTGTTTTTTTACTTCAAAATAAGATATTGCAGTGTGCATAGGAATTTGTTCATAGTTTTTTTTTAAACTAGTCTGGCCCTCCAACGGTCCGAGGGACAGTGAACTGGCCCCCTGTTTAAAAAGTTTGAGGACCCCTGGACAAATGCATGTAAATGACAGGGGAAATATTTAAGCCTCTAACAGACCCTAGCTTCCTATCACTGAGAGTGTTCTAACAGAGGTTTGGCTGCCCACCAGCCTCACTTGTAAATCTGGAAAAATAATAGCATGTGTTTATCAGGTAGGAAGGGGGTCCTTGTAGATGCTGGGAAGTTGCATGAGGGTTGCAAGGACCTCAGTTTTTTGTTTGTTTGTTTTTATAACCAATGCCCTGGCTCAATGGTTAGAGCATCAGCCAGCTCACCAAAGAGTCAAGGGTTCAATTTCCAGTCAAGAGCATGTTCCTGGGTTGCAGGTTCAATCTCCGGCCCTGGTCAGGGCACTTGAAGGAGGGAACCAATCCATGTGTTTCTCTCACATTAATGTCTCTCTCTCTCTCTCTCTCTCTCTCTCTCTCTCTCTCTCTCTCCCCTCTCCCTCTCTTCCACTCTCTCTTCTACTCTCTCTAAAAAATCAATGGAAAAAATATCCTTGGGTGAGAATTAACAAAAAAAACATTGTCAAGTTTTTTTAAGTTTTTTTAATTGAATTTTAAAGATAGAGGAAGGGCGAGGTGGGGAGAGAGAAAGAGAGGGAGAGGGAGTGGGAGAGGGAGATAGAGAGAGAGAGAGAGAGAGGACGAATGAATCTGGGATCCACTGCCTCCTGCAGGCCCCCAGATGGCGGATTGAGCCCCAAACCTGAGCATGTGCCCTGACCAGGAATGGAACCAGCAAGCTTTCAGTGCATGGAACGAAGCCCAACCAATTGAGCCACACCAACCAGCGCGGGACTTTCTCAGTTTTAAAACTGAAAGTCCCACGTCCTGGAACCCCCTTAATCACAGCTGAGCTAAATGGCTGAGTTCTGTGAGGTCCTAGGATGCAGGGCTAACCTCAGGCCCCACTGAGAGGCAGGAGCATGTTTGTTTTCCATGCCTCCTAGTAGGCCTCTCTTCCTCAGCTGCCCAGGGCTTTCACTGCTTTCCCTTGTCTGTTCTCAAAATCTGCTCTGCCAACTGCCAGTTTATCCTATATAAGAAAAGCTTAGGTGCCGTCGCGTGACATCGCCACAAGATGGCTGGCAGGGGAGGGCAGTTGTGGGCAACCAGGCCTGCAGGGGAAGGCAGTTGGGGGGCAACCAGGACAGCAGGGGAGGGCAGTTGGGGGCAACCGGGCTGGCAGGGGAGGGCAGTTGGGGGCAATCAGGCCGGCAGGGGATCGGTTAGGGGGTGATCAGGCTGGCAGGCAGGCAAGTGGTTAGCTGCCAGCAGTCCCAGATTGTGAGAGGGATGTCCGACTGCCGGTTTAGGCCTGATCCCTGTGGGTGTCCCAGATTGGAGAGGGTGCAGGCCAGGCTGAGGGACAACGCCCCCCTGCATGAATTTTGGGCACTAGGCCTCTAGGATAAATAAATAAAACAGATGTATAAATAAAACATATGCTTAAAACGTTACTTTTTCAAGTGCTATTTACAGATACCAGATATCAAAGCCATAAGATAAAATAATGTTTCTCAAGTGTTTGCAAGTATCAGCATATCTTGGAAGTCAGCAGGCCCTTACCTAACCATAATATGCTGATAAATTTAATTTCCTCATACACAGTAAGAATAAATATGTGAGCCTGGCTGGTGTTGCTCAGTGGTTGGGCCTTGACCCATGCACTAAGAGGTCACTGGTTTGATTCCTAGTTAGGGTTTTGGGCTCCATTCCCAGTAGGGGACAAGCAGGAGGCAGCTGATGGATGTTTCTCTATCTCTCTCCCTCTCTTTTCCTCTCTTTCTAAAAATCAATAAAAACATATTTAAAAAAATAAATTTGTGAATATATTATACATCTTCAATTTAAAAAATCACTAGCTAAGAGCATAGGTATCCACTTTTAAAAGCTTAACAAATTCATACCTTAGGTTTCTTTTATTATTCACCCATTTTATTATTTACTGGGACTCTAGAAAACAAATGATAATAAGCAAAGGTTTAATAAAAATACATGGAAAAAACTTAACTTTGAGAAAAACTACCTATTCTCCTTTCTGCAAATTAAGATTGTTGTTATAGTCTAGTTCACAAAACACCTGAGTTACAAGAAATTATCAATGGACTAAACTGAGGTAAGCAAATGAAACTCCAAATTCAGATATTAACCAGTTGTGGTGGTATTTGAATCATGATATAATAGAAGCAACATGGAATTTAGTAAGTGACTAGGTAGGTTTAGAGAAATGTTCTCCAAACTTTGGCCAGCAGTAAAAAAAATTTTTAACTCACTCCCAAAGTATGCATATCTCTTTATTTATAAGTTAGGATATTTCACAATACCAATACAATATGCACACAATAAAAATAAATATGTAGGCATTTCAACAGAGGGGTGAATATAAATATGTTTTAGCATTTAGTGCCTGCACCCACTTTAAGGATCAGTAGTTTGGATAACTCATATTTAGACTATTACTTCATTATTGCCAGTTCCCTAAGTCACATAACAATGTCGCTGCCTATCACAACTAATCCTATATAATAAAAGGGTAATATGCAAATTGACCCTAACAGCAGAACGACCGGGAATGACTGGTCACTATGACGCACATTGACCACGAGGGGGCAAACGCTCAACGCAGGAGCTGCCCCCTGGTGATCAGTGTGCTTCCACAGGGAGAGCTCCACTCAGCCACAAGCAGGGCTGACAGCTGTGAGCGCAGCGGTGGTGGTGGAGCCTCTCCTGCCTTCTTCCCCCCCACTTTCCTTGGCAGCACTATGGATGTCCGAATGCAGCTTAGGCCCGCTCACCCTGAGGGGTCCGGGGCTGCCAGAGGGATGTCTGACTGCCAGCTTAGGCCCAATCCCCTGGGGAGCAGGCCTAAGCCGGCAGGTGGACATCCCCCAAGGGGTCCCAGATTGCAAGAGGGTGCAGGCCAGGTTGAGGGCCCCCCCTCCCCCCAGTGCATGAATTTTCATGCACCGGGTCTCTAGTTCTACAATAAGTTTAGATGGAGTTCTCAATTTGCTGACTCATCTGAGTGCCCAAGCAGTATCACTTGCATCTCAGCCTCATCCTGTGTCTGCACAAATTCCTTGCATGGCTTCGGTTCCTCAGCATATACCTGCTATGTCTGAACCTCCACAGAGATTGTACATTTCCAAACGTTTCCTTTGCCCACTTAAAAATCAGTGGATGCAGAGTACCAGGAGTGGGGAGGTTGTTATCTAATTCCACAAAAGTTGTCTGTTTTATCTCAACCGGGAAATTTTGTAAAAATTTATCTTTATTGTTGAGAGTATTACAGATATCCCCCATTTTTCCTTCTTTGACCCTTCTACCCAGCTCCCAACCCACCCCAGGCCTTGCCCTGTCTATTGTCTGTGTTCATGGGTTATGCATATAGGCATATAAATCCTTCGATTAATCTCTTGCCACTCTCCCTCATACCTTCCCTCTGAGATCTGTCAGTCTGTTCCATGCTTCCATGTGTATGGTCCTATTTTGTTTTTTAATGTAACATTGTTATGATAATGGAACTATACTTTGGTTTTAGAATTTTTATTTTATTCTTTGGTTAGATTCCAATTCTTAAAAGTGAAGAAATTGTTTTTATCTATTTCTATCTTTTTCTCTATATTCTTGAACATATTAATCATAGTTATTGTAAAGCCTATATCTGTTAACTTTAATACCTGGCTCATCTGTGGATCTATTGTTATTGTTTATTGGACTTTTTTTCTTTCTCTCTTGGCTTTACTTTGATATGTCTAAGATTTTTAAAAATGGATTCTTATGATTGTGTGTAAAAAAAAGTATAGAGCCCAGCTGGTGTGGTTCAGTGGTTGAGCATCAACCCATGAACCAAGAGGTCATTGGTTCGATTCCCAGTCAGGGCACATGCCTGGGTTGTGGACTCAATCCCCAGTAGGGGATATGCAGGAGGGAGCTGATTGATGATGTTTCTCATCATTGATGTTTCTCTCTCTCTCTCTCTCTCTCTCTCTCTCTCTCTCTCTCTCCTCTCTTCCTCTCTCACTAAAAAGATCAATAAAAACATAAAAAAAAAAAAAGAATTCTAGAGGCTGTTCCAGATGACATTGTCTTCTACTAGAGAGGGTTTACCTTTTCTTCGCTAGGCAGTGCAGAGATGTTAAAACTGAGTTTTCACTTATGAAACCAGCAGCAGTCAAGATATGAGATCGGCTGAAATGTTTAAAGACACACTGCCCAGAGTACCAAAAAGAAACAAGTGGATGCGGGATGCCAAAAGCATGATCCCTAAACAGTTCTGGGACCAGATGGTAGTTGGAGGGTTTTTGATTATCTCTTGCCATCTGTATGGCTAACCCAATCTTTTTCTTCCAGGCAGTGTTTTCATGTAAGGGCAGCAGAGCACTTAAAATTCCAGAACTGGGGACTTCATCCAGCTTATAGAACAAGTTATATAAACTCTTTTAGTATCTATTTCTAGTGCATGTCAGAATTTGATCTTAGACTTTCAGTTTAAAATACTACCTGGTAGCTAGGATGTGAAGGCTACAAGGAAAGGAGTGGGGAGAAGACCTACAGCTACATAAAACTACTCATTGCTGTTGATATCAATCCCTCCCCCCCCCCCCCCCCCCGGACCAGAAGGCTGTGGCTGCACAGCACCAAATTGGCTTTGCTCAGTTCACAACTTGAGGCAAAACAATCACAATAATATTTGGAAAATATGGAAAATTAGATAAAAATAATGAGAACCATGAGTCTATCGACCTTCTGTTAGTTAACTTTTTAGTCTTTTCCCTCTCTTGGTTTTTCCATGCACAATTTTTACACTGTTTTCATCATTCTCTATGTTCATTTTTGCAAGTTTTTCTTATATATTATTATTAAAATATTTTCTGTATTTTTTAGTCTTCAATATATAGTCTTCAAAAGCATCATATTTAATGATTACATGATATTCCATAGGATATAACTTTTTTAAAATACTCACCTGAAGATATTTTTCCATTGATTTTTAAAGAGAGTGGAAGAGAGAGGGAAAGACAGAGAGAAATATCAATGTAAGAGAAACACATCAGTTGGTTGCCTCCTGCACGAGGCCCGACCAGTGCCTGGGCTGGGTAGGAGCCTGCAACTAAGGTACATGCCTTTGACTGGAATCGAACCTGGGAACCTATCTACTGAGTGAAACCGGCTGGGGCGGACATCACATTTTTATTTTTTAAATATATTTGTATTGATTTTAGGGAGAGAGATAGAAACATCAATGATGAGAGAGAATCATTGATTGGTTGCTTCCTGCACGCCCCCTACTGGAGATTGAGCCCATAACACAGGCAAGTGCCCTTGATTGGAATCGAACCCAGTACCCTTCAATCCACAGGCAGACTCTTTAGCCACTGAGCCAACCAGCTAGGGCCAGACATAACATTTTTAAATCATTCCACAATTATACTTACAAATATTTTGCTATTTTTAGTAATTCCATAATGAATACTATTGCATTTATAACTGTTCATTTTTTAATTTAGGATTATTTTACTGAGATACTGTTGAATGTGCAGAAGTAGATTTGGTGGTCAAAGTTAAGAACATTTTAAAGTTCCTTCATACATACAGCTCAGTTGCTCTTCCAAATCAAAACAATTCTTAAAACTCCTCTCATCCTGACTCTATAAAATCCTAAGTAACCACAACTTGAAGCTCTATCATGGTCGAAAATGATGATGCAACATACACTAGGGGTTTTGTCCTGTGATTCAGCGAAGTCAGATCTGTGGCACAAGTAATCCTGCTGATGAGATAGATGCCTACATTTTACTGTAACTAATTTTCTTATTTACTTATTTATGCAAAGCTATTTAAAGAGCATTTTGGGGGGAAATCTGTGGAAATTTAACTATGGACTTGATAAGAGAAAAAAAGTTTCCCTTCTAAGTTTCTCCCCAACTATAATAGAAAATAGTTTAATCCTCAGCGAACAATAGTCATCTTCTATCCACCTACTGGAAAAAAATTTTAAATTTGCAAATTTAAATCACTATACAAGCAGCACTTAGCCCTGCACCATCAACATGACACATCATCCCCTTGGAAATTACATTTTACTCTCAAGAGTCTTCATCTCCTCATTGGCTAGGAAAGAGTCAATGAAAGTTCCCTCTGAGGAGCAGCCCTTCACAGAAACAAGTTTTACTGGTTAAGCGGCACACTATCTGTGTTAACTCTCTAGGGCTGCTGTAACAAATGACCACACACGTGGGTTAAAACAACACAAATTTATTCTCTTAGAGTTCCGAAGGCTCTAAGGCAGCATTCTTCCTTGCCTCTTGCAGCTTCTGGTGGCTCTCCTTGGCTTGTGACAGAATAACTCCAATCTCTGCCTCAGTCCTCACATGGCCTGCTCCTGTGTGTTTTTGTCAAATACCTCTCTGCCTTTCACTTCTAAGGATACCTGTCACTGTATGTAGGGCTCCAAAGGGTCGCAGGTTTGATCCCAGGGAGGCAACCGGTCCATGTGTCTCTCTCACATTGATGTTTCTCTCTCTCTCTGTCTCCCCCCCTTCCTTCCACTCTCCCTAAAAATCAATGGAAAAATATCCTCAGGTAAGGATTAATTTTTTTAAAACGAAGAAAAAAGCTCTTCAAATCTTCAGCATGCATAGATAGTGCATTTCAAATTAGCAAAGAAATATGCAATACTATTTACTGTATAATTTTTTTCACCCCATTACTTGTGATATGTCCCTTGAATTTTCCTTCTAAGTATAACTGAGAGAGTTTGTGACTTCAATGTTTTGCTTTTTTGAATATGATAGCTATCCTTGTGATATTATTTACTTATGTTAGAATAACTTTGTTTTTGACATTATTTACTTAAGTTGTTAAAAAGTATGCGTGTATGTGTATAAAATATGAGAGTTTTAAAAAAAATGGTATAGTCCTTTTTCAATTTACCTTAGGGAAGAAGAGAGGGAGGGAGAGAAACATCAGTGTGGGAGACATACATCAATTGGGGATGGAACCGGCAACCTAGGCATGTGCCCTGACGGGGAATGGAATGAACCCACAGCCTCCTGGTGCTCGGGACAATGCTCCAACCAACTGAGCCACACCAGCCAGGGCTACAATATGAGAATTTTAAAAGATCTTATAATAATAATTTTATTTTTTTCTTCCTAGATAAAAAAATAAGGCACATGTGAGGTAATTACTCATGGTGTTAGTGTAGGTAGGCAGCTAGGTATTAATAAAGGGAGGAAGCAAAGGGAAGCAGGCGTTATTAAGCATAATAAACCTGGGGAGGCTGAGCCTCACCAGGAAGTTACACCTTCACCAGGAAGCTACAGCTGCACACACCCCAGGGCTGTCCCTGGAGAAGGGGGGGTATAGACGTGCACAATAGAAGTAAAAACGCTGCAGGGGGAGGTGCTGGACCATAGAGGCCTGTCAATCTAACCTGGGAAAGGGCTCCATTGGCTCGATGGTGTATCCACAGGAAAGCTTGGGAAGTTGATGGGTTATTTTGAAAGATCACCGGTTCCTTCCCGAGCCCGAGATGATCTACACCCCGGGGGCAGAGTTCTCTCTCGCGCTCAGTAACCCGCGCTGGCCCGGTTCGCTCATGTGTTCTCTCCACGGTAGCCGTGGGGCCCTCGCCGCCGGGTGGCCATCCGAACGCCGGCTCCAGCAGGAGCCTGGATGCCGTAGCACAGCAATGGGCTGAAGCCAGGAACACACGCTAAACTAACCAGATGGTGAAAAAGACTGGACTGCGCTGACAGATTTTTCTTTCAATATTTTAAAGATGTTTCTCCACTGACTTTTCATTTGCATCGTTTCCAACAAGGACTCTCATGCCACCCTTATCTTTGTGCTACCACACTTCACATGGTCTTTGTTCTTCGGCTGCCTTTAAATTTTTCTCTTTTTCACTGGTTTTAAGAAATTTGGTTATGACATGCCTTGGTATAGTTTTCTTCATGTTTCTTGGGCTTGGAGGTTATTAAAATTCTTCGAACTCTGAGTTTATAGTTTTCATCAAATTTGGAAAATATTTGGCCATTATTTCCTCACATATTCTTTGTTTCCCTCTCTCTTCTCTCCTTTGGCCACTTGAAGTGACCCCATAGCTCCGTTAGGTTCCATTTTGGGTAGTTTGCACTGCTATGTCTTCAAGTCCACTGGCCTTATCCAGTGTGTTTTTCATTTTAGACAGTATAGTTTTCATCTCTAGAAGTTTGATTTGTCTCTTTATCAAATATGCCATATTTTTTATTAATATTTTCAGCATATGGAGTACAGTTACACAGTTGTTTTAAAGTTCTTGTCTGCTCTTCTAACATGTGGATCAGTTTCAAGTCTGTTTTATTGATTGATCTTAACCCTCATTATGGATCACTTTTTCCTGTTTCTTTGCATGCCTAATAAGTTCTTATTAGATGCCAGACGTAGCAAATCTTACTTTATTGGGTGCTGGATATTTTCATATTATGGAGCTTTGTTCTGGGATACAGTGAAGCTACTTGGAAACAGTTTAATCCTTTGAGTCTCGCTTTTAAGGTTTGTTAAATGGGACCAGAGCTGTGGTTAGTTGAGGGCCAATTATTCCGCCCCCCCCTCCCTCCACACACACACTGAAGAAAGACTCCTCTGAGTAATTTACCCAATGCTCTGTGAGTCATGCGGTCTTCCAGTTAGGCTGAGGGAAAAAGGCAATATTCTAGTCCTGTGTCAGCACTGGGTATTCATTCCTCAATCCTTAGTTTAGGGTGGTCTTCTCCCCAACATTACGTAGTTTCCTCACATATACACTGAGCATTTCTCTGTCAAATATATGAGAAGGCCCCCCCCTTCATAACTCCAGAGTTTTCTCAATGTGTAAGTCTCTCCTCTCCAGCACTCTTTCCTGTGAATTCTAGCTGCCTTGGTTTCCCCACACTCTCAGCAATGTCCATACTACCTGAAGCAATCTATAGATTCAATGCAATCCCTACTAAAATACTAACGGCATATTTCTCAGATCTAGAACAAATATTCCAGAAATTTATATGGAACCTAAAAGGGTCCTGAATAGCTGCAGCAATCTTGAGAAAGAAAAACAAAGTAGGAGGGATCATAATTCAAGATATCAAATTATACTACAAAGTCACTGTAATTAAAACAGCCTGGTACTGGTACAAGAATAGGCATATAAATCAATGGAACAAAACAGAGACCCCAGAAATCAACCCAAGCCATTATGTTCAATTAATATTTGACAAAGATGGCAAGAGCATACATTGTAGTAAAGACAGTCTCTTCAATAAATGGTGTTGGGAAAATGGACAGGTACATGCAAAAAAAAAATGAAACTGGACCACCAACTTACATCATATACAAGAATAAACTCTAAATGAATAAAAGACTTAAATGTAAGTTGTGAAACCATAAATATCCTTGAAGAAATCATAGGCACCAAAATCTTAAACATCTCTCATAGCAATATGTTTATGGATACATCTCCTAGGGCAAAGGAAACGAAGGAGAAAATAAACAAATGGGACTATATCGAAATAAAAAGCTTCTGCACAGCAAAAGAAACCACTAACAAAACGAAAAGGGAGCCCAGTGTATGGGAGAACATATTTGGCAATGATACATCTGAAAAAGGGTTAATACTTAAAATATATGAGGAACTCATACAACTTAACAAAAGAAAGACAAACAATCCAATTAAAGAATGGGCAAAAGACCTAAATAGATACTTCTCCAAAGTGGACAACCAGATAGCAAAGAGACATACAAAAAATGCTCAAAGTCACTGATCATCAGAGATGCAAAATAAAATGACAATAAAGTGGCTAGAACAGGAAAAAAAAAGAATGACTATCATCAACATATCAGCAAATGACAAGTGCTGGTGACGATATGGGGAAAATGGAACCCTAGTACACTGCTGGCGGGAATGCAGACTGGTGCAGCCACTGTGGAAACAGTATGAAGTTTCCTCAAAAAATTATGTATGGAACTCCCATTTGTTTCAGTGATCCCACTTCTAGGAATATATCCTAAGAAACCCAAAATACCAATCAGAAAGAATATATGCACACCTATGTTCATAGCAGTACATGAATTACGGTTTTTCATTTATGTGATAATCATGAAAAACGGATGTAGCTAAGGTCTGTAAACAACCCAAGTGCCCATCAGTTAGATGAGTGGATAAAAAATAATTGGTACATTTACACAATGGAATACTATGCAGCTATAAAAAAAAAAAAAGGAGCTCTTACCCTTTTTGACATCTTGGAGAGACCTGGACAGTATTATACTAAGCGAAATAAACCACTCAGAGAAAGATAAGTATCACATGATGTCACCTATATGTGAAATCTAATGAACAAAATAAACTGATGAATAAAATAGATCCAGAGAAATAGAAGCATGGAACTGACTGACAAATATCAGAGGGAAGGTGGGTGAGGGGGTGGGAAGTGAGGAGAGATTAACCAAAGAATTCATACCAGTATGCCTAACCCATGGACACAGACAATAGTGCAGTGAAGGCCAGGGGTGGGGGTGGGGGGCAGGAGGCAGGGTTGTGGGGGTCAATGAGGGAAGAAGCGGACATCTGTAATACTTTCCACAATAAAGATAAATGAAAAAAATAGTTTTACCTTATACTGCAGATGAAAAGGGCTTGATGAGTGAAGAAATCTGGTGTTCTAATTGGTAGGTATACTGTGGCTGAAACAAAACTGTAGTTCTGTTCTGTACACTGAACTGGGCTGGCTCTAACTTGGGAGTTGCTGAACGTTTAGTAAGAGGAGGCACACATAGGCATTTTTTTTCTTTTCTTGAAGTTATGCAGCTAGATGATAGCGAACTATGTCCATGGTAACCAATAAGAAGTGCTCAAAGGAGGCACCTACCTTTCACAGGTTATGTGGCCACCTCTCTGTGACTTAAAATCTCAAAGCCACACTGCCCTCTTGGACATTATATTTCAGAGTAAAATATTCATGGAGATCTGTGAGTTCCTAAAGAACCTTTAGAAGAAACTTTGGAATTATGGTTTTTTCATTTATGTGATAATCATGAAAAACTGATGTACATGCATTTGGAATCATCAGGACAGGGCCCCATATTGCATAATTTCTGGGGCGGTGTCACACTGTGCTGATTTGTGCTCCAGGAGAGCTGTTCACCAAGATGTCGAGAAGTTCTCTAGTTCCCGTCATCACCTTAAAACTGTTGGCAGCAAAACAGCACCGGGTGTTAGACCTTGGTTCAGCAACATTGGTACTTAAGTTCTGGCTAAGAAAGAATTCAGAGGCAAGACTCAAACTATAAGAGAAAGTTCATTTAGAAAGTCACAGAAGTAGAAGTGAGCCATAGAATAAATGGGCTAGCAAACGAGTTACAGAGGCAGTAGCAGGGCCCTTGGAGCTTAAAAGAGACACATACCTCGAGGGACAAAAGAGGAAGGAAAGATGCAGGCATGCTAGGGTGTGCGGGGGAGGGGGGGTGTGGGGGGGGGGGGAGAGAGGGAGCGTGCAAGGGCCCCTGTCTTTTTCTTTTCTTCTTTAGTGCGGGGGAGAGTTCCTGTCTTAAGGACTTGTATCTGGAGAACTCAGGGGAGGATCTCAATAGAATATTCATCAGTTTTCCAGGTGTGCCCCCTCAGGGCTGTTTTCTCCACTGATTGGTCAGGGCCAGGACAGGGGGTCGTCAGCCAATGCAGTGGTCCTAATGTCAGCCGCCACTTTGGTTTGTCTGATTTTGCTCCTTCTCTGGGCCTGTAGCTGAAACACAGCTGAGGTTAGAAATCATCTCTAGGGATCTATGCTTAAGGGAGTGGTCACGCAAGGGCTTGTGGTTTTGCCCTGTTGCTAGGCACCAGGTCTCTCCACCCCGGTGACCCTCTGCACCTGGCCTATCATTCCTACTCTACTCATGCCTACCTAACTACCTACCACAAACCATCTATTGCCACAAAGCTTTAGTTGGGTGTTTGCATTTGATTCATTCATTCTTCAAATGATTACTGAGAACCCTCGACAGCGGCCCCATTTTAGGCGCTGGGGATTCAGGTTCATTTTCTTTAAGACTCTGTTCAGCCCTGGCCGGGTAGCCCAGTTGGTTAGAGTGTCATCCTGATAGGCCAATGTTGCAGGTTCAATCCCCAGGCAGGGCACATAGAAGAATAATGCATGCATAAGTACGTGGAACAACAAATAAATGTTTCTTTCTCTCTCATATAAGTAATAGAGTAAAAAATGTAAAGGAAAAGTCTGTTCAGCTGATATAACAGGAAATCTAAATAAAGTAGTTTAACCAAATGAGGAGCAGGGAGGGGAATTCTTTTTCTCACATAAAAGGAGTTCAGAGTCTAGGTCTCATGCAGCTGCTCAAGGCAGTCACAGGCCCCGGTTCCTTCTGTTCCTGCTCTGCTCTGGCCGTGAGCAGCTTTCACAGCCATGGCTGCACCGTGGTGGCCACAGCTCCAGGTAACAGGTCCACATTCCCCAGAGGAAGAGGGGCCAAAGAGAGCAAATCAGAAGAGTGTTGTTTCTTTTAAAATTGGGACAATACAGAGAAGATTAGCATGGTGCCTGTGCAAGGATGACAAAAAATAAACAAAACATTTCCCAAAGCCCCACCCAGCTCCTTCTGTTTGCATCTCATCCCACGGCCACCCCTGGCTGGACAGGAAGCTAGGTAAGTGTGCATTTTAACTAAGCATATTCCACTCCCAGCATACTTTGGGGACTGTTAGGACAAAAAGGAAGGGAGGGAGGAAAAGACAAAAGGTGGAAAACAAAGGGAAAACTGAAGGACGGGAAGGAAGGAAGCATTTTCAGTTGGCGATCGGAAGTGTCTGCCAAAGTAGTGAACAAGACAGACAAGATATCTGCCCTCATGCAGCTGCCTTTATTATCTTTAACAGCTTAATTTCTGTCACATCCTGATTAATTTCTAGTGATGTCCAAACTGGAACATTGAGGATTTCCCCCCTTTCTTTAAATTTTATTTTTCAATGATAGTTTTTATCAGTGGCTCCCAACCTTTTTTTGGCCACGCCCCACCTAAGCATCTCTAAAATCCTGATGCCCCACCCCCACCCCCGTGACATATAATTCTTTTTTTTATATATATATATATTTTTTTATTGATTAAGATATTACATATGTGTCCTTGTCCCCACGTTACCCTCTACCCCCCACCCCCCCCCACCCCCGCTCATGCCCTCACCCCCCCGTTGTCCATGTCCATTGATTAGGCCTATATGCTTGCATATAAGTCCTTTGGTTGATCTTTCCCCCTTACCCCCACCCTCCCCTACCTTCCCTCCAAGTCCCGACAGTCCAATCAATGCCTCTCCGTCTCTGGATCAGTCCTTGTTCATCAGCTTATGTTGTTCATTATATTCCACAAATGAGTGAGATCCTGTGGTATTTATCCGCTCTCCAGTTCCATCCCTGCTGTGGCAAATGGTAAGAGTTCCTTTTTCTTCTTCCTCTTCTTAAAGAATACCTTTCAGCATTTCATATAATGCTGGTTTGGTGGTGATGAACTCCTTTAGCTTTTTCTTATCCGTGAAGCTCTTTATCTGACCTTCTATTCTGAATGATAGCTTTGCTGGATAAAGTAATCTTGGTTGCAGGTTCTTGCTATTCATCACTTTGAATATTTCTTGCCAGTCTCTTCTGGCCTGCATGGTTTCTGTTGAGAAATCAGCTGACAGTCGTATGGGTACTCCCTTGTAGGTAACTGACTGTCTTTCTCTTGCTGCTTTTAAGATTCTCTCTTTATCTTTTGCTCTTGGCATTTTAATTATGATGTGTCTTGGTGTGGTCCTCCTTGGATTCCTTTTGTTTGGGGTTCTCTGCGCTTCCTGGACTTGTAAGTCCATTTCTTTCACCAGGTAGGGGAAGTTTTCTGTCATTATTTCTTCAAAAAGGTTTTCAATATCTTGCCCTCTCTCTCCTTCTGGTACCCCTATAATTCTGATGTTGGTACGCTTGAAGTTGTCCCAGAGGTTCCTTACATTATCTTCATATTTTTGGAATCTCTTTTCTTTTTTCTTTTTCGGTTGGGTATTTTTTGTTTCTTTGTATTTCAAATCTTTGACTTGATTCTTGGGATCCTCTTTTCTGCTGCTGGATCTCTGTAAATTATTCTTTATTTCAGTCAGTGTATGCTTAATTTCTAGTTGGTCCTTTTTCATGTCCTCCATGGTCTCCCTATACTTATTGAGGGATTCATTAAATTTATCGGCGGTTTCCATAAAATTCTTGAAAAACCTTATAACCGTGGCCTTAAACTCTATATCCAATCGTTTGCTTTCCTCCATTTCTGTCATTTGTGACCTGTTAGTTTGTCTCCGCATTTTGGCAGCTTCCCTGTGTTGATAGAGTGGCCCTGTGCGCCAGGTGTCCTGTAGGGCCCAGTAGCTCAGCCTCCCCAGTTACCTGGGGTGGACACTCTTGGTGCACTCTTGGTGCCTTGGTTGTTGTAGAATCACTGGGAGGAATTGACCTCCAGGCCAATTGGCTGTGAGAATCAGCTGTGTCTAAAGTGGGAGAACTTCTGTGCTGAAGACACCCTTCTGGGGCAAGACTTGCTTCAGTGGGGCTTTGGTGCTCACTGAGTCTGCTCCCTGAGTGCGTCCCTTATGGATCTGAGGAGTTGCAGTCTGGATGGACCCCCTCTGACCACTGGGTACAGTGGCTCCTGGATCTAAGGAGGTGCTAATTCAGCCTCTGCCTGAGGCCACACAGCAGGAGCCACGAAGAGGCTCAGCTGTGAAGCAATGCAAGCCGCTGCGGGGCCTTGGGCCTTCTCTTGGAAGTTCCAGGTCTGCCTGGTTCGGCTGCAGTTAGGTACATTCACATGCAAAAGCCTCTGCCGCAGCCTGGGTGGGGCGGGGTCTCAGGGAGTCAGAGGGCGGAGAAAGCAGCCATGGCCGATTCTCCGCCCGGAGTCGCGCGTCTCAGTGTTCCGGTAACGGCTGCAAGCACCTCTGAGGGAAAGCCGCCCTCAAGTTCGCCTGCTGCCGGTCAGACCAGCCTCTCCCCGTATGAGCCCTGGGTCCCCAGAGACTTCCCGGAACCGGAGTTCAGAGCAGTCAGGAGCTTGTGACTCAAAAAGTCAGCCGTGTCCTCAGGTGCCACCCCCTTTCCTCGCGCGCGCGCGCCGCCGTACCTCTGCACTTCACCTCCGCAGCGCCTCTGGCTCTCAGCGTGCTTTTCTTTCCTTCTAGTTGTGGAATTTACACTCAGCCAGCCTTCCTGTTGTTCTGGATGATGTTTGCTCGGTCCTTTGCGGTAATTTTCAATTGTTGTGTGAGGCGATAATTTCCCGGTGTTTACCTATGCCGCCATCTTAGTTGCTTTCCCGGCTCATCCTCTTATGATTATTTATTTTTGTTGATCCTCATCCAAGAGCATTTTTCCGTTGATTTTTTTTTTAGGAGAGAGTGGAAGGGAAGGGGAGAGCCAGAGAGAGACGTCGATGTGAGAGAGACACGGTGACTGGTTGCCCCTGCCACCGGGTTGACCGGAATCAAACCCGGGACCCTTCTGTCCATGGGCTGATGCTCCACCCACCATGACATATAATTCTTATTATTCAAAAAGTGAACTCCTGTTCACGTGGAGGAAGCCTAAAAGGCCATTCACTTGGTCTAAACAAGCTTCCAAAGAACATGGCATCCATGAAAGAGAAAAATAAAAGAACAAAAGGACAGTTGAAGTACTGAGGAAGAAATCACTAAGAAATTGCTAAAAAAAAATAATAATAATAATATGAAGTGATATGAAAAAAATAGCAAATAAAGTTTCAAAACATAGTAGAGAACTGAAATGCATAAATATGTCACAATATATATTTGTATACTGTATATGAGGCCCATAGAACCATAAGAAATGCAAAAAAATCACTATTAATAACTCAGCCTCGAATTGCCCCCCTTAAAAATTAAATTGCCCCCCTGTGGGGCACGTGCCCCACGTTGGGAACCACTGGTTTATACTCAACATTATTTTGTATTAGTTTCAGGCGTATAGCGGATGGCCACACAATCACATATGTTACAAAGTGCCCTCCCTGACATTTCAAGTACCCGCCTGGCACTGCTCATGGTCATCGCAGTATTATTTACTGCATTCCCCATGCTCTACCCTACAACCCTGGGACAATGTTGTGACTACCGATCTGTACTTATTTCTTTGATGCTGGGTGGTGCCTAGGGAAGACAAGGGAGGCCTCCACCAGATCCAGGTTCTTGGCATGGCCCAAGGAGGAAGTAGAGAGTGTGACAGAAAGATTTAGCCAAGTACCGTAGCTTTTTTAAAGTGATAGTACACACTTGAGAAGTGAGAGAGGGCAACATAGGAGAATAAGATGCAGCAATGGTGTCTGGGTAAAAGTTTTTTATTAAATGTGATCAAGGTGGGAGGGGATAGGGTAGTCCTCAGCGTCTCGTCCTGGTGAGGTGAATGCTGACAAGGCTCATCACTGTTACAGGGCAGTGAAAAACTAGGAAAAATCCAGGGCAAGAGGAATAGGGAAACTGAGACAAGAAAGTTAAAATAAGGCTAAACAGGGTGGGTAATTTGCAACTGGCTTGTAAATAACAAGCCATTATCTTTCCCAAACCAAGGGCACTTGAGAGCAATGGTTAAAAGCCCCCTAGCCCTAGCTGGTTTGGTTCAGTGGATGGCGCGTTGGCCTGCGGACCAAAGGGTCCCAGGTTCAATTCCGGTCAAGGGCACATGCCAGGGTTGTGGGCTCGATCCCCAGTGGGGGGCGTGCAGGAGGCAGCCAATTGATGGTTCTCTCTCATCATTGATGTTTCTATCTCTCTCTTCCTCTCTGAAATATATATATATTTTAAAAAAGAGCCCCCTAATAAGAGAATTCAGGAAATGGGGGGAGAAGAGGGAGAGAAGGAGGGGAGTCTAAACGAAGAAATAAGCTGTTTTGGGGAAGGAGAAAGGATGAAAAAGGTCAGTTTTATTTATTTTTTCCTCCCTACCAGAGAAGCCAGCAGTCTCAAGGCTTGGCAAGATAAAGTTGCCAGGTGCTTCTCATGAATTCTGAGACGGCCACAACAAAGTGAAGAGAAACCTTGAGACTAATCGGTACCAAGATATTCAGCAGGGAATTTTGAAACCTATAGACAGGAGGGTATATCATTCCTCAAACCCCCATACAACTTGCTCCTCAGGTTAGCTGAGAGCCCACGTGCACTTCGTAAGCCAGATGTCTAAGTTTGCTGTCCTTGCTTCTTTAATAAACGTGCTTTAATTGTTTGAATAAATTGGCTTTAGCCCTAGCCGGTTTGGCTCAATGGTTGGAGCATCAGCCCACAGACTGAACGGTCCCGGGTTTGATTTCCGTCAAGGGGATACACCTCGGTTGCAGGCTCAATCCCCAGCTCGATCTCCGATCAGTATGTGTGCGGGAGGCAACCAATTGATATGTCTCTTTCCCATCAATGTTTCTCGCTGTCTCTCCCCTCCCTTCCACTCTCTCTAAAAATCAATGGAGAAAATATCCTCAGGTGGGGATTAACAACAACAAAAAATTTTTGAGTAAATAAATTGGTTTTATCACAATGCAACCAGGGTCTCTCATTTAAATTCATTTATACAAGAAGATAAGAATGGAGGTTGGGGACAGCCCTCTCCCTCTGGCTCAGGGAGCTGTCCACTAACCTTTGCGGGAGTCTAGGGGCAGCCTGTAACACCTCCTCACCAGATAGCAATTTCTTTTTCTTTTTTGGTCCTCTCAATTACAGGAAGTTGGGGGGTGGGGTGGGAAATGGGGACTAGGTGGTCAGTGGAGGTTACATCTGCAATGTTCCAGCCAAGATGGAAAAGGGAGAGGTAGAGCTTGAGGCCATTGTTCCCCATTCTAACTTTCCTGCCTCACCGTCGCCTTTTTTAACCAGTCCCCTGACTCTCTGAAAACCATCAGTCTGTTCTCTGTATCTATGAATCTACATACAAGCGATATCATATGGTATTTGTCTTTCTCTGACTTATTTCGCAGAGCATAATACCCTTCAGGTCTACCCATATTGTCGCAAATGGTAAGATTTCATTTTTCATGGCCAAGTATATCCCACCACTTTTATATTCATGTTTCTATTTATGAGCACCTGGGGTGCTTCCATATCTTGGCTATTGTAAGTAATGCTACAGTGAACGTAGGGGTACACATATTCTTTCAAGTTAGTGTTTTGGTTTTCTTAAGTTATATACTCAGAAGTGGAATCCCTGGGTCAAGGCAGTTCCATTTTTAATTATTTGAGGAACCTCCATACTGTTTTCCATAGTGGTTGCACTAATTTGCATTCCTACCAACTGTACACAAGGATTCCCTTTTCTCCACATCCTCACCAACACTTGATATTTGTGGGTTAGAGGCCTGGTGCACAAAATTCATGCATGGGTGGGCTCGCTAGGCCTGGTAAGCGATCAGGGCCGATTGGGGCAGGCTGATCAGGGCTGGGCTAGAGAGGAGGCGATAGTTGCTGGGCCAGGCACGGAAGGAAGGAATGCTGGATGCTGACGCCGCAATTGTCGGTGCCCCGCCACTGCACAGTTCCTGCCTCCCCCGCTCCTCCTTCCCTCGCTGCTGCACCACCACCCCGGCGGGCAGGCAGTGGGCTGATCAGGGCCTGCCGGCCAGGGGGGACGGATGGTGCATGGGAGGTTGGCCGCCAGCCTTGAGGAGGGAGTCGGCCCTCAGCCCCCCTGGGAAAGGGGCCATGTTGGTCGCCACCCACCTCCGGTTCCCCGTCCCAGCCTGGGCCTGCCGGCTGTGGGGAGGGACCATGGGAGGTTGGCAGGCCAGTGGAGGTTGGCTGTGGAAGTGCACTGACCACCAGGGGGCAGCTCCTGCATTGAGCGTCTGCCCCCTGGTGGTCAGTGCATGTCATAGCGACCGGTCGTTCTGGTCATCCCAGTTATATTTATATTTGAGCATAAGGGAGAAAGCACAGAGAAAAGGAAGGTCCCATGAACTGACTCAAGGACTGGCTCTGCTCAGCTGCTTTTATAAGCTGAGTGTAAAGTGGGCTTGTGCAAAACGGCAGGCCTTTTTAAAAAGGTAGGCGTGCAGACTTCCAGTTCAGCGGGGGGGGGGGGGGGGGGGGGGCGGAAGGGGAGGACTTCCTTTTCCAGCTGTGTTGCCTAGTAACTGGGGTTGTGCCTGCGCTGTGGGGGCAAGATGTCAGACCAATAATCATTACCGCCACCCTAAGGTCCTATAACAGTCAAACCTTGATCAACTGTGCGTGAGGGTCAGTAGTTTATGCAGGAAGAAGGAGCTAAAATCTGCTTCCCCTGTGTTTTTGAGGAGGGAGTGGAGGGGTGGTGACATTTTTGCTTGCGTTCCTCCTGATCACCTGGTCTTAACTTGGCTTCCTGGCCCACTTGGTATGTTCTATTCCTGGGCCTAAGTCCTATGCTGTCTCACTTCTTAACTTACAAGTTACCTCTTCAGAGAGACCCTTCCCCTGTTTTGTTTCATTCATACACTTATCGCCCTCTGGCATTTCCTTGTTGACTTGCTCAGTGCCTGTCCTTCTCCTAGTGAAACCAGACAACCAGTCCGTTACTGCCAGTTGCCAAGTCAATAAGCAGAGACAAAGTTGACTTTTTATGGGTGTTTATTAATCAGATAGCTGCCAATCTGAGCGAGCAGCAGGTATTAGCACCTTGGAAAACTGCTCTGCCATTTCCTTTCAAACAAATGTTTATATAAGATTAGTGGGTGGGGAAAAAAAATCTACAGTTAGTGAGTTCCCAGGGTTTGCCTTCTTTCATTGTCCTTGCAAAGATCAGCCCCAAACACTGTCTCCCTTCAGATAGGCCCTGCCCTTGATCTGGGCTCTGGCTGCCTTATCTGTAGGGCCTGTTCTCCTTCTCGGAACACACCCGTCACTTTCCTGGGGGCTGTAAGAAAATCTCTCCATGATGTCAAAACAGCGAAACCCTTTCCAAACAACTTAGCCTGTTCCTGGAACCAGAGAGCAGTCATCATTTACACAAGAAAAGGTTAAATGAATGGTGGAGTGGGTCACAATCCCCAGTTACACTGGAAGTAGGCACTTTCACTGTCAGATTCACAGGCACACTCCCAAGTGCCTAAAACTGTGGCTGGTCCTGGAAGGAGTTGGAGAAGACTTCGTTAAATAAATAAATTCTGATAAAAAAAAAACAAAAAAACCCACACAACAATACAATTTAACCCCAACAGCGGGGTTCTATACAATATTTTTTCTATAAAGTATGTCTAGCCTGGCCGGCGTGGCTCAGTGGTTGAGCGTCCACCTTTGAACCAGGAGGTCATGGTTCGATTCTCAGTCAGGGCACATGCCTGGATTATGGGTTGGATCCTCAGTGTGGGGCGTGCAGGAGGCAGTCGATCAATGATTCTCTCTCCCTCTCCCTTCCTCTCTGATATAAATAAAAATATATTTTAAAAAACATATTTAAGAATATGCCTAAGTATTACCCAGATTAGGAGACACTAGATTATAGGGGCCATGAACTCCCTTAAACTGTATGAAGTATGTGTGTGTTGAGAGAGATTGGTAGGCATGAACGTGCAGGCCCACATGCATTTTTCTGAGAAGATGCATCCTAGCTTTTTTCAGGTTTTCAAATGACTCCCTAACTTCAAAAATCATTACAAAACACTGTGCTACTGGCTTGAATATACCGAAAATTTTCTACAAGTGTTAGTGGGCACTACCCTAATTTATTACTAAGTATTTCTACATTAAAAAAAAAAGAGAGAGAAATATATGTATATTTCCACATCATAAGGACTCTTTCTTAGGATGCTAACTATGAAAAGTTTCCTTCCTGGTATCAGCAGTGTCCTTCCACCGAGTAACCGCCCGGTCATAAAAAACCCATGCCCAAAATCCCACCCCCGCCCCCCCACCGCCGCCAGCCGTGGTCGCACATAGCCTGGTGACCTCATTCCAGCCTGCCCACGTGTCTGGAGCTGTCATTAGCTGAAGTGAGAACAGGGGCATCTGCTGGCTCCTCTCAGCAACTGCCAGGTGGACCGTTTCTCTGGTGACAGTTTCCTCACACTCAAATACTTGCTCAGAAACACAAACTGCTTTTCCTTTCCGGTAGGATTTGGAAAGGCCCAGTAAGACACATAGTGATAACATTTCTGCCCACAAAAGACGCCAACCATGAAACTGAAAAACAAAATGCACCCAGCGCACCGGATGTTCCGCTCTAGCTTCAGCCATGGAAAATACATGGTAGAAAAGCACGTGTTATCTATGGGATGACATATTCCTTGAAAATCAAACAACAAAAAATGCAATGGCGGAGGGGCAAGATGGCTGTGGTGTAACAGGAGGCTGAGTGCCCTTGCTCCCAGCCACTGACTGGATTTACAGGTAAAATACTGCATGGTCAGCTTGAAAGAACAAGAGGAGTGTAGCTGGTTGGAAATATTCTGTCTAAGGAGCACTGAAGAAACAATGCAGAAATTGGAAAGAAAGGGGGGGGGGGGAGGCAGCTGGTTTTGCTCAGTAAAGAGCGTCAGCCTGGGGATTGAAGGGTCCTGGGTTCAATTCCAGTCAAGGGCACATGCCTGGGTTGCAGGGTTGGTCCTCAATAGGGGGCATACAGGAGGCGGCCAATCAATGATTCTCTCTCATCATTGGTGTTTCTATCTCTCTCCCTCTCCCTTCCTCTCTGAAGTCAATAAAAATAAATAAATAAAATGACAATGAGTTACCACTTCACATCTACCAGAATGACTATCACAACAAATTAACAAATGACCAGCGAGAGGCTAGGGAAGGAAAAGTCACTCTTTGGGGGAAGGGGTGGGGGGGAGGCTGTCCCACCTACAATTGATTGTACCTGGATTGGCACCTGAGGCTCTCCACCCTGGTGACCTTTTGCACTCGGCCCATCGTCCTTGCTCTGCTCATGTCTGTCTAACTGCCTATCACAGTAACACCCATTACAAACAGAAAATTTCCAATACTGGACAAGGAAGGATGAGAGGGGAATAAGCATCCCAGCCAAAAAAAACCCTTTATGTGTATTATCATAATTTGTTATTAAGCCAATTACATGCTTTCCTTCTTCATCCACTGTCACTGTACCTTATGATATGTTTGGCCAGGTGAACTAAGGTTCTCCACTATTTCATTATCATAATTGGTCATCAGAATATCATTGTCTAGCAGGTGGGAAAGATTAGCAGGTACCCAAGTTAAAGTTTTCATATCTAATAAAGGGAGTGCTGGGAAACCATAAGGAGGACAATAACAACATAAACCATCTTATGTACATCCAGTCAAGAACAATTAGGTGATACAAGGTTTGAGCAGCAGCCACTTGTGAGCATCCTGGCCCTGTTGACATCTTGGGATAGCGTCTGCCTCCGTGGACTGCAGCTTCTCACCCTTGAAAAGTCTTTGATGGCCACTGCAGGTGGATGTAAGTGTTAGAGACCGGGGCAGGTGTCCATCGCTGTTAGGCACCTGATAAGGTAAGGTCCCTTGCAACAATGTTGGAGAGGGTCTTGAATTAATGTCTTTCCCAATGGACAAAAATTTTCTGGTTGTTAAGTCCTGGTCTTTGAAGTCTTTGTCTCCTGGGAGTATTGTGAAATGATTGTTACTAATTTATGTCAGGGACTTAGGAGCCATGAGATCTGCTTCAGTTTTCTCAGGTTAAATTATTGTGCTGTAGGTGCTTGTTAGACATTAGGAAAATGAGCCATTTATCAAATAAGTTGCATTTTTTCTCCTGTGGGTGGTCTGTCTTTGCTTAAAGCATTTTAAACCATATAGAAAATCTTGATTTTTATGAAGTCGAATACATTAATATTTATTGTATGGACTCTGAGGAGAGAGTTTTGTCTTAGAAAGGTATTATAATATTCTCAAAATTATTTAAAAATTGTTACCATGATTTCTTCAAGAACTTCTTTAATATGCTAATATAGTGGGCTACATTATTAAATTGGCTAACAAGGAACAATTATTGTAGTCCCGTGATAAATTCTACTTGGTCATAATGTAGTATATTTTGGTTATTACTGTATTAAAATTTTTTGCTCTTAACTTTACAGGAAATTTTCAATAGTTTTTCCTTTTTTGGTGCTATTCTTATTTAAGGTTATGCTAGTTTTATATAATAAATTTCCATCTTTTTCTGCCATCTAGGATAATTTCTATAACAGAAATACGGCATATGGAAAGTTTGATAACATTTACTGTAAAATACGGGTCTAATGATTTGCATAAGTTGTATATCTTAATTTGCAAAATATATCCTACATAGAAAAACAGAATATTGTAACAAATACCTCTATACCCGTCACCCATTTTATGTATTTTTAAAATATATATGTATGTATATATAAATATTTTAAAATATATTTTTGTTGATTTCAAAGAGGAAGGGAGAGGGAGAGAAACAGCAATAAGAATCATTGATTGATTGCCTCCTGCAGATCCACCACTGGGAATCCAGCCCATAACCCGGGCTTGTGCCCTGACCTGACTGGGAACCGAACTGTGACCTCCTGGTTCATAGGTTGATGCTTAACCACTGAGCCATGCTGACTGGGCAACCTATCACCCATTTTAAGAAATACATTATTTATTTATTAAGACAGAGAAAGGAGAGAGGTGGGGGCGGGGGGGAGAGATTTGTTGTTCCACTTACTTATGATTCATTGGTTGATTCTTGTATGAACCCTGACCTGGGATCTGATCATAACCTTGGCATATCAGGATGACACCCAGCCAACTGAACTACGCTGGCAGGACAAGAAACCAACTGAACTACCCTGGAGGACAAGAAACACATTCTTACAGATACAGTTGAATCCCTCTAAACTGTTCCCCAATCCCATTCCTCTGTGTTCCTCCCCACACATATACTATCCTGATTTTTAAGAAACTCCATCTCATGGCTTATACATTTGCTATTATTAAAATAACAAAATTCACTCAAAATATTATACTGTACTTACCTTTTTCAACTTGCTTTTTCTTTTTTAATCTTATTTATTTGTTGATTTTTAGAGAGAGAGGGAGAGAAAAGAAAGAAACACTGATTTGTTGTTCCACTTATTTATGCATTCAATGGCTGATTCTTGTATGCGCCCTGACTGGCATCAAACCCACAATGCTGGTGTGTCAGGACGTTGCTCTAACCAACTGAGCTATCTGGCTGGGGTTCTGCAACTTGTTTTTCTCTCTCAATATTTATAGTATGTTGTTACATGAAGCCCCAGATCATGAGTTTTTTTTAAATATGTTTTTATTTATTTCCGAGAGGAAGGGAGCGGAAGAGAGAGACAGAAACATCAATGATGAGAGGGAATCATTGATTGGCTGCCTCCTGCACATTGGACTGAGCCTGCAACCCAGGTATGTACCCTTGACCAGAATCAAACCTGGGACCCTTCGGTCCGCAGGCCAACATTCCACCCACTGAGCCAAACCGGCTAGGGCCAGATCATGAGTTTTTAAAAGGTGAATGCTGCTGGGCTGGTGTGGTTCAGTGGTTTGAGTGTCAACCTATGAACCAGGAAGTCACGGTTCGATTCTCTGTCAGGGCACATGCCCGGCTGTGTCCCCGATTCCTGGTGGGGGTGTGTGCAAGAGGCAGCCTATCGACAATTCTCTGTCATCACTGATGTTTCTGCCTCTTTCTCCCTCTCTGAAATAAATTTAAAAAAATATTTTTTAAAAGGTGCGGGCTATCCAATGTTAACATTGTTAGATACTGTTGATGGATATTTACATTGGCTTAGGTTTTTGACATAAGTCTCTGGCATAATATTTCTTTTGTCTTTCTCTGCCATAAACCCCATCGTAAGGGGAGAATGAGTGCACATGAGCATTTAAAAAATGTTTTCTTTTTTCTTCAGTTGAGAGCCTTTCAGTGTCCTGGAGCAGCGACCTTCTGTTCTCCTGTGCATTCTAAAAGCACTGGTCTTGCCCAAGTGTCTAATTTATTCCCAAGAGAGCTACAGAGCCTTCATACTTTTCTTTAGTGTTAGAGGCCCGATGCTCGAAATTCGTGCAAGGGGCTTGGCCCCCGCTGCAGCGGTGGTGGTGGCCACCTGTGCCTTGGCCCCTGCCTGCCGCAGCTTCGTCCGGTCTAATTAGCATATTACGCTTTTATTATTATAGATACTTTTGGGAAACGAGAGGCAAGCTCTAGTCTTCAGGTAGAAGTCTGGAGTCTGGAGAGAGCTGCATCAGTGCTTAGATTCTGCTATGTCAGCAAGTTAGCAGCATAAAACTTAAAGAGGAAAGAAGTGATTTTTACTGTTTAGTAAAGACTTTAGGGGTTTGGGTTGGTATCCTTTTCATTAGAGAGCTCCTTGGATATTTATTGGGTTTATGAGCTGGGTATTTTACAAATCCCTCCTCCCCCACCCCAAGCCCCCTCATCTTCTTAGACATACCAAATTTGTTTCCTTAAGTATTCTATTACCGAGCTTTAACTTCATGGACTCCTTCCTTCAAGCTAACAAATGAAGACTTTTTAGAATGAATAGCTGAAATGACATGTGATATGTATACTTTTAACCCACTGTATGCCACAAGCATCTGTAGACACAGCGGCAGACCTTCCCCACAAGCCATGCACATATATATAAAAAAAAAAAAATGTTTTCCCTAAGTGGCAGCTCTGACCAACTTTAAAATCATTTTTCATGAGAATTTTCAGC
Organism: Myotis myotis; assembly: GCF_014108235.1. Taxonomy (NCBI): domain Eukaryota; kingdom Metazoa; phylum Chordata; class Mammalia; order Chiroptera; family Vespertilionidae; genus Myotis; species Myotis myotis. Next base: position 72,995,167 of record NW_023416315.1, read on the forward strand.
TGAAAATATTCAAGAAAACCCGAACTGTGAGTAATATATTTATAATATTCATTGCAAATTGATTTTTAAAATTAAATTCAAAGTATTGTGGCGTGTGGGGGTAGTTTCCATTTTGGATGTGTGGCAGTTAACTGGTTAATCTATGTCTGATACAGTGACATTGCAATGGAAATTGATATAGTTTCTAACATTGTATGTTTAAAACAAGCATACTTTTCTTAGATTGTAACAAAAGTAGGGATAAAAAAATGATTGTGCCATATTAGCCATACTTTTTAAATATATATTTTTTAAAAATATATTTTATTGATTTTTTACAGAAAGGAAGGGAGAGGGATAGAGAGTTAGAAACATCAATGAGAGAGAAACATCAATCATCTGCCTTCTGCACACCCCCAACTGGGGATGTGCCCACAACCAAGGTACATGCCCTTGACCAGAATCGAACCTGGGACCTTTCAGATCCCAGGCCAACGCTCTATCCACTGAGCCAAACAGGTTATGGCTAAATATATTTGTATTGATTTCAGAGAGGAAGGAAGAGGGAGAGAGAGAGAGAGAGAGAGAGATAGAAACATCCATGATGAGAGAGAATCATCGATCGGCTGGCTCCTGCAAGCCCCCCACTGGGGATCGAGCCCACAACTCAGGCATGTGCCCTTGCCCATGACCAGAATCGAACCTGGGACCTTTCAGTTCGCAGGCTGATGCCAAACCGGCTAGGGCTAGTCTAGGGGTGGGCAAACTTTTTGACTCGAGGGCCACAATGGGTTCTTAAACTGGACTGGAGGGCCGGAACAAAAGCATGGAAGGAGTGTTTGTGTGAACTAATATAAATTCAAAGTAAACATCATTACATAAAAGGGTACGGTCTTTTTTTTTTTAGTTTTATTCATTTCAAACTGGCCGGAAGCCCGCGGGCCATAGTTTGCCCACGGCTGGACTAGTCATACTCTTTTTATAAGAACACTTTAACTTATCCTTTGTGTGTTGATTTCATTTTGTATTATGAAAATGTAAATGCGTTTTTTAAAAAAGTCAGATTTAATTTTCAACTGAGTAATACTATTGTCTGTGATGTATCAGAGGGAGCCATACTAGAAACCTTGGATGCTGTATTGAGATACAATAGCATTTCCTGTCTACCAGTTACATACATGCATACTACTCACAAAAATATTAGTGTGCTGAAGTAGAGCTTAACTCCTCCTTTGCAGGAAAACTTGGCTTGTTATCCCTTTAAAAGCTACATTTGGTGGTGGTGATGGTGGTGGGGGAATCAACCAATGAACTCATATGCATATATGCATAACCTATAGACACAGGCAAAAAGGAGGGGGGCAGAGGTCAATGGGGGAAAAGGGGACATATGTAATACTTTTCAACAACAAAGATTTTTTTAAAAGCCAAGCTAGATAAGTTAGGCTTGATGTTTATCTTACAATCTTTTTTTTTTTTTTTTACCTGATAATGTTAGTTACCTTAAGAATCTTTTAATATATTTTATTGACTTTTTACAGAGAGGAAGGGAGATAGAGAGTTAGAAACATCGATGATGAGAGAAACATCGATCAGCTGCCTCCTGCACATCTCCCACTGGGGATGCACCCGCAACCCAGGTACATGCCCTTGACCAGAATCGAACCTGGGACCTTTCAGTCCGCAGGCCGATGCTCTATCCACTGAGCCAAACCGGTTTCAGCTTATCTTACAATCTTAACGCATTTTATATGTGTTATCCATTGTGTGCCTTCCTAAATAGGCTCAAGGTGTTCCAAGATACTGACTCCCTCAACCCCGCAGGCATCTGGCAAGCAGCCCCACCCATTCCTCCCAGAGTGCCTTACACATGGCATTTTTTAGATGTTGTGATGTGCAAAAAGTTGGAAAATAATGCTATAGAGTATCAGGACTACTTTGCAGACAACTTTAAGAAAGTTTTATCTTTTTCTGACTCTACAATGCCTAGAATAGTCCTCTGAACAGTGATTAATCTCAAATGACCTGACATTAATGTCTAATACCTATTAGACCTTAAAAGTTTAACTGGTGCCCTGACCAGTGTGGCTCAGTTGGTTGGGCGTCACCTCGTGCACCAAAATGTTGCTGGTTCGATTCCTGGTCAGGTACTAGTACATGCCCGGGTTGTGGGCTCGATCCCTGGTAGGGATTGTTCGATGTCTTGCTCTCACATCGATGTTTTTCTCTCTCTAAAAATTAATAAAAAATCTTTGGGAAAAAAAAGGTTAACGGGTTATTTTAATTGGTGAATATTTTGCGTATTCGCCAATAGCTTTTGATAATACTCAGAATGTCAAGTTTGAAAATTCCTATACAAAAAAGTTTTGCCTTTAAGTTTTGCCTTTAAGTTTTCAGTTTCAAGGCCAAAAGTACTATGATTTAGAAATACAAGTACATTGTGATTCTGCTTTTAAACAATCTACCATAGAGAAGAAGTGAACAAAAATACGTTCTTCTTGGATGTTTCATAACATGAGTGCATTACACAGAATACTTGTGTTAACTGCTGGCAAAATATGACTTAGTATTTTATACCCTCAGCTGACAAAGGCACAAGCTGATTGTCAGCATGAAAGGTCTTTTCGAAGGATGGTGTGATTATTAAGTAAAAAATGATTTTAACCACAGAAAAGACCACCCAAATGCTATAGAATTATCCTAATTACTTCCCTAAGAACTTCACTTTCAGGAATATTTGTAATGAACCAGAACTTCTAGTACACCTTCCTTTGAATGCTCCTGTTCTTTAGTTTCCAAAATCCTGACAAAGGAAAAGCCTGTATCACATATTTACCTAATTCACAGAAATGCATTATAAATTTGTATCCCAGGTACACATTTTGTATAGTCTACAAAAGTAGCATTCATATCTGAAGACTTAGGTCTGTCATAATTCTCGATTTCAATGTCCTCAAGCAACCCCAGGCTCTAGCTCTACAGTTGCTTGAACTCCTCTCCTCTTTGCACCTCAGCCAGTCACTCCCTTGGCCATACTTGTCATTACTAATAACTCGAACTCCTCAAAATCGCATTTTTAAGCACTCTAGCCCCCACTTCCTACATTTCTAGATCATTCCTTTCAATATCTCAACTCTAAACATGCCATGGACGAAAAAGGGGTTCTGTAGTAAGTCATAAATTCCTAACTGGGCAAGGCCATGGTGGGTAGTCACGCCCTGGGCCTATAACTTCTTTAGTGAAAGGTTTTTAAGCCAGCCCTGCCCATTTTTCTTGTGCATCTAGGTTAACACACCTTTGACATGCTAGAAATAATAACTGCTCCCAAGAGAGCACATAATCTTAACTATCCTGTAATCTAAGCCTGCCTTGCTTTCTTCCACCTACATGTAATTTGTCCTTAAATTCCCTCCTTTTATCTCTAATGCATAAAAATAACTGCAAACTCTCATTCACTGGAGCATTTCAGAGCTTGCTTCCCAGCAACGGCTGTCAGTTTGGCTCAAATAAAACCTTCTAAATATTTTTACAGGTTTATATATTTCTTAAACCAACAATCCATTGATCGTGACACAATTTCCACTACCTTTCCTCCTCCGTCAAGTCCTCACTTTCCTGCTTACCTGCTTTAAATTCCACAGACTGGTATTATAACCTTGCCTCCTTTTCCTTGTGAGTCATATCTTCTTAGCAAAACCACAAACTTGGTTAAATTCAATTTATTCACTCTATACCCACACTCATACAACTTTATATGGCTGAAGAAGAAGAAAGGAAGAGCCATACTCACTGGTCTCACTTTAAATTCATTATCACTCGCCTTGAGGCGTCCTTCATTTTCTTTGGCTCTCACAGTGTTTCCCGTTCTTCTGGCTCAGAGCGCTCCTCTACCCTAAGTCTCTAGTATGCAACTGCTACAGGCATTTCCCATGGAAACCTAAAACCCAGCTCCTGACCAGCCCTTCCCACCCAAATCTTCCCCAACTTTCAGCTCCCATATCCGAGGCATTCTTTTTATCTCACATTCCACAAACCATCTTTTGAAGTCACAGCCTAGTTATCACCTCAGGCCAAACCAGCATTCTCTCCACTACATTATTGAAATAGCCTAATTGTTCTCCCCGATTTTGCTCTCTCCACATTTCAGCCTATTCACACAGACATAATGGATCCTAGTAAAACTACATCCCTGAAGCTTTCGGTTATGCTGGATTTCCATTCTTGCACTTTAATAAAATGCTAATTTTAGACCATAAAAGACTACTCTATTGCACAACCATTATTTCAAACTATGTTCTGAATTATTTGGATACATATTACCTTTCACATGCACACCACCTTAAAAATAGGCACATGTATTTTCAAGAAAGTATTCGAGGTCATAAGACAGAGTCAAAGCCATCGACCTTCAGGGGATACAAACCCACAATAGCCCCATTGATACAGCTGAGCTAATTAAAGATTCATAGATGCCCAGCCCGTGGCACAGTGGTTGAGTGGGGACCCATGCATCAAGTGGTGGCTGGTTAATTCCTAGTCAGGACACATGCCCGGACTGCAGGCTCATTCCTCAGTATGGGGTGTGTAGAAGGCAGCTGGTCAATGCTCCTCTCTCATCCATGCTTCCCTCTCTCTCTCCCTCTCCATTCCCCTCTCAAAAAAATTAATCGATAAAAACATATTTTAAAAAAAAACTTTAAGTCTTAGGTTCGCCGCTGGAAAGGCCCGGGTGCAGAGGTGTGGCAGGAGGTGCTGAGGCACAAGGGCTGCTATCAGAGCCAGCCATGGCTCATTGGCACTGCAGTGCCCGCTGCTGTCAGCAGCCCCTGCCCTGCCTCCCCCATTTCCCTACGCAACCAGGGAGTCCCACACCTCTCGCCTGCTCCAGCGGTAAGTGAGAATGCCAAGGTGCCAGAGTGCCAAGGGCGGCAGTGGCAACAGCAGTGGCAGCACTAGTGGCTCCAGCAGCAGCTGCGGCCCAGGAGCCCAGAGAGGTCTTTGAGTTTGCAAAACCGCCATGCAGACCTTCCCAGAGACGTTGTGCCACCTAAGAACCAACAGAGAAAGCTGGTGAACAAGGCTTTGATTCTTGCCTTACTGTCCTATCTAGGACCTCCATTATAATGCTGAATAGAAATGGTGAGAGATGTTCTTGCTTTGTTCCTGATTTTATGAGAAGGTGTTTGTAATTTTATCACTAAATGTAATATGAAATTCTAGGCGTTTTATGAATGCTCTTTGTATTTCTAAATTGAGAATTTGGTCAATCTTTTTCTCTAATTAATATGATCATGTGGCTTTTCATCTTTATATTGTTAATATAGTAAATTACATTTATTGATGCTTTGAATGTTAAATCACCTTGCATTCCTGAAATATGCTTCACTTGGTCATGATGAAATTTTTTTACAAAAATTAAATCTTTATTGTTCAGATTATTACAGTTGTTCCTCTTTTTTCCCCCCATAGCTCCCCTCCACCCGGTTTCCACCAAACCCTCTGCCCTTACCACCCCCCGCCCCACTGTCCCCATCCATAGGTGTACGATTTTTGTCCAGTCTCTTCCCGCATCCCCCACACCCCTTTCCCCCCTGAGAATAGTCAGTCCACTCCCTTTCTATGCCCCTGATTCTATTATAATCACCAGTTTATTCTGTTCATCAGATTATTTATTCACTTGATTTTTAGATTTACTTGTTGATAGATGTGTATTTGTTGTTCATAATTTGTATCTTTCCCTTTTTCTTCTTCTTCTTCCTCTTCTTAAAGGATACCTTTCAGCATTTCATATAATACTGATTTGGTCGTGATGAACTTCTTTAGCTTTTTCTTATCTGTGAAGCTCTTTATCTGACCTTCAATTCTGAATGATAGCTTTGCTGGGTAAAGTAATCTTGGTTGTAGGTTCTTGCTATTCATCACTTTGAATATTTCTTGCCACTCCCTTCTGGCCTGCATAGTTTCTGTTGAGAAATCAGCTGACAGTCATATGGGTACTCCCTTGTAGGTAACTGACTTTTTTTCTCTTGCTGCTTTTAAGATTCTCTCTTTGTCTGTTGCTCTTGGCATTTTAATTGTGATGTGTCTTGGTGTGGTCCTCTTTGGATTCCTTTTGTTTGGGGTTCTCTGGGCTTCCTGGACTTGTAAGTCTATTTCTTTGACCAGGTAGGGGAAGTTTTCTGTCATTATTTCTTCAAATAGGTTTTCAATATCTTGCTCTCTCTCTTCTTCTGGCACTCCCATAATTCAGATGTTGGTATGCTTGAAGTTGTCCCAGAGGCTCCTTACACTATCTTCATATTTTTGGATTCTTTTTGCTTTTCCGGTTGGGTGTTTTTTGCTTCTTCGTATTTCAAATCATTGACTTGATTCTTGCGATCCTCTTGTCTGCTGTTGGAACTCTGTATAATATTCTTTATTTCAGTCAGTGTATGCTTAATTTCTAGTTGGTCCTTTTTCATAACCTTGAGGGTCTCACTAGATTTCTTGAGGGTCTCATTAAATTTATCGACGGTTTCTAGAAAATTCTTGAAAAACCTTATAACCGTGGTTTTGAACTCTATATCCAGTAGTTTGCTTTCCTCCATTTCTGTCATTTGTGACCTGTTTCTTTGTCTCCGCATTTTTTATGGTTCCCTGTGTTGATAGAGTGGCTTTCTGTGCTAGGTGTCCTATAGGGCCCAGTGGTTCAGCCTCCCCAATTACCTGAGGTGGATACTCTTAGTGCACCCCTTTGTGGTCTTTGTGCACAGTCTTGTTGTAGTTAAGCCTTGACTGTTGTAGGAATCACTGGGAGGAATTGACCTCCAGGCCAATTGGCTTTGAGAATCAGCTGTGTTTGTAGTGGGAGAATTTCTGTGCTGGAGACACCCTTCTGGGGCAAGACTTGCTTCAGTGGGGCTTTGGTACTCACTGAGTCTGCCCCGAGTGTGTCCCTTATGGATCTGAGGAGTTGTAATCTGGATGGTCCCACTCTGACCACTGGGTACACTGGCCCTTGGATCTCTAAGGAGGTGCTAATTTAGCCTCTGCCTGAAGCTACCTAGTAGGAGCTATGGAGAGATCTGCAGATTCCTCTTCTTTGTTTGGGTTTTGGAAGTGCCCAGATGAGGCCCAGCTGTGAAGCAATGCAAGCTGCTGTGGGGCCTTGGGCCTTCTTTTGGAAGTTCTGGGTCTCTCTGACCCAGCTGCAGTTTGTTAGGTAATTTTCAGATTGCAAAGGGCCGGGCCTTTCATATGCAAAAGCCTCTGTGCATAGCTTGGGTGGGGCAGGGTCTCAGGGGATCAACAGGGCGGAGCAAGCTGCTATGGCTGCTCCTCAGTCCTACCCTAAGAGGCCCTCGTCTTAGTGTCCCGGTAATCGCTGCAAGCACCTCTGAGAGAAAGCCGCCCTCAAGCTCCGACCGATGCCAGACAGTCCAGTTTCTCCCCGTATGAGTCTGTGTCCCCAGAGACTTCCCGGAACTGGAGTTCAGAGCTGTCAGGAGCTTGAGACTCCCTCCCAACTGAAAAAGACAACGGCGTCCTCAGTTGCCAGCCCTTTCCATGTGCCCCTCCATACCTCTGCACTTTACTTCCGCACCTCCTCTGAGTCTCAGTGTGCTTTTCTCTTTCCTTCTAGTTGTAGGTTTTCCATTCAGCCAGCCTTCCTGTGGTTCTGGATGATGTCCATTTTGTCTTTTACTTGTATTTTTGAAGTGGTTGGGCGAGGCAGCAATTTCTGGTGTTTACCTATGCTGCCATCTTGGTTTCTCCCAATGAAACTTTTTTTTATATACAGGCAGTCCTCGGGTTATCTCGGACTCGACACACATCATTTCGTGGTTACGTCACCATCTCCCATTTATTTATAAAAAAAAAAGTTTCATCATTTCAACATATGTACATATGTGCTTTGTTTCTTATTATTTATTTACCACAAGGTCAGGAGTTATCTTTCTTTTAAATTTTTTTTACTATTTCATTTTATTACTGCTGTGTATGTGCTCCATGTGAGTGATGTTAGGTGCTTATGTAGGTGGGTTCCGACTTACAGCGAAATCGGGTACATTGCTCCGTGCTGTAGGAACAGATTTCCAACGCAACCTGAGGACCTACTGTAGTGCTTCATTTGCTAATATTTTCCCGACAGTTTTGCACCTGTGTTCATGAGGGATGTAGGTCCATGATTTCCTTTCTCTCTTCTTCTCTTTCCCCTTCTCCCTTTCCCTTCATTCTTTCCTGGCTCTCCTTCTTCCCCTGACTAGGAATTGTGATTAGTACTTAGTTTTCTCTGCATGTGTAGATTATCTTATACTAGAGGCCCGGTGTGTGTGTGTGTGTGTGTGTGTGTCCCTCAGCCCAGCCTGCACCCTCTCTAATCTGGGACCCCTCGGGGGATGTCCGACGGCCAGTTAGGCCCGATCACACAGGCAGTTGGACATCCCTCTCACAATCCGGGACTGCTGGCTCCTAACTGCTTTCCTGACTGATTGCCCTTAACTACTTCTGCCTGCCAGCCTGATCTCCCCCTAATCGCTCCCCTGCTGGCCCGAAGACCCCAAACTGCCCTCCCCTGCTGGCCCGATCACCCCCAGCTGCCCTCCCCTGCTGGCCTGGTCACCACCAACTGCCCTCCCCTGCTGGCCTGGTCGCCCCCAGCTGCCCCCTCTTGCCAGCCTGGTCTCCCCCAGCTGCCATCCCCTGCCAACCTGGTCGCCCCCAGCTGACCTCCCCTGCTGGCCATCTTGTGATGTGAGGGCATCATGCAAGGGCTGGAGGACCACCTAGGCTTTTATGCAAATTTTCCCTTCAACCTGGAGTTTGACCAGGGGGTGGGGCTGGCCCACAAACTGCCCAAGGCCCCTCCCCTCCATTGGCCCTGCCCCTGATCGGCCACCCCCAGCCTGATCGGGGGCAGGGCCAACCAGCCAACCTCTTGTGTCCCCTCCCCCAGCAGGTCCGGCCCGATCGGCCCAGATTGGGGCAGGCCAGCTGGACCCCACCTGTGCACAAATTTGTGCACTGGGCCTCTAGTAATTTATAATAGCAGACCTTCTAGTTTAAAACCACTTTTACATTTCTGGAAAAAATCCAACCAAGTGATATTACAAATTTCTCAATATTATTGGATTAGTTTTGTTAATATATTCATAAGTAAAACTGACCTGTACTTTTCTTCGCTGGTTTTGTTATCAAGGTTATTTTAGCCACATAAATGAATTTTAAAAGATTTCCTCTTTTTCTTTTTTGGATAGGATTAGTTATTTGGCAGAACCCTTTTGAACCTTTTCATTATTTATTCACCCTTACAGACAGGGGGTAGGGAGGAGGGAAACCACTTTAATTTAAATGTTATATGGCTGTTTCAGTTTTCTGTTTCTTCTTGAGTCAGGTTGGCTAAATTACATTTGTGTTTCTTCTGAGGCACATTGCATTTATTAAAAATGTATTATTTGGTTCTGTTTTTGAATTTTCAAGCTTACTGGCAAAAGTTGTTTATGGTTTTAGCTGTATCTCTTGTAAACAAAATAACTACTGCATGCTTGCTGTTACCTTGCAATAAAATAAAATTATTTTTTAAAATCATTAAAAAAATCTTCAAAGATTAATCAAGTATTTACTTCACAATCATCATCAGACTACTGAAATGTCTTAAATTTGCCATTTCATTTTCTTAAGGAATCCCAGTATGACAAAAGTTGTATTTTAAAACTACAGAAAACGATTTAACTAAAAATGTCAAAATTTCGTATTTTCAATGCTTTCCAAAGCCCAACAGTGATTTTTAAAAATAAATTAAATAATATGCTTTTATTAAGAAAATTTTAAAAATCTATACAACTCAAGCTAATGAAATACTTTATTGTGCATAATAAAAGTGGTATTTTTTAAAAAAACATTTCCAGGCCCAGACATTTGCAGAAGTATGTGAGGAAAGAATTCCACTGGAGTATAATAAGCGGTACTCGATTGATGAAACCATAATCCAATCCACTCCCTATATTAAATACTTACATTCACCACAGGCTTGAAATCCCTGTAGCATCAGTAATTGTATTTTTAAAAATATTATAAACATGCGTATGATGCACAGGAAGATGGAAAAATTTAGACTGTAACTGCATACCTTATGTACTCCCAGCTTTTCTAATTTACAACCAGTTAAGAATCACAATTTTTAAAGAAAGTATTTTAAAATAATATGACTCACTGGTAAGTGATTTTCTACTCAAATAAATAAGAAAAATTTCATCTTAATGTCACATGGAATTTCAGTACTTTTCAATTCAAGAAAAAAAAAATCAACTGAGACATGGTCATAGTTCAGGATTATATATATATTACAATTTGCCTTGTTATAATACATTTGTGGCTTCATGATAAAAATAACTCAAGAACATATGGATTTCAAGCTAATTTGCATAACTCACAAGAAAAAAGCATTAAATGCATTTCTGAAATAAGTTTTTCATTTAATTTTAGAATCTCAAAACAGCATTAGACCTTGGCCTTGTTTAAAAAAAGTTTAGTTAAACACTAAGCTAGCTAAATAACCTTCTTGAAAGCTTTAAACACAATTGGTATAGAAAATGCTTTCCCTCTAATATCAATCTTACATAAATGGAAGAGGTGAGGGGGAAAAGGTAGACAATTTCTTTAGCAGCATATATGGCTAAATCCATCAACCACCTTAAACTATAAAGTCCATTAATGACCCCTTTAAAAAGAACTGGCAAATATCAAAAGTTACACACTTCATAAACCAAAAGACAATAATTTTAGGGTTATGGTAATTAAAATATTTTTGAAACACTTCAAAAACTTTTAACATTAAACTAGAGGAATCATCTCTTCATTTAAGAAAGGCATAACAGAAAGTGAAAGACATTTAAACTAAACTTATTTTCAATCCTCTTTGAACAAAAGAAATTAAAAATAATGGCTGATTAGCTAAGCTTTGTGCTCTAACCAAACTAATTACAGTGATATTTAAATGGCAACAGCCCACCTGACTGGGTAGCTTGATCGTTCTGAATAATTTTGCAATATTTTTTTTAAAAACACAGAGACACTAAAATGATCCAATCATGCAATGTTCATCTTATGCATTCTGCATCTCTTTGCCAATCTTGTAGCTGAGGATCTTGTTCCAATCAATCTTAGTGCGTGTAACTGGCAACTGTCGACGTAAGGCTTTGAAAGTAGTGTCCGACATTGTCTGATAATTCTCACTGATGGCAGTCTATGAAAAACAGTGGTTAAAGGTTTAAAGAAATTAAAGGAACAGAACAATTTATAAAACACATAGGTGTTTTAGGAAAACCCTTATTATGGCAGCCTGCTTCATTGCTTTTAGAAGTCAAATAAAATCCCAATATGTTTTTAATAGCTGTTTAAAAGCAGCTAAAAGAAAATGCTTATCATTTTGAATAATTAAATTCAAATGAAGTGAAATTATAAATGAGTTAACACTTGAGCATTCTAATTTGGATCTATTTTACTATTATTCACTCAGAACGATTTCATAAATTACTCTTTGTAAGGAATGAAAACTTGTCCAATCCACAAATTAAATGTTTATGCTCAATGTGAAAAGCAGAATACCAAATGAAATATGACCTCAGCAGACACATAATCCAAATGCTTTCGGAAATAATTCCTAAATAAAAATTTCCAATCAGAAACAATCATTTAAAACCTTGGCATATTTTGAAAAATACTCAATTTTGCCTACATTTTCACAAGTTTGCCCTTGCGGTAAAAACAAACAAAAACACACAAAAAGACTACGTCTTATTGCAGTGAAACAATGAAAAAAATTCAGGCTTATGACTAAAATTAAATTTTCAGTGGTATTATTTATAAGCAAATATAGATAAAAGTCTTTTGAAGATCATACCTGGTATTCATTTTCTGCAGCTTCTACAATCTTTATAAATTCTTTTGCTGTTTGCACCTCATTCTGAATAAAAACAAAACCAAAAGGGAATAAAATATTAATTTAAAACTATACCACTATTATTTTTAAATAGGTATGCTATATATGTATGGTTAAAAATGTTATAATTTAATAAATAACTGATAGAAATTGTAATAAAGGGAAAATATTGTAAGAGAATTATTCTAAGTCCAAGGGGAACTAGAAAAAAAAAGTTGAAAAGTTCATAGAATGAGGCTGGTCTCAGAGTTTCACTGGTTAAAGAAGGAGAAATTTTAATAATACTCTTTGCTGAAAAATGCAATTATAACACTTGACATGCATTCCATTAGACAATCTTTATAGGTAAGAAGTCAGATTCCTAATTAATGACTATATTTAAATATCATTCTATAAATAATAATAATAATAATACCTTAAAATATTACCAACTAGGAAGAGCATATTTTAAAGTTTTGGTAAATTTATTGTATTGTTGAAATATATTCTGGAATTCTTTAAACTTTCTAATACGTGGCCTTCTCTGTTTTTTTTTGCTAACAGTAATATTAATGGAAATCTAGACGTTTGTATAAAACAGTGTTAATATAAAATTCTCAAAATACCTTACTATATCATTTATAGTTGACCCTTGAACAACATGGGTTTGAACTGTAGGAGTCTACTTTTTTAATATTTGGATTTTTTTCAATAAATACACAGTACTGTAAATATATTTTTCTTCCTTATGATGTTCTTAATAACATTTTTTTCTCTAGCTTACTTTACTGTAAGAATATATTATATAATACATATAATATATAAAATTTATTAATTGACTGTTATCAGTAAGGCTTATGGTCAACAGTAGACTATTAAGTTTTGGGGGAGTCAAAAGTTATATGCAGATTTTCAACTGTGAGGAAAGTCCCCATATTAAGGATCAACTTATATATTTGCAAGTATATATATATATTTCTATAATGGGTATGTTTTTTTGTCTAAAAACAATAAAACAACAATGAAAACCTGTAAGAAAGTGAAAGACACATTTCTAAAAAACTCAGCACAAACTGATATATTAGTAAAGTTTAATTACTGTAATAACCATCTCTCACAACTCCACAGTCTATAATTTTTGTAGACAAATGTCTCTTTCTCTTTTTTGTTAATCCTCACCCGAGGATATTTTTCCATTGATTTTTGGAGAGAATGGAAGGGAGGGGGAGAGAAAGAGAGAAACATCAATGGGTTGCCTCCACATGAACCTCCACTAGGGCCATGGATTGAGCCTGCAACAGAGGTATGTGCCCTTGACCAGAATCAACCCCCGACCCTTCAGTCCGTGAACCCACGCTCCATCCACTGAACCACACTGGCCAGAGCAACAAATGTTTCATAAGAAGAATCTCTGCCCAATGCCAAACTCCCCAAAGAAGATAATAACCAAATGCCCTGTTTATGCTTGTTCATGATATAGAACTATACCGAATACAATGTCTCGTGGAGAACCAGATATTAGCAAATTTTGCAAGAAGAGTACCACTTAGCACAACACAAATGCCTATGCGAGAATATCACAGTAATGTTATATTATTAATATCCTTGGGGCAATGAAAATCCACAAAGAAACTGATGCACATGCAAGGGAAAGAATGTGTGAAAAAACTTTTTAGGGAAATAAAACCAAGTTCAAAGTTTCTCGAATTTGAAAGCTGAACTTCAAAAAACTTTATTAAATTATAATCCTAATAGAGAGAGAAAAAAGCATACAACACAAACATAAAGGTTAAGTAAAGGATCAGAGATGTAAATTTAAAAGCTAAAACTACAAAATTCATAGAAAAAACACTCAAGGTAAAATCTTCATGACTGTGGGTTAGGCCAGTGGTAGGCAAACTGCGGCTCACCAGCCACATGCGGCTCTTTGACCCCTTGAGTGTGGCTCTTCCACAAAATACCAAACTTCTGCGCACGAAGTTTCAATCACACTGTACGTGCGTGCCCGCACGTGGTATTTTGTGGAAGAGCCACACTCAAGGGGCCAAAGAGACGCATGTGGCTCACGAGTCGCAGTTTGTTGACCGCTGGGTTAGGCAATGGTTTCTATTTATGGACCAAAAACACAAGCAACAAAAGAAACAAACGGACTACAGCAAAACTGAAGTTTTGCCCAGACTGATGTGGCTCCATGGTTAGAGCATTGGCCCGTGGAGTGACGGGTCATGGGTTCGACTCCCGGTCAAGGGCACACACCTGAGTTGCAGGTCCCATCCCTAGCCCTGACTGGGGTGGACCAGGGCATGTGCAGGAGGCAACCAGTCGATGTGTCTCTCTCACATGGATGTTTCTCTCTTTTTCCTTCCCTCTCTCACTCCCCTCTCTGAAAATCAATGGGAAAAATTTATCCTTGGGTGAGGATTAACAAAACAAAATGAAATACTTTGTTCTGCAAATTATACTATCAAGAAAATGAAAAAATATATAGAATGGGAGGTAAAATTTGCAAATCATATTTCTGATACAGGATTTGAATCCAGAATATATAACCTACAACTCAGCAATAAAACACAAATAACCAATTAAGAATAGGCAAAGGATTCGAGCAGACCTTTTAAATACATAAATGACCAATAAATACGGGAAAAGATGCTCATTATCATTACCCATCAGGTATATGTAAATAAAAACCACAAGATACCATTTCATACCAACTAGGATGGCTATAACCAAAACTGGAACCCTCATATACGACTGATGGAAATGTAAAATAACACAGCCACTCTGGAAACAGTCTGGCAGTTTTTCAAAAGGTTAGTCTCCTATGACCCAGCAATTCCACTGCCACATATATACCAAAGAGAAATTATAACAAATGTCTGCACAAAAATTTTTACATGAAAGTTCACAGCAGCAAAAAGTAGAAAACAACACAAATGTTCAGCAACTAATAAGAGGATAAATAAAATGTGGTATATGAAATATTACTTGTCAATGAAAAGGAACGAAATACTGATATTTGCTCCAACATGAATGAAAACTGAAAACATGCTAAGTGAAAAAAGCCAGTCATAAAAGATCACATATTATAAGATTCCATTTATTTGACAGGTTAAGAATAGGCAAATCCACAGTCAGAAAATCGGATTCATGGTTATCTAGGCCTGAGTGATTTGATAGGGCTGGTGGGGTGGGGGGAATGGGGAGTGATTAATAACGGGTACTGGATTTTTAGAGGACAAAAATGTTCTAAATTAGACTGTGTTGATTATTATACAATCCTGTTAACATACTAAAAAACACTGAAATTTACACTCTAACAGGGTGAATGGCATGTGAATTATATCTCAATAAAGCTGCTAAAAAAAGTTAGGTAGCAATTTCCATTACTCACCATCTTGAATCTACCTGAAAACACTTTAATTTGAAGCAGAAATATTGCTTAAATGTTACTTCCAAAACTGTTCTAGTTTTACAGAAGGATTAGGTTGTTTACATTTATTTTAGAATTAATTACTTACAGACACTGTTAGGGAATCTTGTATGTCTTTATGACTCACTAGCTGAACATTACCATCTTCATAATAATGAACCTATTAAAAAAAGAAAGTGCAGAAACCATATTATAGGCAGGAACCATCATGATCCTCATGGCTTCAACAATCACATCATTGTATGTGACTATTAATTTAAGCTGTAACCTAAACTTCTCTGGTGAACTCCTGCCCTCAGTCTAGTGAGAACACTAGTTAGCAGTTCCTGCAGTCACTTAGGCAAGCCCTCCACTGATCTGACTGCTGGACATTTTTACCTCATAAATATTCTGATAGCTAAACTCAAGATTCCAAAAGTGAGCTAACAATACTCCCTCCCCAACGTTGATTCTTTTTTGTGTATTTCTACCAATCATTTAATTCCTCAAATTCAAAGACATGAGTTTATTCACAAAACATTAATTGAGTGATTACTATGTGTGCCTCCTATTAAGAAGGTTCTAGGGACATACAGCTTTTTTTTTAAAAAAAAAAACCCTGACCTCAGATTTCAACACAACATATCAGGTATGTAAAAAGTAAATTAGTAATACTCCAGATTCTCTCTAGCATTAAAAAAAAGGACTTCAGAAAAAAAGATAACACTGCACTTGGGTTTAGCAAAATGACTGACAAATCAGGGAAGATAAGGAAACTTAGCTTAGAGAACAGCGTACTTTATATAGGAAGGCTTGGATGGAATGTGTGTGAAGTCAGGGAGGGAGAGGAGTGGCTGGAGAGATATATATAGTAGGGAACAAGTCAACTTTGGGCCTTGAACGCCACATAAATATGTCTAGACTATTTAGTAGGTGAGAGTATACTGCTAAAATGTTTGTAAGCAAGCAAGTAACATATCCAGATTTAAATTTAAAAAATCATCTCTTTTGATGGCAAGTGTGAAAAATAGATTAGGGAATGGCAAAAGGTCCAGCAATTCAGCAAAATAAAAAGAAAATGCTTATATGAGCAAATTATTTAAAGAACAGACTGAGTGATAACACCTAATTTTAACTGTGTTTTGAGAATCTGTCAGTTATCCTTGCAGATTCTTGATGACTATAGAGAATGTATTACAACATTATTTAAAAGATGAAATCAGCACTACTTGTTTTTCCAATTTCCTCAACACAAAGATCTGAAGAAGAAATGGTTATTTTATATTATAAAAATGTAAACTTATGAATCATTGTTTTGCTATTAAGAGATCACTAAACAAATTCTTTTTATTTCATACCTGAATTTTCAAGATGCCAACCACTTGAGTGGTTGAAGGAGTGATTGTAAACTTCCACTCTGACCTCCAACGACCATTCCTTAAAAATAAAAACAGCAGCTGTAAATAGGTAGGGAAAATAAATTTTAAGTGAGATTTAAATTGAATGTTACAGCCTGGCCGGCATGGCTCAGTGGTTGAGCACTAACCTATGAACTAGGAGGTCACGGTTCGATTCCCAGGGCACACACTTGGGTTGTGGGCTAGATCCCCAGTATTGGGGCATGCAGGGAGCAGCTGATCAATGATTTTCTCTCATCATTGAAGTTTCTATCTCTCTCACCCTTCCTCTCTGAAATCTATTAAAAACCATTTTTTAAAAATGTTATAGTATGAGAGAATGTGGGGGATGAATGCTAGATATTCATTAAACTAAAACATGTAAGCTACTTTTAGAGAAAAATTTTAAGCTGCTTCTTCAATTGACTCACTTATGTTTTAATTAAGAATAAGTAAATGTTCATATTATCAGGAGCTTTCACAAATCAATACAGTTTAACATCCACTGAGTTATACAAAGTACCAAATAATTTAAAAAGAATGGATAGTAGTACAACATTCTTTTTTTTAACTGATT
The DNA here is from genome assembly GCF_014108235.1 of Myotis myotis. Lineage (NCBI taxonomy): Eukaryota > Metazoa > Chordata > Mammalia > Chiroptera > Vespertilionidae > Myotis > Myotis myotis. Next base: position 73,012,431 of record NW_023416315.1, read on the forward strand.
TCTTTTCCTTTTTTTTTTAAGAAAGAGAGAGAGAGGAAGAGGGAGAAAGAGAGAGACATCGATGGGAGAGCAATACATCGATCAACTGTCTTCTGCACACCCCCTACTGGGGATCAAGTCTGCAACCTGGGCGTGTGCCCTGACTAGCAACCTTTCGTGGCATGGGATGATGCCCAACCAACTTAGCCACACTGGCCAGGGCAGTAATTGAACATTCTTAAGGAGGTTTTGATATCTGGAAAGAAAAGGGCTATAAAGAATTATAAGCATCAGATATCCCCCACACCTCCTTTCCAATTTTAGGTTTAAAGTTTTCACATCAAAGGCACATCCCTCCTACCACTTCCTGAAATTATTTTCGGTATACAAATTAATACATATTCATCATGGTAGGAAATTGTGAAGTTACATCAAGCAACAGGTATGCTATTCATTTTTGTCTCCCATTCCAGGTAATGAAATTTATCCTTCCCGCCCCGGAGAGCCTTTTCCATAGCAACTCCTTTTCTCTTTTCTTTCCATCTTTACTTGCTCTTTGCACACTCTGACATGCAAATCTGTACCTATCAGTTTTTTGGTTTTGTTTTTTGTTAACCCTCACCTGAGGATATTTTTTCCATTGATTTTTAGCGAGAATGGAAGGGAGGGAGGAAGAGGTGGAGGAGGAGAGACAGAGAAAAACATCGATGTGAGACAGGCACATCGATTGGTTGCCTCCCTGGGCTCAAACCTATGACCCTTTGATGCCCAGGCTGTTTCAAGGGACCTGGCATATATGGCATACTGTTCTTAATATGTTTGCTCACCTTCTTGGCACTATGTGTTTTAACCAAGGTCACCTCTCTGAGAAAGGTTGTTTCCCCAAGAATCATGTAAGCATGATTCTTACAATCATGCTTAAGCTACATAATCTTTACTCCCTGGAATGGAGATAAGAAATGCCCTAACCTTTGGAATAGAGATTGATAGCATTGGAATCAACTGGTATAAATACAGATGTAACAAGACAACAGGACACAGAACCTAGACACAGAACCTAGAGACAGAAGAACTTCGCTGAAGAGAACATAGCAAAAGATCCTGGACAGAAACTGGCCTCAGAACCTAGAGACAGAACCTAGCGAGAGAACATGGCAAAAGATCCTGGACTAAACCTGACTACAGAAATTGGCAAGAGAACCTGACTAGAACCTGGTGACTGAACCTGGCTGGAGAACCTAGCAAGAGAACATGGACACAGAACCTGGCTGGAGATCCTAACCAGAACTTCGCTGGAGATCCTGACCAGAACTTGGCTAGAGATCCTGGCTAGGCTGCTGATCAACTGAACACTGTCTCTGTGTCATTCCTTCTTCGCCGACTCCGTCCACACCTTTGGGGACCCCTGGACCTGCTGGGGTTGGACCCCAGCAGGATGTTAGGCTTAAAAGGTAGATCCTAGGGGATGAAAATTGTCTTAACCATGTATCACAGAACACTTTAGCAACAAAAGATTTGGTCTACTTAGGCATTGCCATCTTTGAGGGCGTGGCAGTCAATTTATGTTAGACCACAAAGCTAACATTAGGCTACACGTATCTTACAACAAACTTAACCCCATTCTGTTGAAACAGGCCAACAGGAAACTAGAAAAGAAAAACGAGCTCTGCTTTAGGTGCCTGTCGTATCACAGTCTCATACACTTAGAGGGGAAAGAAACCTGGTCTTCCCTTTAAATAGTTGTCATGCCATACATATTTTTAAAATGTTACAATTTTTTTTAAAAGTCCTTGAAAATATAAAAATGAAGAAATCTTTAAGTGACTGAAGCTTGTTTACATGTGAAACTGATTTTCCTTCAAGGATAATGTATTTACATTCCTTCAAATGCTCTTGGTTAACTTTGTAACCTTGCATTTATTTCTGAGATGGTTAAATAGTGGATCAAGTTTGGGACATAGACCAAACTGGCCCACAGGGGTTACTAACACCTTCAGGAGCACCACTAGCCAACCTGGCTAACAAATCAAAGACTAATACACTTAACAGGTAGATATTATGATCATACTTACTCTGATGAGCATAGTATGAATTAACTAAAAAGGGGGATATAAAGATTTCATTTAATTCTGAATTTATAAAGTCTTAAAGAGCTTCAAAATTTTTTTAACAGGAGATATCTCAGAAAGTATTATTTAAGAATAAAAAGGCCTACCAACTTGTCAAAGATAAAAGATTAATAGGGAAAGTCAGTGCTTTGGGAGACTAGACTTTTATAGTAAGTAATCAAATGACTTGTACAAAAATTATAAGGCATGATTGTAATTTGCTCCACTGTATAAAATTTGCCATTACTTCCTCACATTGGCTAACTGGGGACAAGGCAATCCACACGAAAATATCTACGTCAGAGTCCCTAAAGTTCACACACACAAAAAAGTCTTAATTCTTTACCTCTGCCCTCCTCCCTCATATAAGTCTCATTCAGAAACAACCCCTTCTCAGAATGAGCATACAGGCCTCCAACTGGTCTGCTCAAAGGCACACAAGTTCCCTTAGGATGCTGCTTGCTAGTTTTTGTATCAAAAGGCTGAAGGTCTCCCCCTCCCCCAATTTTATTTTGTATTGGTTTCAGGTGTACAGCTTAGTGGTTAGACAATCATATACGTTACATAATGTTCCTCTCAGTATTTCCAGTACCCCAACTGGTACCATACACAGTTATCACAATACTATTGATTATATTCCCTATGCTTTACTTACAACCCTGTGACTATTATGTAACTACCAATTTGTATTTGTTAACCCCTTTACCTCTCTCACCCAGTCCTCCAAGCCTCTCCCTTCTGACAACCACCAGTTTGCTCTCTGCGTCTATGAGTCCATTTCAATTTTGTTTATTTTGTTCTTTAGATTGTACATACAAGTGAAATCATAGGCATTTGTTTTTCTCTGACATTACACTGAGCATAATACCCTCTACATGCGCCCATGCTGTTGCAAATGTGAAGATTTCATTCTTTTTTATGGCCAAGTATATTCCATTGTATTTATATGTACCACTTCTTTATCCAATAATCTGTTGAAGGGCCCCTGGATTGCCTCCATATCTTAACTGTTGTAAATAATGCTGCAATAAACATAGGGAATGCATAAGTTCTTTCAAATTAGTGTTTTGGGTTTTTTAGATATATATCCAGAAGTGGAATCTCTGGGTCATAAAAAGGCTGAAGTTTTATATTATGTTGAGATTGCTCTTTGTCAATCATACAAGCAAGGTATAGGCTCAATCAATAAAGCAAGAACCTTTTACAAAGAATATAAACAATGTCGAAATTCTCCAATGCACCAAAATTTTAACTTACCAAAAGTTTTTTGCTTGGAACTGATGGCTTTCTATGCATGCAATAATGGTTTGCTGTCCATCTATTTTTTTACCATATACCTTGATGGCAAAGAAAACAAACATAAGAGTGAATTTAGGGCCACAGAAAGTTCAACTTTATAAATCTATAAGATACTAAAATTTGTGTCTTTGGCAGGAACATATAATACTCAAATAAGAACATATAATACTCAACTTAATCACAGAGCCTTTGTGGATCATAAAAGAACTCACAACTAATAACATGCAATTTACTGAGTAAAACTGATTGTAGTCATAAATATTCTAGATATACCATATTTTTCATTCCAAACACAAGTATCAGGAGAAGTATGAACATACAGATATCAATATGGCTGTTTCCATGTAAATAAAAACTAGACCTAGATTGTGATTATCATCTTTGTTTACTTCACAATCTCAGGGATTGCAATTTCTTTAGTCATTTAAAAAAGTATCTGGAAAGAGATGAGAAATTTACTTATAACTAAGAAAGATTGTTAAGAGAATGCCTATGATATGATGATGTTATTTTACCTCTTGCCTACTGCTTTAGAAGTAATATTTAAATGGTGCTTTTCAATCCCCCAGGACAAGTGAGGACTCTCTAATTCAACTCTCACAAATTAAATTTAACCGCCTTATTTTTGAGTTATTCTTACAAAATAATCCTAATCTACAAGGTTATAGTTAAAAAAAGTATAAGGTATTTTAGGTTAGACTTTATTTCTCAAATAATTATTGAGCGCTAGAAACTTAAGAGACCATATGGATTTTTGTCTTAACCAGGAAACTTCTGAGAGTGAAACAGGGTTCTCTTGGTAATATTAATAACTAGAGGCCTGGTGCATGAAAATTCATACACTGGAGGAGGGGTCCCTCAGCCCGGCCTGCCCCCTCTCACAATCCGGGAGCCCTCAGGGGTGGGAAGTGACCCAGCGATCAGGGAAAGGTGATGCCCCATCACACCTCTGCTGCTGCCACTGCTGGCAGCGCAAGCCTTAGCCGGCCCTGGTTACCTGAGCCTCGGGCAGCCCTAGGCGGCTGGGCAGCTGCCATCCGAGGCTTGCCTGCGCCTTGGGCCGGCCCTAGGTGGCTGGGGGGCTGAGGAGACTGGGGGACTCTGGAGGTAGGCAGGGACTGGGAGCTGCCATCTTGTGGCTGTAGGCACTGCCATCTTTGAGGGTGTGGCAGTCAATTAGCATATTCCCTCTTTATTAGATAGGATTATGTTGGGACAGTAGGTATAAACCAAGATACATGATCACCTTAGGTTGGAGAGACAGGCAGAGGCCAGGTCCATAGGGCCTTGAAAGCCATGTTCAGAAACCCAGATTCTATCCTAAGTGCAATGGAAAATTGATGAAGGATTTTAAATAGGGAATTTTCATGATCTGATTGGCATTTCAAAAGATCACTCTGGCTACAGAAACTATAGCACAAACTCACTGTGGGGGACTAAAAAGCCTATCTGGGTACAATCTTATGAAAAGAGAGAAAAAAAAAGGCTCTGCTACTTTCTTATTTCATCCTGAAAATATAAAGATAGCTTAAACATATGAAAGAACATTACAAAACATAAGAAATTTTATTTTAAAAGACACGAGGACGTAATTCCACTTCCAAATAATTTTATTTGTTCTAAGATCTCATAGCTTAATAAAAAGATTGATCAAAACTTATTGAGATGAATCATGAACATGAGATTAACCCCTAGAGTGCCGGGGAGCATGATCACGCTCCTCCTGTCTTTCGCCAAAAGTGCTGGGAGTGCTATTGCGCTCCTCCTGCAGTGTCCAGTTCTAAGTCTGCTTTTATTAGTGATGATGATATTGCTAAATATGTCAATTCTTGCTGTGAAGATGACGATTTTGTGGAAGATACTGAATCTGTAACTTCATTTACTTGTGATTCATAATTTTTTTCCTAAACTGCTGTAAAATCAGCAAAAATGCCTTGGCAATTTTAGCATAGTTCCTAGGATATTGGTTGGCACTCAAAGGGTTAAAAAATCTCATCATAATTGTGCTCTTCTAATCAATATATGGGAATTCCTACTTGAATTTAATTCAAGGTACAGCATTTTTCCACTCTGGGCTATCATAATATATTTACTATTTAGAATTTCTTAAAAAAAAAAACACAAAAAAAGTAAACATTCTTGAAAATATTTACTTCAAGAAAAAAAAAAAAAGAATGACAAGTTCTATAAATTACTATAAAATTCAAGAGACCATAAAAACACTGTCAGAAGACGAAAGGAAAAGGTGACTTTCATTGATGACTTACAGTGCAGACCCCATTCGGATAATGTTCTTTTACATAAGCTCGCAGAGCAGTTTCTACAGAAGTTCTCCATGATTCAATTGCATTCTCTGCTTCATACGGTCTTGGATCAGTCGCTTCCTTTCTTAAGTGATCAAATTTGAAACAGATTCTATTTTTTGGATCCAAAAACTTTCCATTTCCCACATCACCATGTTCTGTTATCAATACCTTCAATGATACAATAAATATTGGGAAAAAAGTATTTAGCATTTAAGGGGTCAATGGGGAGAAAGGGGGACATCTGTAATGCTTTCAACAATAAAGATAAATTTTTAAAAATACCATTTAAATACTGATATATATTAATATACATTCACTTAAGCTTTTCCCTTAAAACTATAAAATAAATCTACTCCAAACAACTGATTTAACTACATGGCACAACTACTTCAAATGAGTAGACTTTTATAAAGACAATGATTCATCTTGGATCAGCGGATCTGATTTAATAACTTCTAGCTCCCAGTGAAAAAAATGTATTCTTCTAATACATCGTTGGAGTCAGATCTATGAATAGCTTACTATTTCTGTTATCATTCTCCAGTTCCTCAAATCTAAGGAAGTGACAATAATTAACCTTTGATGAGGATGTTTACAAGAATGTTTTTAATCCAGTGAAACTCTTCAGTGTGTCCTACATTGTTGTTGGGCCACAATCTCATCTACTGTGAAGTGCCTCCCTCTTGTTTCTATAAACTAGTCATTGACATTTATTTTCAATTGACTCCAAATTTTTTGAAATGTATTTTATTTATCTACATTTATATTACATATGCATTAATGAGACATTTTCTGATTTAAAAAATTTCCCTTGCAATTCTCCCAATTTTTGACTCCTTATCTACATCAGGACTTCCCCATCTCTCTGATGTAAATCATGAAAACACAGAATGTATCCTTCTAAATTTCATTCGGCCATATAGTAGATAGATAAATATATACATATCTATGTATACATATAAATGCATACAGGGTTTTTTTTTTGGTCATTGTTTTATATGAATACAATAAAAATGCATGCACACACACATTTTTCTGCATCTGGCTTTTTTCAACATCAATACCTTATGGAAATTCTTCAAAGTCAACTGCTATACGTCACCATTCTTTTTAATGGTTGCATAATATCCCATGATGTGGATATAACAATTTATTCTGCCATTCCACTATTAATGGCCATGTCTTTATTTCCAGGCTGTTTTCTTTTTTGGGGGAAGTGAGGGGACATTAAAAATATTGAAATAAGTATTACTGTACATATATTTTAACATACTGATATTTTAACTTCCACTAGATGCTTCTATTTCCCTTGGATAGATCCCCAACAGTGGAAATAGAGTTAGATGTTGTTGTTTTTTTTTAATAACTGTAACAAACCACATTTTTATGAATAATATATGAGATATGTTTCCCTTCATATTATCACAATCAATAGGCATACAGTTCTTTATTCCGATGGGTAGAAAATATATCTCATTATTTCTTTGACTCCTGACAGACCTAGACATCTTTTGATATTTAGTGGGGCCATTTGCTCTTCTGTGAGTAAATATCCTTTAATATTTTTCTTCTTTTTTCTTAATAATTTATAGATGTGCTTTTTTTAAGGTATCTGTTTCATTCTACGGTTAAAATAATTATTAGCAGCAAAAATGCCCATCTTCTCTTTTATAGTTTCTGGGTTTCCAGTCTTATTTAAGGCTAGAGGCCCAGTGCACGACATTCATGCACTAGGGGTGGAGGTCCCTCAGCCTGGTCTGTGCCCTCTTGCATTCCAGGATCCCCTGAGGGGTCCTTAGCACTGCAGTGGAGGTGAGAGAGGCTCCCGCCACCGCCGCTGCGCTAGCCAGCTGTGAGCCCAGCTTCTGGCTCAGTGGCGTGCCCCTTGTGGGAGTGCACTGACTATGAAGGGACAGCTCCTGCATTGAGCGTCTGCCCCCTGGTGGTCATTCCATCATTTGGTCGATTTGCACATTAGGGTTTTATAATATAGGAGGGATGGTTTTCCCTGTCCCTATCTTGAACATGTTTTTTAAATTTTAGTCACTTTACACATTAGAAGTTTCTTTTCTTTTAATCTTTTTGTTTGTTTCTTAATCCTCACCTGAGGATATCCTATATAATAAGGAGGTAATATGCAAATTGACCGTCACTCCAAACACACAAGATGGCCACCCCTTGTGGTAAAGATGGCCGCCACAAGACGGCCAGCAGGGGAGGGCAGTTGTGGGTGATCAGGCCAGCAGGGGAGGGCAGTTAGGGATCGGGCCTAAATGGGCAGTCAGACATCCCTCGAGAGTGCAGGCTGGGCTGAGGGACACACACCCTGCCCCCCATGCACGAATTTCATGCACCGGGCCTCTAGTATATATACATTTTTCCACTGATTTCTTCGAGAGAGTGGAAGAGAAAGGAAAAGACAGAGAGAAATATCTGTGTAAGAGAAACACACCTATTGGTTACCTCCTGCACACGCCCTGACCAGGGCATGGGCTGGGGAGGATCCTGCAATCAAAGTACATGTCCTTGATTGGAATCGAACCTAGGGACTTTTGGTCCACAGGCTGACGCTCTATTTACTGAGCCAAACTGGCTAGGGCTTCTTTTAATCTTCACCTGAGGATATGTTTATTGATTTTTTAGTGAGAGAGAAAAGGGGAAAGGGGGAGAGAAAGAGAAATATCGATCTGTTGCCTCCCAGTGATTGAACCCACAACTTAGATATGTGCCCAGACTTGAACCTGCAACCTTTTGGTGTATGGGATGACTCTCCAAGCAACTGAGCCACCTGACCTGTGCCATTTTACAAATTTTAAATCCAGATGAAATTTATTTCTGTATATTGCATGAGACAGAGATTCAACTTAACTTTTTCTTGATAGAAACCAGTTGTGCCAATATCTTTCATTAAATGTCTAAATTATAACCTTGTCACATATAGAAATTTTCATATATTTTGGGACTAAATCATGGTTCTATATGCTGCTCTACTGATTTTTCTACTCAATACAATACCACCCTGATTTAACTTTATATTGGTTGTAAAGGTTCTTGTGCTATCTGTATCTAGTAAGGCAATTCTTATGTCCTTACATTTTTCTAAGCATGTATTTTTTCACATAAACCTTAATTCTAATTAAAAAAACTATTAGGATTGTAATCAAGCTACATTAAATTCATATTTTAATTTTTAAATAATTTAACTTTTGTCTGGCTGATGTGGCTTAGTGGTTGAGCGTTGCCCCATGAACCAAGAGCTCAAGGTTTAATTCTTGGTCAGGGCACATGCCCAGGTTGCGAGCTTAATTTCCAGTAGAGGGCATGCAGGAGGCAGCTGATCGATAATTCTCCCATCACTGATTTTTCTATCTCTCTCTCCTTTTCCCTTTCTCTCTCTGAAATCAGTAACAACATGTTCCAAAAATAATTTAACTTTCTATCTCAAAATGAAATGTGGTGTGCCTTTCCATTGTTCAGATCATGTTTTATGTGTTTCAAGAAGACAACCACCATTTTCTTCATAATCCTATTTCTTTCTTGTCAAGGTTTTTCCTAGGTTAATGTCTAATTTCACTGCTACTTAAAATGGAATTCCACCTCCTCCAACCATTTCTAGTTTAAAGTACTTACTTGCTACAACAGAGAAAAACTAATGAGTTTTGTATTCTTACCTTAACTTCATCTTATGGAATTCTTTTAAGTCTAGTGGGTTTTTTTTTTTGGCTTAGGAGGTTAATTTTACTCAAATCTCTCAGTATTTCCAAATATATAAATCATATCACCTATGAGTTTTTCTCTTCTTTTCTAAAGCTTTTAAAAGTTCTCATTTTCTTGTTATATTTGCTATACCTCCTTTTTATTCTAAATAATAATATTTGACATACCTGGTTAACTTTTCTGTTAACTAAAGTTATTTGTGTTTGTAGTTTATGCTATTTACTATTGGTTTTTGTTAAACAAGCTATTATATTTAAGAGTTTTTTTTTTTCTTCTATCCATATCTTTACTTAGGGTATTTGTAATAAACTAGCTGCTGAATTTTTCAAATTCCTTTTCACTGTCTATTGATATATCATAAGGAAACCCTGATTTGTTGGTCAATAGATAATCTATGATAATAAAAGCATAATATGCTAATTAGACCAGGCAGCCAAACGACCTTCTGGACATCCTCCAGGACGACCTTGCGGATGAAGCTGGGGCTCTGAGGGCTGAGGCAAGCCGCCACGGCTGTGAGGGCCGAGCCCCTTGCATGAATTTCATGCATTGGGCCTCTAGTACCAATATATTGGATAAAGCAAAAAACAAATACCACCAAAAAAACCCCACACTAGGCCCAACCCCCCCAACCTCCCCCCCCCCCACACACACAACTCATAGACACAGATAACAATATGGTGACTTCCAGAGGGAAAGGGTGTGGGGACAGGTAGAAGAGGAAACAGGGAGGGTAAATAGTAATGAAAGGAGACTTGACTTGGGGTGGTGAATACACAATACAATATACACATGATATATTATTGTACACCTGAAACCCATATAATTTTATTAACCAATATCACCCTAGTAAATTCAATTAAAAAAGAGAAAAATTCAAAGAAAAGGCCCATTTTTTCCCCCTACATTAACTCAAAGAAAAACTATTTTAGGCTTAAATCAGGATTTCTCAACCTTAGCACTATCGAAATTTGGGGCTGGATAATTCTTGGTAGAAGGAGGCTGTCCTGTGTATTGTAGAATGTTAGCAGCATTGCTGGCCTCTAGTCAGTAGATGCCACTAGCACCACCCCCCTAGGTGTAACAATGAAGATTGTCTTCAAACATTATCAAATATGTGCAGAGGCACCCCTGGTTGAGAAGCACAGGCCTAAATTATCCAGAAACAGGTTTCTCTACAGGTAAAGTAAAATTGAGTATTTACCTTTTATCTGATCTTCTTAATCAGAATGCAAAACTGAAAAGTGGTTTGTTATTCTGATGACCTACTGATTATCTATCTGTTCAGTTCCATTTGATAGCTCAAAACAGGGAGTTTTTTTTATCCTATTCCTCTGGTTCTGGCAGGCTTGTTCCTATGCTGTTTGTTATCTTTTCGACACTATAGATGCTTAATGATCTGTCTGATGTTCTATACCCTGTGAGGTCTGGATAATTTCTCAGTCTTTTGGGGAGGCAGCTATTGTGCTGCTGAAGTTCCCATTCCTCCCTTTTAGGTTATCATCTTTTCTAATTTAAGACCCAAGCTGAGCCCACATAACTACTTGGAAAGGTTGGAGTCTCTGGTTGATTTGATCAGTATGGACACACAGTTTAGGAAGCAAAACTGTTGGCTTTGAGATTATAAATGTAATTGTTCAAAGGAATCCTGTAATCACAAACTGTTTTTAACATACGTGCAGTGACTGGAAGATAGCAAACAGTTTGTTTGGGGAAGGATTTTACTATCTGTTTAGGGTAAAAAGTGGCTCTAGTATACAAAACATTTAAACCAAATTGTTATGCCTTATAATGCACTCTGCAAACATCAGTTCTGGGAAAATAAAGGCATCCTCCAAGGCAGGGTAATAAACACTTTTGGGAGTTGTAAACCCATGCAGGCTCCAATAATATGTGCCTTCCATGGGCTGGAAAATTCTGAATTAACAACAAATAATGAGAGAGTGTGAAAAAGAATTCAAGTACACAGACTTTATTTTCACAAAGTTTATGATGTAGTAAAGAGGTTTAAGATATAAAATTGAGATTGCAAACTGACAGCCAGCAGGCTAAATTGGTACCATTGGGAAGGACAGGGGAGACCAATATAATGCCTTACATTAAACCACCCTCACATTCCAGTAATAAATTTTATTTAATTTTGGCATATAATTCTTTTTATATATTCCTGGATTCTATTTGTTAATATCTATTTAAAATGTTTAAATCCATAGTCACACATGAAATTACTCAAGTTTGCTTTTTTGTTTTACCTTTATTAATTTTAAATATTAAAATTATGCTAGGTTCATAAAATGAGTTTGGGAGCTATCCAACATTTTTAAAAGATTTTTCTTGTTTCTGAGACCCAGCAAATCTTTTAGTGATTTATCTTGAGAAAACAATAGTCAATGTGCCTGGAGGTACAAAGGTGTTCAATACAGCACTGTGTATAACATAAAAACACACACATAAAACTCCTAGAGAGCAGGCAGACAGCTGGGGGAAGAATGGGTGTTGGAAGTGATTGAGCAAAAAGAGAACTCATGGGCATGGACAACAGTGTGGTGATTGCAGGGGTTGCAGGGAGGTTGGAGGAGGTGTGGAGTTGGAAGAGGGCATAGAGGGAACAAATGGTGATGGGAAAAATTAAATTAAATTAAAAAACAAAACAAAAAAACACCCAAGAAACCAAAATCTCATGAGAAAGAAAAGCTCTGATATAATTTGCCATTGAGAACTAATTGTTAATCAACTACAATAAACACACACAAAAACATTCAAACACATGGAAGCTAAATAGCTTGCTATTAAATAATGAATGGGTTATCAAAAGAGATCAAAGAAGAAATAAAAAACATCCTGGAAACAAATGAAAATGAACACACAACAACCCAAAATCTACGGGACACACTAAAAGCAGTCCTGAGAGGAAGTTCATAGCATTGCAGGCCTACCTCAGAAAGAAGAAAAACCTGTAATAAGTTATCTAACCCTACAACTTAAAAAGCTAGAAAGAGAAAAACAAGAAAATTCCAAAGTAGAAGGAAGAAAATAATAAAGATCAGAGTGGGAACAAATGACATAGAGATTCTAGCCAGACCCATAAAGAAACAAAAAGAGAGAGATCCAAATAAACTAAATCAGAATAAAAGAGGTGAAGTAACAACTCACCCCACAGAAATACAAAGGATTATAAAAGAACACTATGAACAACTATATTCCAATAAAATGGACAATCTGGACAAAATGGACAAATTCTAGAAAAATAGAATTTTCTAAAACTCAAGCAGGAAGAATCAGAAAATCTGAATATGCTGATAAACTACTGATGAAACTGATGCAGTAATAATAATAAAAAAAACTTCCAGCAAACAAAAGTCCTGATCTGGATGGCTTCACAGGGGAACTTTACCAAACATTTAAAGAACTATCACCTATCCTCCTCAAACAATTCCAAAAAATTCAAGATCAAGGAACACTTCCAAGCTGTATGACAAGGGTGGGCAAACTTTTTGACTCAGGGCCACAATGGGCTCTTAAACTGGACCAGAGGGCCGGAACAAAAGCATGGATGGAGTGTTTGTGTGAACTAATATAAATTCAAAGTAAACATCATTACATAAAAGGGTATGGTCTTTTTTTTTTTTTTGAGTTTTATTCATTTCAAACGGGCCGGATCCGGCCCGTGGGCCGTAGTTTGCCCACAGCTGCTCTATGAGGCCAGCATTACCCTAACTCCAAAAGCAGGTAAAGACACTATAAGGAAAGAGAATTATGGGCCAATATCCCTGATGAACATAGATGCTAAACTCCTCAACAAAATGTTAGCAAATTGAATCCAGCAGTACATTAAAAAGATCATATCCCATAACCAAGGGTGATTTATTCCAGGGATGCAAGGCTGATATAATATTTGCAAGTCAATAAATGTGATACATCACATAAACAGATTGCAAGACAAAAATAACATGATCATACGATTATAGATAGAGATACAGAAAAAGCATTTGAGAAAATCCAACACCCCTTTCTGATAAAAACTCTCAGCAAAGTGGGAATAGAGGGATCATACCTCAACATAATAAAAACCACATGTGACAAACCTATAGCCAACATCATACTCAATGGGCAAAAACTAAAACCATTTCCCGAACTACAGGAACAAGACAGGAATGCCCTCTTTCACAACTCTTATTCAACACAGTACTGGAGTCCTAGCCATAGCAATCAGATAAGAAAAAAAAAAAGGTATTCAAATTGGAAAGGAGGAAGTAAAACTGTCATTATTTGCAGATAACATGATATTGTACATAGAAAACTCTAAAGATGCCATAAAAAAATTACTAGGTTTCATAAATGAATTTGGCAACATAGCAGGATACAAAATTAACACCCAGAAATCGATGGCATTATATACCAATAATGAACTCTCAGGAAGAGAAACTAAACAAACAATCCCATTTACCATGGCAAAAAAAGGAGGTAAAAGACCTGTACTCAAGAAAACTACAAGACATTGAAAAAAGAGAGAGGCAGATATAAACAAGTGGAAGAATATACCATGTTTATGGATTGGCAGACTCAACATCATTAAAATGTCCATACTAACCAAAGCAATCTATAGATTCAATGCAATCCCTATTAAAATACCAAGGGCATATTTCACAGATCTAGAACAAACACTCCAAAAATTTGTAAGAGACCAAAAAAGACCCCAAATAGCCGCAACAATCTTAAGAAGAACAAAGTTGGAGGGATTACAATACCAGGTATCAAGTCATACCACAAAGCCAGTGTATACAAAACAACCTGGTACTGGCACAAGGACAGGCATATAGGTCAGTGGAACAAAACAGAGAACCCAGAAATCAACCCAAGCCATTATGCTCAATTAATATTTGACAAAGGAGGAGAAACCAAGATGGCGGCATAGGTAAAGACCAGAAATTGCTGCCTCCCACAACAACTTCAAAAATACAACGAAAAGACAAAACGGACATCATCCAGAACTACAGGAAGGCTGGCTGAGTGGAAATTCTACAACTAGAAGAAAAGAGAAAAGCACACGTAGACTCAGAGGAATTGCGGAAGTAAAGTGCAGAGGTACGGAGGCTCGAGCGTGCGCGGAAAGGGGTTGGTACCTGAGGACGCGGCTGTCTTTTTGAATCGGGAGGGAGTCACAAGCTCCTGACTGCTCTGAACTCCGGTTCCGGGAAGTCTCTGGGGACCCAGGACTCATACGGGGAGAAACTGGACTGTCTGGCAGCAGGCAGAACTTGGAACTTGAGGGCGGCTTTCCCTCAGAGGTGCTTGCAGCAATTACAGGGACACTGAGACGCGCCACCCCTTAGGGCAGGGCTGAAGATCCACCATAGCTACTTGCTCCGCCCTTTGATTCCCTGAGACCCCGCCCCACCCAAGCTGAGGCAGAGGCTCTTGCATATGAATGCCCTGGCCTTTTGCAACCTGAAAATTACCTAACAAATTGCAGCTGGGCCAGGCAGACCTAGAACTTCCAAGAGAAGGCCCAAGGCCCCACAGCAGCTTGCATTGCTTCACAGCTGGGCCTCATCTGGGCACCTCCAAACCCCCAAAAAGGAAGGGGAATCTGCAGATCTCTTCGTAGCTCCTGCTGGGTAACCTCAGGAAGAGGCTAAATTAGCACCTTCTTAGAGCCAAGAACCAATGTACCCAGTGGTCAGAGTGGGACCATCCAGATTACAACTCCTCAGATCCATAAGGGACACACTCAGGGGGCAGATTCAGTGAGCACCAAAGCCCCACTGAAGCAAGTCTTGCCCCAGAAGGGTGTCTTTAGCACAGAAGTTCTCCCACTGCAGACACAGCTGATTCTCACTGCCAACTGGCCTGGAGGTCAATTCCTCCCAGTGATACCTACAACAATCAAGGCATAACTACAACAGGACTGTGCACAAAGCCCACAAGGGGGTGCACCAAGAGTGTCCACCTCAGGTAACTGGGGAGGCTGAGCCACTGGGCCCTATAGGACACCTAGCACACAAAACCACTCTACCAACACAAGGAAGCATAAAAAATGCAGAGACAAAGAAACAGGTCACAAATGACAGAAATGGAGGAAAGAAAACGACTGGATATAGAGTTCAAAACCACGTTTATAAGGTTTTTCAAGAATTCTATGGAAACCGCCGATAAATTTAGAGAGACCCTGGAGGATATGAAAAAAGACCAACTAGAAATTAAGCATACACTGACTGAAATAAAGAATAACATACAAAGATCCAACAGCAGACAAGAGGATCCCAAGAATCAAGTCAAAGATCTGAAATATGAAGAAACAAAAAACACCCAACCGGAAAAGAAAAAAGCAAAAAGAATCCAAAAATATGAAGATAGTGTAAGGAGCCTCTGGGACAACTTCAAGCGTACCAATATCAGAATTATAGGGGTGCCAGAAGAAGAGAGAGGGCAAGATATTGAAAACCTATTTAAAGAAATAATGACAGAAAACTTCCCCTACCTGGTGAAAGAAATAGACTTACAAGTCCAGGAAGCGCAGAGAACCCCAAACAAAAGGAATCCAAAGAGGACTACACCAAAACACATCATAATTAAAATGCCAAGAGCAAAAGACAAAGAGAGAATCTTAAAAGCAGCAAGAGTAAAAAAGTCAGTTACCTACAAGGGAGTACCCATACGACTGTCAGCTGATTTCTCAACAGAAACCATGCAGGCCAGAAGAGAGTGGCAAGAAATATTCAAAGTGATGAATAGCAAGAACCTACAACCAAGATTACTTTATCCAGCAAAGCTATCATTCAGAATTGAAGGTCAGACAAAGATCTTCACAGATAAGCAAAAGCTAAAGGAGTTCATCACCACCAAGCCAGCATTATATGAAATGCTGAAAGGTATTCTTTAAGAAGAGGAAGAAGAAAAAGGAACTCTTACCAGTGGCCACAGCATGGATAGAACTAGAGAGCATTATGCTAAGTGAAATAAGCCAGTCAGAGAAGGATAAATACCACATGATCTCACTCATTTGTGGAATATAATGAACAACATAAACTGATGAACAAGGACTGATCCGGAGACGGAGAGGCATTGATTGGACTGTAGGGCCTTGGAGGGAAGGTAGGGGAATGTGGGGGTAAGGGGGAAAGATCAACCAAAGGACTTACATGCAAGCATATAGGTCTAACTCTAACCAATGGACACAGACAACGGGGGGGAGAGGGCATGAGCGGGGGGGGGGGGGGGGTGGGTGGGTAGGGGGTAACGTGGGGATAAGGACACATATGTAGTATCTTAATAAAAAATATATATTAAAAAATATTTCACAAAGGAGGCAAGAGCATACATTGGAATAAAGACAGTTTCTTCAATAAATGGTATTAGGAAAATGCAAAAAAAATGAAACTAAATCACCAACTTACACATACACAAGAATAAACTCAAAATAGGTAAAAGACTTAAATGTAAGTTGTGAAACTATAAAAATATCAGAAGAAACCAGAGGCAGCAAAATCTCAGACATCTCTCATATCAACATGTTTGCAGATACATCTCTTAGGGCAAAGGAAACCAAGGAGAAAATAAACAAATGGGACTACATCAAAATAAAAAGTTTCTGCACAGCAAAAGCAACCATCAACAAAATGAAAACGGAGCCCACTGCATGGGAGAACATATTTGCCAATGATATATCCGATAAGGGGTTAATCTCCAATGTACAGAGGGAACTCATACAACTTAACAAAAGGAGACAAATAATCCAATTAAAAAATGGACAAAGGACCTAAATGACACTTCTCCAAGGTGGACATACAGAAGGCCAAGAGACATATGAAAAAATGCTCAAAGTCACTAATCACCCGAGAGATGCAAATTAAAAAGACAATGAGGTATCACTTTACACCTGTCAGAAAGGCTATTATCAACAAATCAACAAATGATAAGTGCTGGTGGAACATAGGAAAAAAGGAATCCTAGTACACTGCAGGTGGGAATGTAGACTGGGCCAGTCAATGTGGGAAACAGTATGGAGTTCCCTCAAAAAAATTAAAAATGGAACTCCCATTTGACCCAATGATCCCACTTCTGGGAATGTATCCTAAAAAATCAGAAACACCAATCAGAAAGAATGTATGGCCCTAGCCAGTTTGGCTTAGTGGATAGAGCATTGGCCTGTAACTGAAGGGTCCTGGGTTTGATTCTGGTCAAGGGCACATGCCCAGGTTGTGGGCTCGATCCCCAGTGTGGGATGTGCAGGAGGCACCCGGTCAATAAATCTCTCTCATCACTGATGCTTCTATCTCTTTCCCTCTCCCTTTGTCTCTGAAATCAATAAAAATATTTTTTAAGAAAGAGCAAAAAGAAAGGATGTATGCACCCCTACGTTCATAGCAATACCATTTATAATAGCTAAGATCTGGATAGAGCCCAAGTGCCCATCAGTAGATGAGTGGATAAAAAAGCTGTGGTACATTTACACAATGGGATACTATGCAGCAGTAAAAAAGAAGGATCTCTTACCCTTTGAGACAGCATGGAGGGAACTGGAGAGTATTATGCTAAGTGAAATAAATCAGTCAGAGAAAGACAAGTATCACATGATCTCACTCATATTTGGAATTTAATAAACAAAATAAACTGATGAAAAAAACAGATCCAGAGACACAGAAGCATGAAACAGACTGTGGAATCTCAGAGGGAAGGTGGGGCAGGTTGGATGGGTGGGAAGAGGTCAACCAAAGAACTTGTATGCATAAATGCACAAAACCCATGGATACAGACTATAGGGTGCTGAAGGCCAGGGATGGGAGTAAGGGGTGGGACTAGAAGAGGACAATGGGGTAAAAAAGGGGATATATGTAATACTTTCAACAATAAAGATTTAAAAAAGACAAAAACAACAACTGATTGTTAGTACTCTCTCTTATGTGTTGCCTTCCAGTTCCTTCTTCATAATATTTTATATAAATTGTGCTTCACATAAGCACAATATGAATTAATACAATCATGGTTCAATTATTAATAACTCTAAACCAATAAAATATAAAATAAGAATGCTAGTGATCTTTTGTGTCTTTTCTTAGCAATTCTAACTTGAACTTCAAGAAAAAAGATTTAATATTTAAAAAATGCTACTCACATGAAAAACTGGAGAATTCTAGAGCAACCAAATTATGTGTAAACTAGACGCCCAGTGCATGAAGGCTGGTCCCTCAGCCCAGCCTTCCCCCTCTCACAGTCCGGGAGCCCTCAGGGGCAGGAGGCGACCCAGATCAGGGGAAGGCGATGTCCCCACCACACCTCTGCTGCTGCCACTGACGGCAGTGCAAGCCTCAGCCGGCCCTGGTTACCTGAGCCTAGAGCGGCCTGGGCGGCCTGGCAGCTGCCATCCAAGGCTTGCGTGTGCCTTGGGCCAGCCCTGGGCGGCTGGGGGGCTGAGGTGACTGGGTGCCGACATCTTGTGGCTGTGGACATAACCATCTTTGAGGGCATGGCAGTCAATTAGTATATTCCCTCTTTATTGGCTGTTGGCACCGCCATCTTGTGAGGGCGTGATGGTCAATTAGCATATTCATGCCTTATTAGGTAGGACTAGAGGCCCGGTGCACAAATTCGTGCATGGGTGGGTGGGGGTGGTCTAGCCTCCTGCCCCTATGGGGGCCGGTTGGGGCTGGGCCGATTGGGGGGAGGGAATGTGAGAGGTTGGCCGCCGGCCCCGCCTCCCCTGCAGGGGGCAATTGGGGGCTGGGCTGTCCGGGGGGAGGGGCTGCGGGAGGTTGGGAGGCCCATTGGGGCCATGATCAGGCTGGTTGGCCGCCGCAGTGCACGTTATAGCAACAGGTCATTCCGGTCATTCTGTCATTCTGGTTGCTTGGCTTTTATATATATAGATCTTACTAAGATATATTCTAGATTTTGGATTACTATTGGATTAAGTTTTTGCTATAAAAAACCAAAAGAGTAGATTTAGAGCAATTTTCTAAAATCCTAGAACACTTTTTTTTATATCACTGCACAATTCTTACAGGGTAATATTAACCATTGTAAATGAAACGAAGAACAGCCAGACCCCATGTTTATATGAAACATACCTGATCTTCATAACCTTCAATTTTTACTGGAGTAAACTGGTCCAAGTTATACTGTGCAAATGCACTACAAAAGAAAAAGGCCAATTACTTAAAATTACTTACTTAATACCCTTTTAAAAAATCACAGTCAGACAATTCATCTGTCAACAAAAGTCACATGGCAAGTTAAATAAAATTATAACTCTCCATTACTGATACACACACACACACACACACACACACACACACACACACACAGACACACACACACACTAGAGACCCAGTGCACTGGGGGGCGGGGGGGAGGGTGTCCCTCAGCCTGGCCTGCCCCCTCTCACGGTCCAGGAGCCCTCAGGGGATATTCTACTGCCCAGCTGCCTCTACGGGACGCAACTGGGCAGATCAGGGAAAGGCACTGCCCCCATCACCCCACTGCTGCTGCTACTGCTGGCCACCACAGCTGTTGGCCCTCCTCAGCCCTTGCAGCGGCAACCCCTGTGGCTTTGTCGGGAAGATGTCTGGTCTATGCGGTCTAATTAGCATATTATCCCTTTATTAGTGTGTGTGTGTGTGTGTGTATGTTAATCATCATCAAAGGATATTTTTCCCATGGATTTTTTTAGAGAGTGGAAGGGAGGGGGAGAAACACAGAGAGAGAAACATAGATGTGAGATACAATGATTGGTTACCTCCCATAGGCACCCAACCGGGACCAGAGATCAAGCCTGCAACCAAGGTACGTGCTCTTAACTGGAATTGAACCTAGAACCTTTCAGTCCACGGGCTGATGCTCTAGCCACTGAGCCGAACAGGCCAGTGCATGATCTTATATTTTTAAAACTGATGAATATCTAGCTTTCAATGTTTAGCAAAGGAAAATTAAATGAGTTAACGTAATTCGTCTTTTCATTCAAAACCCTGAAAATAAAGGTTATCCCTCTATAAGATACATATCCAATTATTCAGGCATATATTTAGTATAAAACATACCAGGGAACAAAGTAGGTGCTGTGAGAGAGCAAAGAGCAATTAGACTGATCCTATAATAAAAGGTCTTACAGTTGAATAGGAGAGATAATAGATAAATAAATGTAAGACAGAGTAGAAAGTACATAAGACAATGACCAGTAAAGCATTATGGAGAATATATATATTTAAATTACATTCTGCTGAAGCAAGGGTAAGAAGGGAAAAGAATTAGGAGTGATTTTATAATGGATGTGATACTGAGAAATAGCTCTGAAATAAGAGGTAGGTTCTCTGGTCTTAAAGAAATTGGAGGGATGGGGAGAAAAGAGAATACTAGTATTTCAATGACAAGGACCAAGATGAACAAAACACACAATAGGTTAGGTTCAACATCACCGAAAGCACCAAGCTCAACACCTAGCACATAGCAGGTGTTTGGTTATATTTACTGAACTGAAAGGCTAGAATGATGGAATAATTACTTCATTTGGGAGGCAAGAATAATCAGAGAAGTGTTTTGAGAAAGGATAACCTAGAACTACTTCTAAAAAAGATTAATTTGGCAGCAGTGTGTATGACAAATTGGTCACTGAAGCAACTGCAGCCAGAACTGCAGAGAACTAGGAAATGGTGATGAGAGAGATCTAATCTAATCTACTTGGAAGCTTTTCAGATTACTCTGAATGGCAAGACATCCACTGAATTTTCAGGTATTAGCTACTAAGTCTCCTCTAGAGAGGAATGTGTGGTTGACCAAAGCAACACTGATGAGTTAACAAGAGATTAATAAATGTAAAAATAGCAAAGTAGAATTAAATCACGTTATAAATTCCCAACACTGCATGTTCAAAGATGAGGGTAAATATAGAAATGCACGAAGGGAGGGGATAGTGAAAGAAGTATCTATTCACTTCTGATTTTCTTAATTCATTAAGACAAATAAAATTTAATACTTTGATTATTTTTTAATCAAATATATGACTATTTCATACCACTTACATAATAATGAATATTTCTCTGACCCTCCCTAACCCATATTTTGCCAGGGAAAAAAAATTCTTGTCTTTCAACAAATTAAGTTTCTCATTTTTTTTAACCTAGGGAAAAAAAATTACTAATTTTTGCACCTAGCTGAAACAACGCACAAATTTATTTACCATAGAGAGCTCAGAGGAAGTTTACTTTGAAAGTTCATAAAATGCTGTACATTTCTTAACTCTCATAAGACTTTTGTCAACATGCTATATGGTATTAGAGAGAAAATTAATTTTACTTGAATATACACATAACTTAAAGTTTAAAGAACTAGGAGAGAGAGTGGCTATTCACTCAGAAGCTAATAATTAAAGTCAAAGGTATAGGTTGGGACGGCCCTGGTGAATTGAAATGGCCCCGGTGAGGTCGACACTGCCCCCGTGAGGTTGACACTGTCCCGGTGAGGTCGGGACAACCCCGGCGAGGTCAGGACGGCCCCGGTGAGGTCGACACTGCCCCCGTGAGGTTGACACTGTCCCAGTGAGGTCGGGACGGCCCTGGTGAGGTTGACACTGTCCCGGTGAGGTTGGGACAACCCCGGCGAGGTCGGGACGGCCCCGGTGAGGTCAAGATGGCCCCGGTGAGGTCGGGACATCCCAGGTGAGGTCGGGAAGGCCCCGGTGAGGTCAAGACGGCCCCGGGGAGGTCGGGACAGCACCAGTGAGGTCAGGATGGCCCCAGTGAGGTTGAAACGGCCCCAGTGAGGTTGAAGCGGCCCCAGTGAGGCTGTGACGGCCCCAGTGAGGTCGGGACGGCCCTGGTGAGGTTGGACGGCCCCGGTGAGGCCGAAATGGCCCCGGTGAGGTCGGAATAACCCCGGTGAGGTCGAAATGGACCCGGTGAGGCCGAAATGGCCCCGGTGAGGTCGAAATGGCCCCGGTGAGGCTGAAACGGCCCCGGTGAGGTCGGGATGGCCCTGGTGAGGTCGAAATGGCCCCGGTGAGGTCAAAATGGCCCCGGTGAGGTTGAAACGGCCCTGGTGAGGCAGAAACGGCCCCAGTGAGGCCAGGACGGCCCCCGTGAGGTTGAAATGGCCCCAGTGAAGTCAGGATAGCCCTGGTGAGGTCGGGATGGCCCCGGTGAGGTCGGGACGGCCCCGGTGAGGCTGAAACAGCCCCGGTGAGGTCGGGACGGCTCCAGTGAGGTTGAAACAGATAATAAAGACCAATATAAACTGATGAACAAAAATAGATGCAGAGGCAGAGCAGCATTGAACAGACTGTCAAACTACAGTGGGAAGCCTGGGGAGGGTTTGGGGGAGGGGGTTAAGAGATCAACTGACACAAAACACTGGGGGATAGGGGAGGCCGGGGGAAAGTCAAGAGGGGGAAAACAGGAGACATATATAATACTCTTTGTAATACTTTAAGAAACAATTATTTAAAAAAATTAAAAAATAAAGTCAAAGGTATAAAGCAAACTTGCTTTCTGTAAAGCATTTTAATATAATAATTAACAGGAGTGGAAGCAACCCAAGTTTCCACTGACAGATGAATGAATAAACAAAATGTAATATATAGTTTCAGTATTAAAAAGGAAGGAAATTCTGACAAATGCTACAACATGGATAAACCTTAAAGACATTATGCTAAGTAGAATAAACAAGTCACAAAAGGACAAATGCTGTTTGATTCCACTTATATGAGGCTCCTAGAGAAGTCAAATTCATAGAGGCAGGAAATAGAACAGTGGCTGCCAGAGGCTGGGGGGAGGGAAGTATGGGGAATTATTGTTTAATGGGTAGGGAATTTTGGTTTGAGATTATGAAAGCTGTTCTGGAGACAGATGGTGGTAATGATTAGACAACAATCAATGTGAATGCACTTAATGCCAGAGAACTGTACACCTAAAAGTGGTTAAAAAGATAAACATTATTGGTAGTTACAAAAAGTCATGAGGATATAAAGTACAAGATAGAGAATATAGTCAATAATATTGTAATAACTATGTACGGTGCCAGGTGGGTACTTGAAATATTGAGGGGATCACTTTCTAAAGTACAGTATATGCTTATTTGACCATTGTGCTGTACACCCGAAACTAAAGCAAAATTATAATGAATATAAACTGTAATTGAAAAATAAAGCCCTAACCGGTTTGGCTCAGTGGATAGAGCATTGGCCTGTGGACTGAAAGGTCCCAGGTTCGATTCCGGTCAAGGGCATGTACCTTGGTTGCAGGCACATCCCCAGTAGGGGGTGTGCAGGAGGCAGCTGATCGATGTTTCTCTCTCATCGATGTTTCTAGCTCTCTATCTCTCTCCCTTCCTCTCTGTAAAAAATCAATAAAATATATTTTAAAAAAAAAGAAAAAGAAAATTAAAAAAGGTAAAATTTTATATTATATTTTTCCCACAATAAAAAATAAAAATGACTATAAAAAAAAAACCAGGAATTTAATCAGAAGCAAAATCAGATAGGTCCAAGGAGTCTGTTGAACCTCTTCCTTCATTAGGATTAAACTGTAAAGGGCGGTTTTACTTGATAAAACCTTCAAATGTTACAAATAGAGAATTAGAGCAAATTTCCCTCATTAGGATTTCATACATTGGACAGTACAGTAGGATGATAGTAGGTAAATAGATAGATTCTAAACTGCAAGGCATCTCAAAATCTGTTTAATTTCATTATTTTCAAATGAGTAATGGGAGCTGGTTAGCCAAAAATATGGGTTTTCCAACCATATTTTAGAAGGTGGCTATGGGGAAGAGAGTCAATCATTTTTTGAAATCCTAAGACAGAGATAACAAGTCATTTTTTTGATAATTAGTTCAAAGATGATGTACTGGGATTTAGAATTGCTAGTTATCTGAATCACTCACAAATCCAGTAAATATTTTAAGTAAATATGTGTCAGGTAGTATCTATAATAATAAAAGCGTAATATGCTAATCAGACTGGACGTCCTTCCAGACGACCTTCCGGATGAAGCCGGGGCTGTAAGGGTAGCCCAGGTCCTGGATACCTGCTGATGGCCAGGGGGAAGCCTGGGTACCGGGTGTCAGAGGGAGCCGATGCCGGCAGCCGGAGGAAGGAAGGCCTACTCTTGCACGAATTTTGTGCATCGGGCCTCTAGTGTTAGATATTTATGGATGAATAAAATCTCCTAACGCTCAAAAGTCTTTATTAGGGTTAAACATAACCGGTATAACAAAAGTAATACCTGCATAAAAATGAAAGCAGTCACAATTTTTAAAATAGAAGATTCTAAAATAATTTTATCTAACTTTGCAAAAGACAAAAATAGTTTTGAGTATATAAGCCACTTCCAAATACACAATGAATAGAGAATTTCATGTTATAATTGTGTCTTTATGTCTCTCTGTGATAAAAAAGAATTTTTTTCTAGCCTAGTACATACATATAATTATACGTATATATCTTGAACTTGATATGTAAATATCTATTTCAGTGATTAGTGTTTAAAAACCATTTTAAAACATTTTTTCTAAGTCACTTTTACTAGGTTAATAAAATATACTAGAGGCCCGGTGCACAAATCCATGCAGGAGTGGGGTCCCTTGGCCTGGCCAGCAATTGGGGCCGGCTGGCTGGGGGGAAGGACCACGAGAGGTTGGCCTGCAGCCGGAGGGAAGAACCAAAGGAGGTTGACCGGCTACGGGAGGTTGGCTGTGGGAGTGCACTGACCACCAGGGGGCAGCTCCTGTGTTGAGCGTCTGACTCCTGGTGGTCAGTGCACGTTGTAGCGACCAGTCGACCAGTCGTTTGGTCACTCAAGCTTTTATATATATAGAAGATAATACTTACTGGGCTGCTCCTTCCCTGAGAAGATTATCATTATTAAGCAGTAACCGGACATCTGAAAAACAAACACAATGTTTCTACATTACTATTTTTCTATGTTTGAAATTTTTATGCAATGTGGTTATTTTGGTCACATATTAACAGTGCCCCCTCAAGATGTAAGCAACATCAAAATGTCACTCTGACAGCCAAAATAAGCAGAAAAATATCACTCTGAAGGTCAAAATAACCACAAAACACACCATGGTATTAATTTTAAAACTGGTTAGGAAACAGAAGAGGAAATGAAATAGAAATATAAGTTATTAGTCAATGAAGGCAGACAGTAATGTATCTCCAAAGAACTAAAGTGGAGATAGGCTATACCAAAAAGACGGTGTAGTAAGATCTGCAAAGGACTGAACACCATGCCTCTACCAGTGGTTCTCAACCTTCTGGCCCTTTAAATACAGTTCCTTATGTTGTGACCCAACCATAAAATTATTTTCGTTGCTACTTCATAACTGTAATATTTCTACTGTTATAAATCGTAATGTAAATATCTGATATGCAGGATGGTCTTAGGCAACCCCTGTGAAAGGGTCGTTCGACCGTCAAAGGGTTCGCGACCCACAGGTTGAGAACTGTTGATAGACAATACTATCATGAGTTTCAAATTAATTTACTCTACGGAAATGTGATTAA